>NC_089580.1:63684949-64284949 GCF_019320115.1 Miscanthus floridulus | reverse complement strand
AAACAATCACATTCCCCCAAGTTAGTAATTATATAAGCCACCTAAAAGTCCTTATGTGGGCTATAAGGGATGTGATCACCAGCACACTATAAAATTTTAGATTTTTAAACACTTATATATAACTATAAGTTGGAAAACCATTTTTGCAACAAAAGCTTTTGTTTTTAAATACCCGTATGACATATTTAGTGTTGAATCTAGCTCTGATACCAGCTGCCACAAAACCGACCAATTTATAAGAGCACAAGTACAAAAACAATCACCAAAACGATCAAATTCTCACACTTGAGCCCATATAAACCCAGTAGTCAACTGAAACCATGAAGGATTTCAAGCCAACTTGCATACAACCAAGATCACAGTAATTCAACATAACACATCGTCCATTACAACATTTCATAAACAATTTGCAGATAGATTACAACACATCAGAGTCATAGTTATTACAAACCAAGTCTTGTAAAGTAGCGGAAGCAAATAGTTTAACTCACACACCCGAGTTCAAATACAAGTACCAGATTGCTGATCACATCCTACAAAAGCATTCGGATAAAATAAACATAGATCATGCCCGTGGTCTAGTCTTCGTCATCCGCCGGGTGGAGACAATACTTACAGAAGCCCTAATAAAGAAGGTCATCTGCAACAAGAGGGAATAAACCCTGAGTATGAGAATGTACTCAGCTAGACTTACCCGTCGGAAACCAAAACAAATGACACCAAGGATCATGCATAGCTTAATTTAGGGGATCTGACTGACACTTTCTTTTTGCAAAAAAGCATAAGTAATAATGATCAACTCTTAACCTGAGCTAGCAGTGACTTTTAGCCATTAACCTGTCATCTATATTAGCACCTGTACTAAGCAATCATTTGATTAAGATGCAAACATTAATAACCATAGCCAGTATAAATCATGGCAGCATTATCATCATCGTCCATTTAACCATATCATTAAATTAATTGAATCTATGTTGCCGCTGCTCAGTCAAGTTCTCACTATCTGGGAGAGACGGCGATTCGTATCGATTCCTATCCAGCTAGAGGGGTATTCCTAAACACAAACCCTGCTTCCCTCATTAGGGTTGCAATCAAGTCACCTTTGGCACAATTAAGGAGTCACAAGTCCGAACAGATCGGCATTCTCAGAGAACCACTCTGCCAAGGTTGATCGGGACTCTAACCTACCTTGGGCTTATGCCAATGGCTCTTCGCACATCCTTACTACCTCTAGAATGTGCGCCACTGCTCGCGTTCCTGGCCTAAGTCGAGCTACTAGGCTTCGTGGTCAGAACGAGTTATCCGACCAGCTATGTGTTAGGCTGCGTTCAACATGACATGAGGATGTACATCGTATCGGTCCTTTAATGACACAGACGGAGTCACTATGTCCAACCCTACACAAGAATCCGCCCGGTCTTCATTCATTATTAACATGGTTCTTTTCCATGATAGCAAATATAGCCAACCGTGATCCACCTCATCCTAAAGCTCACAGGTGACAGGAAATCACCTGACTTCTACCGCACTAAGCATGGCTAAGCATTTAACCTGTTCCTAAACTTAAATAGGATTCAAGTGCGATATCTGGACAAGGATAGATATATAATGCAACAATTGGTTCCAACCAATTCCTATACTTAATGCATCATCAACAATAACATATACTCAAGATATTTATAAAAACATGGGAAGCTTAGAATGCTCCGGGGCTTACCTTTCAGGAAAGAGGATGGGCGGTGGTCAGGGCACTCGGGCAACTCCTCCTCGGCGGCTGGTTCGTCGATTGCCTGAACCTCGGGCTCCTCCTCCTGGCTCGCTCCCTTGAACTCCAGAAGCGTCACTCCCTCCGGCACACCTATTGCATGTATGCACAAGATAAATATCATGGATGCACATGAACGAAGTTAAGAATGCTCGGGGAATGCACATGCTTACTGCAGTCCGCATTTTCTGACTTAAGCTCTATTCAAATCACTTTAACTTACCAAGTGTATACAACCTAATGTACAATTACTCATCTTCAGTTAAGGACCTAGCACCTGCACCTAAGCATGTTCTCAAGTTAGGCTAGCACCTAAACAGTCAACAAGAACATTACGACAAAGCATATACACAAACAATCGTATTTTAGAAAAACAAGAACTATGTAGTGGTATAGTAAACTGATCATAACCAGAGATCTACAATTTGAAATGATAGGCAACAAGACAATCTGGAAAACTTATGAAATTGCCTACAATTCATTTTTAGACCTCAAGGCATGATTCCAACCATTACCAGGTCGAATTTATAGAACCACATAATCAGGTCCAAACAAGACAGAGAGCAAGCAAAACTATGATCCAACTTTGAATGACTGTAGCTCCTAAACTACCAAGCCAAATACCACCAAATTTTAACAGGAGCTAAATACATAAGTTATCTACAACTTTTATATTAACCACTTTCCCACCAAACTAAATTATCATAGTGAACTTTGCAAAGTTCCCAGAACTGTCCAGAAAGACATAATGCAAGGAAATATTTATTAACTTATGTTGTAAATATATAATTGGACAAAACCAGCTTTACTCACTTATCACACATATCACAAGAACACCAGAAAGTAAAGTGTTCACCACCAATTCATTTCTTTTAATGCCTTTCTTAATTTCTTTAATTATTTAAGAGGAATAATAAACATATAGGAAAACTATACCATTTAATCTACAAAAATTATAGTAGGTACTACATGCTCCAAGTAGACTACTATAAAAATTTCACATCATTTGAGCAAGTATAACATCCTACACAAAAATGACAAGGCATAAAGTCTTAAAATGACATAAATAGGAAACCCTAGTGAAAAGTGTCAAGCAACAGATTTTATATTTTTCTTAGCATCCTTAAGGTACTAGGACATCCTCCAATAAATTGCATGGTCATTGGATTTAAAGATACATTACTAAAATTCACACAAGGATCACCCAATTATAAAAGGAAAATCTATAACTCAAAAACTATACATGCACTAACTCTCAAATTTTCACCAGCGCTTCTACTCATCAAGAAGAGCTCACCAACAAAATTTCATAATTTTTGGAGCACAGGAACTCAAGATATAAATTAAACAAGTTTGCATTCATTTAAAAACACATTTCAAGTTTCAATTTAATTCTTCCAGAAATTCTACTACAAGTGTTCATGTTATATTTTTTCTAAATACTACACTTCACCATGATCCTAACAAAATTAGAACCACCCAATTTAGGTCTACAAAACTAGAGATACAAATTTTACAAAACAGCACTCAAATCTGAATTATTTGGACTAGCTTTCAATTCCACAGTCACTGACAGGCGGGGTCCATCGGTCAGCCGGGCCCGCGCGTCAGTGAAACAAAAACAGGGGAGGCGGCTCGGGACAGCGTGGAACTGGCGGAGCTCGCCGATGGCGGCGTCTCCGGTGACGAGGAGGGTACCTCCGTGTTCACCATGAGCTCCCGAACCGACTGACATCCTAACCGCAAACCCTACCAGCCTCTAGGTGTGTTGGCCATGGCGCACGGCGGCTCGGCCATGGCGCATGGTGGCGCTCCAATGAACCCCAGTGCTAGGTGCCCGGACAAGGTGCGCATTAGCTTCCAGGGACCAAGGCGGACCTTCCTACGCTACTGCTATGGGTTGCAGTGAAGCGGTCGAGCGTGGCCGCGAGAGGTCACCGGCAGCGGTCATGGCACGGCGGTGCGCGACCATGTTCTGGCTTGGCTGGACTGGCAATGTCAGTAGCGTCATTACTAGAGCATCTACACGTGATGTGGAAGACAAGACAAGAGCTAGGGAAGGAAGAGAGGTGGTGTGTTGTGCTGGCCACGGTGAGCTCCAACACCGACGAGGTAACAAGCGTGGCGATGGCGTTGGAATTGGCTAAAGGCCCTCACCTAAGGCTTGTCTGGCTCATAGAGAAGGTCGACAAGATTCATGGGGTGCTAGCAGAGCTCTGGGTGGGATAGTGCTAGCGATGGTGCCATGACGAGCTCATGCGAGCTCGGCGGAGCAATGGCGACGGCGGTGCTGCTGTTGCGGGTGTTGCTGGAAGAGGAGGAGGCAAACTAAGGAAATGAGACGCTGGGAGGGCAGACGGATGCGGCCACTTGCGGTGGACAGCGGGCAGCGGTGCCAGGCCGGCCACGGCACGTGGTGGCCATGCGGCGGCAGAGGCCTGCGACCGGTCGGCACTGTAGCCGTCTGAAATTTTCGTTCAGTTGTTCAATGGTGCCGACTGACAGCACAATTTCCCCAATCCATATCTTCTAAACCATGATGATCTAGCTCATGGCATAGTTGACAAAGTTGAAGATCTACATGAGGGCTACAACTTTTACAATTGGAGCTCGAGCTAGTTTGGCTTGGTTTCGGAGATACAAGGCTCCAAATATTGACACATGAAACTAAAAACCAGTTCCAAGACTTAGAAAATTTCAGAGTTTCTAAATAGACCTCAAAACTTACTTGTGGGCCCTTTTTGAGCATGTTTTGCACATTTTCATGAGATGGTCATAAAATAACTTTTGTTCCTTATAAAATTTGCTACAACTTTGCTTTAGGTTGCTTAGACATGTAAATGCTCTAAGCTATACTTTTTAAACAGTCAAACAAAAGAGCTCTGGGGGTCAACACTAGTCAAACCATGACTTGAAAGCATAATTAGACAATATGGTCAACATGAACATTGTTCCTAATGACATTCTAAGTGTAGCTAAGTTGTTTAAGAGGATAATTAGCCACACCCCACATTGATCACACAAAAGTCAAGCATCACATGTATTGAAACAAGGAAAAACAAGTGACTTGTTACTTTTGTTTCAAAAACCATGTTTCATATGTTTCATGAGTTTGTGGCATAGTACTAGCTAACCATGTTTCACTAAAGTGAGTTGCACATGTTGCACTTGAGTGTTGCACACTATTCATTTCCTAAAACAAACACACATAGAATATAACAATATGTTGCAATGTTTCAAAATCATGTTTCATACAAGCTAAGCTCATGAATGGATGACTGATGCTCATGTTTATGAAATGCAAGTGCCAATGTGGAAGCCAAACACCTAGGGTGTTATAGCCCGTGCCCTCTTCACAAGAACGCTAAATACAAGATGAAGAACTGCCTCGGCTTGGCTACAGAATTTTAGGACAAAAAGCTAGAAGACGACGCCAACGACAGAGCCAGAGGCCATCGACCACCTGGGAGCAACAACAATGCCTTCCAGGACCATGACAAGGTGGTTGCCACCATCTTAGGGGGCCTCGCCTCCACTAAAAGTAGAAGAGAATGGAAGCTCGCCGCACGGCGGGTGCTCTCCGTCACTACGGAAGACGCCACCGCTAACCCTAGTTATCACCCATGGTCTGAGGTACCCATCACCTTTAGTAGGGCCGACCAGTGGGTGGACATCCCCTACATAGGGCGTTTCCCCCTTGTCCTCGACGCAATCGTCTAGAAGGTGCTTTTAGAAAGGTTCTCGTGTACGGTGGGAGCGCCCTTAATCTCCTCTTCGCCGGAGCCCTAAAGGAGCTAGGCCTCGGGTTATCAGATCTCACACCCTCCGACTCCTCCTTTTGGGGTGTGGTACCTGGTAGGGCCTCCAAACCGCTTGGGGAGATCACCCTACCAGTATAGTTCTGCACGACAAGCAACTACCGCATCAAACACATCAAATTCTACATCGCCGACTTCAACACCGCCTACCACGCCATACTTGGTCGGCCAGCTTTGGCCAAGTTCATGGTTGTACCGCACTATGCGTATCTGGTGCTGAAGATGCCTTTGCCTGTAGGAGTTCTGGCCCTGCGGGCCAACCTCTCCATCACCTACGCCTACGAGATAGAGAGTCTCGCTCTCACCGAAGCCACCGACCACTCCATCAAGATGGCCAATGTGGTCACCGAAGCCAAGACGTTTCCTATTGACAACATGGAGATCCTAGAGCCGGAGCCTCCCTGTGTCTCTGCCAAGTCCAAGGAAATAAAGGAGGTCGACCTCAGCCTCGATGACCCTTCCAAGACCATGAAGATTGGGGCTCACCTTGACCCCAAATAGGAAGGCACACTCGTCTCCTTCCTATGTACCAATGTCGATGTGTTTGCTTGGAAACCTATAGACATGCTGGGAGTACCATAGGAGAAGATCAAGCACTCCTTGAATGTCTCACCGACCGCCAAACCGATCAAGAAGAAACTCTACCAATTCACGCTAGATAAGGAGGCTATTAGGGTAGAGATAAAATAGCTCTTAGCTACTGGATTTATAAAAGAAGTGTATCATCCTGAGTGGTTAGCAAACCCTGTTCTCGTTTAAAAAAGAATAAGGAATGGAGAATGTGCGTTGATTACACTGATCTTAACAAACACTGCCCTAAAGACCCCTTCGGTTTGCCTCGGATAGACGAGGTTGTAGACTCCACCACCGGCTGCGAATTGCTCTCCTTCCTTGACTGTTACTCTGGCTATCACCAGATCTCCCTCAAGGAAGAAGACTAGATCAAGACGTTGTTCATCATGCCCTTCGGTGCATACTGCTACACCACCATGTCCTTCGGACTCAAGAACACCGGGGTGACCTATCAAAGGGCCATTCAGATGTGCCTCGATCAACAGATCGGCCGCAATGTCGAGGCTTACATCGGCGATGTGGTCATCAAGTCTAGGACCGCCGACAATCTTATTGCCAACCTCGAAGAAACGTTCGCCAACCTAAAAAGGTACTGATGGAAGTTGAACCCTTCAAAGTGCATCTTTGGAGTTCCATCCGGTATACTGTTGGGCTACATTATCAGCGCTCGTGGCATCAAACCCAACCCTAACAAGGTCTCCACCATCACCAACATGAAACAGCCAACATGCGACAAGGATATATAGAAACTTATAGGTTGCATGGCTGCTTTAAGCTGCTTCATATCGCACCTCGACAAAAAAGGGCTACCGTTCTTCAAACTCCTCAAGGCCTCTGAGCGCTTTTACTAGTTAGAAGAGGCAGATATAGCTTTTGAGTAGCTCAAGGTGTTCCTAACAAAGCCTTCGATCATGACGGCGTCATGGCCAAACAAAACTCTCCTGATCTACATCGCCGTGACTTCCCACGTCGTCAGCACAGCCATCGTGGTCGAATGCGAGGAGGCGAGGCACACCTATAAGGTGCAACATCTGGTATACTTCATCGGCGAGGTCCTTAACGAGCCCAAAACTCGTTATCCTCAGGTCCAAAAGTTGCTATACGCCATCTTGATTACATCGCGTAAGCTTCGTCACTACTTCGAGTATTACATGGTCGCCGTGGTCTCTAAGTTTCCTCAGAGGGACATCCTCCATAACAAAGAGGCCAATGGTCATATCATCAAGTGGGCTATCAAGCTCGGTACTTACTCCATTGAATTCAGAAGCAGGCCTACGATCAAGTCTCAGGCGCTTGCTGATTTCATCGCTGAGTGGACCAAGATCTAAGAGCCCATCACCGCTACTTGCCCCAAGCACTGGGTGATGTACTTTAACGATGCCCTTAACATCAATAGTGCTAGTGCAGGCATTCTGTTCATTACACCAACAAAGGATAAGCTCTGATACGTTCTCCGGATACACTTTCTGACCTCCAACAACGCCGCCGAATATGAAGCATGTCTCCACAGACTCTGTATAGCCATTGAGCTCGGCGTCAAATGCCTCATGGTATACAAGGACTCCGCGCAGGTCATCAACTAGCTTAACAAAGACTGGTCTTGCTCCAGCGAGAAGATGGATGCATATTGCACTGAAGTTAGGAAACTTGAAGGAAAATTCTATGACATCGAGTACCACCACGTGGTACGCGACCAAAATCAGCTCACCGGCCATTTATCCAAGTTGGGCTCTTCTCGCACCGCGAGTCCGTCGGGGGTCGTCGTTCAAGATCTCCTGGCATCGTCCATTAAGGAAGATAAGGAAGTACAAGAAGTTGCCCCCGCCGAGCAGCTGGTACTATCGGTACCTTCATCGGCCACTGATTGGAAGGAACAATTCATCAAGTACCTCACCAGCGCCGAAGTACCCACCAACAAGACTGAAACCGAACGTCTAATTTGTCGAAGCAAGCATTACATGCTAGTAGATGGCAATTTGATGAGGAAAAGTGCTAAGGAAAAGATTCTATAGAAATGCATCACCCAAAAAGAGGGAGTGAAGCTACTTCTCGAAATTCACTCTGGTTCCTACGACAATCACACGGCCTCGAGAACACTAGTCGGCAAGGCTTTCCGAGCGGGTTTCTACTGGCCCACAGCCATCTCTGATGCAGAAGACCTCGTACAACGTTGTGAAGGATGTCAATTTTTTTCCAAGCAAATACACGTGCTAGCACAAGAGCTGCAAACCATCCCAGCATCCTGGCCCTTCACATGCTGGGGACTAGATAAGATTGGGCCTTTCAAGCCAGCGCTAGGTGGCTTCCAGTACGTATACGTTGCCATTGATAAGTTCTCTAAGTGGATTGAGTATAAACCGCTCGTCTCAGCTACTGCAAAGAAAGCAGTCGAGCTCTTCGAAGATATCATCCATAGATTTGGTCTTCCAAATAGCATCATCACTGACCTCGAAACTACATTTACTGGCCATCACTTTTGGGACTTCTGCGAAGACCGTTGCATCTCCGTCAAATACATCTCCGTTGCTCATCCTAGAGCCAACGGATAGGTCGAACAGGCGAACGGCATGATCCTTGATGCCCTCAAAAAGAGACTATATAAGAAAGAAGAAAAGCACCTAGGTAGATGGCTCAAGGAGCTACTAGCTGTAGTCTAGGGACTGCGTACTCAAGCTAGTCGTAGCACCGGTGTGTCTCCATACTTCTTGGTCTATGGCTCAGAAGCCATCCTACCAGCAGACATTGCCTTCCGAGCACCTAGGGTGGAAAACTTTGATGAAGAGCAGGCCACAGCTGTTCAGACAGAGGACGTCGATAGGGCCAAGGAGGAACGCCTAATCACCTGCGTCCACACAGCCAAATATCTAGAAGGCTTGCGGAGGTACAACAACCACAACGTCAAAGGTCGTTCATTTGCTGTCGGCGACCCCGTTCTCCGTAGAAAACAAAAAACCAAAGGGATGCACAAGCACTCTTCCCCTTGGGAAGGGCCTTACGTCGTCAAAGAGGTCACCTGACCCGGGTCTTATCGCCTATGTGACTTAGACGGAATTGATGTTCCCAACTCGTGGCATATCGAGCACCTTATACATTTCTATCCTTGAAATGCTCCAGATATGTACTCTCCACTTTATGTTGAATAGAGTTTTGGTCTCCATAACTTGTCTCCACTTTTTCTGCATTGTGGTTTAACCCCCACTTACGGTCACCGAGCTCTATGCTACTCCATAATGAACTCCAATACGAAATAAACATAACTGCGCCGACCATGTTTCTCCAAATCTCCAACGTTATCGCCGAACGGTTCTCTCCAATATCGCCGAACGGTTCTCTCCAATATCGCCGAACGGTTCTCTCCAATGTCGCCGAATGATTTCTCCAAATCGCCGGCACGTTTTTGCCAAAAATCGCCAAATAAGTCTTCTCCAAATTGTCGAACACTTTGTTCCAAATCTCAGATATTTCACTGATTAGCGAGCAGCAAACTTTCTTTTATGTTCTCTTTGGAGAAGACCCAGTTTTTGATCTCACCCTACACATGCCATGGGCTCCGCGCTCTACGTTATGGGTGGTCGGCTGTGGTTCCTTGGTCATGTCTGTTCATCCTACACGTCCACGGGCTCCGCGCTAAACGTTATGGACTTTGGGCTAGCCAAGGCCGAGAGCTGAGCGCAGAACTAATTGCTCGGATGCCACTTATACTACCTATATCTCCAAGTTATTTCAACAATCGCCGAGCAGCACATGTTTTGCTCTG
This sequence comes from Miscanthus floridulus, assembly GCF_019320115.1. Lineage (NCBI taxonomy): Eukaryota > Viridiplantae > Streptophyta > Magnoliopsida > Poales > Poaceae > Miscanthus > Miscanthus floridulus. The sequence goes on along the minus strand of NC_089580.1, from coordinate 64,275,036 downwards.
TTCTCTATGGAGAAGACCCAGTCTCCGATCTCTCCCTACACGTGCTATGAGCTCCACGCTCTACGTTATGGGTGGTCGGCTACGGTTCTTTGGTCACGCCTGTTCCTCCTACATGTGCACGGGCTCCGCGCTCGACGTTATAGACTATGGGCTAGCTAAGGCCATAGAGGTCAGTATCAAACTAACTGCTCGGATACATAGAGGAATAATTCCTAAGTCATCCTTAATTATAAGTCAAAGCATATATTGATTAGTGCAATTACACCTAGTAATCATGGCTAAGATCATCTTCATATCTACACATAAGGGATATTACTAAGGGAGATTAAGAACAGAGCTTGTCCCCGTTCGTAATCCGATCCTACACGCTACCTACATCGGGGAGTGGACTACAAAGGACTCAACGGAAGTGTCACGTCTGTGATCTACTACATGACCCAGAATATAGGGTGTATTCATAGATAAACAACGTATAAGCACCATGCTTACACAATGTCGACCACCCACCCATGGTACCTTAGAGTGAGCGCTATACGAACTTATACATGAACATGATGATAATCCAACAATACTAAGCATATAATCAAAGTAGAGATAAATATTGTAACGAAGAACATGAATAAGATGAATACTAATGTTGTCATAACAATTGTAGCAAGCATATAAAAATAATGGAGATACAAAAGAGAGAGGGGGTACAAAGATTATACTAAACCACACTCTTGACATGATCCGGAATCCAAGCGAAGCCTGCTTGCCTCCCTCTAGTCCTAGCCTAACTAGCTATGCCCTAGAATATGCTAGAGCTCTAAGGATGATTAGGGTTTCTGTATTCTCAAATGACTTGATGACTAGGGTTATGTCTGGGGGGAGAGGCAGGGGTCGGATTATATAGCCCTGAGGGTCCAACATCAGCCCTTGGATCAAATCGACTTAAGCAACGACCTAGATGCGTCCTCAAAGGCGGTGGGAAACCGATATAGCGACGAGGCTGGCAAGTGGGTCCCATAGGGGCCGGGCAGCCCCACCAAGAAGCCAGGTGGCCCCACCTGTTTGGGGGTGGCCCTTCGCTTTGGTAACGTGGCTTCTGGACCCTTCTAGAGTCTTCCCACGTAGGTACCGCGACGGAACTTCGTATTTTTCTTTGACGATTAGGTCCTCCTTGACGGTTTTCTAATTAAACCCTGCTGGAAACACATATTCACGAAAATTCGTAGAATTTATTAGTTTGAACCCCTAAACCTTCATTGGTGATTATATTTATGCCCTTATACATGTTTTATTGATGGTTTATAATGGTTGTTCACTACCGTCAACGGCAGCTGCCCCTGGTAATGCATTTTCAAGGGCGGTTCATGTATTGAAACCGTCGCTGAAAAAGAATTTTTGGAGGCGGTTTGCCTACAGCAACCGCCCCTGAAAATATATTTTCAGATGCGGTTCTTTTAATTGAACCGCCCCTAAAAATACTATTTTCAGAGGTGGAGATCCTAACAGAACCGTCCCTAGAAATGCATTTTCAGGGGTGGTTAAAAGCCCATCGCTAGAGATGCCCCATCTTCACTGACGGTGGCACTGCAGCGGTTGGGCTAACCGCCCCTGGAAACCTATTTTACCCACCTCTAAAGATGTTTTCTATAGTAGTGATAGTACGGCTAAGGCCTACGGGCACGAGCACGTACGTACACGGATGGATGATGATGCGATGCATGCATGCCAGTGGAACAAGCAAGTTGAAGAGCCCTGTTCGTTTCGTTGAAAAACCAGACTGAAAAGTATTGTTTGTTAATTTATTGTGAGAGAAAAATACTATATCATGGCTGATAAGCTAAGCTGTTAAGTTCAAGTCAAGGCGAATTTGTTTACTCATTTAATTATTTATTACTACCTCTCACATCGTTTGATTATTATTATTATTATTATTATTATTATTATTATTATTATTATTGTTATTGTTATTGTTATTGTTATTGTTGTTGCTGCTGCTGCCGCTGCTGTGCTGCTGCTGGAATCTTCTTCTTCCTAATAATTTTATCAATTGGTCATGCATGCACGTGACTGCATGGGCCGGCGATGGTGGTACGACTACTGGCGACGCTAGCTGAGGTGGGGGTGTGCCGGCCGACATGTCGGCACCTGTATGTGCATGTACGTGTGTGTCATAGGTGAGATTGTGAGAACGAGGATGAAGCAAAGAGAGATCTCGTTCTCATGCATCATAACATAGGAGTAGTATGCATGTCCGATCGACAAGCGGCAAACACAACCGTAACAGGCCGGACACAGAGTGAAGCGAATGCGACAGTCCAACAGAGCACGATGGTAAGTTATCGTTTTGGGGTCCCAACAGAGGGACACATGGGGGAAGGGATGGGATCATGGGAAGCAACGCAACCTAGGAATTATTAGGATAGGTGACCCACCCGGGCGGCCCTATAGCAGCTACATGCCGTGTCCGACGGACAGTTGCCATCGGATGCCATGATCCAGCGAACTTTCATGGGAACCCCATTATTACTTGGCATGCCGTGGATGATTGAGTGGGCACCGCACTACACTGCACTAAGGTTTTATTCAGTTCAAAAACTTTTTCCAAAAAGTGCTAGAATAGCCATCACATCGAATCTTACAATACGTGCATGGAGCATTAAATGTAGACGAAAAAAAAACTAATTGCACAGTTTGGTTGGAAATCGCGAGACGAACGTTTTGAGCCTAATTAGTAGGGATGAAAACGGTACGGATATTTTCCGACCGTATTCGAAACCGAATCCGTTTAGAGGGGACCTGTCCGTATCCAAGTCCGGATATCCAACATCCGATACCGTATCCATATCCGAATACTCAAATCGCATATTTATGATGTCGATATCCAATCGTATCCTATCCGACATAGTTGACACTATCCGTATTCGAATCCGAATCCGAATCCGGACAGAAATATGAAAACAAATGTAATATCGGTGATATCCGTCCGTATCCGATCCGTTTTCATCCCTACTAATTAGTCCATGATTGAATACTAATTACCAAATAAAAACGAAAGTGTTACGGTAGCTAAATTCCCAAATTTCATTCAACTAAACACAGCCTAAGCCATTAACCTTGTTTTAGTACTAGTTGTTTGCCCTGGCCTCATCAGATAACTGTGACCGCTTTTTTGGTTCTGGAACACCCAAGCTGTCCCTTTCTCCCTTCGCCTTGAATGCCACACAAAAAAAATAACGTCTGGGCTGATCCCTGATCTCCACATCAATGTACCATGTGAGAAAATGACTCAAGCCGGTCCATACCGAGCACCATGTCAAATTGTGAAGAAGAGGAAGACCCTTCATTAATGTTGTAGTGAAACTGTGAGAGGTGTGGACGACCACGCAACGCCGAAGGAGGACACCAAAGTGGTGGCCTGAACTTGAAGTGGGAATGGGGAAGGGGATGACCCCAAGAGCTTCATGGTCTTTGGTGTGCCTCTTGGCCTGTGGCAGATGAGCAACTGTGAAGCGGGAGGTGATACTGAAGTCAGGGAGCCGGTGTCGAGGCCGTCAATTTGTCGTTAATCGACTAGGCGCCCGTTTAGTTCCAAAAACTTTTTTTAAAAAGTGCTACAGTAGCCATCACATCAAATCTTGTGATACGTGCATGGAGCATTAGATGTAGATGAAAACAAAAACTAATTGCACAGTTTGATTGGAAATCACGAGACGAACGTTTTGAGCCTAATTAGTCCATGATTGAACACTAATTGTTAAATAAAAACAAAAGTGTTACAGTAGCCAAATTCCAATTTTCACCCCAACTAAACAAGGGCTAGGCGTGTGCGCCCTCAAGAGTGCAGCGGCCGTCAGCCGCGGTTACACCTGGCATCGGCTTGCATGCTGAGCTTTAGATGCAGAGGAGGAAGACGTAGCGTGCCGGGGGGCACAACACAAGACGTAGCGTGCCGGGGGGCACAACACACGCCATCCACCACGATGAAGATCACTACACTGGTTAGAGTCCACCACGTCTTCCCACAACAAAGAGAGAGTGCAAGCAGCATCGAAAGTAGATATATGGATGCTAAACAAGAATAATGCACTCTTGATATCATCGGGTAGGCCATCAATGGAATGTGTTGCAGAAGTGCTATTGCTTGGCATTGGGTTCATAGACCAACAACTGATCCCATCTATCTAATGTGAAACAATTGGCACAACAGGAACTCGTGTTCATCACGCCCAAAGCGGACTAGGATCATATATGGCAGAGATCAGGCCATATAATATAACCGTGTTCAGCCGACTACACCCACCAAAGCGACGAGGCTTATAAAGTGCATGGTGCTAACCTTGATCTAGAGGGATTTGTCAACTGTGGGCAGTGGTGGTGGTGACAGCAGTGATATCATAGGATCAAAATAACCAAGGGTGGAACTTCCTTACGACCAAAGTGCCATTCCCCCTCCCATGTAAACGATTTACTTAATTTTATCACTCAATTAACATGAAAATACTAAACTGGCCCATTGGTCCGATCCTTTTCTTGTCATGTTAAACTTGGCTCCCTCTATGATTCTATTCAAATTCCGGCACTGATAACAACCTTGATATATGAGATTTTAGGACGATTTCACATGGTTGCTCGAGGAGGATCTATCATTTAGCGTGTGGTTACTCAAGTTGAATGTATATAGTTATAAAAAAAAAGTTGAATGTATATAATACAACATTAGTTATTGGAAACATCAATGATATCGAAGAAGAGTGAAGTTTGTTACATGCCTATTTCTTTGATCAAGCCACAAAATCCACTGAAATTCCTCTCCTGTAGCCCCACTAAATCCATCTCCAACTACAAATCAAAAGTCATCTCAGTTACATCTTAAAACACAATCATTACACCCACAAACCACACCAGATGGACGTCGGCACGCCGCACAACTTTTATGACAAAAAAACACCCATAATCCATCAAATTTTAAGTTGGAATGCTAGATCGCCTCCAAAGAGAGAGATCATATCATTGCTTAGGATGTCCCACAAACCTCTGTATCAAAATTGACATGCACGAGCAGTGTTTTTTTAGGCTGACAGACTGACATGCATCAGCATTGCGCAAGATTTGCTACGTGGCTAATCACGTAAAACATGCCACTGGACCTACGTGACCTCAGATTTCAAGGCATCGCACTATAATTAATATTATAAGGTTTGGAAATAATGTGAATGAGTCAAGTCAAGTTTATAGAAACCCTGGGCATTAAATTGATCGAAATCAATATTACAGGCTTCAAATTTTACAATATGAATGTCACGAATTCTGATCTTACGAATCTTACATAAGAATATTTTTTTTTCTAAATCTTATAGGATCACAAACAAGAAACAATTGAAATTAAGATCCTGATCCTAACGACCTTGCTATATGAGACTTTAGAACGGTTTCTCGTGATAGGTCATACCACAATATCTGTCTGTGTTACTTAAGTCGAATGCATATATTACAAATTTCAGTAGAACATCAATCAACGATCATATCCACGAAGAATGAAGTTTGCTAGATGTCGTTCTAATACGGCGCTACAAAATCTAGTTCCTCCTCTCCTATAGCTAGCCGACCACTACTGGCCAACTAAAAACTAAGTTTCATCCCAAATTATATATTGTACATCTTAGGCCCTGTTTGCTTCGTAAAAAAACAAGTTGTGTTCCGGCTGATTTGTTGTGAGAGAAAAACATTGTTTCGATTGAAAAGACAAACCAAAAAGTATAGATTATAAGACAAACGAACAGGGTCTTAGAAACACAATCAGTACCCCCACAAGACCACAATCGCATTAGCACCGGGTGCACCCGTCACCATCCACTAATATGCGATACAACTTTACGACGAAATCAAAAGGCACAAACAGTTCTCCAAAATTAAAGTTGGCATGCTAGATTTCCTCAAATCAAAGAGATATAAAATCGTTTGCTTGGGATGTCCCACAAAACCTCTGTAGCAAAGTTGACAAAAGCTAAAGGCCACCAAGCATGTGACTAGTGTCTACTAGTAGTGATCTGTCAAGCAGACTAGCTGTGCTGACAAGGACAGGGACAGCGTTGTCAAGGTCTATTTTTCACATAATATTCTGATGAGGACCTGGTTTAACTTATCCGTGCCACGTCACTTTCATTCATCTTAATGGCATCGACGAGCTGTGTGGCTGATCCTGCTGAGCTGCCTAACCGCACAAGCCCCCGAGGTCAATTTTGTCAACTGAAATTTATCGCTTTGAGTGAAGGGCATCGGATGCTTGCTGTCAATTGCGCACGGAATTCCAAGGTGGTCGAAACAACAAGGCCTTGTTTAGTTGGCGAAAGTTTTTGGAAAATAGTACGGTAGCATTTTCGTTGTTATTTAGTAATTAGTGTCTAATCATAATCTAATTAGGCTTAAAAGATTCGTCTTGTGAATTTCGTCTAAACTGTGTAATTAGTTTTATTTTTATTTATATTTAATGCTTCATGCATGCATCCAAAGATTCGATGTGACGGAAAATCTTAAAAAATTTTGCAAAATTTTAGGAACTAAACAGGCACCAAGTCAAATTCTGGAGGATTGCACGGGATCAGATAACAGTCTGGAATCTGGATAGAAAGTTAGGCACAGGGTCTAAGGTGAAAAAATTAAAATGGCACACAATGTATTGTGAAGGCGCATATCCCGCAAGAAAAAAAGAAGAATGATGCAGATGGCGACAGCTTGATGACCTTGAACTTGGAATGGTAGCCGCTTTCTCTCCGGCCATTGAAATTTGGCTATTCGAACATGGTCCTCGGCTCCTCGCCAAACTTTTTGTACCTTGGGCTATTGACATCTTTATCTGAAAATACGAAATTTATGCAGAAATTTGTCAAAAAAAGGTAGGTTTTAGTGTTTAAAATAGCTATTGCAACAAGCTCTACTGAACATGCTGATTATTGTATTATCTCAGTAAAAAGTACTGGCCAAGTCTACAACTTAAGAAAAGAGAATCACTAACCCAAATACTCAAGCCATGTATGCTGAAGCTGCTGATCTGTGAGTATCAGATATTTATATTATGACTGATGAAAAGGAACATATGCTCAAGCCATATCAAAATGAGAAGAACCATGAAAGTCTTAATAGCGATTTTCCCAAACTCACAGATCAGTATGTGCACTGTTCCAATATCTAAGGCCACCCAAACAAAGAGTATCCGTACGTGTGTAACGAAACGTCGACAGTGGAGTGCTTACCATGTGTTGTTTGCATCATGAAGATGCCTCATTAGCATCCAGAAATGTTTGTCCTTCTCCACTAATGGCCGACACCATTAACCCCAATCCTTTAAGCAAAGCTGCTGCTCCTCCTACCACACCAAAATTATTGTGGCTAGCATAGCATCTTTTCCAGTAGCACACGCACACCGTAGCATAGAGAGGAGTGGTAAAGGCTAGGAGGAAATATGGTTTCCAGGATCAAGGATCATCGGATGGTTCCTCCTGTCCAGTGACCCTCAGTGAAGATACCCTTCTTTCTCCCCGTCACATCAGGCCACATTTGGAAGGAGAAGGAACCAAGGGATATTTTTTTAATTTTTAATCATTTTTATTCAATATTTTAATAATAATAGCTTCTAAATTCTTTTTGCGGATCTGATCCTTTCGGTAACGTTGTCGCGTCACATACATTGGCGCAACAACATCTGCCATATTAGATGACGTTTCTGACATAGAAAACCTTGTCGCGCCACTCAATTGGAAAAAGCTGTCCGGGAGTGGCATGACAAGACTGAAAATTTGAAAAATCATAACTCTTTAATATGGCGTTGGATGAAGATGAACTTTATATGAAAATTGTAGCTCACAATGAGATCTACAACTTTCTGGTTTTGAGTTTTTTCATTTGAGGAGGATAAGTTGCTCAAAAAATTAATATAAAAATTTAGCACCATAATAATCGCGTACTAGTGCTTGTCGCATTAGAAAAATAGTATCTTTTTGTATGTTGTCAAATGAAGATACTTTTTATATCAAAGTTGTAGCACTCAATTAGATCTACAACTTTGTAGTTTTCAGTTTTTACATTTGAGGTCGTTAAGATGCACCAAAAAATAATATAAAATTTCTGCAGATTCATAATTGCATACTAGCATTTGTCGTATTAAAAAATAATATCGTTTTTGTATGATATCAAATGTAGATACATTTTATATCAAAGTTGTAGCTCTTAATGAGATCTACAAATTTCATTTAAAAAGTATTTTTATGCGACACAAAATAAGAAATATATGATTTTTCTAAAAAGATAAGCTGTGAAACATGATTAATATGCTATTAAATTTTGTATTATCTTTTTGGTATCTTAACTATCTGAAAATTAAAAGTTGTTGATCTCATAGTCAGCTAGTATAAAAAGTATCTTCATTTGACACCAAATATAAAAAAAATGATTTTACTAAAGCGACAAGACCTAGTGCATGATTATTAAGCTGCTGAAATTTTATATTAATTTTTCATGCATCTTAACGACCTCAAATGTAAAAACTGAAAACAACAAAGTTGTAGGTCTAATTGAAAGCTACAACTTTGATGTAGAAAGTATTTCATTTGACAATATATAAAAAAGATATTATTTTCTAATTCGACAAGCACGGGTACGCGATTATTATGGTCCCAAAATTTTATATTAATTTTTTGAGCATCTTAACATCATCAAATGAGAAAACTCAATACTAGAAAGTTGTATATCTCATTGAGAGCTACAAATTTCGTATAAATTTCATCATCGCCCAACGTCGTATTAAAAAGTTATGATTTTTCAAATTTTTAGTTTTGTCACGCCACTCCCGATAGCGCGATAGAACAATACTGCCGCGCCAGTGGAAGTAGCGTGACAAGATTTTCCATGTCAGAAATATCATCCAACGTGACATATCTTGTCGCGCCAACGTATGTGGCGCGACAGCGTTATTTGGCCACGTCAGCTCCACTGGCACGATCAAAGGGTTACATCTGAATTTTTTTGGAGCGGTTATTATTAAAATATTAAATAAAAATGATTAAAATATAAAAATTGTCCGGTACCAAGTGGGGGTGGACTCGCAGAACCTTCTTGACTTCCACAGAAAACTAGTAAAAGGACTTTGCACTCGTCTCACTCAGACAACAACAGTGTATTTTTCTGGTAGTATTCTCTGTCTTCATCTTGGGATTTGGTACAGGCGCTACAGGGCTTGGAAATGGCTTCAGGTTCCAGCTTGGAAATGGCACTGGGATGAGCCAGCAGTCTGCCAACTGCCCAACTGCCAACCAGGATCCTCATCTGTCCACTTCCTATAAACCAGTCTGATCCAGCAAAGAAATTCCATCCGATCTGTGGCCAAGACAGCTAATAGTTTTGGACCTTTGGCGAAGGATAGCAACAACCACGGTCAGCACGGACCAACTCCGCAGTCAGCATGCCAATTGCCAACGGCGGTTGGCCGAATTTTTTATTTTTTAGCCCGTTTTTTGAAAAAAAAATTCACAAATATGTCTCTCGAGGTAAGATTTTAAAATCTGGAGCATTAGCTCGATGCCATCGTTGCTGTCGCCGAGCTCTTAGGCTTAACGCAGACGTGGCGGTGACATGACAAGCAGCTCGGCGCCGTAGATCTTGGCGCCGAGCTCGGCACCATGCTTACTGACGCCAAGCCTGTCTTACGTATGGGCCCTCCTTTCCTTTCTCTCTTCCTCTCCCTCTCTCTCGCACCGCCAGCGCCCGCCCGAACCAGCGCACCGCCGCCACGGCCGCCCTTCCCTGAGCCCGCGCCCTCTCCCGCCGTCGGCCGCCCACGCCCGGCTGCCCTTCCCCGCGCCTCGCGCCATGGCCGGAACCCGCGCCCACACCCGCGCCGCGCCCGCCTTGCTGTGATCGTGCCGTGGCCACGCCGCGCCCGACCTCGCCCGCCGTGCCAGCCACGCCAAGCGGAGCGCCGACCATCCTACGCCCACCACACGCCACCGCCGGCCCCGGCCCCTGAAGCGCCCGGCCGTGCCACAGCCGGCCCGGCTCATCGGCCTCACCCGCGCCCGACGTCCGCTGCGACTCCGTCGACGTCCGCAACTCCATCGTCGGATAGGTAAAAATTATGAATATGCAATGTACGTACTTAGTTAGCTTTGATTGTAGTGTAGTAGTTTTGGCATTTGTTATTTACTAGTTAATGTGATGACCCAGGTAGTTGATTTAGTTATAGATCTAGTGAGATAGATATGTAGATAGATAGAAACATAGATACATAGGTACATACATATAGTTATATAGCTACTTAGATAGGTAGTTATATATTTAGTTAACTAAATAGGATCTAGCTATTTAGTGAGTACACTGTATATATATATATATATACATAGCTATTATCTTATTTACTTAGTTTGTAGTTAGAAAGTACTTGTTAGGTACTATATATCATCTAATTTGGACTAAAGAACATGTGTTTCGTTATGTGTTTGAACTAGATGGACAACCTAGTAACCATATATTATGGAGGCACCGTTGAATACGATCGGTATGGATATATTGAGTTTGTTGACATGCAAAGCGTGTCTGTGCTATTCAATAATAGGCCTTCATTTAGTGAGATGGTTGCAAGGGCTCGGGAGGAGCTGCATTGCCTTGGAGATGATGATGATGGCATTGCAGTTGAGGGTGTACTGCACCTATGTTCTCCTCCCAATATCTTCAGGCGAATGATCCCAATTGGGTGTGCGGATTAGTGGGAGAACTATGTGAGATCGGCTATGAAGAGCTAGCTACAATGTTTGGACGTGGTTGTGCGTCGGGTGTTAGTTGATCCCATCCCTCATGGGTTTTCCCCACCACTGGGTCAGCAGGCACACATCGACCCTCTCGTTCTGGATCCTGATATGGATGTGGAGGTTGCACCTATGGTTTTCGATGCTCAATTTGCCCCCAATGAGGTAGTTGGAGATGCTTGTCAGACTTATGTTGTTGTGGCAGATCCTCCTAATGAGATCCCTTTGACACAGAATTATCCGAGTAAGTGTCTTAACGGCATGGTTATTGGGAGCTTACCCCCTTCCTTACATCCATTTCTTTCATTCTTTTCTCATTTCTCTACTTATGTTGCAGGAGATATTCCTAAAAAAGTAGATGTGCCCCATGTTGCTGTGCAAGTGCACTATAGAGATGAATTATGTGCCTCCAATAGTGTTGAAATTATAAATGATTCGGAGCCATATGAGATGGCAAGGGCTCTTGATTCTGATGATGATTGCCCTGTTGTTTTCATTATTTTATATTTGTCGTATTCATTTAATTAATTATGCATGTCTCAATTTATGCATATAATTGTGTCAATTATTTGTATATTTCTAAGTTCATGTTTCATTGTATATTGAACTTCTAATTCATTGACTTTTTTGTAGGATGGCGCAATTCCACCTGCTCAACCCGACGTACGAGGCGACCCACCGAGGATATCTCATAGCAGAGGGGTAGGTAATAATCTATACATTTTGTTCAAATTTTTGTGAGCATACATGTGTTCGTGAAGTAACAGAAGACTATGTTTTATTCCATGCAGGACCTTCCGCTCCTTCGTCCTAGAACCCACAATAGGTTCTTGGACATGTAGTACGACGACAGGTACACACCTTTCCTGCAAAGAGCTGGCCTAGATGTCATCTCTTTTCAGGTTCGTCATGGGTTGCCCAAGTTCAACTCAGTGGCCATAACTATGTTGGTTGATAGGTATTATCTTCAATCATTGCCTTCATTCATGGCCTTTTTGACATGTAATCTTGCTTTGTCTAAAATATAGGTGACGGCTAGAGACTCACAGCTTCCACCTACTTTTCGGGGAGATGACAGTCATGCTCTAGGACTATCAGAAGATGCTAGGCCTGAGGATTCACGGCAACGTAGTCATCGGGCAGTGCAGGTCAGAAGGCTGGAGAGCACAAGTAGAGGCCTTCCTTGGGCGTGAGGTTGGCGAGCAAGGGGCTCGCACTTCTGGAGTTCTCATCTCCTGGCTCCAGCAAGAGTTCGCATAGTGCCCCGAGGAGGCAGATGAGGAGACAGTTGGGTACTACTATAGGGCGTGGATCCTACACCTGTTTGCCGATGTTCTCTTCCCCGACGCCACGGGTGACACTGCATCGTGGATGTGGGTCCATTGCCTCAGTGACTGGGACTAGGTGGGTCAGTACAGCTAGGGCTCTATAGTCTTAGATTTTCTTTACTAGTAGCTGTGCGAGGAGTGTCGTCGGACTTCATCCACAGCGTCACTTGGTGGATGTGTTTACCTGCTTTAGTTGTGGATGTGGGCTCGTCTACCAGTTGGCCGTCCCGAGGTTCTGGCTCGTCGTGAGTGGTTCCTAGGTCAACCTCCATGTCGGTAGCCGACGTGGGCGTACCTTTGGGACCAGGTTATGGTTCCGCACGCGAGGTTACAACAGACGTACATTGAGTTCATGAATGAGCTAGACACGCTCATGGCGTCTAGTGTAAGTAAATTTTATTTCTCATGCTGATTTGAAATGGTTTAGTATACCATCTAACATCTTGTTTGGACATGTTGCAGGTGTCGTGGGAGCCATACGATGGAGAGAGGGCACTTTCTTTTCATTTGATCAACATGTGTGGGTTCGACGACGACTTCTATAGGATGAGGTGCCCTCTAATCTATTTCTATGCTTTCGAGTTCCACCTGCCAGATAGAGTTGCATGTCAATTTAGAGTGAGACAGCTTTGGCCAACGGCTCCATTCTTGACTGGTGTTGACTTACACAAGTAAGTGTTTTGCTATTTCAAATGTCTCATGATGGTCCATTTCCATTAATATGGTGACATGTACATGGATTCAAGTAATGATGACATACGTGCAGGTTGGATCGTTAGAAGAACAGAAAGATTTTTTACTGGGAGAAGCACCACCAGTACTACATTGAGCAATGGGAGGAGATGCACGACAATGTGGAAGAGAACAATGAGCCGCACACGAACTGTTAGTTCAGGCGATACCAAGCTTGATACCAATGTGCGACATGTTGTAGGCTGAGGCTATAATGGACAGAAGATGACTACGCCGACATCGAGTCCTCCAACGATGAAGACACGGCGTACGACCAATCTATTCGTGTAGGAAGGCAGGACCAATCTTGGACAGAGTGGTAAGTTAATTGCCTTATTTTTCTACATTAAGTTGCATACCAATACATTATGCGTTAGATGTATCTATTTTAGTTAGTGCCACCTTCGAGCCATAGCATCCTTATAATACATTAGATTCTTATACAAAAGAAAACAAAACCTGTTACTATCTGTTTAGAAGCATTATTACTAAGAACTTTGTTGCAGGGTAATACCCTCAAATGCTGCGTTGAAGACATTGAGCGCTTTCATCTGAGAGTCAGGGACCACCAACAATGAGAGGCTATTGTGGAGAAGGTGCAACACAATTTACTATGTGGCCATACTACTAGGATGACCCTATCTTATTCACATGGCACATCCATGTATTTGTTGTTTGGTTTAATTACCTAAGGCATGTTAGGTTTAGTCGAAGGAACTCTGTACCCTAGTTCGGTACATATTCTCACATGCCATTTCATGTGTTTTGTGTGTTGAATTATATAATGCCCTACTTTGTTAGATTGTGTTTGTAGCACGTGATCACATTTTACTACGTCCACAACATTATACTGAATATTATGACCACAAATAATGAAAACAACCGCATAATGAAAAGTCTAATACTATGCCACATTAAACAACACAATAATACTTGGAGTATGTGCCAATAGTAGATAACATTGTTCGTGAATAAACTATAGAACTAGCAAGTCATGGAGACTACTGAGTGCAACGAGGCCACTTTCCCTTCCTCAGGGCATCGAAATTCTCCTCATCGTTGCTTTCACTCGGTGTGCACGCTCAAGCTTCTTCTCTCTCTCCTCCCTGTACGCAGCAACACGCCTCCTTTCCTCCTCTTCCTTGTGCTCCTTTTTTGTAGCCTCCTCTCCATGTCTCTTCTCCATCATCTCCTTGTCCTCTGCCTCCCACCGCAATAGTTTCTACATCCATTCCTTGTTTTTAGACTTGATCTCAGTGTTGATCCACTGCTCAAAATCACAGAGCGGTGGAGGGGTTTGCAAAAAAATGCAACTGTTACAAAACAAAAAAATCATGCAAGAAGTCATATGACACAAACATTAATTCATCACCATCTTATTAATACGGCGCTGACGAAGTGTAGGCTCAAACGCAAAATTAGAACACATCCAATATCTCTGCCTATACGTGTCCTCTTCATCAGACTTGGCTACCTTGCAAGGATCGCTGCAAAAGCACATGGACACTAGAACACCACTAGGCAGAGGCAATGGGTCGAAGGCATTTCCGGTCATCCGGCCATAACTACAATTCAACCAATTTCGTTCTAAGAACTGAAAGCAATTAACATTAAACCCTAAACCTAGAGTTTACCATTTGATGCACAATAATGAACCCATAACATAACAACATGCGCTGATGTTACCTTGGTTTGCTAGCTTTTCCACGCCTTAGCATCCTACGGTTGTATAATATAAATATTAAAAATTACATGAAACCCTAAGTAATAACGATTCTTAGGTTGAAAAATCTGACTAATATATACTGAATCGATGCGAAAAAAACTAAGATGGGAGCGATGATACCTTGCTCTCGAAGATCTATGGATCAAATCAAAGTTTCCAAGGTCCAATATGCCGATTCGTAAGGTAGGGTGAAGTGGGGAGAGAAAAAACCCAAGAGGAAGGAGAAAGAAGAGGAGGAAGGCTCAGGCAGTAAGGTTGGGGGCAGGGTTAAAACACCACCTTGGCACCATAGATCCTGGCGCCAAGCTCGGCGCCAAAATCTATAGCGCTAAGCTCAGCGCCAAGATCTACGGCACCGAGTTGCCTACCATGTCACTGCCACGTCTGCGTTGAGCTCAAGACCTCGGCGCCAGCAACGATGACACCAAGAAGTGTAAGCGAGCTAAGGTCCAGATTTTGAAATCTTACCTTCAGAGACATATTTGTGAAACTTTTTTTAAAAATAGCTAAAAAATAAAAAATTCAGGGCGGGTCTGGGGAACACCGAACATTGAAAGTGCATCTAGCCCTTTAGTGGGTTTTGGATGATTGAATGATAACATGATTAAAGAACTAACCCGTTTGCTAAGTGTGGACAGGTAATAGGTTATCTCATAGGTACTTAATGAAAGCCAAAATGATGTGTTGTTGTATAAATAATCTAGTTCAAGCACAAGACAATAATGCAAATGGAATTCATGCAAATGCTTGTTTATTGTGGGATTTCCATGTACTATGTGAAAGCAAGCTCATGAGTATTAGTTAATGAGACATGAGGGATTGCATATGGAATGGTCTCATATTTGAAGCTTGCTAAATTGAAATGAAAAAGATAACAATACATATGAATGGATGATTCAACACAAGATGTGACTTAATGGCTTGAGATGGTGAAGATAGCAAGGAAAGGCTTCGAGGTACCAAGCAAGGGTGAAGGGCAAGCGACGGCTTGGTGGCCGAAGAACCTAGCTAGGGTGAAGAAGAAAGTACTTGCATTTAGTTGAGGTACTAATCAAGCTAAGATGGTCATATTGATGTGAAGGATCAAATCTATATTGGATAAGTTGATTAAAGTGACTTGATGCTTTTGGAGTTATTTATATTTGATGAATGAAATCAAGTCACGTGCTTAAGATGGCTATGCTCAAGTAACAAGATCAATATTGACATGTTGGCACCCTCACTTGATGAAGATTGAAAGACACGGCATCAATTTAAAGAAGATCAACTCAAAAGGTTTAATTTCATTTTTCTTTTGATCTTGAGTTAATAGGTATGCCGTACTATTAAGAGGGATGCAAGTTTAGGTGGTCTGAGGAAGATAGAGTGCTCAAGCATAATAATTAAATCAAAAGAGAGACACTCTAGCACTTCACGAGCACAAAGAATAATTTTCTGTGACTGTCGGTGTCGGAAGTCCCGACGTAAGCCGAAACTCCCGACAGTCGGAAGTCATGACTCTTGCCAGAAGTGCTGACTCCCAGTCATAGCCTGCGCGGTGACTGTGGACGTTGAAAGTCCCGACGTGAGTCAGAACTCCCGACAGTCGGAAGTCCTGACCTAAGCCGGGAGTCCCGGCATCGATGGTTCTACTGACCTGCTGACTGTGCACGTCGGAAGTCCCAACGTTCGTCGGAAGTTCCAACGTTGGCTGTCTCGAGTGGACTTTGACCTCGCATGAATAGTGTTTTCTTCATACGTCGGAAGTCCTGAGATCTGCGTCGGAACTCCCGACGTAGATCTGAACGGTTAGATTTTGCCTTGGAGTATATTTACCCCTCTCCTCCTTTCTAACCGTTGCCCACTCATTTTCATTGCGACAAACTCTCGGCCAAAATAGCCCCCAAGCATCCTAGGCTTGCCACTCCTCTCTCCTTTGCCTCCAACTTCAATTCCTAAAGGGTTTGAGTGATTGGAGAGTGGATTGAGTGAGAAAAACACTTTGAGCAAGCTTGAGCACTTGATTTCTTCATCAAGCCGGTTTGATTTGCATTTGTTACTCTTGGGGATTTTCCCCTAGCCGGCGAGGCATCGCCCAAGAGCTTCCATCTTGTGGAAGAGCCTTGGGAAGTTTGTATTACCCTTGATTTCTAGTGAAGAAACTCAAGTGACCTTTGTGGTATCCTTGAGTGAGGCAAGGAGGTGGAAGAGACTCCGACCAAAGTGGTCACCTCAACAACGAGGACATAGGAGCTCCTTTGTGGGGCTACCAAACCTCGGGATAAATTCTTGTCTCCCGCATGCTTATTGTTGTTGTGATTTGCTCGAAATTACATGTATTTGGTTGTCTTCCTCTCTCTAGCTATTTCTTAGGGTTTGGGCCTCGATCTACGAAGTGGTGGCTTATCAACATCAAGAGAGTGACCCATCACCTTACCTTACCACTAGGAAGTGGGTTTGTAAGTTATCGGCATCACAAAGTTCATTTTAGCACTTGTAGTTCATTTTCTGTAGGGGTCGGAAGTGCTGACAGTTTGCGCTTCTGACACGTCGGAAGTTCTGACCCAAACGTCAGGACTTCTGATACGTCGGAAGTTCTGACCCAAACTGTCGGGACTTCTGACATTAACTGACTAGTGCATTTTGATTCAACTCTTTGGTTGCCGCTGTTTGGCTCCCTAGGTTTATCTAGTATCTTTTATATACTTTGTGGCTAACTTGTGAGGGGTTGTATTACTCTGATTTGGAGTTTCCATTTTGGAAACTCCTATTACTAATCATTTCCATTTTTAAAGGTGTTGATTTTTCAGAAACGCCTATTCACCCCCCCTCTAGGCGACATCCTAGATCCTTTCAATTGGTATCAGAGCAAGGTTCTCACCTAAAGCTTCGCCGCCATGAGAAAAGGATGTTGACGCCTATCGAGTTGGAGCCGATGCTTCTCCAAAATGATGGTTCAAACTTTCTACCTTGGTCAATTCATGTACTCAATGCCTTTAGAGATATTAGTCCTCTTATTGAGCATATTGTGTTTGCAAGCATACCTCTTCCTATAGTTGATTGGAGCAACTATAAGAATTTATCAAAAGATGAAGAAATATGCGTGCAACTCAATGCTCAAGCTATTAATATAATTTTGAGTACATTGAGTGCAGAGGTTCAAGATGAGGCAATATTCAATGGACAACCACCTCCTGAAAGTGCTCATCTCATTTGGACCAAACTTGTTGAGGTATATGGAAAATTCAAATGCGATGATGTACTTGAGGTCGAGTCAATGGAAAATATGTCCATTATGTCTTCATGTGGCGAAGAAGCCTCACAAGACCTCAAGAGCGTCGAGTCAGAGCAAGAGGTGCAAGCCGAGGCGACTGTGCTGTCTGCAAGCACATACCGGACGTGTTCGGTATCCCTACCAAACGTGTCTGGTATGGCTGAGACAGCCGGACAGTAGGTAGTCTATGATGATGAGGCTCAAGCCCGGTGGCGGCCAAGTGATGAGTCAACCTTAGTATCTCATGATACTCATCACTTGTGTCTCATGGCCAAGAAAAGCAAGAAGAAGGGTAGCAAGAAAGATCAAGCCAAGGAGATAGCACGAGTAGATGATCAAGAAGAAAGTGATATTGAAATTGAAGATAGCTACACTCTTGATCATCTAAGCAACAAAGACAAGCTCATTCTCATGAAGCTAGTTGAGAAGAATGATGAGCTAGAGGAAGAGAATGAGAAAAAAGAGCAATCACTTCAAAATCAAGAAAAGTTTCTCATCTCCAAATTGCAAGAGCTAAAGGCCATAAATGAGAGGTATGAAAAATTATCAATTGAGCATGCTTTAGTTACTAACTCCTCTTCTAGTGTTTCACAACTAGAGAAGGAAAACTTTGAGCTCAAGGCAAAATTAGATGAACTCTCAAGCAAATATAATGTGCTACAAGCAAACTATATTCATCTCAAGTGCTCTCATGAAGAATTAGTAGAATCAAGCATCATGCTTGAGGTGGCTCATGAGGTTGTGATTACAACAGTAAAATCATCTCAACCTCCCACTCACACACTCACTTATACACAATCTCAATTGAATATTTCTTATGCTAATGAGTGTGCTTCTCAAGCAAGCCAATCTTCGATTGAGCAAAAAGTTATAGAAAATGTAGAGCTTAAGGAAGAAGTGGAAAGGCTAAGAAATGATGTGATTCGATTGAAGGGTAAGGAGAGAGCACAACCTTCTCAAGATAACCGTGTTAACATGGTGAAGAAGCTTGAGAAGGGTTCAAACCTTGCTTCCTCTAAATCCCAACAAAAGAATCACATTTCAAGCAAGGCCAACACAACCAAGAGCAAGAAACATAAAAAAAGACTATGCTATGGTTGTGGAGTGACTGAACATGAGATTACCATGTGTCCAAACAAGAGTTGGGCCGATGAGTGTGAAGTGGTCGATCAAATGGCCTCAAACAAGTTGGCCAACCAAAGGAAAAGTGATGGACAAAGCACTTGTCTCATGTGCAGGAAGTTGGGGCATCCAACCAAGAAATGCCCAATGTACAAGGAGGCAAGAAAGGAAGCCCAAGTTACAACAAGAAGATGCTATGGATACAATGAGATGGGCCACAAGGTTGATGGATGTCCATACAAGCAAAACAAGCATAGAGCAAACAAAGGTCACATATGCTATGCTTGTAAAAGAAAGGGGCATCTAAGCTATGATTGCCCAAATGGTAACATCCCTGAGCCGAACACATTTGTTTATGATAATATGCTTAGGAAGACCACAAATGGAGTTAGCACTAGCAAGGTGATGTGTTCACCACAAACTAGCACTAAGGCCATTTGGGTGCCTAAGCACTTGTTGACTAACCCAAAAGGACCCAACAAGAGTTGGGTATCAAAATGTGCTTAGGTTGATAATGTAGGTACTTGGTGGTGAGATGAAAGCTTCAGGGTGGTTGAGCAAGCAAATTGAAAATATTCACTCAATCTATCAATCAATTCTTATCATAATCTCATATATGGTTGACCCGAAGATAAATCAATGACCATATCGTTTACTTCATCTCTACCATTGGTAACAAGTACCTAAAAACCTTATAGGATAGCCACTTTGTGTTTAGTGCTCAATGGCTCACAAATAAGCATATCTATGAAATAATCGGAAGTGACTAATTAGTTTCATTTAATAATTATCATGTTTTCCATGTGATGCTTTTAATGGCTCTCTAGTAGAGCAATGCATTTGTTCAGATGCAGGCATACAAGAAGTACTAGAGCTAAAACAAAGAATCACAAGCAGCGCTTCAATTGTTTCTGTCCTGCACCTATCGGACGTGTTCGGTATGCCTACCAGACGTGTCCGATATGGCCAGGGCAGAAAGAAAAAGTGTTTATGTTCTTCACATGCCGGACGTGTCCGGTATGTCTACCGGACGTGTCCGGTATGGCAGGAACCAGAGCACTAATTGGGATGCAATTGAGATTTGATCCATATGATTTCATATATCCTTAATTTGCTCAGAAGCTTGTGATCTATCAAACCTAATTGGGTTGTGAGTATGTCTCAACGAAATTTAATATGGCAAATTACTTTGTGTTGGTCAAAATAGAAAATTGACTCCCAAATTCTTAAAAGAATAAAGTGCTTATTGAAAGTTATTCAAATTACTTGTGGTACTTACTTAGGGGGAGCTCAGTTTCTATTTTGCACCATTGTGGACTAACAAATTTATCTAGCATTATTTGTAGTCCTTTGGATGAAAATTGATTTCATATATGGTATGATTATTTGACAAGTGAGGTCAACATGATGTTGTCATGCCATGTATTATCTCAATGGTGATATTGTGGGCTCAAGATAAAGATATGTATTTACATACATGTATTGTAAGTGCATCTAAGGCCCTTTATATGCTAGTGTGTGCATTTGTGTGATATAGGATAGATGTTTTTCAAAATCCCTAACTAGCATGTGTAGGTGGTGTGGTTTTTGAAAATCATGTGGTTTTTGGTCTTTGTGACCTAGTCATGTCATATTGTGATTATTGCTACCCTTGGTTGATTATTTGCCTAATCACATGTGACATGGTTCTCTCAAGTCCATAAAAATCCCTATGCCCGTCTAAAATCTCTCTCAAGTTTTTGAAAATCATAAATTTGCCAAATATTTGAAAAAGTGAAAATCAATTCTTGGCTAATTCATGTCCCCTAAGTGAGAATCCTAAGCCTATTTCAATTGATGCAAATATTATGACTAGGAAGGTTTGTTATTGTACCTTATTGGTTAGTATTGCAAAAAAAATTCCGCTATTCATACTAAGGCTATGCCTAAGTATGTTGCGTCTAACATGAGAGGACCCAAACTAGTTTGGGTACCATCGAAAAGTGGATGATCATTTGTAGGTACCATGGCATTGGAGACTTGATTCAATGGAATTATTATTGTTCATCTTATGTTGAGTCAAGTATTGAAGCATAGTGCAATTCTATCCCAATGCCAAGTCAAAATTGAGTGAAGTCCATATGCTATCAACATACAAGTGTCATATTCAAGTTGTGGGAATTTATTGATATATTTGAAGGCCTGCAAATAAGTGGAGTTGAAGCTTGCAAACATGATCATAAGCTATCAAGGTATATCTCTTGTTGATCAAAGTTTATTTGGGTGCATATGAGTTAATTGAATTGGATATATATGTATATGTTGCTTGCTATGAGATGTTTGAATGGATTAAATGCTTAAGTAATCAAGTTTGAAGTTGGTTTGATTGGATATGTTCATAAGATTTCTTCTAGTAAGTGGTTTGAATGGACATATGTCTTGTGAGAGTATTCAAACAAGTTGATTTCAAGTTTGGTTTAATTTAGAGAAAAATAGCTCAATTATTGAAATCTGTTCAATATTGAAAATCTGAGCTAGCAGTGATCATAGACATGTTTGAGTAACCAAATCTATTTGTATTGGCTTCAAATTTGGTCTGCATGCTCTACACTTATGGTATTAGTTGCTGTACAAATTTTATGAGATTTGGATAAGTGATACTTCAGATTTGGAGTAGATCTTGTCAGCTATAGTGCAGCAGTTTTCAGTATGTAGCAGTGTGGAAAGATATGAAATCTGGTAGCAATATAGAAGTCAAAAGAAGCTAAATTTTTTTACAGCTACTAGAAGACTTAGTGTGTCACATCTTCACCAAATTTTGTGGTTTTTGGATATGTACTTTGGGAGATATGATTTATTCTTTGAAGAGTACAGAATCTGCCAGGAAAGTAACAATTATTGGATTGATCAAAAGTCACTTAGATTCAAAGGTCCTCAAATTAGAATCATATCTATAAGTGATTAAGGCACCTATGTTTTGGTTTTGGTTTGAGATAGAAGCATGACAAATGATGAGTAGACGACAATTTGTTTGAAGAGTGTATCTGGTACACATTTGGTACTCAAGCTAGAGATCAAGATGAAGTTGAAGTTTAAGTTCTAGTGATAATTGGAGATCTTTTGATAGAAACAAAAGGACTTAAACAAGTAGAAAGAAAAGGACTTAAAGAAGGATTCAAAGTTATTCATCAAATTAAGTCCAACAATATGGATCAATCAAACAAAATCTTTCAAGTGGATCAAGTGGTTTTCTTTCAAGTTATTTCAAGTAAGTATCAAGGATGGTTCTTTGGAGAGAGGTCACTTCGCCCTAGGCTTGGATGGCTAAAATTGAAGTGGTAATCTAAAGGGACATTTGAGGTACTTGGTTGAAGAAAATCAAGAGATTGGTCTAGAAAGCAAGCAACACCCAAAAGAGAACAAGTCATGAAATTTCAAGTGGTATCATGAAATTTCAAGTGGTATTACAAGTGGTGCATCTTTTAGTTCTCTCAAGCAAGCAATGATCAAAGAAGAAGCAAGCCAACCACAACAAGAAGAGTACACTTGATCATTAGTGATTCTCAATTCATATGGGTGAAGAATAGGAATTCAAAGAATTAGTATCTATTGGTCTTCACCAAGCTTATAATTAGACTTCATGGTGCTATTGGAGAAATGAATTGAAATCTATATGACTATCTTCCTCTCCAATACAGCAAAGGTATCATTGTATTGTGCATGATCATTTTTCATCCCTTACTAGTATGCGGTTAGTGTATATAGTACATGCTTATAGGATCATGCATTACAAATGAAAAATTTTAGATTCATAGACTACCACTATTGCTTGAATGATTATATAATCTAGTGGTTAGTGTATGAGTTTGTTCATGAGCTAGTAAACCCATATACTTGATCTATTTTGAATTGCAAACAAGTGACAAGTACAACCTCTTTAAGATGACAAAGGGGGAGAGTTTAATACAAAGGGAGAGATTAGTACAAGGTTTGAACCTTAAGCACCCTTTGTGCTTTGTGTGACAGCTTGTAGCCCCTTTGTCCTTAGTATGTCATTGTTGGACCTTTGTGGTGATAGATGACAAAGGGGGAGAGAGACTGATTAAAGCTTCAGGATAGTTTCATTTGCTTATCTTTGTACCTGAAGATATGTACTGCAGGCTGTCATTTCTTATTTTTGAGCTTCATTGATGTATCTTGGATTTGAGATAGATTGTATCATATGAGAGATGAGACTTACTTATGCTTTATCTATGTATCTCTTGAGACATGATCTTTATTTATATTTTAGTGGCTTGTGGACTTGAGAAAATGCGTAATGAGTGCTATGTGTGAATTACATGTGTTAAATTTATTTTCATAAGGACTATGCATGCTAGAATAAAAATATTTGATGTGATGCCTTTATATTTATTCTTATATGATATATCTTGTCATATGCATCACGGTTTCACTTTGTCACACACACATCCACCCCACGGATGCAATGATTTAGGAGGAGTATCCTATATGTTTTAGTATGTGCAATTGACATTTGAGGTCATTTTGTGAATTCTAATCATAAGCACATATTAAGGGGGAGCCTCTCATAAATCATTGAACCCAAAAGTTTAAATGTTTATATCATTTTGTAAGCTTTAATCAAATTATCATCAATCACCAAAAAGGGGGAGATTGAAAGTGCATCTAGCCCTTTAGTGGGTTTTGGATGATTGAATGACAACGTGATTAAAGAACTAACCCGTTTGCTAAGTGTGGACAGGTAATAGGTTATCTCACAGGTACTTAATAAAAGCCAAAATAATATGTTGTTGTATAAACAATCTAGTTCAAGCACAAGACAACAATGCAAATGGAATTTATGCAAATGCTTGTTTATTGTGAGATTTCCATGTATTATGTGAAAGCAAGCTCGTGAGTATTAGTTAATGAGACATGAGGGATTGCATATGGAATGGTCTCACATTTGAAGCTTGCTAAATTGAAATGAAAAAGATAACAATACATATGAATGGATGATTCAACATAAGATGTGACTTAATGGCTTGAGATGGTGAAGATAGCAAGGAAAGGCTTCGAGGTACTAAGCAAGGGTGAAGGGCAAGCGACGGCTTGGCGGCCGAAGAACCTAGCTAGGGTGAAGAAGAAAGTACTTGCATTTAGTTGAGGTACTAATCAAGCTAAGATGGTCATATTGATGTGAAGGATCAAATCTATATTGGACAAGTTGATTAAAGTGACTTGATGCTTTTGGAGTTATTCATATTTGATGAATGGAATCAAGTCACGTGCTCAAGATGGCTATGCTCAAGTGACAAGATCAATATTGACATGTTGGCACCCTCACTTGATGAAGATTGAAAGACACGGCATCAATTTAAAGAAGATCAACTCAAAAGGTTTAATTTCATTTTTCTTTTGATCTTGAATTAATAGGTATGCCGTACTATTAAGAGGGATGCAAGTTTAGGTGGTCTGAGGAAGATAGAGTGCTCAAGCATAATAATTAAATCAAAAGAGAGATACTCTAGCACTTCACGAGCACAAAGAATAATTTTCTGTGACTGTCGGTGTCAGAAGTCCCGACGTAAGCCGGAACTCCCGACAGTCGGAAGTCATGACTCTTGCCGGAAGTGCTGACTCTCAGTCATAGCCTGCGCGGTGACTGTGGACGTCGAAAGTCCCGACGTGAGTCGAAACTCCCGACAGTCGGAAGTCCCGACCCAAGCCGGGAGTCCCGGCATCGATGGTTCTACTGACCTGCTGACTGTGCACGTCGGAAGTCCCGACGTTCGTCGGAAGTTCCGACGTTGGCTGTCTCGAGTGGACTTTGACCTCGCATGAACAGTATTTTCTTCATATGTCGGAAGTCTCGAGATCTGCGTTGGAACTCCCGATGTAGATCTGAACAGTTAGATTTTGCCTTGGAGTATATTTACCCCTCTCCTCCTTTCTAACCATTGCCCACTCATTTTCATTGCGACAAACTCTCGGCCAAAACAGCCCCTAAGCATTCTAGGCTCGCCACTCCTCTCTCCTTTGCCTCCAACTTCAATTCCTAAAGGGTTTGAGTGATTGGAGAGTGGATTGAGTGAGAAAAACACTTTGAGCAAGCTTGAGCACTTGATTTCTTCATCAAGCCGGTTTGATTTGCATTTGTTACTCTTGGGGATTTTCCCCTAGCCGGCGAGGCGTCGCCCAAGAGCTTCCATCTTGTGGAAGAGCCTTGGGAAGTTTGTATTACCCTTGATTTCTAGTGAAGAAACTCAAGTGACCTTTGTGGTATCCTTGAGTGAGGCAAGGAGGTGGAAGAGACTTCGACCAAAGTGGTTACCTCAACAACGAGGACGTAGGAGCTCCTTTGTGGGGCTGCCAAACCTCGGGATAAATTCTTGTCTCCCGCGTGCTTGTTGTTGTTGTGATTTGCTCGAAATTACATGTATTTGGTTGTCTTCCTCTCTCTAGCTATTTCTTAGGGTTTGGGCCTCGATCTATGTGGGGGATATACCCCCGGGTACCACAAGATGGTACATGGGCCGCACCATCTGAGGTGGCCTAGCCCGTAAGATCAAGGCGTGCATAGCAAGATTACAAGTTATACTAGATATTGTAATAGTACCAAATAGGATACTTTACTTGTAACCCTCCTCCTCCAGACTATATAAAGAGAGGCAGGGGTCCCCCTCAGGGAAGTTAATCTATATACATCTCAATACAATACACCAAAGACACAGGACGTAGGGTATTACGTTAATCAGATGGCCCAAACCTGTCTAAATCGTTGTCTCTGCGCCTTGTGTCACCATCTGGTTCCTGATTACACGCACTATCTACCGATAATCTACCACCACGGGCACCCCCCTTGGTGGACTGCCGACCATATTTCATCGACAGTGGCGCGCCAGGTAGGGGACCCCTTTTAGGGGTTGTGCATGCTGATCTTCCGGCGAATCATATGGCGATTTTCTTCATCAACGTCGTTCGCGGCAACTCGATCTGCTACGGCGGCGTCCCACAACCTGATGAGACTCGATCAATGTCGTGTCCCTATGGATCAATCTACTACTCAGAGCTTTTGGTTCTGTGCATCGGCTATTAGGCGTCTCTTTCGGTGACAAGTCTCGACGGATCAGCCAAATCAATTGGGACTGAAGCCTGGTGACGTCAGGCTGACCAACAAGATAACATGAAGATCCAATCAAGCCAAGGCCATAGACAATCCAATTCATGAGACCATGCAGTTCATTATGGACGTGCATATGCATGGTCATGTCTCTAGCTCAATAAACAAATCCATCTGTCATGAAGCCAAAAGCTCTGACCAGTCGTGGGCTTGTCCATAGCACATGAAGACTACGCAAGCAAGCTAGCCAAAAGTTGCGCATATAGGCATATACACATGCACCAATGGGGCGGACAAGGAGTCTGAACACCACACAAGATTAAACGACGCTCTGCTATCTACGACTTCCTATCGACAAGCAAGCAAACGAGGACTGGACGATCTACAAAGCATGCACGTGCTGATAAATTAGCCTACAGGCGTGTGTGCATATACATGTACAAATAGCTGACGGGCGACGTCCAAAGCTAAGTCAATACTTATATTTATTTTCTAATTTATATCCCATGAGATAGTATGTGTCCAGATATCTCCCACATATGCGTGATTATTTTGGCAGGAGCCGAGCAGCCATAATTAACCTGGAACTCCAACCAATCGGACACATCCATACAATGCAACACGTACAATGAAATACGCCAAAGTCCGAATACATGGAGCTGTCCGAGCCATCAAGCGAGCCACGCTGAGCCATGGAGCAAGTCACGCCGAGTTCTGACCACGTCGACCGCGACCACGTCGACCACGTCCTGAGCAGCCCCACCGAGCTCCGACAACGTCGACCACGTCCTGAGCTTCACCGCTGAGCTCCGACCACCGGACCACCAGACCACATCCCGAGCGGCTCCACCGAGCTCCGACCACCAGACCATCAGACCACGTCACAATAATGATTGCCACGAAGAACGGCGCTATGACAACCGCAACCACCGTCACAACAGGCCGAAAAGTACAAGGATCGGACAACTTTATCGCCACCGATTAGATTTCTATCAAAGATAAGTACACTTCTAATATTTATATTTAACATAATTTTCATTACGACGTTTCTCCACAATGTCCTCGTCATGATTATTCTTCAAATAACGTTTGTCCATGTATACCATCTTAAATATAACATATAGCTATATTTAATGCAAATCCTCGACCAGTCATGTTGACGCTCGATGCCTACAGAGACGGCCCTGTCTCCGGCTCCTCCCTACATGTGCACGAGCATCTGCCCTCTGCGTTATGGGTGGTCGGCAGCGGCTCCTTAGTGACGCTTTGTTCTTCCTACACGTGCACAGGCTCCACGCCCCGCGTTATGGTTCACGAGCTAGCTAGGGCTGGAGACTCAGCTACATACTAACTGGTCGGGCGGTTTATATTAAGTATAAACACAAACTTCACATTAACACTGATGTTTATAAAGCACCAACTGCTTTATCACATCATGCTCATTTGCAAATGACTGCTGAGCGTTGTTTCTTCACCGCTGATTTTTCTTCATAATTTATTATTTTGTACATCATGTACTACCATTCTACATATTTATCTATAGGAATTTCGAGCCATGCTCGGGGACTTTGTCGCTCGCCTCTCGACCTACGCTCGGGGACTGCCTCGATCACTCTCCGACCACGGCTCGGGGACTTCATCGCTCGCTCCTCGACCTGTGCTCGGGGACTGCCTCGATCACTCTCCGACCACGGCTCGGGGACTTCGTCGCTCGCTCCTCGACCTATGCTCGGGGACTGCCTCGATCACTCTCCGACCACGGCTCGGGGACTTCGTCGCTCGCTCCTCGACATATGCTCGGGGACTGCCTCGATCACTCTCCGACCACGGCTCAGGGACTTCGTCGCTCGCTCCTTGACCTGTGCTCGGGGACTGCCTCGATCACTCTCTGACCACGGCTTGGGGACTTCGTCGCTCGCTCCTCAACCTGTGCTCGGGGACTACCTCGATCACTCTCCGACCATGGCTCGAGGACTTCGTCACTCGCTCCTCGACCTACGCTCGGGGACTGCCTCGATCACTCTCTGAACATGGCTCAGGGACTTCGTCGCTCGCTCCTCGACCTACGCTCGGGGACTGCCTCGATCACTCTCCGACCACTGCTCGGGGACTTTGTCGCTCGCTCCTCGACCTATGCTCGGGGACTGCCTCGACCACTCTCCGACCACAGCTCGGGAACTTTGCGTCTCAACTACATGCGACTGGCGACTCGCATACAGTTGGTATATTCTTTCTCGTTTAGACCTTGCTACAAGGCTCATACCTCGCCTTCCAGCAAGCTCGGGGACTACATCGGTATGATGCACCTGCCGGTGCATCTCGTATCGCCTGTACGACGATTGGATTCTCAACTTAACTAGGAATTCTTTTTAGACCCTGGCATCATGTGCCTACGTCACCTACTACCAGGCTCGGGGACTAAGTGGGCACCCTTCACCTTGCGGTGAATATGTTTGTTTTTTGACTACTACGCCTCTGATGATCAAAGACGCTACGCTTCAAGACGCACTTATATTTCTTTTTAGAAATACAAGTGGGCACACTTCCCAGGACGGAAATCTTTTTTCTTTCTTCTTAAGAGCACCATACATTCTTCGGACAACCTACTTCTCCGGCAACAACGGTGGTCGAAGATGTCAAGAACTCAAGCCTCACTGTTCGGAGAAGGTTAAAATGGCATGTCGCATCAGAATACATGGCGCTCGAGGACTAGCCGTGGGGGATATACCCCCGGGTACCACAAGATGGTACATGGGCCGCACCATCCGAGGTGGCCCGGCCCGTAAGATCAAGGCGTGCATAGCAAGATTATAAGTTGTACTAGATATTGTAATAGTACCAAATATGATACTTTACATATAACCCTCCTCCTCCAGACTATATAAGGAGAGGCAGGGGTCCCCTCAGGGAAGTTAATCTATATACACCTTAATACAATACACCAAAGACACAGGACGTAGGGTATTACGTCAATCAGACGGCCCGAACCTGTCTAAATCGTTGTCTCTACGCCTTGTGTCACCATCTGGTTCCTGATTACACGCACCGTCTACCGATAATCTACCACCACGGGCACCCCCCTCGGTGGACTGCCGACCATATTTCGTCGACAATCTACGAAGTGGTGGCTTATCAACGTCAAGAGAGTGACCCATCACCTTACCTTACCACTAGGAAGTGGGTTTGTAAGTTATCGGCATCACAAAGTTCATTTTAGCACTTGTAGTTCATTTCCCGTAGGGGTCGGAAGTGCTGACAGTTTGCGCTTCTGACACGTCGGAAGTTCTGACCCAAACGTCAGGACTTCTGGCACGTCGGAAGTTCTGATCCAAACTGTCGGGACTTCCGACATTAACTGACTAGTGCATTTTGATTCAACTCTTTGGTTGCCGTTGTTTGGCTCTCTAGGTTTATCTAGTATCTTTTATATACTTTGTGGCTAACTTGTGAGGGGTTGTATTACTCTGATTTGGAGTTTTTATTTTGAAAACTCCTATTACTAATCGTTTCCGCTTTTAAAGGTGTTGATTTTTCAGAAACGCCTATTCACCCCCTCTAGGCGACATCCTAGATCCTTTCAAACATGCTGCTGCTCAGCTTGCTCTGTAGTGAGAACTGAGACTGTTTTGACCTTGGCGATGAAACTGACTACTGACTACTGAGTCAGTGAGCCATTCGTTTATATCCATCCATAGTTACCTGCATCCACAAGGGCAATTATAGCTACACACACCATTTATAAATGCAAATCTCTTTAATAAATTCTACACCTACATGTGTGCCAAATCGATACCCAATCAAATCATTTAAGATGCATATCATCTCAGGATATTGTGTATTTATTAATATCCATCTCCTTCCGTGAAATGAAGATTTTGCAATTAAGCAAAACCAAACCTGCATGATTTTTTTTCTCAAATACGCAAAAGACTTACGCATCATTGTATTAAGGCCGAGAAAATATAGTTTTTACAAATACGCGCCTCGGATTGGGCGCGCTAGGGGGGTTATGATTTCATTGAAATGCAATGTTGCAGACGCCTCTCAGTCTCTGGCAATTTTCTGTCTTGCTTGCACTGGTAGAGAACCGAGCTTTACTCCCGGTGGGGAACCCCCTCTAGTCCCGGTTCCCCACCCGGGAGCAAGCATCCGGGACTAAAGGGGGGGTCCTTTAGTCCCGGGTCAGGAACCGGGACTAAAGGAGGACCTTTAGTCCCGGTGGGTAACACCAACCGGGACTAAAGGTGCCTCCTGACATGCCACGATGGCCGGCACCTTTAGTCCCGGTTGGTAATACGAACCGGGACTAAAGGTTTTTTTCTTTTTTCTTTTCTTTTCATTTTTTTGTTTTCTTTTCAAAATAGGTTTTCGAAGTCGTATTGTACGCTGCTAATTATACATTTATATGCGCATATAGTATGTTTCGGTTCAAGCACAATGAACGTATTAAATCACACAATTCAAGCATAGAAATATATATATATATATATATATATATATATATATATATATATATATATATATATATATATATGCATGCATCATATATATATTTACATGCATGCATGCATATGTGTATTTTACATTATATTATTTCATGTGCATATATTACAAAAGATTGCATTATAGTTGTTGTGACATAACAAGTTTCTTCTCATCCTCTAGCTTGGCTTCAATGGCAGTGTTGGGTCGAAGTAGAACTCGCCCTTGGAATCGATGACCTGCTCATTAAAAAATCCGGCTATAGACTCTTGAATTGCTTTGATTTGGTCTTGCCGTATGACCTTTTCCTCCAACCATCGAGTCTACAGGTTTGAATTAAAGGAAAATAAATTAATATATGTACATATATATATATATATATAAAGACATAGTAACACAATCAATAATAATAATTAAATGAATATATAGTGTATTTTTAACGTACTTTGAGTCTCTCTGTAGGAGTTCTTTGGGAGAGCACCTTGATAAACTTGCAAACATAGTAACCACAGTAGTTGTTCCCCTGTTCCTGCCTCAGACACCACTTTACGAGAAAAAGATTTGTCATCCAATCTGGTGATCCGGTGAAAGCTATATGTTTAATTAATAAAGATGATGCGATTCAGGGGACTTACTTTCAATGGGATTACATTCAGTGGCGCTTTGCATTTTTCCATGTGTTGCTTCTCAATAAAGGTTTTCCAAACACTGCCCAATAAAAAATTTGCCACGTCATCAGATATAGTTAATCATCATGTTTGTGTGTATATATAGTTGCTAGAGATCCCGAAATTACCTCTGGATAATATCTATCATATCTTGGTAGTCTTGTTGTGGTTTTCTCATCGAGTCATAGATTATCAAGTGACTTTTCACCAGATCGATGTCCATCAATATCCAGTGATTGCTGCATGTGTTTATAGGATATAACGCATAACACTCATTAATTAACTAGAATCAACATATGAGCCATTAAGGCTATGATCGACATGATTAACACTCACTTGAAGTTATAGGGAAAGAGTATATCCTTCTTGTGGCGTTGGTTCACTAAGAAGTTCATGATGTTACTCTCTGACTCAGACTTCCAATTAGTCATTGGAGTAATTGGGTCTTTGAATACTATATGGGGATCAACAAAACCAATTTCATTGCAGCCTTCCTTTCTGAGCTCTGTCATTGTAAATCTGCATATATATAGTACTTGTTAGGATAATTTATATGCATATGCACACATATGATGAGTTTAATAATAGATCGAAAGAATTATTACTTACAGGCAATAGCAGCTAATGATAACTTTGTCCAGAGAGGTAAGGTGGCATAGTTGATGAAATTCTGCAAAGTCAACATACATAACATCATCGCCACGGAACCAATGTTCGTCTCTAATTCTGACACCAACGCAGAAGTCTCCACTGGTAGACGCCTGCATGTACCACTTGTTTAGCAGGTACATTTGCGTCCCCAGATCAGATAAGGCTTGAGGGTTGTATAGACTCTGGCCTAGTACAAATTTTTTCTTCCAAATATCAACCTCCGCCGCACTCTCAATTTTTCCATCACCAAACATCTGGTAAAGGTCGAGACCAGTCTCATCAAGAAATTCACCAAGGTGATCCAAATCGACATCCGGAGGTATGTTTGCCTGATGCATTAATCCTAAATTCGAACCATATTCATTACCAACAACTAGCGGGGGGATTGATTGGTGCGCTTGTTGTCCGAGTTGGGCAACTCCTTTCCCTGCCCGCTTCTTTTTCTGTGCCGCCTCAATTGACTTGGTGAGAGTGTGGTCATAGTCTGATAACGTTGATTTGGACGGCTTACGAGATTCCCGCTGTTGATGCTGGTAAGAAGTCACCTTTTTTCTTAAAATATCCGGAGCTACGAAGAAGTACGGTTTCTCTGGGTTTCTCCTTGCTTCTTGATTCATTTTAAGTTTGTCATAGAATCTAGACATGTCTTTTTTATATGCATCAGTTCCTTCTTCCTTCTCTTCAGATATTATTTTGGGAATAGCCCTTGGTTTCACGGTGGCTTTCTTTGCAGGCGGGGACTGATTCTTCGTTTGAGGGGCTGGCCTCTTGCTAGGCTTCTTGGTAGGCGGGGGCGGGGGAGGCGTTGGAGACCTCCTTGGAGGTGTTGGCAGCGGCGTTGGAGACCTCCTTGGAGGTGGCGGCTGTGGCGTTGGAGACCTCCTTGGAGAGGGTGTGGATGCAGCCTCGTCTTCCAACACAATGTCATCGTACAGAGCACTATGATGATCTGGCGATTGAACAATTGGATTTAGGTTGGGGGAGGATCTGCTACAAAAAAAGGAATGACATATTATTATGAGCAGATTGTTAATTATTTAAGCCAATACAAATTAATGATGTAGTGTTTTCATCCGCACGTACCTATGGTGAGGTAGTTCAGAAGGAGGTGGAGCCGACATCCCTGGAATGATGATGTAGCGCTTGCGCCATAGAATGAATGTCTTCTCCGCTTCTCCTAGAGTCTTCTCGCCATCACCTCCAGGAATGTCAAGAGGCAAATCACTAAAACCTTTTTCAGCTTTATCTACCGAGATGGTGGCATATCCTTCTTGGATTATATTCCCATGAATCCTTGGTGTCTTGGTTCGGTCGATAGGATTAACAAGACCGATAGCCACCTTGATTGTGGAATTCTCCTTCGGAATGTGTAGCTCACACGTTGTACAAGGTTCAGTGACGTCATCCACAGGGAAGCGCAGTCCTGTGTCCCCTTGATTTGGTATCTCCGTGGAAGCGCAGCTGCTTTTCAACTGAACAGATTGGCTAATGTTGATTCCTGGCTCTGATGCCTGCTTGCTTGCACTCACTGCTATTTGCACTTGCCTTTTGATTTCCTCCTGCATTCTCGCTTCAAGGTTTTTTTCCCGCTCCTGTGCTTCACGCACCGCTTCCTCCAACCTCTGGAGCCGGTGTGCCTCTTCTTCCTTCTTTCTCTGGCGACTTCTGTAGGAAGGTCTGTCCTGAGGGAATCCATGCTCCCACGAGACACTTCCTTTGCCTCTAGTTCGGCCACCATGTTCAATAGTCCCGATGGCGTATGTCACCTCATCCTTCTCTCTGTTGGGCCTGAACTCACCACTAGCAGCAGCTCTCTGAGCATAAAACAATCTTTCTGCTGCTTCTTGCAGTCTTGCGCCATAAACGCACTTCCCTGTCTCCTGGTCTAGTGTTCCCCCATGAGCGAAAAACCAATTCTTTGCACGTTCTCCCCACTCGAGTGATTCTGGTCTGATACCCTTGGCAAGAAGGTCTGCTTCCATTTTGTTCCACTTCTTAATGGCAGTCGGGTAGCCACCTGATCCCAAGGTATGGTGGTATGTCTTCTGTTGGGCATTACGTTGGTTCTTTATCACCCGACTCACACCCTCTTCTGAAGTCTTGTACTGTACAAACTCATCCCAATAGGGCCTCTGCTTTGAGATCGGGCCTGGGACAGTAAAATCTGGTGCTATGTTCTTCTTGACATACGTCGTGTATAGGTGTTTCTTCCAAGTCTGAAACTGGGTGGCCATCTTCTTCATTGCCCAATCCCTAACTCGCTCCTTCAATTCATCACCATCTATTATATCATCATAATCATCTGTTTGGAGCGTGAAATGTACCAAGACATCATTCCAAATTAACGCCTTGTCACGATCGGAGACAAAACTGATATGAGGAGCATTGGTCTTCTTCTTCCATTCACGGGTACTAATCGGGAGCCGGTCCCGTACAAGGTAACCACAGTGGTGCACAAATTTCATTTTATTCGGCCCCCCCGGTTCTCCTGTATCCACATTGAACTCCGAGATGATGAAGCGACCCTCCAATGGCTTTTTGGGACCTCGAACATTTTTACTCTTCGTTGTAGTTGTTGATGTCGATCCAGAGGGCTACAAAACATAAACATTATTTTTAATGTCATGAGCACACATAAGACATATGATAATATATATAGCTAATAATAAAAAATATATACTTGGCCAATATGTTGTTGCTCATTTTGTTCAAGAGCTAAGTACTGACTCCCGTCATCTACATCCTCTTGCACGTTATTTTTAGCACCATCATCGCCGGCAACTTGAGTGCCAGTGTTGATCAAATTCATCATCAACTCCTCCTCATCCATATTTCTCGGGTCGGCCATCTAGCTTCAAAAAACAAAACCAATATATAGTACGTCAAATCTTTGCTTATTACATGCGTAAAATCTACAAACAATATGCATTATTAAATCTTGCCCCTCGATCACGGACGCAATTCGCCACACTAGGACAAACTACGTCGGTACTAGGGCGAATTAGGGCACGAGAAAGGGCGGTGTGACAAGAGTGGCGGTGCTCCACTCCGCCGTATATATGTCTGTACACATGGGTGAACGAGGGCGGCGGTGCTCCGCCGTATACATAGAAACGCATGGACGAAATGCATATGAATACAAATGACGTATATATACGTGTCGGCGCGGTGGCCGGTGTGCTGACGACGATGACGTGAGGCGGGCCGGCGTGCTGACGACGACGACGACGTGAGGCGGGCCGGGGCGGTGTCGGTGCCTGATGTTGTGATCCTATGTACCATGTGATCAACCATGTAGTCATTCATCATATGAGAAAATTCTATGTTAATAATATAAGTATAAGCCATTATGAAATGTAAGTATACGTGTCTTATTGCTCATATAACCATTACTATTTCCGAAATGATAAGAATTTATTTTCTTCTTCTACAGGCGATCTCTGATGCTATGATATAAAGTTTGAAGATAGTCTTCCCGGAAAAAAATATGTAATGCTCATATTACTTTAGCAACATTAATATATTATATCTGTATATTCAAAGTTCACAAATGAAGAAACATGTGATATTTTTGATAAACTAAAAAACGCTTAGTTTATAAACTGGGTATCAAAATTGAGTTCCTATTTGACCATTATATATCCTACAACAAATCCTTCAAAAAAAAAGACCCTACATGAATATATTTGGATAAAATTTCGTTAACAAACATTGATCTATGAAGATAGAAAAAATTCTTCTATTGAAACTGCATCTTGAAATAATGGCATATCATATAGTGATGAATATATGGCGGTTGATGGGCTGGATATATAGCGTGTTTATTATACAAGCCATGGATTTACATCGATCTAATTAATTTCTAAAGTAATTTCATTGGTGATCCTTAATTATACTTGTCATTTAGAGTTCCAAATATTCAAAACTTGCCTTAAGATATATTTTTATTTAAAATCATTTAGAGTTCCAAATATTCATTTTTAGTTTCTATAGATTTTGTGATTCAAAATTTGGAATTTTCAATCGACCTCGACCGTTGACATGGCTTACACCAAAGTTGTAGTTTTCGACGTGATCTATAACTCGGCAGTGGAGGGCTCGGACGAATGTACAAAGAGATCGACGAATATATCACCTCGAAGCTCGGCAGTGTACGTACTGGAGGGCCTCGGGCCGGCGCGGTGGGGCAACGCGCGGTGGAGGGCCTCGGGCGCGGAGGAGGGCGCGGTGGAGGGCCACGGGCAAGCGCGGAGGAGGGGCACGGGCGCGCGCGGTGGAGGCCGCACGAGGAAGAAGACGGCGGCGCCGGTGTCACGGAAGGCGAACGGACACGGCGCGAGGTCGAAGAAGAGGCCGGGCGGCGGTGTTCGACGAGGAAGAAGACGAGCAGATCGATCTGCCAGGCGCTGGAGGTTATATAGCAGAGGAGAATTACTCCCGGTGCCAGCCACCAACCGGGAGTAAAAACCCTTTACTCCCGGTGCGTATTACCAACCGGGAGTAAAGGTTCCTTTACTCTCGGTGCGTGTTACCAACCGGGAGTAAAGGTATACCTTTACTCCCGGTTGGTAACACGCACCGGGAGTAAAGGCTTTTTTTGGCGGGCCACGAAACTACAGCCCACCTTTACTCCCGGGTGGGCTTCCCACCCGGGAGTAAAGGTGGCCTGCAGTTTCGTTTCCCGCCTGTTTTAAGCAATAGTCTTGTTAAATACAATAGAAATGCAATAGTTTTTATTAAATACATAGTAAATTAAATAAAAGGCATAAAATTATTTTGTTAAAAATATGAATTTTATTTTTGTTTATTGCACATAGGAAAAATCGATAACCTAACTTTTTTTATTTTTTGTTAGAATTATAAAACATAATGTAACTAATATTTATTATTTCGTTAATGCAAAAATGTAGTGTTTAATTAAAATTATTAAAATTATTGGTTTTGGACAGGAAATTTGTTTTCACATCATTTTAACGTTAATATTTTAATTTTTCATCACTCAGTATCCTAATTTACCTTTTTGAGAGAGAAATCCCACCAAATCAAACATTGATTTAATTTGAAATATGACATAATAAACATCTGAATTCACAATTATTATATAATATCTCAAACACACACTATATTAAATCACTATATCATCAAGTGGGCACAGCAGTGAACTTCTTCTTTACGTATGTCCCTTGGTTATGATCGCTTCGTAACCATGGAGTGTCCTCATCATTTACCAAGATGCTAGGGTCTTTGTTTACTTTGAAGGGCGGAATTCGGTCATCCTTTTCATATTCTTCTGACATGTCCGACTTGTCCTCAATTCCCACGATGACTCTTTTCCCTGAAAGAACTATGTGGCGCTTTGGCTCTTTGGTTGAGTCATTATCGTTTTTCCCTCTTTTTGGTTTGGTAGACATATCATTGACATAGAACACCTGATTCACATCCTTGGCAAGGACGAATGGTTCGTCTTTGTACCCAATATTACTAAGGTCTACTGTTGTCATTCCATACTCGTTGTCTACTGTTACTCCGCCTCCGGTCACCTTGACCCATTGGCACTTGAACAATGGGATCTTCAAAGTAGGTGCATATTCTAGTTCCCATATTTCATCTATGCGTCCATAATATGTCTGCTTATTCCCATTCGGGTCTGTGGCATCTATGCGGACACCACTGTTTTGGTTGGTACTCCTTTTATCTTGGGCTACTGTGTAGAATATGTTCCCATTTATCTCGTACCCTTTGTATGTGACGATATGCCATGATGGTTGCATAGCCAATAAATACAGTTGCTCATGGATGCTCTCATCACCTTGACATTTTTTTCGCAACCAACCGCCGAAAGTTTCCATGTGCTTATGCGTAATCCAAGCTTCAGTCTTGCCTGGAAACTCGGATCGTAAGAGATCCTTGTGTGTCTCAATATACGGATCTACCAAAGAGGAGTTCTGTAGAACTGTGTAGTGCGCTTTATTGAAATAATCATCATCCGTACCAATATATGTTTTCCTCCCTAGTGTCCCCTTTCCGCTTAGTCTCCCCTCATGTCTCGATTCAGGAACACCAATCGAGTCAAGGTCGGGAATAAAGTCAACACAGAACTCAATGACCTCTTCTGTTCCATAGCCCTTGGCGATGCTTCCTTCTGGGCGAGCACGGTTGTGAACATATTTCTTTAGGACTCCCATGAATCTCTCTAAGGGGAACATGTTGTGTAGGAACACAGGACCGAGAGTGAAAATCTCCTTGACTAGGTGAACTAGGAGGTGTGTCATAATATCAAAGAAGGAAGGAGGGAACACTAACTCAAAGCTGACGAGACATTGAACCACATCATTCTGTAGTTTAGCTAGATCAGTTGGATCAATTGCCTTCTGAGAAATTGCATTGAGGAATGCACATAGCTTTACGGTGGCTAGACGTACATTTGGAGGTAGAATTCCTCTTAATGCAACTGGAAGTAATTGCGTCATGAGAACGTGACAGTCATGGGACTTTAAGTTACAGAATTTCTTCTCTGTCACATTTATAATACCCTTTATATTCGAGGAGAATCCAGATGGTACCTTGATGTTGTTTAAGCATTCAAACATGATTTCCTTCTCCTCTTTGCTTAGAGTGTAGCTAGCAGGACGTAAGTAATGGCGTCCATCATCTGTCTTCTCTGGATGCAGGTTGTCTCTTTCTCTCAAACAACGCAGGTCCTGTCGTGCTTCAAATGTGTCCTTAGGCTTTCCATACACACCCATAAAGCCTAGCAGGTTCACACAAAGATTCTTCGTCAGGTGCATCACGTCGATCGAGCTACGGACCTCCAGGACTTGCCAATAGGGTAGGTCCCAAAATATGGACTTTTTCTTCCACATGGGTGCGTGACCGTTAGCGTCTTTCGGAATAGGTTGGCTTCCATGTCCTTTTCCAAAGACGACTTTCACATCATTGACCATATCGAGTACATCCTCACCGGTTCGGTTGCGAGGCTTGGTCAGGTGGTCTGCTTTCCCTTTAAAATGCTTACCTTTCTTTCTTATGGGGTGATTTGCAGGAAGAAATCGACGATGGCCAAGGTACACGACCTTTCGACATTTTTTCAAGAATACACCTCTAATATCACCGAAGCAGTGTGTGCATGCATTATATCCCTTGTTTGACTGTCCTGAAAGATTACTTAGAGCAGGCCAATCATTGATTGTTACGAACAACAATGCTCGCAGATCAAAGTGTTCCTGTTTGTACTCATCCCACACACGTACACCTTCTTTATTCCACAAAATGAGAAGTTCATCAATAAGTGGTCTCAGGTACACATCGATGTCATTGCCAGGTTGCTTCGGGCCTTGGATGAGCACAGGCATCATAATGAACTTCCGCTTCATGCATAACCAAGGAGGAATGTTGTAGATACTTAGAGTAACAGGCCAAGTGCTATGACTACTGTTCTGCTCTCCAAAAGGATTGATACCATCTGTACTTAAAGCAAACCTTAAGTTTCTTGCGTCATTTGCAAACTCCGGGAATTCTCTATCGATTGCTCTCCACTGGGACCCATCAGCAGGGTGTCTCAACATATTGTCTACCTTACGGTCTTCTTTGTGCCATCGTAACAATTTTGCATGTTCTTTGTTTCTGAACAGACGTTTCAAGCGTGGTATTATAGGAGCATACCACATAACCTTGGCAGGGATTTTCTTACGTGGACGTTCGCCCTCAACATCACCAGGGTCATCTCGCCTGATCTTATACCGCGACGCATGGCATACCGGGCATGCATCCAATTTCTCGTACTCTTTGCCACGGTATAGGATGCAGTCATTAGGACATGCATGTATCTTCTCTATTTCTAGCCCCATAGGACAGACAACTTGTTTTGCTTCGTAGGTAGTGGCGGGCAATTCATTGTACTTCGGAAGCATCTTCTTTTGGATTTTTAGTAACTCTCCAAATCCCTTGTCAGATACACCATTCTTTGCCTTCCATTGCAGCAATTCTAGTGTGGTTCCCAACTTTTTCTGCCCTGCATCACAAGTTGGGTACAACAATTTCTTGTGATCTTCTAGCATCCGCTCGAACTTGATCTTCTCCTTTTCACTTTCACATTCTCTTTGTGCATCACGAATGACCTGACAAAGATCATCAGCCGGCTCATCTTCTGCGGCTACCTCTTCTTCAGCTTCTCCCATTGCAGTATCATTGAAGCACGCACCATCAGGAATAATATCATTGTCGTCCCATTGTTCTTCTTCATCTTCTTCCATTACAACACCAGTTTCTCCGTGCTTTGTCCAACAAATATAGTTTGGCATGAAACCCGACTTGAACAAGTGTGAATGAAGAGTCCTTGAGCAAGGATATTCCACCGTATTCTTACATATGGCACATGGGCAGCACATGAAACCGTCGCGTTTGTTTGTCTCGGCCGCACGTAATAAAGAATGCACGCCGTCAATGAACTCTTGTGAGCGGCGATCAGCATTATACATCCAATGACGGCTCATCTGCATTACATGACATAAATATCATATTAAAACCTAGATCATAATTAATTATTTATACAACATGCGTGCCACCACAAAAGATACAAATTTATGAAAGCATCGCTACAATGTAGACAATCCCAACTACCACTAAAAGAACTAAAGCTAAAATACATTTCAGGAGCACAAGGATTTCGCGACCAATCTCAACTAAAACAGACAGATCCCCCGATTGTGCAACATCTTTGGGCTTCTTCGACTGGATCACTGCCTCATTAGCCGCCGTATCTGCCTGTTGTGCAAGATATTTTTGCACGAGTTCAACATACTCTTCCTCCCAGTAGAAGCCTGAACATCGTCCACTGCCATCCCACTGAAATTAAAACAAAAAACTAGAACTTTAATCACAACCATCATGAAAATAGGTATAAACTAACCATAATCATTAAATACGATAAAATAACTCACATTGCGATCCGGACACTTGTAGAAGATACGATCCTTGTTGGGACCCTCCTTCTTCACTCGGTACTCCATCACAATCTTCATCTCATCACGACACTTGCCGCATGGAATGAGAGGAAGGCCCGGCCTAAGTCGCTTTGGAAACCCATGAGAGGCCGAGGACCCGGAAGCAGTTGCCATCTACTCTCTATACTCATTTTTTAATACACTATAAATTTCTTCTTTTATAAACAAATAAAATTAACAAACTATAAAATTATCTAGATCTCTAAACAATGATATTTTTAATGGTCATTGTGTTCTCGTCTTTTACTGCGGCAGGTAAGTAATTCATATGATATTTCCGCAAATTAACAGAAGAATGGGAATGTACACACATAACAGACTACTACAACGATATCGGGACGTGTGAATAAATAACCATCCGTACTAGTTGACCTTGCTTACGTGATCATCTCGGCGAGCATTTCTCCACCGGACAGCACCGTACTTGGTCAAGGAAGAGCTCCGATTCTATGAGGAAGGGAACACGGTCTCCCACGACCGTTGTCGCTCTCCCTCGTAGAATCAAAGCTCCTCCTTGATGTCCGTTACCGCTCGACAGAGAACATGCTTGCCGAGCTGAACACGGTCCGCAAGTTCAACTAGTACGGATTTTCTATAATTTTCTAACTATTTTCTAAGTTTTTATTTATATATACTACGTTTAGGTACGGTGATTGACAGACTACTACGACGATATCGGGACATGTGAATAAATAACCATCCGTACTAGTTGACCTTGCTTACGTGATCAGCTCGGCGAGGATTTCTCCACCGGACGGCACCGTACTTGGTCAAGGAAGAGCTCCGATTCTACGAGGAAGGGAACACGGTCTTCCACGACCGTTATCGCTCTCCCTCGTAGAATCAAAGCTCCTCCTTGACGTCCGTTACCGCTCGGCAGAGAACATCCTCGCCGACCTGAACACGGTCCGCAAGTTCAACTAGTAAGGATTTGCTATAATTTTCTAACTATTTTCTAACTTTATATTTATATATACTTTAACCTTCTTTCATGTAAATATGCAAGCTTAAAGTGATTTTGAGCTCAAATTGCTTACAAATGAAAAAAAACCACAATAAAGAACCATAAATATATATAGTGAATAAAATGGTATAAGAAAATGGTAAAAAATGAGAGTATGAGATTGGTAACCTTTACAACTGAAGAATCGACGGAGGAATCGAAGAATGGATGGAGGAACAATGGAGGGAGGGAGGAAGCAAGAACACTACTGCAGTGAGCTTCAAAATGTGCTGAGCTCGGGCTCGGGGAGGAAGGAGGAGACGGCCGATTTATAAAGGGAGAACATTTAGTCCCGGTTGATAGATCCAATCGGGACTAAAGGTAACTTTCCAACCCCGGGCGCAGCCACGGCCCGGGAGTAGACCTTTACTCCCGGTTGGAGCCACCAACCGGGAGTAAAAGTATACCTTTAGTCCCGGTTGGTGGCTCCAACCGGGACTAAAGGTCCCTGCCACCTCTGTCTGGCGCAGTAGCCGTTGGGCAGGAACCTTTAGTCCCGGTTGGAGCCACCAACCGGGACTAAAGGTATTTCTAGTCCCGGGGGCAAAAAATTCCGGGACTAGAGCCCATTTTGGCCGAGGATCAAAGGTCTGTTCTCTACTAGTGTTGGACTATTCTTGACTCGTTAAAAAGGCATGGACCATGGCTGCTTAAACTTGCTAAACACCTCATCACCGGAGCAACAAAAGACCAGTGCACTTAGGAGATGGAACACGAACATCTCTACAAGACCCTAAAGTCGCCGCCAGTGTTTCAGTCAGTATGACAAAATGGTCAAGGAAAATGTGAGAACCCATTGGCCGGTTAGATGCAAAAAGGGCAAGCGACTTTTCAAAAATACGGATGGTTGCATCCATTGGGGAGGCTTTGCAAAAAAGGCAAGAGAATGACGCAGGAGAAGTCCTGGCTTGCAAAACTGGACACATGGAGGCGGTGTGACAAAGGCACAAAGCTGGAAGAATCATGCCAATTAACGGGCTATCGGATCCACACAAAATAGCATGCTGTTACGCGCTATATACTAGTATATATACCTGGATATTCGCCTGGGTGGGCTCCTTTCTTTGGATAGGTAGATAGAGAGTGGGCCTATTACGAGTTAAAGCTAGAAAGGAATATTTAACTGACATGACATTCACATACTTCCTCCGTCGAGAGTGGTGCAGCGTGACTTCTACGATTTACTAAGAGCGTGTTTGGCACCCCTATCAGGGCTTCGGCTCATGTACTGTAGGTGTACTGTAGCGAAGAGCCGGAGAAGCTTCAACAGTCTGTTCGTTTGGCTATGGCGTATCGTAAATGATCGTAAATTTTCAGTCGGAACAGTATTTTTCTCTCACATAAACCAGCCAACAGTACTTCTTCACGAACCAACAATGATACGAACCAGCCAACCGAACGGGCTGCAAATCGTGGTTTCACCGACTTCTCCTCTTCTCAGTTCATTTTTACCTCGAAATCCAAAACGGCTCCATGCTACAGTGTTGCTGCAGTGATTTTGAGGAGGAACCGGAGCCCCTGAGAGTCATGCCAAACACGGCCTAAAATATAATTTATTCTATGTAATGACTATGCTTAGATTCGACAAAGTTCGGTAAAAAGGAATCATCGGATTTGAGGATAAACTCTTTAATTGAAATAGTTTATGGGTACATATATCATTTGAGTGTTCTCTTAAGTTGTCTTAAATTTTTAGAATATGTCACGAAAGAGGGAGAACGGTTTTGTGCTGCAAGTTAAACGGGTTATTGGGTTATATAGTTTCAGGTCTGGTGGAGGGTCTGGAGAAGAATGTCCCTTTCTTTTTTTTAATTGCTTGTGAATTTTGTGAGATATATATGTATGGCTAAGGGACAGTGTCTCTTTCTTTTTGGTTTGCTTGTGCATTTTGCCTAGCCACACGTTTTCCTTGTGAAAATGATTTGCCCCTTCTATACATCCACAAGTATAAAGTTACACTACTATACAGATCGCCCCAAATGCATAAGAGTGTCTTGTGTGGCCACCATAAACATCTATTTTGTAATCATTATAGAAAAGATACGCTCACACGGACGATTATATATGCTCATCACATCAGCGTACACTTGATTTATTGTTC
Organism: Miscanthus floridulus; assembly: GCF_019320115.1. NCBI lineage: Eukaryota > Viridiplantae > Streptophyta > Magnoliopsida > Poales > Poaceae > Miscanthus > Miscanthus floridulus. Next base: position 64,231,082 of record NC_089580.1, on the reverse strand, counting down.
ATAAATTTCCTAAAAACAATTGCATACCGTGTCAACTTCTGGTTCTTGATACAATTAGGGTATCCACTAAGCAGAAATTTCCAACATGCTCCTCAAATCAAGCAAGGGATTTTTTGTTTTTTGGAAACGACAATATTAAATTCAGAACGGTTCTATTAGGGTTTGAATAAATGTGTAGAGGATAAGACAAACCTGGAAAGAAATCATTTATGGAGATTCCATGGTTACAACTCATATAGGTTTAATAGCCTCTAGAAATAGCCATACTACTATATACTAGGGCCTTGTTTAGATTGAAAAAAATTTCAACCCGATGAATAGTAGCACTTTCGTCTTATTTGGTAAATATTGTCCAATCGTGGACCAACTAAGCTCAAAAGATTCATCTCGTGATTTCTAACTAAACTGTGCAATTAGTTATTTTTTTTACCTACATTTAATGCTCCATGCAAACGGTTAAAAATTGATGTAATGAAGAGAGAGTGAAAAAACTTGGAATTTTGAGGGTATCTAAACAAGGCCGCTTAAATAACACACTGCCCAAACCGCGCAAGAAACCGTACCGGGTCTTTGGGCGGGCTACCTGGTCCAGGCAGCCCACGGACTGGGCCTCCCTGCGTTTCCCTTCCCCAGGTACTCCTCCTACGTGACGTGGGGTGGATGATATCGCGGGCGCCGTTGCGTTTGGTTTGGAGTCCGACAAGGTAAAGCGAGAGAAGGGAAGGACACACAGCGAAGCAAAGCAAACCGTAGCCGGTTTCATATCGCCCCCCGCTGCTCCTCCTGCCTTCCTCCGGCTCCCTCCCTTCCTCCGCAGCTCGAATAAAGTCCGCTCCTCTTCCGGTCTTCCTCCTCCGCGCTCCAATCTTCCCAGCGGCACGGTTTTGGTTCTTGCAGAGTAGCACAGAGGCGCAGAGTGCCGAAAGATTCGGTTGGATTCCCTGCTGCTGCTGCTGCTGCCGGTTCAGTTCCTTCTTGGTTTGCCGTGAGCGATTTGGTGCGCCGCGGATTGTTGTGGGGTTGTGACTGCAGAGACGAGGGCCGTGTGGAGAGTCGAGGAGGAGGCAAGGGAAGGGAAAGAAGGGGGGGCGCATGGGCGGGCAGTGGGTGGAGGGGATGCCGCCGTCCAACCTGCAGTGCTTCTTGGACTGCACCACCCCCACCGTGGAGACGCACATTCTCCCCAAGGTGACGCGACTGCCCCCCGTTAAGTTCTCGCCTTCGGTGTTCTTTCTCCTTTCTGGCCGGGGCTTGGCATGCTCGCCGTCGATCTGCGGCGTCCTGGGAGTTTCGGATTTGTCATTTACTCCTTTCTCTGCCTGCACCGCTTAGTGTGGTGGGGTGGAAAAGATGGGCTTTCTTTTACTCGTTATATTACGGCTCAACTTTTTTACTGATGCATCGTTCTGCGTTTTCTGACGGTAAATGCCCATCATGCCAAATTGCTGGTAACAACAGTACGCTAGTACTCTTCTTTTTTCCCCCTTCTTTATTTGGAGGATTGTTTGCACGATACCAGTCTTGCTAGCTGGAAAGTTGCGATGCACGCTGCGGTGATTCCTGCCCTGCCATCTTGAATTCGGTTTCCTTTGTGTCAAACTGTTCCATTAATGCTTCTTGGGTTGGGTGATGGATCATATGTAGGGCCGTTAGTTAGTACTACTTGGTGGGTGTCTGCATCCGGTGTCATATGAGCGTATCGCATGGGGCGTTCAGATAATAAAAAACAAATTACAGAATCCCTTGTTCATTTTGATCCAGACGAATGGACGATTGCCGACCGATGCCTGGCACCACGCTGAGATGGACAGCGTCGAGTACTTCAATCTTGCCGACCTCTGGGAGCAGTACTACGAGTGGAGCGCGTACGGCGCCGGAGCTACGGTGCAGCTCCCAGGAGGGGAGAGAGTGGTTCAGTACTATGTGCCATACCTGTCAGGGATGCAGCTATACACCAACAAGGCCCTGACTGCATCCAGGTATGGGCGAGATCCTTGCTAGAGGGGAGAATTCGAGTTCGTGGTGATTTTGAACTGTAGGCCAATCCAATTCTCTGTTTGCTGCAGGAGTTTTGGTGAAGATAATGGCATGGATTTCTGGAGTGATGATGAGGACAACGAGAAGATGTCAAGATCCTGGAGTTCGACCTCTGATGAATCATTGTTCAACTGTGATGTGTTATGGTCCAATAGGAAGCGTCCAGGGCACTTGTACTTTGAGTTCTTTGAAGTAGGTTCACCTTATGGAAGGGTCCCACTCATTGACAAGGTGAATTCCTATGGGCTTTGCTGTGACCTTATCTCCACTGTGGTTTCGATCGCTTTTCTTACATGATCATTGCTCTTTCTAGGTTTATGAACTATCCCAGGGCTTTCCTGGATTGACATCACTGAAGAGTGCTGACCTTTCGCCTGTTAGCTGGATGTCAGTTGCCTGGTATGATCAAATTTATGTCCACTGCTTATGTTCTTCTGAAAGAACAAAAATTAGTTGATGAAATAGTTATATTATCTAGTAGTTTCGTAAATAAGATCATTCTTGTTTAGCTTTCCTCTTTGCAAATAGTTTTATAGATTGAATGAAGCAGTTGCATACCGTTATTTCTAGGTTCAGAAATCGATTCTTGGTTGATTTCCTTTTCAGTGATGATAGCAGTTAGCATTATCATTCACGTCTTCTACTTTAACTAGGTACCCTATATACCACATTCCTTACCAGCGCAGCGTGAAGGATTTATCTGCATGCTTCCTAACTTACCATACCATTTCGTCCTCGTTTCAAGGTATGTTTTCCTCCTTGTGTTTTGTTTCAAGGCATGTTTGTTGCACATCAGAGTATCAGACACTAAACTCTACCATTTTGATAAATTCTTCTGGCACGATAATTTGATTATTCTAATAGGCTTCTGTACCAATGCCACACAGACATTGTATAACCGTTGAAATTGTTATCAACAATCTTCATATTTTTTAGGGCCTTGAGTTGATTTCTCTTTTACGATGTTTAGGATATTTGTGTTGGCATATTGGTTGAAATTTCAAACTTGGTTGTACCTGGAAGAGCATGATTACAGGATATAATGACAGCTCCTTTCCTCTAGTGCAGTATTCTAATAAATATCTAGTCTTCCAATACTTCTGTTCTGTTGTGAGTTAGAACTTATTTGCATATAAAACATTAGGGCTTAATGAGTGAAAAAGTTACCATTTGCTCAAGCTCAAATCACATGATATCTATTGCAACATTATTATCATTCACAGGAAAGAGTATTTCTCATGTCTGTGTACCTTAGAAAAGATTTCCCTGAGCCATCGATATATTGCATAATGTACACTAAGAAAGAGGAATGGCAATCTGGTGGCCTAGACCAGAAGAAAGGAATTTAAACTGTTGCTTTCTCATTCTTCTTGTAACTGGTTGGTTGAGTGGTCTTTAGTTTTCAAACAATGAATTATATATTTGGAAAAGGTACAACTGATGCTTCAGTTACATTTCTATATCTTGAAAGATTCATATTATATAACTTAATGATGTGCTTTATACTGCATACCAGTTGGTATGCCACACTATTCTTAAATCAATTGATGGCTTAGCTTACAAGAGTATGAGAGTTTCCGAAGGCTTTGTTCATCTTGCTATTTTGCATCCAGTTTGTCAACGTTGGTTTCAAAAGGCTTCATGTCTTAGCTTTTAAGTGTATAGTTAAGGAAACCACTTAAACAAAAAGTTGGTGGCAGCAGTTCTTTGCTCAGTAAAGAGAAGGAAAGAAACTGCCTTGTCATGTTCCATGACTTTAGTATTTATTCTTAGACATGCAGTTGTTCCTTGAAGACTAAAAATACCTATGCTAACATGGAGGAAGAGTTGTTCATAGACACATCTTTGGAGAAAACTTGCTTGGATTGCGATATGTGCAAAAGCACCTAGGTTCACCAGCTGTCCTTCCTAAGAAAACAAATAATGATATTAGAGTCCAAATCAAGCCAGATCTTTGAACTTGACTACGCTTTGCATGTTAAGACATTGACTTTCCGGCAGTTATTATTTGATAATGCACCATATCCTTAATTGCAGATGCACCAGTAGTACTGTTTTCAAACCACAGTAACATGTGTTATGTTTCTTACAGATCACGGGCTTGAGACCATGACCAATGATTGTTGCCATCCAGTTGCCAACGGCAAACAAAATGGCCATATGGATAAAAAGAGCAACACTGTATCACTGCCTCCATTTGGCCTCGCAGCACACAAGATACAAGGTTCCCTCTGGACCAACCCCATAACAGGAGATCACAGAAAGATGGACGTCCTCTTCGGTGCAGCGGACTCTTGGTTGAAGCAGCTTGGAGTCCAGCACCATGACTTCAACTTCTTCATCACTCACCCCATGTGAACCACTGATCTGGAGTAGCTTGCAAAGAACCACATGGGTTCAGTTTGAAGCTACTAATATTACTTACACCACCAACAACGGTAGCGAAACGTTTACAGTACAGTGCGCTGGTAAGGTGAGTCTAACAATCGCAGGATAGATTTATACTTGAGTTTACTGCAGCGAATACCAAACATGTCGGCACTCAAAAAGGTTTTCTGTTTCTTGTTTCTTGGCAGAAGATGTAACTGATCTGTACAAAAGTTTTGCAACTAATTTGGTATCCAATGTGTGGTTGGATCCATATTGTAGCTGTTGCTTGTGAACTTTAGTGCCCTCGAGAATGTTAGTCCAGGATGAAACTGCTTACGAGGACTCTAGTTGAACCTGAATCTTGTTGATGACAATTTCATTCTCTTCTACAAGTAAGGCAGTTGTATGCACACGCTTTCATCCTGATCGCTGTACGATTGAGTTGTGCTTCAAATAGGGAAGTCTAGAAGAGCAAGGCAGCTGCATAACTTCCTTCGTGGGAAACCCAATACTAAATTGCAATTCAGCATGACGATTATCACAGCGCTTGCTATTACTGTTTTTAGTGCAAAGAAGCGAAGTCCAACGAAACAAAAGAAATGTTAGTTTTTGTATCATGACTAGATTTATGAATGTCAGGCTTTCCATTTTAATTGATTGTAAAGATTTCTGTCAGTGCCTCGTTGGTCACCCTAAGAACAGTGCCTGTGAAGCTGCAGTGTGAAAAAAACAGGCATCGCTGCAAAGTTGAAAACGAATGAGTTACAGAAAGAGACAGCATAACCTGTGATATTTGCGAAGTTCTGCATAAAATTACCAAATAGAACTAGTAACTTTATACGTCCAAATGAGTGTTGATATATTTTGCACATGGCAGTTTAATCGACATCAGACACGAGAGCACGAGGCCATAATCGTTTCAGTGCGACTAAGCATTCTGTAAGGGCTTCATTGTGAATACTGCGAATTCGAATCAGCAAAAAAAAGGATAAGTTAGAAACTAAAAAAATACGGACCATTTCTCAACTTTTTCATGTCATCCTTGAACAAGGGCCACCATACTAATCTTGTTAAAATTCTAATTTTATTAGATGTCTCTCAACAGACATTCGCGAAAGTTAATCTAATGTACCTACTTGAACCTCAAACTCATTTTTTGAGAGGTGGGCCTAAAAACATAGGGTACACGGCCCTTATTTGGCTTAAAAAAATCGAAACGCCTAGCACCCGAACGTCCGAACAGAACGTCGCGTCTGGACGCAGCTCCCTGCTCCACCTCGTTCGCTCGGACTCGTGGCAGGTCCGCCCCGCCCCACTCTGTTTCATGCGCCACCCCGCCCGCTCCGTTGCACGCGCGCGGGCCCTATGGGACCGTCCCGCCCGCTCCTTTCCACGCGCGCACGCAGTCCCGCTCGCTCTGTTTTGCACGCGCACGCGGGAATTTGAAAAGCAGATGTACTTTTGCAACCTCCAAAACTAGTTTTGCAACATCCACAAGAAAACACTTGCAACACAGGTTTGAAAACAAATGAAACATTTAGAACATAAATTAGCAACATACATGTGAAGCCATTGTAACACATGGAATATCCAGATATACTTTGCAACATCCAAATAAACACAGTTGCAACATCCGTTTGGAATAGCTGAAACATTTGCAACATACACTTGCAACATACGTGTGTAGCCATTGCAACACATGCAATATCCCCGATATATTTTTGCAACATTAAAATAAAACACTTGCAACATCCATATGAAACACCTGCAATATGCATATGAAACACCTGAAACACTTACAACATGTGTATGAAACACTTGCAACATCCAGATGAAACACTTGCAACATGTGTATAAAAACAGCTGAAACACTTGAAACATACCCTTGTAACATGCTTTCAGTGCAACATCTTCTTCCTACTTGGGCGAATGGAGGCTCGTCAGCGTGGAGAGTGGGAGGAGGTTGCCGGTCTTGCACGAGCTGACGCCGGAGAAGGATGGAGGTGCTCGGATCTCGCCGCTCCGGGTCTCGCTGCTCCGGATCTCGGAGTGGGGCACGGCAGTGGATGGAAGGCCACCGGTCTTGCACGAGCTGGTGCCGGAGAAGGATGGAGGTGCTCGAATCTCGCTGCTGCTCTGGGTCTCGGAGTGGGGCATGACAGTTGATGGAAGGTCGTCGGTCTTGTATGAGCTAGCGCCGGAGAAGGATGGAGGCGCTCGGATCTCAGAGTGGAGCGTGATAGTGAATGGAGGTGCGGTAAGGATGGAGCGCGGCGCAGCCGGGACACGCGCGTGGCCAGGGGCGCGACACAGGAGGGGCGCGCGCGGTTCGGGTAGAGGCGCGGCGTGTGCGGGGGCGGGGGTGCTGCTCGGGCAGAGGCGCGTCGCGTCCGATGGAACGGAAGCCGGTGAGGGAAGGGGGTGGGAAGATGAACAGAGTGGGTTTTTTTGAGAGAGATAAGAGCCGGTCCTACGCAGGTCAAGCTGCGTGCGGATAGGATGCCCATGGAGAATCATTATCCTAAAAAAAAATTGGAGGCCTACCAAATCAGGCTACATCCTACCGTTTCCCACATTATCCCCCTCGTTCGCGCCGGAAACTCTCAGGCGCCGCCCCCGCGTCATTCCTGATCCTGCCCATCTACCGCTCGCACCGTCCCTGACGGCCTGCCCGTCTGCCATACTGCACCACCCAAGCCCTCCTAGCCTCCTCCCCGAGCACGGCGTTGTCAGTGAATTTTGCATCCGACTAGTGATCGGCATATCACGCATAGCGAATCAGAGAGGGGTAACACACATGCACAGATCTATATTAGCATGGGTGTGAGGTACATTACGTCCAGTGAAGGAGCCTCCTTACTGTGCGCCATGTGTTGGTTGCAAGGGTGGGGTGGTGGGATGACATTTATGACAATGAACTTCGGCCTCTCCGTAGGGCACCCTAAGCCTCTTTGTATAGCTTGGAAGTAGGGTTAAAAAAAAACTAGACCTGCGGAGGGAAAAGCCCAGGACCTGAGGAGTACCGCTGGGACGTTCTAACCAGTTGGACTAGAGGCCCTTTGACGTAGGGTTTTACAATGGAAAGGTCTGATGGGATAGGTTGGTTTCCTAGTTTGTTAAAAGATCTAGTTGGATCTTTACAGATTGAATCGGTTTCTAAGTGCATCCTATGATGCCTTATAGGTCAAGTAGATGAGGTACCTTCGTCTGGTTAGGCCTCCGAAATGGGCGGATTGGGATACCCCGTCCTAGTTAGACGTTTTCCCCTGGAGGTGAAGCTTTTGTTTTTTCCTCCACAATGGAAGAAATCAAGGTAGTGAAAGGCCAAGGTCGATCTTTATGGGTTCTTTGGCGAGGGCAAGTGGTTGGAAGAGGCACGGCTCCCTTGGGAGCTCCTCAGTAGGAGTGTGATTTATGGAGGTGAATCTGAACTTCGATAAACAAAACACATGTCTTCTTTGCTTGTTCTTGATGTGCAAGTTGACTTTTGAATGATTTGCCCCGATCTACTTGTTCTTATGTTTGTGATTGTAGAATTTGGGAGGAATGAACTTACTACGTATCCAACAACCCTTGATAACAAGTAAAATCAATTAAATAGATGTAACCCCTCTCCACTCACGTTTTTTCCCGTTACCTAGTACCGAACATCTAGTCAGATTTCTGGTGGTTAGACCAGTCCTCCAGTCCTGTAATCCACTGCAAGTTCTATAAATTTCAAGAACTCCTATTGCCCCGCACATCTAGGCAGCATCTCATGTCTCACACACATACAAATACCTGAACATGATGGAGGTGCCAAGGCCAGTCAAGATAACATTGTGTGAAAATTGAAAACTGAAATTCAGGTAGCACAACATGCTCCAAAGGATCTTACATGAAAATGGATGCAACCATGGGGGTCAAGAAAGTGAGAGAACTAAGTGTGGTTAAGCTACCCAAAAAAAATAAACAAAGAACTAGTAATGGTGGATACCTTTTAGAGTGAATCATGAAAAATGCAAAGAACTTGTTATGTGGGATATCTTTCACATAGTTAAGACCAAACAAAAAATTGGTCCTTGAGATATTCAACTCTTAAGTTAAATTGCCTCTGTTAATGGAAGTCAATGCAGGGGTCTCTATCAAGAGTACACAAAAGCAAACTCTGACCTAGAGCTTGGAAGATGACAGCGAACCGATGGAAAGAAATGGTGATGCTCCAAGAAGGCAATTGCAAATATTAGTGGATTGAACAATAGCGAATTTTAATGTGTTTTGCATTGAACTTTCTAAATTGCAGATATTGATGACCCAAGAAATGTTAATAAGATTTGATTGATTATATTGAACTTATTTATGTAATCACAAAGTTCTTATTTCACTTTAGTAATCACGACACTCGCTACTTAGTATCACTTGAATACTGTGTGACACCACTTGCTTAAGAAATTCTCCAGTGTCTACCTGGTAGGATGCGCATGGCACGCAAAAATTCTAGCATATATTTGAAATGGAGTGAATTCATATATACAAATGAGCCTTCCTTCCAACTATTTCCATGCTCTGGCCATTGCACAATGCTGGAGGCAGGGGGGGGGGGGGGGGGGGGGGGGGGGGGGGGGTGGGTTCCATCCCCCTAGCTCCCTAGCTGATAATGCATATCAAGTACAATGTGGAAGCATCCTATAAATTATATTTTTTTCTCAGCTCCACATAACAGAGAAAAAGGCTGCTGACTAACCTAGAAGCATGCGATGACATAACCAAGAAATCTAATAGTAATGTCGAAGGAACTGATGGAACCTGTTTTGTTTTGTGCCACTTTATACTGCATTTTCAGTCTAAACCTGAAACAGAGCACATCTCTCTCCAATCCGATAATTTGCCTTCATGATTGTACTTAATCTTCAGATTCCTGAACCCAATAGGTGGCTATGGGTGCTGCATGCAGCACCCAGCCACCCTTATGTGATAGAAACCACACAAGTATGTGATAGCCTCTTATTTCTCACCTATAATGCTTTTGTAGTTGACCATGTAGATGGCAACCAGTGTGAGAAGCGCACCACCAAGCTGTACTGGTGAGAAGGTCTCACCCAGGTACAGGTACCTGAACAGCAAAGAGGTGGCAAGGAGTCAAGATAACATTGTGTGAAAACTAAAAATCAGGTAGCACAACATCCTCATAAGGATCTTACCCGAAAACGGATGCAAACATGGGGGTCAAGAAAGTGAGAGAACTAAGTGTGGTTAAGCTACCTGAAAAAATGACAAAGAACTAGTTATGTGGGATACCTTTCAGAGTGAATCATGAAAATAGCATTGGACTAGTATGAGAGAATCATACCCCTAGTAGCATTGTAGAAGTATACACCGTAGCTGAGAGCACTGCCAAATATAGATGTATAGCCAAGTGCTAATATGTCGCTCCATGTAAGATCTTGAATATGGCCACTCAGAGCAGGATCATGATTAAGAACAGATATAACCAGCAAAGGAAGCCCACCTATAATCATGTGCTGTCATAATGTTGATGTTAGTATTATAATGAGGTAATGCCAGATTTGATACTAATTGCAAGGACCACTAAAATCATCCCATAGAAGGGTGAAAATTTCAACAACATGCATTAAAGGTAACATCTTCATTCTATGGAACAAGGGACATTAAAGAAGTTGAGAAGCCTAGGTACCTTTAAGAATATCAACAAAATAACAAATGCAATTCTGTTTTGCAATCTATGCATCTGCCTTCAACTACATTGGTAAATATTATTGGAACTACATGTGTATGCAATAATCTTTGCAATTATAATAACAACAAATGCTATATACATTGCATTCTGCAGAATGAACTAACTAAATTAACAATTTCAGGAAACATGCAAAATCATTTGCCAAAATAGACTATAAAAAGGCTAACTTGAAGCAACATAACCAATAGCATGGCAGAGCTTTGGCGCATGTGACATAAACTAAGACATAACATGGACTGATTGTTCATCTGTGGATAATATACCCATCCTGTTGCCATAATTGGATCAGAGTACTTTGACACCCAGCGGACCATGATAGTTCCAACTGCCATGCTTTGAGCTGAGAGGAACATCAACCATTCCCCACTTCCCCAGATTGTTGTGTCATTTCCTTCAATTGACAATGCTGGAACCTAGCAAAAAAAAAAACCAATGAAAGGGGAGACAAAAAATTCAGTTATAGTGCACGGCATAATCCATAAATAGAAGCAAATTATTTGTTAAAAAAGGGCTTTACTTGGCATTCACGACCTGAATTTCAAAAAGTTCAAAATGACCATAAACCATTTTTGAACATTTTACAGATGATATGTGCTGTAAATATACACTTGACATAGAAACAGTGGAGAAGAATATAGAACGTTTGCAGAAGACAATTGTTTTAAACACCAAATCAGTTAAGGTGTGGACCAAAATATTGCATAATAAAGAGCATATATATATGCATGAATGTTTGCCTTGCACTTCAACATGGAGAAAATAGAATATGAACAATCAAACTTTTGTCACTATAATCAATATTCAGGTCTCAAGATTGCTAAACTGTCTACTGCATATGAAAAGTTTGAACTAGCATCAGCAGAAGGCAAACCTCGAGAAGTAAGAGCCCCACGACACCCAGCACGAGCCCTCCAACTCCTATCGTGCCAATCGACTCTCCAAAGAACAGTGACGCAAGGATAGCAACCGTCAATGGCTGAGAGTCAATGATGACCTGGAATGGAGAATTGAGCTTCGTAAGTGCTACCAGCTCACCGGGCCAAGACGACCAGGCAAATGCTTGCCTGATGATGAGCTAAAGAACACAGCGGGAGTTTGGATTTCGCCTTACGCTCCCGAGCCCAGCCGACGTCTTCTGCAATCCCTCCGCGAGAAAGCCCTGCGAAAGCAAGCAAGAACAAACACCGCAGCGTTAGATTCCAAGAATCACAGACACACTCCAGGCACAGACGCTAAAAACTACCAACGCCTTGAGCTGTCAACATGGCCACGATTATGTGCCTGGAAGCAGGCGGCGTCGATGAGTCCGAACGCGGCGATGGCGAGCCAGGCCTCCCAGCCGGAGGGCTGCTTCCTGCCGCGCGCGGCGGCGAAGGCGACGAGCAGCGCGCCCGCGGGGAGCAGGCGCAGCGCGGCGACGAAGAAGGGACCCGTGCGGGGGATGACCCCCTTCATGGCCACCATAGCCGTGCCCCAGAAGAAGAAGGGCGACACCAGGGATGCCCACTCCCAGAGCTCCCTCCCCCCAGGGGATGAAGCCGAGACCGCCGCGTCGTCGCCCTCGCTCTTCCCATCGTCCTTGGACGCGCCTGGGGCTGGGGAGCACGTGGGAAGAAGGGGACTAGCGGCGTCTTCGGCGCCGGCGTCGACGAAGCACTCGACATCCGAGCCAGTGCCGACGCAGTCGAGCGAGTCGGCCGGGGCGGCGGGAGGGGAGGGCGCGGAGGGAGGAGAGGATTCGCGGCGCGCGCGCACGGCCGCCGCCGCAGGGCGGCGGGCGGGGGCGAGGGCGTAGAGTCTGCGGGTCGGGGCGGGATTTGAAAGGCGGGGAGGAGAAGGGAGCGGGACGAGTAGGAGGAGGTGGGCGGACGCAGGGCGCGCGGCGGCGGGCATCGTTGCCGGAGGCGGGACCGCGCGGGAGGCCTCGAGCGCGTGTCCGGACTCCGGGCTCCAGACGCGGGAGGCTGGGAGCCTGTGCTGTGACCTGTGAGGCTGTGAGGGGGAGGAGCGGGGCGCGGCGGAGACAGGGCCACGTGCGACATTCTTCCTTCGGTCCGCCGTGTGCCCGAGATCCTGCTCCTGCCATTCCTGAGCAACCCACCCTGCTCGCGTGCGCCCGCTTCCTCCGTACCAATATCGTTTCTTCAGGAATTATTTATGAATTCTTGATTTAGTTAACTTTACAGAAACAATGGCCCGATCGCTTCGCTGAAAAAAAAATCAAAACAATATTCCGAGAAAAAAATACTATTCCGACTGAAAAAACAAGCTGAAAAGTATGGATTATAAGACAAGCAGACATGACCAATATTAAATTTATATTCTAAAATAAGTTTATTACAACAAAAGTATGTCATGATTAATTTGCTGATATTTATTTTGTGTTATAAATATAATTTTTTTATAATTTATCAAACTTTAAAACTTTAAAAAAAAATTTTGGCATGTCTAGTTATTTTTAGACCAGGAGAGTAACTTTTAAAATATATTTTTTTATATAATTTATCGAAATTTAAACCTTTTTAAAAACCAAGATGTCTAGTTATTTTTCGACCGAGAGAGTAACCTTTAAAAACTTTGATATTTTCCACGTATGACGTGTGTGGAGATGATGAGGCCGATTAGATAGTGCAGGTGGCACGGAAGCTCAGGCCAGATGGCGCGGATTAGTGGTGGCAACGGTAATGGGCGGTGGGGTGACCCACTGGAGCCAATAGGAGGCGGGGGCTATTGTGTCGGAGAGGTTCAAGACAGTGAATGGCGGTTGTGGGCGGCCGCGGACGCTGCGCCGCTAGACTGGTGGCGGCATCTAGAGCGAGGACAAGCCATTGATGCTCCATGATTAATTGAGTGCAAAAAATTGACAGATTAGTTCTAACCAAACCTGTCAAAAAATGGTTAACAAGACCATATTCAAAATTACTAGTTGTTAAAACTATGCAAAATACTCCCTCAAAACAATGTGACAACACACCCAATGCGCACACAAAAGTGAACAGTAATGCAGGGTAGCTAAAAGCCTAAAACACACTCACAACGGGAGATCATAAAATAAAAAACATGGCTGGAAAACAAATCAACGCCAAGTGTAGAAATTATTTATCTATTGCATATATTGTGTATCTTGCATCATTTGCTCGATACTGAGAATTGTAAAACATGCACCTCTAACTAAAGTAGAATTTGTCAATGCATACCATCACTGTTTCATTCAATTGTAATTGGAGGTACTCAAGGTTGCAGGGTTGCACACAGAGCAATGGACTTTACGATCCTCCTTTGTGGGGTAACAATATTTTTCGTGGATTGTAGTTATCACAACAGTAACAGATGATACCGTTCTCTCTTTTTGTGTGTCATGAATCTTACCCCTCCCCACCTTCTGTATCCTAGTCTTTTGTAACTCTGCTGTTTTTACTTGTAATCTTCTTGGTTACTTTTTAATAAAATCTCAGTAGAGGCCCTGCGCCTCTTTTGTTCCCTAAAAAAACAAATGATACAGTTACAGCCATACCCCATATAAAATTTCAGAACGGTCTTTTTCCCCCTATTGATGTGTTTGGACCACAACTGCATTTGAGCTTGTGTCCATATAATTTTGGTATTGTGTCTCTTGCCTTGTGAGAAGCTCAAGATAACCTAGTGGATTTTTTTTTAATTATTAGATAATAACCAATATAAATCCATCATAAATTTTATAATAAGGTTTACCAAAACAAGATGGTGAAGTATATTTACCAGACAATGTCAGTCGCCCGGGACATATTGGATCTCTATAGCTCCTAATTTGACTGAAGTGTACCCGAGAGAGGATCAATATGAAATGTAACAAATACTTGAATATTTATAAATAATAACAACAAAGGGAATGGCCCATACATATGCCTCATCTATGTCTAATATATAAAACTAATATTGAATAGCGAAAATTTCTCTTCCCAAAATTTTTGTCCTTCAACCCATCCCACTGCACCTCACTCTCCAATAGGACACCGCGTTGCCAATCTAGAGCCAGCAAAATCCAAACCTTACATGGGACCACATTTCGAACAATGTGTGTCTAACCATGGTATGGAAACCGATCTCAACATGTATTAACATATGACACGATCATTGCATAAATCTTCAAGCTGCAAGTCATCCAAGATACCGTGCAACAAATTGTACATTAACATGTGGGCATGTTTGTTAAGCGGTTAAGCCGAAGTTTGCTTGTGAATTTCATAATGAGCATGAAGGTAGTGGGGATGAGACGATATCATGACAATAAGAATGTCAATGGGTTGGAGTCCTCAGATGGAGATTAATGAATCCCCAGTGTACTGGAGGGAGGGAGGGGTTTCTGGCAGCTAAATGTTTCAAAATGCACAAATAAGATTGAAGGGGAAAAGCCTCTCTTACCTCAGATGAACTCCTACTCCTATCTCCGGGGCGATGAAGAAGGAATGTAAGAGTATCCTTTGCGGCTGCTATTTTATTGGAACAACATGAGCAAAATTAAACCTATTTTTAGATACTACGTCCGAATGACATTAGCTCAGTCTCAATGCATGTCTCAATGAATAGGTACAGTGGTGGATCTAACCTGAAATTATAGGTAGAGCGGATAGCCAGCTACATATGTTAAACTTAACCAATATTCGGTTAAATCACGCATGTTATATTGTACTTATATTGGTATCATATAATTGTTACAGGCTTAATGGGAAAAGGATCCTGTAGGCAAACTTACGAGGTTACTTCTCACATGAAAAACATATAAAAGTTTTTTCCACAATTTATATAACTCACTGTAAATCAAATGATCAAATCACTTAGTACTAAAGAAGGTCTTCAATCAAATCTACACAAGTATGGAATTGACTAGTAATCAAGTCAATTTTCTACTCATTTTTTGCATCAACCCAACAATGATTTAATACACCATTGGGCCATTTGCTTGCTCTTTTCCTTTTTCTCCAAAATCTTCTCAAGCTGAAATCTGTGAAAATAAATCACCCGGTTTGAAAACAGGTGATCCAAAATTTCTGAGTGATCGAGTTTGGATATAGAAATTTCTGAGTGATCGATTCTTCAACCCAACACCTTTGCAAACGAAGTAGAAATACGTTCACGACCTGGGAAGTGCTTCAAACTCTATAACACCTTGAGGATTTTGTTTCTCTCTACAGGGAGTGGAAGAAATACATGAGTGCAAAAGGACCAAAGAAGAGCTTTGGATGGCCTAATGGGTTTCTTTAAATAAAAATATTCAGAAAGAAAGAAATTGGAGAGCATTAAAAAAATCACTTGCACTTGCACCATCAAGTGGCCTTTCTCATCGACGAAAGATCTTCCCCCATTTTTTAATTAATAAAATACAAGGGGCCACTCTAGTCTCCAGGTGCATATTCATAGTCCCATGTGTTAGGTTGTAGGACAACATGTGATGAGATGGTCATGTGCATATTTTTTGGATGAGATGATCTCGATCCCTAATTGGTTAGAAAGGTGGGATGATCAATCAATCCTATCTCGTATTGGATAGGGTGAGACATGTAAATATAGTTTCCACCTCATTTTAGTTAGTGAGGTTACCTCTTTAGTATAATAGTTTGACCTTTTCATCATCTCTTTTCCTTTTTTTTCTTGGACCAAATCAGCCACATAATTGGGACGCGAACCATTTCAGCCTCCGCCAATCTCTCTCCTTACTCTTACGGCAATGTGAGCCCCAAACAACATCTATCATGTCACATCTACCTCCAGCCCTAAGGCCACGCCCCGACGCGCCAGGGTGGCTAAACCATATGTCTGCACTAGGGATCCATCTCACCCCAAATGGTGGTTTTGTAGACGGTCAGAGACGCTTGCAAAAGGCACGTATGCTCCATCTAAAAAAAATGCTTAAGCCACCGTTGAAGCATGTGTTGCGGAATGAGGCTCTAACATGTCTTTTCTTGGTAACTATGACAAGAGGCAGGTGGTGGACAATGAAACAAAAAAAGTAATATCCTACGTTGGGGAGAATGGGCGGAGGTCTGGTTCATGGTTCTTATGTCTATGTGGAAGTCAATTTTACTGAGGCCAATGATTCTATATGCTTGAGTTGCGGCTGCCCTAACAAAGGAATTCATCTAGTGACATCACTCACCTGCTGTCACTTGAATTTCCTTGTAGGTGTTCTAGCTCACAGAATTTCCTTGTAGGTGTTCTAGGTCACAAATTCAGGTGGTTCCGTGTTTTGGTGCCAACATTATGTATGTTTAATTAACGAATAAAAATATTACCACGCTTGCATGTCTAGATTTTTAAACATAACCATCCAAATACTGCTCAATGGTGTTAGTACTAAACTTGCATGTCTAGATTTTTAAGGGCAAACGTTTGCTATGCACAAGATGGAACAGGAGCAGGAAGAAGGAAAAAAAAGGCCATGACAGTTTTTCAGTTACGGGCGTGGAGAGGATGTGGATAACGCGCGCAATGTCAGCGCCCACTGGTAGAGAACAGAGCTTTACTCCCGGTGGAGAACCGCCTCTAGTCCCGGTTCCCCACCCGGGAGCAAGCATCTGGGACTAAAGGGGGTCCTTTAGTCCCGGGTCAGGAACCGGGACTAAAGGGGGACCTTTAGTCCCAGTGGGTAACACCAATCGGGACTAAAGGTGCCTCCTGACATGTCACGATGGCCGGCACCCTTTAGTCCCGGTTGGTAATACGAACCAGGATTAAAGGTTTTTTTTTTCTTTTTTCTTTTCTTTTCATTTTTTTGTTTTCTTTTCAAAATAGGTTTTCGAAGTCGTATTGTACGCTGCTAATTATACATTTATACGCGCGTATAGTATGTTTCGGTTCAAGCACAATGAACGTATTAAATCACACAATTCAAGCATAGAAATATATATATATATGCATGCATGCATCATATATATATTTACATGCATGCATGCATATGTGTATTTTACATTATATTATTTCATGTGCATATATTACAAAAGATTGCATTACAGTTGTTGTGATATAACAAGTTTCCTCTCATCCTCTAGCTTGGCTTCCATGACAGTGTTGGGTCGAAGTAGAACTCGCCCTTGGAATCGATGACCTGGTCATTAAAAAATCCACCTATAGACTCTTGAATTGCTTTGATTTGGTCTTGCCATATGACCTTTTCCTCCAACCATCAAGCCTACAGGTTTGAATTAAAGGAAAATAAATTAATATATGTACATATATATATATATAAAGACATAGTAACACAATTAATAATAATAATTAAATGAATATATAGTGTATTTTTAACGTACTTTGAGTCTCTCTGTAGGAGTTCTTTGGGAGACCACCTTGATAAACTTGCAAATATAGTAACCACAGTAGTTGTTCCTCTGTTCCTGCCTCAGACACCACTTTACGAGAAAAAGATTTGTCATCCAATCTGGTGATCCGGTGAAAGCTATATATTTAATTAATAAAGATGATGCGATTTAGGGGACTTACTTTCAAAGAGATTACATTCAGTGGCGCTTTGCATTTTTCCATGTGTTGCTTCTCAATAAAGGTTTTTCAAACACTGCCCAATAAAAAATTTGCCACATCATCAGATATAGTTAATCATCATGTTTGTGTGTATATATAGTTGCTAGAGATACCGAAATTACCTCTGGATAATATCTATCATATCTTGGTAGTCTTGTTGTGGTTTTCTCATCGAGTCATAGATTATCAAGTCGAGTCATAGATTATCAAGTGACTTTTCACCAGATCGATGTCCATCAATATCCAGTGATTGCTGTATGTGTTTATAGGATATAATGCATAACACTTATTAATTAACTAGAATCAACATATGAGCCATTAAGGATGATCGACATTATTAACACTCACTTGAAGTTGTAGGGAAAGAGTATATCCTTCTTGTGGCGTTGGTTCACTAAGAAGTTCATGAGGTTACTCTCTGACTCAGACTTTCAATTAGGCTTTGGAGTAACTGGGTCTTTGAATACTATATGGGGATCAACAAAACCAATTTCATTGCAGCTTTCCTTTCTGAGCTCTGTCATTGTAAATCTGCATATATATAGTACTTGTTAGGATAATTTATATGCATATACACACATATGATGAGTTTAATAATAGATCGAAAGAATTATTACTTACAGGCAATAGCAGCTAATGATAACTTTGTCCAAAGAGGTCAGGTGGCATAGTTGATGAAATTCTGCAAAGTCAACATACATAACATCATCGCCACGAAACCAATGTTTGTCTCTAATTCTGACACCAACGCAAAAGTCTCCACCGGTAGACGCCTGCATGTACCACTTGTTTAGCAGGTACATTTGCATCCCCAGATCACATAAGGCTTGAGGGTTGTATAGACTCTGGCCTAGTACAATTTTTTTCTTCCAAATATCAACCTCCGCCGCACTCTCAATGTTTCCATCACCAAACATCTAGTAAAGGTCGAGACCAGTCTCTTCAATAAATTCACCAAGGTGATCCAAATCGATATCCGGAGGTATGTTTGCCTGATGCATTAATCCTAAATTTGAACTATATTCATTACCAACAACTAGCGGGGGGACTGATTGGTGCGATTGTTGTCCGAGTTATGCAACTCCTTTCCCTGCTCGCTTCTTTTTCTGTGCCGCCTCAATTGACTTGGTGAGAGTGCGGTCATAGTCCGTTAACATTGATTTGGACGGCTTACGAGATTCCCGCTGTTGTTGCTGGTAAGAAGACACCTTTTTTTCTTAGAATATCTAGAGCTACAAAGAAGAATGGTTTCTCTGGGTTTCTCCTTGCTTCTTGATTCTTTTTAAGTTTGTCATAGAATCTGAACATATCTTTTTTATATGCATCAGTTACTTCTTCCTTCTCTTCAGATATTATTTTAGGAATAGCCCTTAGTTTCACGGTGGCTTTCTTTGCCGGCGGGGACTGGTTCTTCGTTTGCGGGGCTGGCCTCTTGCTAGTACTTGGCTTCTTGGTAGGCGGGGGCGGGGGAGGCGTTGGAGACCTCCTTAGAGGTGGTGGCAGCGGCGTTGGAGACCTCCTTGGAGGTGGCGGCTGTGGCGTTGGAGACCTCCTTGGAGATGGTGTGGATGCAGCCTCGCCTTCCAACACATTGTCATCGTATAGAGCACTATGATGATCTGGCGATTGAACAATTGGATTTAGGTTGGGGGAGGATCTACTACAAAAAAAGGAATGACATATTATTATGAGCAGATTGTTAATTATTTAAGCCAATATAAATTAATGATGTAGTGTTTTCATCCGCACCTATGGTGAGGTAGTTCAGGAGGAGGTGGAGGCGACATCCCGGGAATGATGATGTAGTGCTTGCGCCATAGAATGAATGTCTTCTCTGCTTCTCCTAGAGTCTTCTCGCCATCACCTCTAGGAATGTCAAGAGGCAAATCATTAAAACCTTTTTCAGCTTTATCTACCGAGATGATAACATATTCTTCTTGGATTATATTCCCATAAATCCTTGGTGTCTTGGTTTGGTCGATAGGATTAACAAGACCGATAGCCACCTTGATTGTGGAATTCCCCTTCGGAATGTGTAGCTCACACGATGTATAAGGTTCAGTGACGTCATCCACAGGGAAGCACAGTCCTGTGTCCCCTTGATTTGGTATCTCTGTGGAAGCACAGCTGCTTTTCAACTGAACAGATTGGCTAATGTTGATTCCTAGCTCTGATGCCTTCTTGCTTGCACTCACTGCTATTTGCACTTGCCTTCTGATTTCCTCTTGCATTCTCGCTTCAAGGTTTTTTCCCCGCTCCTGTGCTTCACGCACCGCTTCCTCCAACCTCTAGAGCTGCTATGCCTCTTCTTCCTTCTTTCTCTGACGGCTTCTATAGGAAGGTCTATCCTGAGGGAATCCATGCTCCTACGAGACACTTCCTTTGCCTCTAGTTCGGCCACCGTATTCAATAGTTCCGATGGCGTATGTCAGTTCATCCTTCTCTCTGTTGGGCCTGAACGCACCACTAGCAGTAGCTCTCTGAGCATAAAACAATCTTTCTGTTGCTTCTTACAGTCTTGCGCCATAAACGCACTTCCCTGTCTCCTGGTCCAGTGTTCCCCCATGAGTGAAAAACCAATTCTTTGCATGCTCTCCCCACTCGAGTGATTCTGGTGTGATACCCTTAGCAAGAAGGTATGTTTCCATTTTGTTCCACTTCTTAATGGCAGTCGGGTAGCCACCTGATCCCAAGTTATGGTGGTATGTCTTATGTTGGGCATTACGCTGGTTCTTTATCACCCGACTCACACCCTCTTCCGACGTCTTGTACTGTACAAACTCATCTCAATAGGGCCTCTGCTTTAAGATCGGGCCTAGGACAGTAAAATCTGGTGCTATGTTCTTCTTGACATACGTCGTGTATAGGTGTTTCTTCCAAGTCTGAAACTGGGTGGCCATCTTCTTCATTGCCCAATCCCTAACTCGCTCCTTCAATTCATCACCATCTATTATATCATCATAACCATCTGTTTGGAGCATGAAATATTCCAAGACATCATTCCAAATTAACGTCTTGTCACGATCAGAGACAAAACTGATATGAGGAGCATTGGTCTTCTTCTTCCATTCGCGGGTACTAATCGGGAGCCGGTCCCGTACAAGGTAACCACAGTGGTCCGACTTGTCCTCAATTCCTACGATGACTTTTTTCCCTGAAAGAACTATGTGGCGCTTTGGCTCTTTGGTTGAGTCATTATCGTTTTTCCCTCTTTTTGGTTTGGTAGACATATCATTGACATAGAACACTTGATTTATATCCTTGGCAAGGACGAATGGTTCGTCTTTATACCCAATATTACTAAGGTCTACTATTGTCATTCCATACTCGTTGTCTACTGTTACCCCGCCTCCGGTCACCTTGACCCATTAGCACTTGAACAATGGGATCTTCAAAGTAGGTGCATATTCTAGTTCCCATATTTCATCTATGTGGCCATAATATGTCTGCTTATTCTCATTCGGGTCTGTGGCATCTATGCGGACACCACTGTTTTGGTTGGTACTTCTTTTATCTTGGGCTACTATGTAGAATATGTTCCCATTTATCTCATACCCTTTGTATGTGATAATATGCCATGATGGTTGCATAGCCAATAAATACAGTTGCTCATGGATGCTCTCATCACCTTGACATGTTTTTTGCAACCAACCGCCGAAAGTTTCCATGTGCTTACGCGTAATCCAAGCTTCAGTCTTCCCTGGAAACTCGGATCGTAAGAGATCCTTATGTGTCTCAATATACGGATCTACCAAAGAGAAGTTCTATAGAACTATGTAGTGCGCTTTATTAAAATAATCATCCTCCGTACCAATATATGTTTTCCTCCCTAGTGTCCCCTTTCTGCTTAGTCTCCCCTCATGTCTTGATTCAGGAACACCAATCGAGTCAAGGTCGGGAATAAAGTCAACACAGAACTCAATGACCTCTTATGTTCCATAGCCCTTGGCGATGCTTCCTTCTGGGCGAGCATGGTTGTGAACATATTTCTTCAGGACTCCCATGAATCTCTCTAAGGGGAACATGTTGTGTAGGAACATAGGACCGAGAATGAAAATCTCCTTGACTAGGTGAACTAGGAGGTGTGTCATGATATCAAAGAAGGAAGAAGGGAACACTAACTCAAAGCTGACAAGACATTGAACCACATCATTCTGTAGTTTAGCTAGATCAGTTGGATCAATTGCCTTCTGAGAAATTACATTAAGGAATGCACATAGCTTCACGGTGGCTAGACGTACATTTGGAGGTAGAATTCCTCTTAATGCAACTGGAAGTAATTGCGTCATGAGAACATGACAGCCATAGGACTTTAAGTTACAGAATTTCTTCTCTGGCACATTTATAATACCCTTTATATTCGAGGAGAATCCAGATGGTACCTTGATGTTGTTTAAGCATTCAAACATGATTTCCTTCTCCTCTTTGCTTAGAGTGTAGCTGGCAGGACGTAAGTAATGGTGTCCATCATCTGTCTTCTCTGGATGCAGGTTGTCTCTTTCTCTCAAACAACGCAGGTCCTGTCATGCTTCAAATGTGTCCTTAGGCTTTCCATACACACTCATGAAGCCTAGCAGGTTCACACAAAGATTCTTCGTCAGGTGCATCACGTCGATCGAGCTGCGGACCTCTAGGACTTGCCAATAGGGTAGGTCCCAAAATATGAACTTCTTCTTACATATGGGTGCGTGACCATTAGCGTCGTTCGGAACAGGTTGGCTGCCATGTCCTTTTCCAAAGATGACTTTCACATCATTGACCATATCGAGTACATCCTCACCGGTTCGGTTGCGAGGCTTAGTCAGGTGGTCTGCCTTCCCTTTAAAATGCTTGCCTTTCTTTCTTACGGGGTGATTTGTAGGAAGAAATCGATGATGGCCAAGGTACATGACCTTTTGACATTTTTTCAAGAATACACCTCTAATATCACCGAAGTAGTGTGTGCATGCATTATATCCCTTGTTTGACTGTCCTGAAAGATTACTTAGAGCAGGCCAATCATTGATTGTTATGAACAACAATGCTCGCAGATCAAAGTGTTCCTGTTTGTACTAATCCCACACACGTACACCTTCTTTATTCCACAAAATGAGAAGTTTGTCAATAAGTGGTCTTAGGTACACATCGATGTCATTGCCAGGTTGCTTCGGGCCTTGGATGAGCACAGGCATCATAATGAACTTCTGCTTCATGCATAACCAAGGAGGAAAGTTGTAGATACTTAGAGTAACAGGCCAAGTGCTATGACTACTGTTCTGCTCTCCAAAAGGATTGATACCATCTGTACTTAAAGCAAACCTTAAGTTTCTTGCGTCATTTGCAAACTCCGAGAATTCTCTGTCGATTGCTCTCCACTGGGACCCATTAGCAGGGTGTCTCAACATATTGTCTACCTTACGGTCTTCTTTGTGCCATCGCAACAATTTTGCATGTTCTTTGTTTCTGAACAGACGTTTCAAGCGTGGTATTATAGGAGCATACCACATAACCTTGGTAGAGATTTTCTTCCTCGGACGTTCGCCCTCAACATCACCAGGGTCATCTTGCCTGATCTTATACCGCGATGCATGGCATACCGGGCATGCATCCAATTTCTCGTACTCTTTGCCATGGTACAGGATGCAGTCATTAGGATATGCATGTATCTTCTCGATTTCTAGCCCCATAGGACAAACAACTTGTTTTGCTTCGTAGGTAGTGGCGGGTAATTCATTGTCCTTCAGAAGCATCTTCTTTTGGATTTTTAGTAACTCTCCAAATCCCTTGTCAGATACACCATTCTTTGCCTTCCATTGCAGTAATTCTAGTGTGGTTCCCAACTTTTTCTGCCCTGCATCACAAGTTGGGTACAACAATTTCTTGTGATCTTCTAGCATCCGCTCGAACTTGATCTTCTCCTTTTCACTTTCACATTCTCTTTGTGCGTCACGAATGACCTGACAAAGATCATCAGCAGGCTCATCTTCTGCGGCTACCTCTTCTTCAGCTTCTCCCATTGCAGTATCATTGAAGCACGCACCATCGGAAATAATATCATTGTCGCCCCATTGTTTTTCTTCACCTTCTTCCATTACAACGCCAATTTCTCCGTGCTTCGTCCAACAAATATACTTTGGCATAAAACCTGACTTGAACAAGTGTGAATGAAGAGTCCTTGAGCAAGGATATTCCACCGTATTCTTACATATGGCACATGGGCAGCACATGAAACCATCGCGTTTGTTTGCCTCGGCCGCACGTAACAAAGAATGCACGCCGTCAATGAACTCTTGGGAGCGGCGATCAGCATTGTACATTCAATGCCGGCTCATCTGCATTACATGACATAAATACCATATTAAAACCTAGATCATAATTAATTATTTATACAACATGCGTGCCACCACAAAAGGTACAAATTTATGAAAGCATCGCTACAATGTAGACAATCCCAACTACCACTAAAAGAACTAAAGCTAAAATACATTTCAGGAGCACAAGGATTTCACGACCAATCTCAACTAAAATAGACAGATCCCCCGATTGTGCAATATCTTTGGGCTTCTTCGGCTGGATCACTGCCTCATTAGCCGCCATATCTGCCTGTTGTGCAAGATATTTTTGCATGAGTTCAACATACTCTTCCTCCCAGTAGAAGCCTGAACATCGTCCACTGCCATCCCACTGAAATTAAAACAAAAAATTAGAACTTTAATCATAACCATCATGAAAATAGATATAAACTAACCATAATCATTAAATACGATAAAATAACTCACATTGCGATCCGGACACTTATAGAAGATACGATCCTTATTGGGACCCTCCTTCTTCACTCGGTACTCCATCATAATCTTCATCTCATCATGACACTTGCCGCATGGAATGAGAGGGAGGCCCGGCCTAAGTCGCTTTGGAAACCCATGAGAGGCCGAGGACCCGGAAGCAGTTGCCATCTACTCTCTATACTCATTTTTTAATACACTATAAATTTCTCATTTTATAAACAAATAAAATTAAGAAACTATAAAATTATCTATATCTCTAAACAATGATATTTTTAATGGTCATTGTATTCTCGTCTTTTACTGCGGCAGGTAAGTAATTCACATGATATTTCCGCAAATTAACAGAAGAATGGGAGTGTACACACATAACAATCGATTATTGTTTATATTTATATATATACTATGTTTGGGTACAGTGATTGACAGACTACTGCGACAATATCGGGACGTGTGAATAAATAACCATCCGTACTAGTTGACCTTGCTTACGTGATCATCTCGACGAGCATTTCTCCACCGGACGTCACCGTACTTGGCCACGGAAGAGTTTCAATTCTACGAGGAAGGGAACACGGTCTTCCACGACCGTTGCCGCTCTCCCTCGTAGAATCAAAGCTCCTCCTTGACGTCCATTACCGCTCGGCAGAGAACATGCTCGCCGAAATGAACACGGTCCGCTAGTTCAACTAGCTACTTTAACCTTCCTTCATGTAAATATGCAAGCTTGAAGTGATTTTGAGCTCAAATTACTTACAAATGAAAAAACCCACAATAAAGAACCATATATATAGTGAACAAAATAGGATAAGACAATGATGAAACATGAGAGTATGAAGTTGGTAACCTTTAGAACCGAAGAATCAATGGAGGAATCGAAGAAATCAATGGAGGAATCGAAGAATGGATGGAGAAAGAGCAAGAACACTGCTTAAATTTGAACTTAAGCTCTCGGGCGGGCTCGAGGAGGAAGAAGACGGCCAGCAGGATTTATAGCTCAAAAACATGTTTTAATAAATAACCATCCGTACTAGTTGACCTTGCTTACGTGATCATCTCGGCGAGCATTTCTCCACCTGACGGCACCGTACTTGGTCAAGGAAGAGCTCCGATTCTATGAGGAAGGGAACATGGTCTTCCATGACCGTTGTCGCTCTCCCTCGTAGAATCAAAGCTCCTCCTTGATGTCCGTTACCGCTCGGCAGAGAACATGCTCGCTGAGCTGAACATGGTCCGCAAGTTCAACTAGTACGGATTTTCTATAATTTTCTAACTATTTTCTAAGTTTTTCATTTCATAAAAAGTTAAAATAAAATGTTTAGTCGCGGAGTCCATAGAAATGACCATATTTTGACCTAGCAACGCATTGTCAATTGTCATTGCGTTGCATTGCACCCCGGACCGGACTCCGGATAATAAAATACTATGGTCGATCGATGCCGTTCTTTGTCATACAGTCGCACGGCGACGGCCGACGGACCCATTCAACCACCAAATCTGTCAGGCCTGGCTGTTCGGGTGTATCATCAAAAGAGAACGGATTTGCTTCCTATTGCATGGCCTTGCATTGCATCTGTCATACCAGTCGAAGGCACTAGTCCCTATACTCATTTTTAATACACTATAAATTTCTCATTTTATAAACAAATAAAATTAAAAAAACTCTAAAATTCTCTATATCTCTAAACAATGAAGTGTGCTATGCATGCTACAAATGAACGGTGAATACTAGTTTTTAATAGCTACTTTAACCTTCCTTCATGTAAATATGCAAGCTTGAAGTGATTTTGAGCTCAAATTGCTTATAAATGAAAAAAACCACAATAAAGAACCATATATATATATTGAACAAAATGAGATAAGACAATGGTGAAAAATTAGAGTATGAGATTGGTAACCTTTATAACTGAAGAATCGACGGAGGAATCAAAGAAATCGACGGAGGAATCGAAGAATGGATGGAGGAACAATGGAGGGAGGAAGCAAGAACACTAGTGCAGTGAGCTTCAAAATGTGCTGAGCTCGGGCTCGGAGAGGAAGAAGAAGACGACCAAGATATAAAGGGGGGACCTTTAGTCCCGGTTGGTGGCTCCAACCAGGACTAAAGGTCCCTCCCAATGGCTACTATGCCAGACAAAGGTGGCAGAGACCTTTAGTCCCGGTTGGAGCCACCAACCGGGACTAAAGGTCCCTGCCAGCTCTGTCTGGCGCAGTAGCCATTGGGAGGGACCTTTAGTCCCGGTTGGAGCCACCAACCGGGACTAAAGGTATCTCTAGTCCCGGGCGCAAAAAATGCCGGGACTAGAGCCCATTTTGACCGAGGATCAAAGGTCTGTTCTCTACTGGTGCCGGTGATCCACTGCTTCCTGTTCCTGCGCAGGTGGTGGCCACACGAACACGGAAATGCCAATTGTCCATGAGCATTTAAAAAAAAGATTAGCATGAAGACTCTCTCAATAACCTCCCTAGGAAGGATTAAAGGTTAGCAAATCTGCCTTTGATCATAAGGAACAACAAGTGCGCTGAGCTGGCCATGGCAGGACCCAGGAGACGATGGGGTGGTACACGTTACACGTACGATATGTCGGCCGTTGCCGCGCTCAGGGGCGGATTTGGGCCTAGGGCCACTAGGGCCACGGCCCTAGTCGCAGCCCAAAAAATTCTTTAGGATATAAGTAGTTTTTAGGTCTGGGGCTAGGCATTGGGCCAAATTTGCCAGCCCAGCAGAGAGGAAGAGAGCCACGGAGGGAAAAAGGAGGCAGCGCAGCTGCGCAGGCGCCGCTCCGCGCGTCTTCTCCCAATCGCGAGGCGCGCGACTCCCTGTTCGACTTCCTGTTCTCGCGCCGCTGCACGTTGTCGGCCAACCCTAGGCGCCACGCCGCCGCTGCCCGTACGTCTGTGGTCTGCCATCCGCCGATGCCGCGAGGCGCCGACGGCCGAAGCCGAGGGCCGCTCGGTGCACGCCAGCACGAGCGTAGCTCCTGCCTCCCGGCTCCTGATCACTGGTGAGTAGCTAATCCACCTTTTCCCCATCGTTTTCAATGTTCTAATTTCTAATTTCATGTTAAATCTTCCTGATCTATTAGGAATTGAATGAATGAAATTAGAGAGTAGAGACTTAGAGTTGCATAATGAAGAGGAGCAGGCAGGGGCAGGGGACTGGGAGCAGCAGCAAGTCAATAAGATCATTTTTTACTCTGGCTCCTATGCCAATTATACAACCAGCGCCAGCGCCACAAATACAATCATCTTCACAACCACAATCAGAAGTAGTAGAAGCACAAGTTGTCCAAGAACCAGAAACAACAGAAGAAGTACCTAGCAATGCAAATGATTTGCAAAATAATCCCCCTGTTGCTGCTAGTGAAGAAGACATTGTTGCTGATCCTGGGCTTTGGATTCCAATTGAGCAAATGGATCCAAACATTAGGGATGCAGTTAGAAGAGCTTATATTTCTAAGGGTCCATGCCAACCAAGAGGTCATAGTTATCCAAAAAGGAAGATATACAACCGCAATAGGTCATTTCATGATGTGTGGTTCAATAATCATGCATGGTTGGAATACAGTATTGCGAAAGATGCCGCATTTTGTTTTTATTGTTATCTCTTCAAACAGCCTAGAGCTGAAAATTTTGGTGTTGATGCTTTCACGGTCAATGGGTTTCGTGGATGGAAGGATGGGCGGGAATTGATTGATGCCCACTCTAATGGTATAGATCACAATAAGTCTAGGAGGGCTTACGAGGATTTCAAAAACCAAAGACAAAGTGTGGCACATGTGATTAACCATGGTGGTAAGAAGTCGGAGGAGGAATATAAAGGTCGACTGCTTGTTATATTGGGAGTTATAAGGTTCCTTTTATTGCAAGCACATGCTTTTCGTGGACATGATGAATCCTCCGGCTCAAGCAATAAGGGGAATTTCTTAGAGATGGTAGAATGGTACAAAGCTAAGGATAAAAATGCAGCAACTTTGCTGCATCACAATCAAATGACTTCTCCAGAAATTCAGAAAGACATGTGTAGAGCTTGTGCAGATCTGACCACCAAAGCCATTCTTACAGATCTTGGGGATAGACCCTTTGCCATTCTAGTTGACGAGGCTCGAGATGCATCTATCAAGGAGCAAATGGTCGTTGTTTTGAGGTTAGTGTGTACTGTCCAGCTTGCTGTTTTTATTTAATTTGTAATGTCATTCTAGTTGTTTCTAAATTCTAATGTCATTCTTTTGTTTTTCATGACTATTGTAGGTATGTCAATGCACGAGGTCAAGTGATTGAGAGATTTCTTGGTATTCATGAAGTTCCTGACACCTCATCATCGTCTCTGAAAAATACTTTGGATGGTATGTTTGCATCTCATGGATTGTCAATTTCTAGATTGCGTGGGCAAGGGTATGATGGGGCATCAAACATGAGGGGAGAGTTTCATGGGTTGCAAAGAAGGATATTAGATGAAAATCCATATGCTTTTTACATACACTGTTTTGCACACCAATTGCAATTAGTGGTTGTCTCAGTTGCCAAGTGTTGTTCTTCCGTCTTTGATTTCTTTGGTACCTCCACTTCGATTGTTAATAATGTCAATGCTTCCTGTAAGAGAAGGGATCAATTATCCCAACGACACCATGAGGACCTTGTGAATCAATTGGAGACGGGTGAGATTTTTTCAGGGAGAGGAAAA
Organism: Miscanthus floridulus; assembly: GCF_019320115.1. Taxonomy (NCBI): domain Eukaryota; kingdom Viridiplantae; phylum Streptophyta; class Magnoliopsida; order Poales; family Poaceae; genus Miscanthus; species Miscanthus floridulus. The sequence continues at coordinate 64,201,978 of NC_089580.1, read as the reverse complement.
AACCAAGAAACCAACCTTGCACGACCAGGGGATACTCGATGGGGTTCACATCATAAAACCTTGAGTCGTATTTATCTTATGTGGAATGCTATTCTAGAGGTACTAGAGAATATTGCCGAGGATACCACTAATGGGGACAAGAGGTATGTGGCTTCAGGTTTGTTGAAACAAATGGAGACCTTTGAATTTGTGCTTGTTATGTTTCTCATGATCCGATTATTGGGAAAAACAAATGATTTGTCACAATGCTTGCAAAAGAAAGATCAGAACATTATCCGTGCTGTAGGATTGATTGGGACAACACTACAACTAGTTAGTGAGGTACGGGAGAATGGTTGGGAAGAACTATTTGAGGAGGTGAAGGCCTTTTGTCTTTTACATCATATCAGTATACCAAATATGGATGAAACCATAACTGTTAGGGGTCGTGCAAGGGGACGAGGAGGGCAATTAGTGACTTACTATCACCATTTTAAATATGAAATATTTAATGTAGTGTATGATCAGATTATTGTGGAAATGAACAATCGCTTTGCTGAAAGGTCTACTCAACTATTGAGATGCATTGCTTGTCTAGATCCACGGAATTCTTTTGCCAACTATGACAGATCCAAAATACTAGAGCTGGCTGAGATTTATAAAGATGACTTCTCATATGAACTTTTACGCCTTGGAGATCAAATTGATCACTTCATTGGTGAAGTGAGAAATGATCCTGTCTTTGTTGGTTGTCATGACCTTGGAGATCTTGCTATTAAGATGGTTCAAACTGAGAGACACATAGTTTTTAAATTGGTTTATCGTCTAGTTGTGTTAGCCTTGACTTTGCCAGTTGCTACCGCCACTGTTGAGAGAGCCTTCTCAGTTATGAAATTTGTGAAGAATGAGTTGAGGAATAAGATGGGAGGTGAATGGTTGAATCACAGGATGATTTGTTATATTGAGCGAGATATCTTTGCAGACATCAAGGATGATGACATTTTATATCATTTTCAAGAACTAAAGTCTCGGATGACATTTTACCTCCATTGTCTCAAACTAGAGAAAGTGGCATGTCGCTTTGCTTTCATATATTACTATCATTTTACTCGAGTGATCAATTATATTTATTGGCTGCATTGCTAATGTTCTTAAACACCAAACCTATGTGTTATGTGTAGGTTCAGGCAGGCTGGGTTCAGGTCCATATGAAGCTCTTGACGAAGATATGAGAGGTGACGGCGAACCAAACCATAATTAGTTAGGTGTTTTTTAACCACTTTTATGTTACTGGCATCAATTATATCATGGATTTAAATATGAAGTCGAGATATCATTTAAACTTATACATCTATGAGCTATGCTTTGTTATTTATCGGTATTAGTCCCGGTGCGAGTGGTATGTATATGCTTTAATACTGCATTGGCGGAGCTCGTCAATCGGGAGTGACCCTACGCGTCAAAATTGGCGAGCTCCGCCACTGGCCGCGCTCAAGCATGGCATGTAGTACACGTACCATGCATGCTGCTCACACTTTCTATATTCAACACGAGTCCCTAATGAATATCATATGGTGCATGTTATGAGTTTTTTTTTCTCATACACAAGTACGGACTCGCCCCTATAAACACACGCACGCACGCACACACACCTTACCATTTTTTTTAGGAGTTTCATGGGTACTAGGTGAGTACAACTCTAGCCAATCATATACGTGGAGAATGGATGTCCAAGAGAAGATTAGTAATCGTTTTTGTTGTGTTCTTTTAAAGATGCACGTGTTAATATAAAAATATTTACGCTATTTAATGAGCATTGTTTCTGATATTTTTCATATTTGTCACTCCATGTGTCTTATGGATATCTTGGATACACATATGACAAGTGTTTAGTCTTCTTTGGCAAACCGGATGCTAACATATACATTGTGTGCATCTGACATTATTCATTCAGTACTAAAAAGTGTAAGATCATGCACCTCTAACTAAAGTAGAATTCGTTAATGTGCGTGAAGACCTCCCTACCATCATATCATTGTTTGATTCAATTGTTGTGGGGGGCAATGAGGGTTGCACGCGGGGCAATTGGCTTGACACCTCTCCCTTGTGCGGTAACAATATTGGTCCTGTGGGTTGTTATCACAGCAGTAGCAGGGGTGATGATCCTCATCGCAGTTATACCTCACACAAAATTCTATAGTGAACTTTTTCTCCCCTACCGATGTGTTCTGGACTATAACTGCACTTGAGCTTGTGTCCATAGATATAAGACTATTTTGGTAAGTCGTTGCGTCTCCTGCCTTGAGTAGCTCAGGACAACCTATTTGAAAATTTATTTTTATTATTAGTAGATACTAATATCCAATATATATATATATATATATATATATATATATATATATATATATATATATATATATATATATATATATATATATATATATATATAGGGAGAGGCTATTCAGTAGCCGGCTACAAAATAAGTTATTTTGTAGCCACCTCCATTTACTATAATTTTATATACTAATTTACCATAATATAAATACATATTTACGATAGTTGGGTTACTATAACACATGGGGATATTTACCATAACGTTATATTAAACCACTTAGTAAGGAGTTACTATAATCTCGTAAAATAACATAGTAATTATCGTAACTCAAAGTGGCTACAGAATAAGTTATTCTGTAGCCAGCTACAGGATAGTAGTTCTAATATATATATATATATATATATATATATATATATATATATATATATATATATATATATATATATATATATATATATATATATATATATATATAGAACTACTATTCTATAGCTGGCTGCAGAATAACTTATTCTGTAGCCACTTTGAGTTACGATAATTACTATGTTAATTTACGAGATTTACAGTAACTCCTTACTAAGTGGTTTACTATAACGTTATGGTAAATATTCCCATGTGTTATAGTAACCCAACTATTGTAAATATGTATTGACATTATGGTAAATTAGTATATAAAATTATGGTAAATAGAGGTGGCTACAGAATAACTTATTTTGTAGCCGGCTGCTGAATAGCCTCTCCCTATATATATATATATATATATATATATATATATATATATATATATATATATATATATATATATATATATATATATATATATATATATATCATGAATTTTATATAATAAGGGTTTAACACAAGAAGGTGAAGTATACTTACCAGGCAATGTCAGGCGTCCGAAAAGCACAATTAGCAAGACGGGCATCGCATGCACAAGGCCTTCATCGCTACTCCTCATATTGGATCTCCTGAATTGACTGAAGTGCACCTGAGGTATGAGGAAGGATCAATATGGAATGCAACAAATACTTGAATATTTATATAAATAATAAGAACAAAGGGAATGGCTCATATATATATATATATATATATATATATATATAGGGAGAGACTATTTAGTAGCCGGCTACAAAATAAGTTATTCTGTAGCCACCTTCATTTACCATAATTTTATATACTAATTTACCATAATGTCAATACATATTTACGATAGTTGGGTTACTATAACACACGGAGATATTTACCATAACGTTATAGTAAACCACTTAGTAAGGAGTTACTATAATCTCGTAAATTAATATAGTAATTATCGTAACTCAAAGTGGCTACAGAATAAGTTATTTTGTAGCCAGCTACAGGATAGTAGTTCTATATATATATATATATATATATATATATATAGGGAGAGGCTATTCAGTAGCCGGCTACAAAATAAGTTATTCTGTAGCCACCTCCATTTACTATAATTTTATATACTAATTTACCATAATGTCAATACATATTTACGATAGTTGGGTTACTATAACACATGGGGATATTTACCATAACGTTATATTAAACCACTTAGTAAGGAGTTACTATAATCTCGTAAAATAACATAGTAATTATCGTAACTCAAAGTGGCTACAGAATAAGTTATTCTGTAGCCAGCTACAGGATATATATATATATATATATATATATATCCTGTAGCTGGCTACAGAATAACTTATTCTGTAGCCACTTTGAGTTACGATAATTACTATGTTATTTTACGAGATTATAGTAACTCCTTACTAAGTGGTTTAATATAACGTTATGGTAAATATCCCCATGTGTTATAGTAACCCAACTATCGTAAATATGTATTGACATTATGGTAAATTAGTATATAAAATTATAGTAAATGGAGGTGGCTACAGAATAACTTATTTTGTAGCCGGCTACTGAATAGCCTCTCCCTATATATATATATATATATATATATATATATATATATATATATATATATATATATATATATATATATATATATATATATATATATATATATATATATATAGTGCATCTATACCTAATATTAAAGTGCAAAAGTTTCTCTCCCCTAAATTTGCGTCCTTCAACACATCTCAACACCTCGCTCTCCACCGTCTACATCTCACTCCTGTCGTCCACATGTTTCTAACCCAAATACAATACAACACCATGTTTTCAATCTAGAGCCAACAAAATCCAAATCTAACATGGGACCAAGTTTCAAACGACATTTGTGTACCATGGTACGGGGTCTGATTTCAATATGTATATTCGAAAATATGACACAGTCATTGCATAAATCTTCGAGCGGCAAGTCATCTAGATACCATGCAACAAACTGTAGATTAACGTGCAACCATGTTTGTTAAGCCGAAGTTCGCTTGTGAGTTCCATGAAAAGGAAGGTAGGGGAATACTATAGGGAGCATGTAAAAAATCGTTTGATCCATAAAAAATGTTCTATTGTAGAAAGCAATTTTCAATCATTTGCTTTGGTTCCAAACTCCACAAAAAGAAAAGACGGCATCATGACAATAACAATAGCATGGGTTGGAGTCCTCGGATGGAGAACGATGAATCCCCAGTGCACGAGAGGAGGGGGAATCTGGCAGTTAAATATTTCAAATACACAAACAAGATTGAAGGGAAAAAAACCCCTCCCTTACCTCAGATGAACTCCTACTCCTATCCAGGGGCGATGAAGAAAGGAATATAAGGAGTATCCTCTGCAGCCACAATTTTATTGAAACAGCATGAGAAAAACCATCTCCTCATTTTATTCAGGAACAGTATCTATATTTAGGTACTACATCCGATTAACATTAGCCTTGTCTTGCATGCCTCAATGAGTAGGTAGTTAGGTACAAGGTGGATCCAGCTTGCAATTCTAGGTACAGCGAATAGCCAGGCACATATGTTAAACTTAACCAATATTTGGTTGAATCACGTATGTTATATTGTATTTATACTGATATCACATATAATTATTACAGCCTTAATGGTAAAAGGATCGTATAGGCAAACATACAAGGTTACTTCTTCTCACATGACAAACATGTAAGAATTTTTTCCACAATTTATATAGTTCACTGTAAATCAAATGATCAAATCACTTAGTACTAAAGAAGCTTTCCAGTTAAATCTACACAAGTATGGAATTGACTAGTGAATAACTCATTTTTCTACTCTTTTTTTTTTGCATCAACCCTACAACGATTTAACACACCATGCATGGGGTCATTTGCTTGCTCTTTAGCTTTTTTCTCAAAAATCTTCTCAAACTGAAATCTAGAAAAACAAATCATCCGATTTTGAAACCAGGTGATCCAAAATTTATGAGTGATCGAGTTTTGGCTATAGAGTGGTCCGTTTTTACTAATTTTTGGTGTTTTGCCCCGTCGTTTTGCTCGTTTAGCTCTAGATCATCCTAGTCACGCTCCTAAGGCCAGTAGGTGTGTTGTGACCGTGTGATCCTTGAGAGAACTAGAAGGGACGCTTTGGGTTGACCTTTGAAAAATAGCTTACATATCACTCGTTTGCTCAGTGAGAAATATTTTGAGGTTCCTATTCAACCCCTGGTCCCCTATGGCCCTATGGTTCTTCAACCCAACACCTTTGCAAAGGAAGTAGGAATTTGATCACAACCAGGAATGGGCTTGAAACTCTAAAACACCTTGAGGATTAAGTTTCTCTCTGCAGATGGTGGAGGAAATGCATAACAGTGAAAAAGGATCTAAGAAAAGCTTTGGATGGCATAATATTATTTTTAATATTTAAAAATAAAGAAATAGGAGAATATTTTAAAATAGATCGCTTGCACCATTCAAGTGGCCTTACCCCCATTCTAAACTACAACGGACCATCCAAAGCCACATATTTGACGATATTATAAAGTAATAAGGTAAGCGAGTATTCTTCGATCTGCTCTGGCTTGGCAGTCGCACCTTGTCCTCTCTGCAGTCGGTACTTGCATTTTAGGAGCAGGTATGCTTCTTTTCCATTTCAGCGCCGAGCAGATCACCTCCCCCGATCCCCCTTCCGTCCGCGCCACCGGTCAGCATCTCCGCGGCCTCTCGAGCTGCCATGCATCCGTCTTCGTCGCCGCCCTCGTCACGACGGCCAACAATTCCGGCGTCACCTTCGCGGGGGACACCACTGCTCGACTGCGGCAACCTGGCCTCGGCCCTCGGCACCGACATCGTTGCACTGCTAGACTGCTACTGTACAATATTTCCGGATTATACACACCTATTCGCTTGTGTTATAATCCGTACTTTTCAGCTTATTTTTTCAACTGGAACAGTATTTTTCTCTAACAGTAAATCAGCTGAAACAGTGCTTCGACTTTTTTCAGCGAAGCGAACGGGACCTGTAAACCCATGAGCACCGCATCGCACGGGCGCTAAGAAACCACTCCACTCAACGCGAAGCACATTTGGCACTAATAATGGTACGATAAACAGCGTTCTTAAACAAGCTAAAGGTCTGTTACCTAGCATTGACACCAGATCGAGTCACAGCACATAGCAGTAGATACAGTTGTTCCCAGGTACTAGAAGAGAACAGGACCCATCCTAGAGGATGCATTAACCTAAGGTACGCTAAACGAGTCACGGAGCGTCTGAACTCTGAATGTGAACGTGGCCCGACGAGTTAGTTGATCCAGTCATCCCCTCGCAGACGCTTGTTAGGCTTCTGGAGACGAGTGGACTTCAACCTTGCTTCTCCCGTGCCAGCGCTGCCCTTGGGGACAGGCTCCTCCTCCTTGCATTGAGTAATGGTTGGCTTAAGGACTGCCATGTTAACACTGTGTTCAAGGAATGGCTCCTCCTTGCATTCATGTTTCGTGGTAGGAGCAGGGACCACCATGCTAAAATTTTCCTCAAGGACAGGCTCCTCCTTGCATGGAATCATGGCTGGAGCAGGGGCTGCCATGCCAGGCTCCGCCTTGCATTGAGTAGTGGCTGGAGATGGGACTGCTGCGTTAACACTGACCTCAGGTACACTCTCCTCCTTGCATTGGCTAGTGGCTGCAGCAGGGACTGGGACGGTATCATCGTCCATGATTGCATATACCGAGAAGCTCCCGCTTAGATGCTTGTCGAATACTTGGAAGGTGTGGGTCGATCCAAGAAGATCCTCGATTTCATCTGGCAGGGTGAACCACTCCTCGTCATCCTCGATCTCATCAACGAGCTCCTCCGCCGAGACACCAACGAGCTCCTCCGCCACCTCACAAAAGATCATCAAGTTCATTGTGCCGGTGGCATCTTGCACCATCGTCTTCAGCTTGTACCTTGCGTGCCCAGAACAGCAGTGTGGTAATTAGTGACTTACAAATTAAGCAACAAGTAAGGCTGTGCTCGTTTGTGCGACTTGCAGCGCTGTGGCTGTTGCTGCTGCACATAAGCCGGCGCTCAGCGTTGCAGCCTGCAGGCAGCTGGTAGCCGCAGCCGCAACGCTGCAAAGTAGCACTAAGGATCAGAACATAAAAATTGAGGATCAATTGAGCAACAAATAGCAGCATACCAGTTAATTGGCCTCTTAATCGGGCCACATCGGCTGCACTTGTATTTTCTTGGGGCCCTGTACATTGACTTGTAGCAGGTATTGCATCCAAGATAACACCAACCACTGGTGCAATCTATATCTATCAGGGAGACTCTGCACAGAAACTTGGTATCCTACAAGTAAAGACAGGTATGTGAGTAAAACAGATAAGCTTTGCACGTCATGAGAAGAGCAGCCTCTTAATTAACCTCATCGTAATCCTTTGGATTGAGGCGTTTTAGCTGTTCAATTGTTCGCCAACTCTCGGCTAACTTCTGAGCTTGACTTTTTTCTGGAACAGGGTTTTCTTGCTGAATGCTTAGACTGCATGCACACGAACCAGTTAGACATGTACTAATACATCATAGATCAATCATCAATGTAGGTATGAACTTATGAAGTCCACTCACTTCTCACAGAATTCCTGAACCTCTGGTATTTCCAGATCTAGATAGTACTTAGAACATGTTGTAGAGCAAACTATAACACAAAATATCATCACTTCAGAACAAATGGCACCAGAATATCTCAGTTCTCAGTACACACTATGGTTGCATCAAATGATAGACCCTAACGTTTTGCAAGAAAATAAAGAGATATAATCTGACAGTATTACATGGTAGAAGCCAACAATGAAAAGGTGGATCAAGGATTAACCTGAATGTGAGCTTTCAACGCGCATCCCTGCAAAGACAGCAACAACTGAGGCTTTTAGGCCTTTCTCAAGCATATCTTCAGCAAAACCGCAAGCAATATCTCCGTACAATGTGACACCCAGTTTCCTTCCACTGTAAATGGTAACTCCAGCAGTGAGGAGCTATCAAGGGACATCAATCATCTGAAAAGGAGAACTGTATTCAATTACCTCAGATTCTGAATTGTTGCATTGCAAATTTCTATAGTGCGGGATTTTTTCTCGACCTCCTGCAGATCCCCAACATATACTATGTGGCCCAGAACATCTGCATTATTTATATCCGCACATGTAAGGGTGAAAAAAAGAGAGAAATGTGGCAGTAACTCTGATCAAATTTGCAGTTCCAAAAGAAACTACCTGTTAATACGCTATTGTCCTCGCACCTAGAATGGAGATTCTTAAAATCAATGAACTCAAAGCTGTGGAGGGGTATCGAATCAATATCTCCTTCTATCTCATTGACCACAGTCTGCCTTCCAAAGTATATAGTGAACTCATTGCTACAGGTCATGTAGCTTTCCCTAGTATCATCAACTGTAAAATCCAACAGGGCATAGACCTTCCCTTCAATTAGCTGCCCTTCGAACTGGTCTATATCGTCAGGAAGTACACGTGCCTGCATGGTTTCACCCTACAAGTGAAAAACAATGGGAAGAATCAGTGTATTGAAAACTCAAAGGATGGTAATTTAACATTAGTAGCAAGCAATGTGATCAGCCATTTGGTGTTTAACTTGGTAGGGAATGCATCACCTCATCATCAATCAGAAGACAGTCAAGACCGAACGATATGTCATTTTTCGGATTGAAGGATTCCCACAGCCGCGATACGCGCACCCGGACTCTACATTTGTTCATTCCAACATCCAACTCAGACAGTGGGGTGAAGTCATCCGCAGAAGAACCCATTTTGTCCTTGTTCGCTTGAAGCATATGCTACATATACATGCAGCTGCAAGTTAGCATAGAGACAAAAAAAAGAGGAAATAGTGACCAATCTTTTGTATTGTATATATATGTTAACCCCATCCCATAAATGGATAAGCTTAAAATTCCTAATAATAGTTTGCACCATGAATCTGAAACTTTATGGACTATGGTTGCTTTCCCAATTCCCATCATAAATTGCGGACTAAACAAGAGTTTTAACTCGTTAAATTTTCTGAGTTTTGTTTTTATGTACTGAAACGGCATCATTTATAAAGTTATTCCGGATGAAATTTGTTCTATTTTTCGTGTAAATATTGGCAGAGGAAGTGAGCCTAGCTCAACTGGTTGGGTGAGAGGTGTGGCAATGCACCCAACCACCCAGGTTCAAGTCCCTTCTTAGACTGAATTTGGGTGCCTATTTCTCTTCTTAATGAAAAACCACCTAGTTCCTCCTAGGTTGGATCTCGTTTTTCCAATGTGTAAATATTGGAAGTGATTTCGCATCAGATGCTGAGCTAAGGGAAGAAGAAAAATGCTAACATCAGTTCAAAATACTGCTGCCACTATGCGGTGCACAGGAAAATTGGAATAATGTGATTTTCAATCAACGGATGCGGTTATCATCATGTTCACTTGTTGGTTTCAGCCAGGCTTATTCATCCAGCCAACGGTGTTTTCCTCTCACAAAAAAACCAGTACCAGCCAGCCCAAACCAGCACCAGCACCAACCAGCGAACACGCTGTATATCTCAATGCGATATGGCATTACTCAGGGGCGGAACCAGTAAAGGACATGGGTGTACATATGTACACCCGATAATTTTTGCAAAGCACTCAAAGTTAGTAAGCATAACCGCATAATACATGAATAGATCAGATCCGATTGCAAATAGTAAGTTAGGGTTTGGAAGCTCGGTTTCACACAGCAGGAAGGGAAGACCAAGGGGTGGGCGTACCTGGTGGTGCCCGTCGCCGGTGGAGGTCTTCACCTGGGCACCCGGCGTACCTATAGGTCGGCAGCGACGGCACGCTAGGGGTTAATGGAAGAAGAAACAGCAGCGTGTCGGCGTATAGTCCGGAGCAAACTTAAACCAGGCAATGGTTTGGGCCACAACCGGTTTTTATGGTCTCGTTATATTACTGGGCCGATTCAGTTTGGAAGGAAACATACTGAGGTTGGTGGGCTGATTTAGTTTGGGTAATCTGTTTGAAAAAAGTCTGACATCCCTTAACTATTACACAAGTTCAATTTGCCTCTCTCTCAACAGAAAAATAACATTTTTAGACATGTGAATTTTTAAATCTATATCTTTTAAGCGGTTTTAGAAGTGACTACATCTACCATGTATGTAGCATTACGTCAGCCATTAGAGAGGTAAACCGAGCTTTCGCGATAGTTTAGAGAGGTCAATTAAATTCTATTAAAAATTTGTAAAAATAATTTTTTGATAAGTTATCCGAATGTTTTTTAAAAACATCTATTGAAAAGTACTAAGAATTTCATTTAACCTCGGAAAATTCATAGAAACTTGTTTTAGCTCAGAAAAATATGAAACAGATTTTATATTTTTTTTATAAAATCATGCTCTATGTTTTTATTCTTTGCTCAGAATTATCTGAATCTTATACGGTATCCTAAAATCTAAAACTAGGCCAAATATAAACGAAGGATGCAGGCTAAGACAAATCTTTATTGATCGTAACGTGGATTACCGTGAAACCCACCGTGCAAAGTGTAACAATGTTTTCTTCGCAACACGTCTTTGCTTAATCATCGAGACATGCACAAAAGATTCTCAATAAAAATACAATGTTGTAAATAGCGCACTATGACATTTAGCAGTATCTTCCTCTAATCTAGAAGCTATAACAAGCTAATAGCTGAAGCTATTTCATTTAGCGGTCTTCACAGGAAACATGAAAATGTTTAACTAATTATGTACGAAAACATTTAACTAAGGGAAATTTCATGAACACAAATGCTTAAATCTCGATGGACGCGGCCTACCGGAACCACATGATTGAGCAGGAAGGCGGTTTGGACGGACTCGAGGCAGCGAACTTCATGTGCCTAGCTCACAAAAAACATAGAGCATGATTTTAGGAAAAATATAAAACTAAGTTAAAGTAATTTTTCTACGGATTTTCTGAGGTCAAATAAGATTTTAGTATTTTTAAATTTATATGTTTCTAGAAAAATATTTACAAAGTTTTTTTATATAAAGTTTAATTGGTTTTCTTGAATTATCATACAAGTCTGATTTGGATGGTGTGACATCACGTCAGCTAAAACCTCTTTTGAAACTGCTCAGGGATGCAAATCCGACGGTTTCAAAAGTTAGAGGAGTCTAAAAAGTTCAAATTTTTAGTAGAGAGAGATTTGTGCAATAGTTAAGGGAGGTCAGATGATTTTTTTTCCAATCTGTTTTAGAGTGATCGGTTTCTTTCGGTTATTAGTTAATGCACTCAAACCGTGCTTCCCTGTCAATGCCAACACATTTTAAATTGTCTCATTTTTGTCTATGTTAACGAGATTGAAACTCTGACGAAGCTTGCCTAAATATAAATTCTGTCCGTTAACGTCACGCTGACAACAACAAATATTACCACCATGAGCTATTAGTAAGTTTATAAGAGTAAATGCATGATCGACTTCCTTTTAAAGAGACGGAAATGCTTGAACAGGCCGTTCGACCTTCTGAACGCCACTCTTCCTAGACCGCAGAAATCACCGTGCCGTTAGCTCGCTCCAGACCGGTGAACTCCACGCGCCGACAAGCTTCCATTCCCAAACAGTAAGGAGATGTTGCTCTGAAAGCACATGCTACAAATATATGTTCAGGTGTTTTTGATGTTTCAGAGGTATATTGCAAGTATTTCGTATCGGTATTGTAAAAGAAATTTGAGATGTTGCAAAAGTAGATCGGGATGTTGCATATGTTGCAATGGCTATTCATGTATATTTCAAATATATGCTCCAAATGTTTTATCTGTATCAAACGTATGTTGTAAGTGTTTTTATCTGAATGTTGCAAAAGTAGATTTAGATGTTGCATATACATATATGTTGCAAACGTATGTTTCAAGTACTTCAGGTGTTTCATACGTATGTTTAAAGTGTTTAATCTGGATGTTGCATATATTTGCAAGTGTTTTTTAAATGTTTTTGCAAGTGTTTTACACACATGTTGCAACTGTTACATATGAATGTTTCAAAAGTAGATCAGGAGTTGTACCTATGGATGCTCGTGGGAAGCGGCCGGTGGCACAGGCCTGCTACTGGGGTGCTCGCTCACAAGCCCGACGTGCTGGAACACCTGCTCGCTCACTGAGCAATACCGTTTGACGCTAGCGTTCCAGATCGGACGGCCATAGGCTGGCAAGTAAAAAAAAACTCAAAACGCTTCGTCGAAAATCAGACTCATGTTCTCTTTGAAAAAATCAGACTCGTGCTCCAAGTTGGCGAAAGCAGACCGGAATCAGCGCGCGGGTGTCTGACGCGCCGGGTGCTTCAGCACTTGAGCTGTCCTATGCTTATATATGCGGACAAGGACGCCTCGTCGTCCCGCCAGGACGCTTTCCGCGGATGGTTCTACGCTGGCGCGAACACGACGTCGAGTGGCGTGTGCACGGGCGGCCGCACGGCCTCGGGCTGCCCCCGGTGCCTGGACGACGAGGGGCAAGCGGCGGTGTCCGCAGTGGGTGGCTTGCGCGCCTCTGCAGACGTCGTAGTCGTGGTCGGCATTCGACTACAGCCTGCACCTGCTGCGTGCCTGCGTGTCCAGATGTTCGTCCCAGCCAAAGGGGCTGAGAGCCGCGGCGCAGTGCCCAGTGGTTCCCTTTCTTCTCCGTATCGTCGTCAATCCTTGCTTGAAATGTTCTCAAATTCTTCTTTCTGATATAAAATTTTGCAAAATGACGGAAGTTCAATCTCATCGAAGTTGCTAGACTAGCCAACTTGTAGTAACATCTCCACACGCAAAATACTCTGCTGGACTGGTACTATATACTATGGTTGCATCAAATGATAGACTAACATTTTGCAAGAAAATAAAGATATATAATTTGACAGTATTGCATAGTAGAAGCCGACAATGAAAGGGTGGATCAATGATTAACCTGAATCTGAGCTTTCAAAGCGCATCCCTGCAAAGACAGCAACAACTGAGGCTTTTGGGCCTTTCTCAAGCATTTCTTCAGCAAAACCGCAAGCAATATCTCCATACAATGTGACACTCAGTTTCTTTCCACTGTAACGGTAGCTCCAGCAGTGAGGAGCTATCAAGGGACATCAATCATCCAAAAAGGAGAACTGTATTCAATTACCTCAAATTCTGAATTGTGGCATTGCAAATTTCTATAGTGCGGGATTTTTTCTCGTTCTCGTGCAGATCCCCAACATATACTATGTGGCCCAGAACATCTGCATTATTTATATCCGCACATGTAAGTGTGAAAAAAGAGAGAGAAATGTGGCAGTAACTCTGATCAAATTTGCAGTTCCAAAAGAATCTACCTGTTAATATGCTATTGTCGTCGCACATAGAATGGAGATTCTTAAAATCAATGAACTCAAAGCTGTGGAGGGGTATCGAATCAATATCTCCTTCTATCTCATTGACCACAGTCTGCCTTCCAAAGTATATAGTGAACTCATTGCTACAGGTCATGTAGCTTTCCCTAGTATCATCAACTGTAAAATCCGACAGGGCATAGACCTTCCCTTCAATTAGCTGCCCTTCGAACTGGTCTATATCGTCAGGAAGTACACGTGCCTGCATAGTTTCACCCTACAAGTGAAAAACAATGGGAAGAATCAGTGTATTGAATATAAGACATAATCTGCTGCTGATCTCTCTCCCTCTGATTCTGCATCAGGAGCAGGCACTCGGTCAGCTCCTGGTTGCTTAGAATGTAAGGCAATAGGCCATCTCTAGTACATGTAGTTGGTAGAAGGCTACATCAGCCATGTCTTGGTAATGGAAGTAGACATGTACTAGTAGTACTAGAAGTAGATGGGGCTGTACTCAGCCATACTCTTGTGTACCTTATAGTTGGTACAAGAGTTGTATATATACCACACCTAAGGAATTCAACTGAAGCAACTTCCAGAGCAGCAGCTTTGCTGCTCGGCTGTGTGTGCTGTGCTCACCCTTTCTTCTACCTCTAGCCATTGTGAGTGTGTGTGTGTGAGCTGGTAAGCAAGCTGCTTACCTGTGCAGGGAGTCGAGGGACCAACATTGAAACCTCAAAGGATGGTAATTTAACATTAGTAGCAAGCATTGTGATCAGACATTTGGTGTTTAACTTAAGTAGGGAATGCATCACCTGATCATCGATCAGAAGGCAGTCAAGGCCAAATGATATGTCATTTTTCGGATTGAAGGATTCCCACAGCCGTGAGACGCGCACCCGGACTCTACATTTGTTCATTCCAACAGTCAACTCAGACAGTGGGGTGAAGTCATCCTCAGATGAACCCATTTTGTCCTTGTTCGCTTGAAGCATATGCTACATATACTTGTTGCTGCAAGTTAGCAAAGAGACAAAAAAAAAAAAGGAAATAGTGACCAATCTTTTGTATTGTATATATATGTTAATCCCATCCCATAAATGGAGAAGCTTAAAATGCCTAATAATAGTTTGTACCATGGATCTGAAAATCTTAAATTCTATGGACTATGGTTGCTTTCCCAACATAAATTGCTGACTAAACAGGTGTTTCAAAAATTTAACTCGTTGAAATTTCTGAGTTTTGTGTCTTTTTGTACTGAATCGGCATCAGCTGTAAAGCTATTCAGGATGAAATTTGTTCTATTTTTGTGTAAATATTGGCAGTGATTTCGCATCAGATGCTGAGATAAGCGAAGAAGAAAAATGCTAATATGACTTCAAAAATACTGCTGCCACTTTGTGGTGTATAGGAAAATTGGAATAACATGATTTTCAATCAACGGGTGTGGTTATAACTCAATGTGATATGGCATCAACCAGGGCCCGAGATTTTTTGCAGAGTACTCAAAGTTAGTAGGCATAACCGCATAATACATGCAGATACACTTTAACTAGATCAGATCCGATTGCAAGTAGTAAGTTAGGGTTTGGGTGCTCGGTTTCGCACCGGCAGGAAGGAAAGCCCAGGGGTGCGCGTACCTGGTGGTGCCCGTCGCCGGTGAAGGCCAGAAGAAGACCTGGGCACCCGGCACGCTGGGGGTAGTGGAAGAAGAAACGGCAGGGTTGCAGCGTGCCGGCATAGAGTCCGGAGCAAACTTAAAACTGGTAGTGGTTTGGGCCAAAACCGTTTTTATGGTCTGCTTATCTTATTGGGCCGATTTGGTTTGGAGGGATGAGAAGGTTGTGGGCTAAATTGGTTTGGGTAATCTGTTTTAAAGTTAATCAGTTTCCTGAACTATCACCACCGTAGTCTGTTTTTCCTCCTCAAACGCTAAAGTCAGACATTTTACCTTTTGAACATTCAAACCCATTTAAATTACCTTGGTGTCCTGATTTTGAGTGGTTTTGAAGGAGCTTAACTTTTAGTTAAAAAATTCGATATGTAGTTGATAAGTTTTTTAACCGCATGAAATATCTCTAAGCTTTTAATAATTCTAGAAAGAATTCTAAAGAAAGATTGGGTGTACGCCAAATTCAAATGAAATATTTAGAGTTCATGAAAATATCTCTAGATGCTTTAAAAAGTAGGTTTAGCTCTAGGAAAATGAAAAAAATATTCAAAAAATCGTAAAACATTCTAATCAATCTATAAACATGTTTTCAAAACTTACCAGAATAAAATACACAATATGTAACCATCACAAATGCATAGCATAAATTCATTCAACATTACTGTACGCTACATTCATGCTAGTTGCATCTCATAACTTTGTCGTGCAAAATTTTTATAACACGTTTATACATTGATTAAAATGTTTTAGGATTTTTCTATATTTTTCTCCATATTTTTCCATTTTTCTAGAGACAAAACTATTTTTAAGCGTCTAGATATATTTTCATGAGCTCTAAATATTTCATCTGAATTTAGCGTATCTCAATTTATCTCCAGGATCTTTTGAAATTTGTAAAAGCGCGGTGAGAAATTTAGTCGTGGGTCACGTGTCTGAATTTGGGAGACAAAGGAGAAAAATATGAGTTTTGTGATAGTTGTGGCCTTTGTGGGAGGAAAAATATATTCTTTTTTTTTTCCAAACCAAATGGGATCAAAGTTGACGGGTCGTTGATTCGCAGTCCATTTTCAGGAATTAGTAGGATCTATCTGACCCGCGGAGAGGCTGTGGGTACCAAGCAGCCACCAGGAGCCGTCCTAACGGAGCCTGCAGCTGGGAGATGGGCAGGTCGTCTAAGGTCTGGCACTCGCGTGGCCAGGGTTTGGGAGAGGTTCGTGGCCAGGCGCTAGGAAGCTGCTCGGCGCCGCCCGCTATCCCACCAGCGTCCACATCAAGGTATCCCGGCTTGACGTTGACGGCTTCAGTTTGTTAGATGCATCATTTGGTTCTGCGTGGAACCTGCCGTTACAATTTTATAACGTACGAAAATTCTCTCCTCAATTCAGATGGCAATGAGCGATGCCTGTCGGGCCATTCAGTGGGTGAAGAATCCCGCGAAAGCGGGATGGCATTTCCATATTCAAGGAAACGAAACCACGATGGTATCTCTACAACTAAAACATTCATAACTATTCCGTTCACAGGTGCGACACCAAAACCGCTAAAACGTGGACGTTGGTTTCCTGCGACAATCCATCATTCCGTCGGTACGCCTTCCCCCCTGCGATCCCCTGCCGCTCGCCCCGCGACCGCGACTTCCCTCTGTGATCCCTGCCGCTTGCCCCGCAATCACCGCAATCTCCGTCGATCTGCCTTCCCCCCTACACTCCTCACGCGGTGGCTCAAATCGCGCATGCCCAAATCGCGCATGCGATCTGTGGCCGGGGAGGGAAGAGAGGCAGCCCCACTGTGAAGTTGTTCACCTCCATCCACGGCAGCAGGAGCTCCTCATTGCGGCGGTAGCGCAGGAACGGCGGCAGACCCACCGTGCTGTAGCCGCCGGAGTCGATGTGGTTGAGCGGGAAGGAGGACGGCGCTGCGTCCATGTCCTTCTCTGAAAGCTCTAGTTTGGTTTTGGTAAATTGATGAAACCCTAAGTGCTAACCTAGTTTATCAAGTGATCATCATATAGGTAGCACACTCCAAGTGGTCAAGCAAATGAAGATCATAACATGATGTGGTGACGCCATGGTGATGATCAAGTGCTTAGACTTGGAAAGAAGAAAGAGAAAAACAAAAAGCTCAAGGCAAATGTATAAACCATATGAGCTATTTTGTTTTGGTGATCAAGACACTTAGAGAGTGTGTGATCATATTTAGGTTTGATAGCCGTACTATTAAGAGGGGTGAAACTCGTATCGAAATGCGGTTATCAAAGTGCCACTAGATGCTCTAACTCATTGCATATGTATTTAGGATTTAGTGGAGTGCTAACACCCTTGAAAATATTTGTGAAAATATGCTAACACATGTGCACAAAGTGATACACTTGGTGGTTAGCACATTTGAGCAAGGGTGGAGAAGTTAGAAGTAAAAACGAGTTAGTGTCGCTGGTTATACAGTGACCGGACGCTGGACCTCTGAGGGACCGGCGTGTCCGGTCATGTGTAACAGTGAGATGCTGGCGTCGGTCTATTGACCGGACGCTGGGTCGCTCGGCGACCGGACGCTAAGGGTTGCGTCCGGTCAAGTGGTCGGTCTGCATAGTGCTTAGGGTTATGCACCGGACGCTGGGCTATGTCCGGTCGATAAAAATCGGTTTTGGACCCTTACTGGAAACAATCGGACGCCGAGGGTCTAGCGTCTGGTCAACTGACCGAAGTGTCCGATCGGTCAAGGCAGATGACCGTTGAAGTCAAACACGTGGCTGACTACGAGTGACCGGACGCTGGGGGCTCAGCGTCCGGTCAACTGACCGGAGCATCCGGTCAGTCCACGTTATGCCTAGTGAAGGGGTATAACGGCTATATTTCGTTGGGGCTTCTATTTGAGCCCCATGGCTGGCTATAGCTCATATCTTTGGCCATTTTCATTGACATAGCAACCTTGTGAGCTTAGCCAAAGTCCTCCCACCCATCTCCATCATTGATTCATCATCATAGTGAGATTGGGAGTGATCCAAGTGCATTGCTTGAGTGTTTGCATCTAGAGGCACTTGGTGTTCGTATTTCGCTGTGGATTTCGCTTGTTACTCTTGGTGGTTGCCGCCACCTAGACGGCTTGGAGCAGCGAGGATCGTTGAGCGGAGGGTGGTGATTGTCTCCGGCTCCGATCGTGGTGATTGTGAGGGGTTCTTGACCTTTCCCCGGTGGAGCACCAAAAGGTACTCTAGTGAATTGTTCGTGGCTTGTGTGATCCTCATCTTGTGTTGGTTGTGTGGCACCCTATTGAGGGTTTGGCATGTGAAGCCAATTAGCGCGTGAACCTCCAAGTGAGTGAATTGCCATAACGAGGAGTAGCTTGCCGGCAAGCAAGTGAACCTTGGTAAAAATCATTGTATTCATCCTTTGATTTTGAGGTGATTGGTCTTCATTGTTATTCATCCTTGTGATTGATTGGCTCACTCCTCTACATGGCGGTATAACTATCTTGATCACTCTCTTTACATTATCGCAAACTAGTTGACAAGCTCTTTAGTGTAACTAGTTGTGAGAGCTTGCTTGCTTGGTTGGTGTGGCTCTTTAGTTAGCCTTTGAGAGCACACTAACATAGGGTAGTGTCATACCTCTTGTGTGAATCGACACTATCTAAACTAGAATTATGGTAGGTGGCTTGCATTTTGAGTAGGCTAGCACAACACTTGCTTCGCCCCATAATTGTCTAACCTTTTATTAAGTGTTGTTGTAGAAATTTTTATTAGGCTATTCACCCCCCCTCTAGCCATTAGGACCTTTCATCCTCACCGCGCGAGCCCCATCCACGTCCTCCCACCAGTAGTAAAGAGGATGGTGCTGCTCGGATCTGCCGGAACCCAGAAGTGACTCCCTCTCCTCAGCTGCTTCCCCTCCTAGGCAGCACCTAGATTTGCTCGTGATGGGCGCCATCCTCCATCATCACGCTCGGCAGCAGCAGCAGCATCTCTGTTCGTAGAGTCTGAAAGAGCCTGACGCCTCATCTCTGCTCGCAATGAGGAAAATGTTTCCATCATAGATGATGATGATTGTGCCTCCATTGACCACTGTCTGGCCCCGATGCACCTCCTCTGCACTCTAGCGATCTCGATCTACCTCGATACCTCAACTGGCAAGGTCAGCACCTCGTGATTCCTAATTTCTCTTCCATGATGTCATCCCTGATCCCCTTCATAGAGAGATGGAATACCAAAGGATGCCAAGGCAGGGACGTTCGATCTAGTGTGTGTGTGTGTTTCGCCCTTGCCACTTTTGCTTGCTCACCTGCTTGTCATGTTCTATCGCGAAGGGTATTAGGGATTCAGGGCCTGTGAACTTCATACTCAGATTGTATTTGTGAAGTATGGCATAAAGGTTGACTGGGATGATGCCCACCATGTATTCACTGAAATGCCCTCAAGGTAATATATGGTACAAGTTTTAATTTCTCGTTGATTTTGTTTTGTGAATTTGATATGAATTTCACTGTTTCTTTTCATTTGGGCCCAAATTAGAGTGGCAACTTTGAAAATGCTCTAAACGTTTTCTTCATGAGTAATTAATCTTGTACTATTGTCATTTAATTGAAAATACAGTTCATTTGTTTACAGAGCTCTAGCGGATAAGCTTTGTTCTACTGTCCTTGATGAACATCCATGCTGCAGCACTCCTGCACGAGTGTTTTAACAAATCCATGCGATTTCAACTAATGCATGGTGCGGACAAGGCAAGTGATTTTTAAAAAAAAATGTTGTTTCTTGAATAATGAAAGATTTTGTAGTTGTTATCTTTAACCCCCTGAGTTAATCTAAACCTATTCTTGCATTATAACTTACAAGTTCAATATATTGCTCAAGCTGTAGTTTTAAAAAGGAAATCATTCGCTAATTGGGATCTACAATTATTATGTAGGGTCCTAATCAGTAGTGCTCTTTTTTTGTTGCGCTGCGTGCTTAAACAGTCTTTATCTGTTTCCTTGTGCTGACAGAGCTATAAGCAGACAACTGCGCTTGTTGGATGTCAGGCTTAGTAAAATTGAGGCTCATGCATTTGGTTGGAAGCAAGAGAGTAGCAAGTCCCAGTTAGCTCTGGCATGTCTCATATTGTCGACAAAAGATGCTCGGCAATCCTCCGAGGGGTATTCTTGAAGGTAGATTGATCGGTGGAGGTGCACGTAATCAGGAACCGGATGGTGACACAAGGCGCAGAGACAGCGATTTAGACAAGTTTGGATCATCTGATCGACGTAATACCCTACGTCATGTGTCTTTGGTTGATTGTATTGAATATGAGGTGTATGTAGATGTCCACTAGGGGACCCCTGCCTCTCTTTATATACTCTGGAGGAGTAGGGTTACAAGGAAAGTATCATATTTGGTACTATACAATATCTTACGGTGCACGTCGATCAGTGCCGTGCACGTCTTGATGTTGTGGGCTAGACCACCTCTGATGGTGCGGACCATGTCTTGTCTTGTGGATACCGGGGGTCATATCCCCACAGCTAGTCCCCGAGCGCCTTATATTCTTTGAGCAACACCATCTTGAGCTTGTCCGAGCTATCTAACTTGCTGCTGATCATCAGGAACAGGTGTCCAACCAGTTTGACTAGGAGCCGAGCTGTTGAAGCGAGTATCCGAGCAGTTGAACAGGTGTCCGAGCAGTTGAATAGGCGTCTGAGCAGCTGAACTATCATCCGAGTTGTTGTCCGAGCAGTGGGAATGGCGTCCGAACAGTTCAACTGTGAGCAAGCCTAGACTTACTCAAAGCTGAGCTTTGCTAGAA
Organism: Miscanthus floridulus; assembly: GCF_019320115.1. Classification (NCBI taxonomy): domain Eukaryota; kingdom Viridiplantae; phylum Streptophyta; class Magnoliopsida; order Poales; family Poaceae; genus Miscanthus; species Miscanthus floridulus. The sequence continues at coordinate 64,180,512 of NC_089580.1, read as the reverse complement.
GGATGTAAGGGGCTCAAGATAAAATTTGAAAATTCTTCCACTTAGGAGAAGTGTAGCCACTTAGACTCCATCAATAAGGAGGGTAAATCAAGAAATAAGCACTACATTCACCGCCAGATGAAGTGTAGCCACTTAGTCCCCGAGCTGCTGTAAGATGAAGAATAAATCTTATATCAGGGTCAAAGAAAAGAAGTCTAAAAACTTGCCGACGTCATCTGATATGCGTGTATCAAGACCCCAGATATGCTGCCCAAAATCAGCACCTTGATCTGAACAACATGGAGCAGCTTGATAGCACACCGATGAGACGTAGCAAGATCCGACCACCAAGGGAGTCCTCAGCTTAGTTGGCAATGTCCGAACACCGAGGAGTCCCCGGCGTAGCTGGCGATGTCCGAGCACCGAGGAGTCCCCGGCTTAGCTGGCGATGTTCGAGCACCGAGGAGTCCCCGCGCGTAGCAGGCGATGTCCGAGCACCGAGGAGTCATCGGCGTAGCTAGCGATATCCGAGCACCAAGGAGTCCCTGGCATAGCTGGTGATGTCCGAGCACCGAGGATTCTTCAGCGTAGCTGGCGATGTTCGAGCTCCGAGGAGTCCTCGCACGTAGCTAGCGATGTCCGAGCACTGAGGAGTCCTCGTGCGTAGCTGGCGATGTTTGAGCTCCGAGGAGTCCCTAACGTAGCTGGCGATAAAGCACAAGCGGCGAACAGTCCAGTCAACTGGTCAGCGGCGAAGTGAGCATTGAGTAGAAGCGATTGGCAAATAGTTTGATCAACCGATCGGCGACGAAGTCCATGAACCTAGCAGTTTGACTAGATGATCGATGGAGAAGTCCAAGCACAAGGTGATCCGATCACCTGGATGATAATCCTGCAATACAAATATGTAGAATAGGTAGTACATGATATAGAAATATATGAACTCCGGAGAAGAAATAGCGTATGCAGCTCGGCGATTAGTTGGTGTGAAGATGTATTTATATTTAATATAAACCGCCGGACCAGTTAGTGTGTAGTTGTGTCTTCAGCCCTAGCTAGCCCGTTAACCATAACGCAGAGCACGGAGCCCGTGTGCGTGTAGCAAGAACAAAGCGTCGCTAAGGAGCCGCTGTCGACCACCCATAACGTAGAGGGCAGATGCTCATGCACGTGTAGGGAGGAGCCAGAGACAGGGCCGTCTCTGGGGACATCCGAGCATCAACATGACTGTTCGGGGGTTCAGAAAATCGTTTGGAGAGCAAACATGAAGAAAACAGCTCAAAGAAACATTATGGCGATATACGGAGATTGGAAAATATTTAGAAAAATATTAAAGCGTGACTTAGCTTTAGACATAATGTCTGGTTGATGGCGTATGGCGTTATCTGGTCGGCGACGTGGGCAGCTTGCTTGACGGCTGGAACGAAGTTGATCTCGTGTTGGAGTAGGACGGACATAGTCGGAGTTTGGCGGTGTCAATCTGCGTATGAAGACGTGCGTCATGGTTGTCGAAGGATGTCGACGCGATCAGCTAAGTTGCCGCGAAGGATGTTGATCTTGAGTTATGCCATCTGGTTCACCAGGGATCAGCGCACACGAGCCCCACGGTGGGCGCCAACTGTCGACAAAAGATGCTCGACAGTCCTCCGAGGGGTATCCCACGAAGGTAGATTGATCGGCAGATATGTATGTAATCGAGAACAAGAAGACAACAGAGACACACGAGCTGGCGATGTCCGAGCACTGAGGAGTCCCCACGCGTAGCTGGCGATGTCCGAGCACCGAGGAGTCTCCACGCGTAGCTGGCGATGTCTGAGCTCCAAGGAGTCCCCAGGGTTATAAGGAAAGTATCATATTTGGCACTATATAATATCTTGCGGTGCACGTCGACCAGTGTCGTGAACGCCTTGATCTTATGGGCTGGGCCACCTCTGATGGTGCGGCCCATGTCTTGTCTTGTGGATATCGGGGGGTCATATCCCCATAGCTCACACATATAGTATGCTTATCAAAATATAATAAATGAAAAGCGATTAAAAAATGGATCTGAATTGCTATGCCTTGCAGCAGAACAAAGTCGCCTTCATTCCTAGCATTAGTGCAAAAGTGCAGCAAATTCCATTATGCCACATAGCTTGTTCTATTCTCATTCTTTGTTTAAATTTGGTCCAACATGTTGAAACATTTCAAAGTGGAAAGTGACAACATGATAGAATTAATAGTTGGATTGCTGAGGACTACATCCTCCTTCCACTCTAGGACTTACAAGAACCATAAATTTAATACAGTTATAACTGCTCAATGGACTCTACAACATAATAAATAAAAAACAAGCTTATATTACTGAGCTCAGGAATAGGACAAATACCTAATAGTTGCATCTAACAAACAACCACATAATTGTTTCTTTACAAATGAAATTTACATATTTTTTTACTGCAGATTGATCACTTTGTCAAGAACATCTTCTCTTAGTGGTGATCAGGCGAACCACATCCACTACTTTTGCTTCGGTTATCAAGGCTCTGTTTCAGTTATATATTTCATAGCTCATCTCATATCTGAATCTCAAAGGATATGATGTTTTTTCATTGGTGAAACACTGTCTTTTCAATCCGAGACTTCTTTGAACCTATATAAGCATTCAGTGGACCATGATTAAGTAGTGGCTGGTTTATTAATTGCTTAGCTTCATGAGCAATTTAGATGTTTGAGAATGCAGATGGTACTTGTTCCCAAGCAAAACTGAAAACAGATGCTACTGCTATCTCTATTTTTTCTATAGTACAATTGAAAATAGATGCTACCGCTACACTTTCTTTGATCCCTAGCCAATATAGTTTTGAGTTACTAGGGTCTGAGCAACAGGTTACCATGTGCTTTTGTGGCGTGAGAGTTAGTTGCTTGTTTTCTTAATCTAGATCACTTCTCTCACAAAAATAATGCTTAGGAGTCTAATATTGACACCCTGCACGGAGGTGGTGGCGCCGCCATGGCGCCCTTCGCCGGTGCACGTGTGCGGCCAAAGCCACACACAGCGCCGTCGAGCGGCACCGCGGTGGTGCCCTTTGTGCCTCGTGCGGAGCATCAGAGGCGCCGGCGAGCCCATGGCTCGGCCGTGCTTCCCGCAGCCGTTAAAACAAGGGGAAAGGAAAAGGGAAAGGGAAGAGGAAGAAGAAAGCGACAAAGGATATATTCACAAAGAATATCGTATATAAAGAGGTTCTAACTCCATAAAAGAGGTAATGCATCACACTTCGATACATATTTTTTTAGATATCAAATGGTACTTTAACTTTAAAAATTAACAAACAACTTATATGCAGGATACTTCTAACTATAGCTTCAGCCATCTGCATGCTTCAGCTGCATGAAGTCAGATGTTGTATCTTGGACTAGAAAATCTTCTGGATCATCATTGATTGGTGACCAACTACAGCTTGGTATTCATGCAAAGCACGTTCTCTTAGTCAAACTATTGAGATATTAGATTCTTAATTGTTGAATAGATTCTAAAATATCTATTGTGAAACAGAAACTTGTTATGATTATCTTTCCGTAGCACTTGATTCCTAAAGAAGTGTAAGTTTATCTTTCGCATATCGTAGACATGAAGTGATGCGACAATTGAAGTTGATGTTTTAGTTTTGTATTTAAATTTAGACTTATGTAATATTGATTGGAACATTATGATTGCGGTATCTATTTTAGATAATAGTATAACACACGCTCATACATATGTTATCATGATATTATGTGTTCCCGTTGCAACGCACGGGCATTTACCTAGTAAGCTTAGAAGTCTATATATTTCTCCCGCTCTCTGAAATCCGTTAACATGCTCGTAAAGAGAGTGGTGGGCAAACCAATTTTATTGCTGCAACTTTCGTTGCAAACATTCAGGCCCCCTTTGGCAGGGCTCTTGGAGGCTCCGGCTCCTCCGCAAAGTCACTATAACGACACTGTAGCAGGAGCCGTTTCGGAAATCGAGGCAAAAAATAAACTGGAGAGAGCCGGAGCCGGTGAAGCCATGATTTGGAGCTTCTCTGGCTCCGTGCTACAATCCGTGGTACAGTACTGCTACGGTACCGGGAGCCGGAGCCGGTGAAACCCTGCCAAAAAGGGCCTCAGTAATACAGGCACTGACATTTGACAGCACCTTAGATTATAAATTATTCCCCCATAACACTCCTGTCCAGTATAACTAAATGATATCTCATTTCCTTCTCTTGGAATCCTTGCCTGCATACTCTTTTTCCTGAATCTTGATCGAATGGTTGCATCCCACACTATGGAATCTGCTCTTGTCTTCTAAGTTAATTTGGCGTCAGGACATACATCTTGCAGTCGTGAGGTGCCACTGAAGCTGATAACTGGCCCTGAGCCGAGAATGATGAGTGCTGCACAACAAAATGGAATATGAAATCTCAAGTCTGAACACCAACCTTCATTACATGTTTATGATATTTTTTTTCCACAACGGCAAAAGAGCCGAATTTCATTACTCGAAAGCAACGAAATTACAAGAGTTTGTGTACTACGAAACACTTAAAGAGCTATCAAACGAAACGTGCACCTTTGGTATGAACACACAGGGTTCAGCCAAAGTGCAGATCAGACCTACGTAGCCAAAATCACAGCGCGAACGTTAGCTGTTCACTCAGCACGCCTAGTTCAACATTCAGTACACTAGAGATTATTACATGCCACAAGCGGCAGACATTTTTAACAGCACTCCGGCTGCACCCAGTATCCTAGCAAAAAGTGAATCGAAGTTTAGATTGCGAGCTTCAGACGATTGCCATACGGTTGTCACTCCCATCCATGCATTCATGACGATGAAACTGCAGCGCCGTCCTCTTGATAGTTTCTGCACCGTGTTCCATTTGCTCTGCAACTGAGCCCTTCTGCAGACTTGCCCAATAAGTCAGCGTTGAACACATTAGGCAAATAAAGGGTCAGTCTTAAGCCCATATCTCTTTGTCTCGGTAATGGATGAGGTTACTAGGAACATACAAGAGGATATCCCTTAGTGTATGTTGTTCGCTGATGATGTAGTGTTAGTGAACGAAAGTCAGGCGGGAGTAAATAGGAAACTAGAGTTATGGTGGCAGACCCTTGAATCTAAAGGTTTTAGATTGAGCAGAACTAAAACCGAATACATGAGATGTGACTTTGGCGGAGTTGTACAGGAGAAGGGAGATGTGAGTTTGGAAGGTCAAGTAGTACCTAAGAAGGATACCTTTCGGTATCTGGGATCGATCGATGCTACAGAGGGATGGAGATATTGATGCGGACGTTAGCCATAGAATCAAAGCAGGGTGGATCAAGTGGCGACAAGCTTCTAGCATTCTCTGTGACAAGAGGGTACCACAAAAATTAAAAGGCAAGTTCTATAGAACGGCGAATAGACCGGCTATGTTGTATGGAGCAGAATGTTGGCCTACAAAGATTCGACATGTTCAACAACTGAGTGTTGCAGAAATGCGTATGTTGCGATGGATTTGCGGTCATACAAGAATGGACCGAGTTCGGAACGATGATATACATGATTGCCTAGAGGTAGCACCAATTGAAGAAAAACTTATCCAACATCGGTTGAGGTGGTTTGGCCATATCCAAATGAGACCTCCAGAGGCACCAGTGCATTGTGGAGTCCTAAGCCAAACTAATAATATGAGGAAAGGTAGAGGAAGACCGAAATTGACATAGGGGGAGACAATAAAAAGAGATTTGAAAGCTTGGGATATATCTAGAGATCTATGTTTGAATAGTAGTACTTGAAAAGCAGCTATTGAAGTGCCTGAACCGTGACTTGGGGCTCTTGGTGGGTTTCAACTCTAGCCTACCCCAACTTGCTTGGGACTGAAAGACTATGTTGTTGTTGTTGTGGAGTCTTCACTCGTTTTCCTTCAAAGCACACGCTGTTTCTAGTCTTCCAAATGGACCAACAAACAGCAGCTAAGCCAGCAAAATACACCTATTTACCACCAGGTAAGAATCGATGAATCCATAACCAGAATTGTGTAAAGGAGTTTTGTCTAACCGTCGCCCCAAAACTGAAGGCCAACATACTCCAAACATATTTGACCACAGGGCACTCAAACATCAAGTGATTCACCGATTCAGACTCTTGACAGAGCACACATGCAGTACTACCCTTCCACTTTGTTTTGATTAAGTTGTCTTTAGTAAGTATAGCATCCTGTAATGTCAACTGTTAGATATAGATGTATAGGTGTCTTTGCTATTTCCTACCACTACTACCACTACTACCACTACCACCACTACCACCACTACCACCACCACCACCACCACTACCACGTATACCACTACCACTACCACTACCACCACCAACCAACAGCCGCGCTCGTTCGCGTGCTCGTTCGTGCACCATCCGCATGCCGTCGCGAACCGTAGCTGCTGCTTCTCTTCCGTGCCATCGCACCTATCCGTCGCGGCCCGCGGCTGCCTGCGTGCCACCGCAGCTGCTGGTGCTGCCCAGCCGTAGCCATCGGGCGAGGCCGCGCGTGCGCCAGCCTCAGCCGTCGGGCGGTCGCGCGTGCGCGTGTGCTCGCTCCGGCCTGCTACCGGCTGGCCGCGGCCTCCGGTGGACACCGCACCTCCCCTGGCTACCGCCTACTGCCCCTCCCCACGCTGGGCGCGGCCCTCTAGTTGAAGCCGCCCCTGCTCTGCTTCGCTCAGGGAACCAGGTGCGGCCCTCTGCTCTGCTCTGCTTTCGCTTGGAGCAGAGGAGAGCTCCGTCCCCCCCCCCCTTTTGGTTTGGTTCTCTTTGCACTATGAACTAGGATGGCTGAACTAGGATGGCTTCAAGTTCAGATCCTCAACCGGTTGCTGGTCTGCTTTCTTAGTCTAGTGGGGGTCAGATTCCACGATGTCCAGTGATTTTCAATGGCACTGATTATCGTGTTTGGGTTTCTCGCATGCGTTGGCATATGCGTGGTCTACGGCTTTGGGATTTTCTCACTGGTGAACTACCATGTCCACCTTTACCCACTCCTCCTGTGCAGCCAGTCTTTCCTCCTGTAACTTCATACGATGATAAGAAGAAATTGCGTGATGAATATAATGATGATATGGCCTCATACATGTCTCAGTTTGCCGCATATTAGACTTGGTTGGATGAGGATGCTCGTGCAGGTGCTGTTCTAACTGCTAGCATGGAGGAACATTTGACTGCCAATATTGTAGAGCTTGACTATGCTTCTCAGACGTGGGCTTTTCTTTGCCAGCGTTATGAGCCCTCTGGTCAGTCCACATACATTGCGGCTTTACGCCAAGAGTAGTTGCAACAGGGTGATGCTACAATTGAGGAGTTCTTTAACCAGCTCTCTAGTGTGTGGCGTGAGCTTGACACTCTGAGTCCTCAGCCATCCCCTGCCACTTGTGAGTCCTGTAGGAAGCAACAGAGCCACCTTGAGCTTCGGCGCATCTATGATTTTTTGACTTGTCTTCGTGTTGAGTTTGAGCCTCTTCATGCCCAGTTACTAGCTCGTGAACCCTGTGTGTCCCTGATGGATGCTCTTGCTACTGTTCGGAATGAAGAGATCCGTCTTTGTTTTGCTAGCTTGCTGCAGTCAGCTGCCTTGTCAGTGCTGGCTGTTCGCTCTGCACCTCCATCCATGACAACTTCTAGACGTCCTACACCCTCCCTACAGCACCTTCATCAGCAGTGTCCTCCTCTAGGAGTGGTAGTACTGGTGGACTTCACTGCAACTACTGTGAAAAAGATGGACATGTTGAAGATTATTGTTATAAGAAGAAGAAGAAGGAAAAGGCTCATTCACATCGAGGTGGTCATTCCTCACAGGGTTCTGATTGTTCTACTGCTGGACCCTCTTTGGGCAGCTTGACTGGTTCTGAGACACAGGAGATACTTATGTTGCTTCGTCGGCTAGTTCCCTCTGTGCCTGCTGGAGCTGCTAATTCTGTCACCCCAGTCTCTGCACCTTTGGTTTTTGCTGCTGCCTCACAGTCTTCCACTAGGGAACCACCGTTCACTTCAGGTACTTTGCCATGGATTCTTGATTCTGGTGCTTCTTTTCACATGACCTCTGATTGTACCACTCTTTCTTCCATTCATCCTCCTTCTACTCACTGTTCAGACTACCGATGGCTCAGCTCTCCCTATTCTTGGACATGGCACTCTTTTGTCCTCCTCTTTTCATGTTCCTACTATTTCATATGTCCCTAATTTGACCATGCAACTTATTTCCACTAGCCACCTCACTGATCATGGTTGTCGTGTTATTTTTGATTCTGACTCTTGTCATGTCTAGGATCTCAGCACGGGTCTCCTAGTTGGTACTGGCCCTCGTCGCCATGATTCTCAGCGTCTTTGGGAACTTGACTGGCTTCGTCTTCCTTCCGCTGCCTCTGCCAGTCTTGTGGGCTCTGCTTCTCCTACATCGGCTTCTTCATCTTTTGCTCAGTGGCATCATCGATTGGGACATTTATGTGGTTCCCAGTTATCCACTCTTGTTTGTCGTGGTCTTTTGGGGAATGTTTCTGGTGATGTTTCTTTAGATTAGTGTCAGTGTTTTGGACCAGCGGGCCCTCAACCAACTAGTGAAAATGTACTGCATGCCCCTAATCCTAGATGGTGATGCAAAGAGACACAAGGTTTATACTGGTTCGAGCAATAGGTGCCCTACGTCCAATCTGAGAGATTGATCTTATATTCCTTGCACTGAAATGCTTGTAGTAGGGGGTTACAAGCAGGGCGAGAGAGGGAGCTAGACCCAGGTCTCGGCGTGGAGTGATGCTAATTGCTTGAGATGTTGATCTTAGGCAGCGAGGGAGCGTGTGTATTATAGAGTGTCGCTTGCGCGAGTGAGTGAGTCTGTGTTCGTGTTCGTCTATCTCGTGAACTCGTTTATGCCTGAGTATCTGTGAGCGTGAGAGTAAGTCTGTCCCTTGTCCTTAGAAATGACCCCGGTCTCTCCCTTTTATAGTTGAAGGGGGACAGGGGTGATACATGTGTTAGCTACATGGCGTCGTGTGAACAGAGGCGGTAGTTCGAGCCCTGTAGCCTATTACTATGGTGGCATGGTTGATGGAGTGGTCCTGCCCTTGGAGTGCTGGAGCAACATGCCAGTCACGTCTGATCTTGTGCGACGTGGGAGCTCCAGTGATAGCTTGACACAGGGCCTAGTGGGCGACGCGCCGGTCGCTGTGTGTTGACCGCGTGAAGAGCCGAGGCTCAGTTGGTGCCGAGGCCGAGCCATCGTGGGGGGCTCGACGGGCGCGAATCCTAAGGTTGCCAAGACCCTAAAGTAGATTACTGAGGCATGGAGGGAGTAGTTGGTCCTGTACACTGATTCCGAGGCTATAGTGACTCGGACTTGACTCCCCATGCAGTGTTGTTCCTGGTGCAGGGGTTAGGTAGCATAGTGTAGTGCGGGCGCCGATCGTGGACATAGTACCAAGCACAGCGGCCAGTAACCCCTGCCCTATCCTGTCCTATCCTAGACGGTATGGTGCTGATGCGACTTCCTGTCTCATCGGCTACTCTGCTGTGTCGAGTAGTCCTCCGTCTGATGTTGCGGGAGTGGTTGGTCGCATTAATTAGACGCGACGCTCTGTTGGGGAGATCGGTCGAGGCAGAGGCGACGGGGTTATAGCCGAGCTAGCCTTGAGCGAGATGGAGAATCGGCATCTTGTCCGAGGCTTTACGCGCGGGGCCTCGGGCAAGACGGAGAATTGGTTCCCTGTCCGAGGCCTTTCGTGCGAGGCCTTGAGCGAGGCGGAAAATCGGTAGACCATCTGAGGCCTCTCGTGCGAGGCCTTGAGCAAGGCAGAGAGTCGGTGGACTCGGTCAAGGCCAGGGGTTGGCCAATAGTTTGTCTCTTGGCATTGATTTTGATGGGGTCTAAGCAATTTTTTCGGTTGTTGCTTAGGGGACCTCTTTCTATGGTACCCGACAGTAGCCCCCGAACCTCAGGGAGAGTGTGAGCGCTCTCCCTGAGGTTTTGACGAGATTCAGCTCATGGTAGCTCCTGATGGTGTTTCGTACTGGAGGCCTCGGTGTAGCCCTCGAGACCCTGGAGGAATGAATTGATTCCTTCAGGGGCTTTTCTTACATCGTGCGAGGGGTTTTATTGCGTTTGCCGAGCCCATGAGTGCGAGTTTGGGTCGCTGAGCCTCGGTTTGGTTGCAGGAAGGGCCCCTGAGCCTCTGCTCAAAGCAAGGGGGCGATCAGGGGTTCCCCTGTCTTTTTTATATGGCCCTCATGCATCCTTTTCGTTCGGAAGGAGGGGTGGAGGGTGCTATGCTACCCTCGGTGGGCGCGAGTGGTGACACCTCCGGTGAGCTATTATCGGGTAAGTCTGAGTGGAGGCCCATGCCCCATTCGATAGGGGTCGGCTAGCAGTTCAGAGACACGCTCCAAAAGTACCAGAGGGCTTCTCTAGTGGGTGCCAGGGTCGTTCGATGGGCCTCGGTGGCTTGATGCCTCCCTATGGTGGGATCCCATTCGGAGACCTCCCTGCCGATCTCGGACACGACTTAGGGCGTCCTGAGTAGTTGCTTGCTTAGGCCTCGGCCATGTATGGGCTCGCCCATAGTCATCCCTGACTCTGTTGCCCTAGGGCAGCTGTTAAAACCTTTGGGGGCCCAGCCTTCAAACCCCTAGACCGTAACGGGCTTGATACCCTTTATCGCATTTTCCCTATGGGTTTGGGTTGCTTGTCTTTGACCTGGTTGTAGGAAGAGCCCCCGAGCCTCTGTGCGGAACGAGAGGGCGATTAGGGGTTCCCCTGGCTTTTCGTGCGACCCTCGCACGTCCTTTTCGTTCGGACAGAGGGGTTGTTTGCCAAGCCCTCGAGTGCGAGCCTGGGTCGCTGGGTCTTGGCATGTTTGCAGGAAGAGCCCCCTAGCCTCTGCACGGAGCGAGAGGGCTGTTAGGGGTTCCCCTGGCTTTTTGTGCGACCCTCGTGCATCCTTTTCGTTCAAAAGGAGGGGTTATTTGTCGAGCCCTCATGTGCGAGCCTAGGTCACTAGGTCTCGACAAGTTTGTAGGAAGAGCCCCCTAGCCTCTGCACGAAGCGAGAGTGCCTTCAGGGGTTCCCCTGGCTTTTTGTGCGACCCTTGCGCATCCTTTTCGTTCGGAAAGAGGGGTTGTTTGCCGAGCCCTCGCGTGCGAGCCTAGGTCACTGGGTCTCGGCAAGTTTGCAGGAAGAGCCCCCTAGCCTCTGCATGGAGCGAGAGTGCCATAAGGGGTTCCCCTGGCTTTCTGTGCGACCCTCGCGCATCCTTTTTGTTCAGAAGGAGGGGTAGAATATGCTAGGCTACCCTTGGTGGGCGCGAGCGGTGACACTTCTGGTGAGCTGTTATCCGGTAAGTCTGAGTGGAGGCCCATGCCCCATTCAATAGGGGTCGGCTAGCGGTCCAGAGACGCACTCCAAGAGTACCAAAGGGCTTCTCTAGTGGGTGCCGGGGCCGTTCGATGGGCCCCGGTGGCTCGGTGTCTCCCTACGGCGGGATCCCATTCAGAGACCTCCCTGCTAGTCTCAGACATGACTTAGGGCATCCCAAGCATTTTGCTTGCTTGGGCCTCAGCCCCGTATGGCCTCACCCGTGGTCATCCCTGACTCTGTTGCCCTGGGGCAGCTGTCAAAACCCTCAGGGGCCCAGCCTTTGAACCCCTAGACCGTAACAGGCTCGGTGCCCAGTTCCTTCGTCTAAAAGGAATCAGGTGGGGGATATTCCCCCCATCGGCTTGACAACGACAGGTGCGCCTTTTGAGGCAATTTTCTCAAGGAGGAGGAATGGCGCCTACCACTGCTGTGGTCGGACGCGACGCTCTATTAGTGGATGGGACATAACTGTTCACGCGATTAATAAGGAAAAGGTGGGTGCATGGGCGGTTAAATCGGATCTGGATTAACTATGCCGGATTTGACGGAAACTTCCCCAATTTCGTCGCCCGCCTGTTTCGCCCCCTTCCTACATAAATACATGGTGAGCCTCACCCCTCCCCTCCTTACCTCGCCTGCATTCGCCTTTGCCGCCCTTGAGCCGTTGCTAGGAACAAAGAGCACCGGGGAGAAGAAGGGAGGAGGGCAAGGCAAAGAGAGGCTTACCATCGTATTCGCATTCTCCACCGCACTCATGGCCAGTGCTATTGTCATCGAGGCGGATGCTTGGGGTCGGTCCGACATATCCATGGAGACGCTCCAGTTGCTCGTCGATGAAAGCCTTCTCCGTCTAGTTACTAACCCCAACAGGCCGGAGTGGGTTGCTCCGTCGGGCGAGTCGGAGCCGAGGCCACGCGATGGCTACATCATGATCTTCGTGTGATTTCATGAGCGCGGTCTCGGCCTGCCGGTGGACCAGTTCATGTAGGCGCTCCCGCCCTACTATGGCATGGAGCTCCACAACTTCAACCCCAACTACATCACGTAGGCGGCCATCTTTGTCGCCGTCTGCGAGGGGTACTTGGGGATTGCCCCCCATTGGGAGCTGTGGCTCCACCTCTTTCGGGCGGGGCATACCACCAAGCCGACGGGCACAACGGGCACGAGGAAGGCAGTGAGGGCTGGTGGCTGCACTCTCCAAGTGCTCCAGGACCGGCAGCACCTTTACATCTCGGCCTAGCTCGCATCAACCAATCACCGCTGGTACACCAGCTGGTTCTACCTCCACAACAATGATGGCAGACTTCCCCCCTACACCGGGCGGGTCATGGAGAGGCAGCCAAAGAAGTGGAGGTATGGCATCCTGAAGGAGGATTAGCCCAAGTTGCAGCCGCTCCTAGAGGGACTAGAGAGGCTATGTGGCTGTGGCCTCACGGCGGCTGTGGTTGTGGTGGCCTTCCACCACCAAAGGGTGCTGCCGCTGATGGCTCGGCAACGGCGCCTGTTCGAGATGAGACTGGATGAGCCAATCGAGGGCATCCGGATGTCCGCCTCTGCCCACTCCGATGAGGAGATTCTTCATCGGGTGAGAGAGACAGTGGAGGGGCAGCTGAAGATCGGTGGTCTGACCCTGTTCGTGATGCACCCATCACGGGGGTACCTTTCTCTAGTAAGTCACACGCTGCTATGGCCCCCGAGGCCTCCTTGTTCCTCACCGTTTTCCGGTCCCTTATTTGTGTTCATCGTTCCTATAGGGGATGAGAGACATGCGAGCCTCCCCGCTGCCCATTCCTGAGGACGTAGGGCGGTGGGCGGCGAACTAGGCACACGCCGAGGCGCAGAAGAAGCGGAAGGACGCCACGGGGGCAAAGCGCAAGAGGAAGATCCTCGAGCATGAGGAGCTCGAGAAGCACCGCCAGCAGCAGAGGTAGGACGGTCTCCCGGTGGAGGCATCTCCGTCACCGTCGCTGTCGATGGACTCTTTAGGCAAAGAGGATGGGAGCGAGGTGGGGTGGGGTCCCCTAGACTATCTCCCCGACATTGAGGGGACAGTGCTCAGGGCATTGGCGAGTAGCCCGGCACTTCTAGGAGGAGGAGGAGAGGATGCCTCGAGGCCAACGACCGCCTGCCCTAAGGCCAAGGCCGACACGCCAGAGGCACGGGCATTAGGAAAGCTTGCCGTCAGCCCAGTGGGCTCAGTGGCAGAGGTGGAGCAGGTGGCGGCGGGGGCGACGCATCTGCCCTCGTAGAGGACCGAGGGGGTGCCGGAGTCCGGCAAGGGCCGGCCGGCACCAACGGATACGGAGGCCGTGCCACCACCGCCGTTGTAGAGGCAGGTCGTAGTGCCGAAGCAGTTGCACCCCTGCTCGAGGTGAGTGTTTTTTTAGCGGAGTTCGTATCGTCTCCCGCTCACTTTATGGTCATATGCTGACCAAGTGGGTGTTCTGCCTTCAGCCGGAAGCATTAGGCAGAAGTGCCTGCCCTGGCACCGTGCAAGTCACTCAAGGTGAGCATGGGCTCCACCGCTCAATAGGTGGTGGAGGCGTAGGCCACCGTACAGTGTGGCGTGGCGTCGGTAAGGGCCGACCCAAAGGAGCTGGTCACCCAGGGGGAGGCTGCTGGGGTAGCCACGGAGCGAGCGGAGGAGGAAATGCCTACGCCTCGCCAGGCCAAGGCCCGTGAGTTAGATGGGGCCGAGGCGCCCTCAGTTGCCGAGGCCACCAAGGGTGAGACAGAGCCCCCCCGGACTTCTGAGGCTAAGGCGACAGAGGCCGGGGCGCCCAGGTCCACCGAGGCCAAAGTGGTAGGGACCAGAGCCCCCAAGACCACCGAGGCTGGGGTGGCAGGAGCCAGCGGGAGCGCGGTGAAGCCAGTGGCCCAAGAAGTGGAGGTGGAGGTGGGGCAAGCCTCAATACCGCCACCAGTCCAAGGCCCACCGCCATTGCAGGAGAGCGCCCGGGAAGTGGAGGTCCATTCGATCTCTTCCGACGATACTTCCCGAGCGAAGGAGGTGGTCGATGCCGAGGTGGCTGGTGCTGTGGAGCAGCCGGCTCTAACCTCTGGCGAGGGAAGCTTGGCCCTCGTATAGGTACGATCTGAACCCCATGGGTGGGATGACCCGCGTGTCATGTGGCAGAGCTAGGACGACCCTGAGGGAGAGCCTCTATTCGTCCTCGAGGACACGGCCAAGGGGGCGTTGGGACACCTTCGAGCAATACCGCTAGCTGGTGGAGCAATCGCTGCAGACAGCACTGTCCATCGTGGCCGATGATCTACCTAGGGTCACCTAGGTTCACGCCTTCTTTTCTCGTGTGGTGTCATCTTTTTCCGGGTTTTCTCGCAGTGAATGACCCCTATTTTGCTTATCTAGGAGCTCGAGACCCGGTCCCTCAGGAAGTCATTGTTCCTCCGATGGGAGAGGGATGTCTAGGACCAGCTCTAGTGGCAGAAGGGCTTGCTCGCCAACACCAATGAGCTTTTGTCAATGCAGAGCGCGGAGGTGGAGGACCTCCGCCTTCGCTGTGTCGATATGAAGGCCAAGGTGGCCACGGCTTAGGAGCAGGTCGCGCCTTTGGCAGCGTAGGTCAAGGAGCTAGAGGAGGAGCTGACTCGCATGGTCGGTGATCGGGACACCTTTAGGTCCCAGGCCAAAGAGGCGATAGCCTCTGCCAAGGCCCTCGCTAAGCAGCTGGGGGCAGAGCAGGGTGTGCACCTACTGATGAAAGGCGCCCTAGCAGAGGCCCTCAAGGTGGCCGAGGCCTCTCGGACCGAGGCTGTGGTATGGAAGGGAAAGGTCGAGGGTGAGTCCTGTTCCCCTTGTTTTACTTGTTTTTCTTGCGTTCTACTCCTAACTCCCTGGTGTGATGTAGAGCTAGAGCAAGAGGCTTCTAGGGCGGCCGAGGCTTCTTGGGTTGAGGTCCAGGGCTAGAAGGAGAAAGCCGAGGCCTCTCAGGTCGAGACCCAACGCTGGAAGGAGAAAGCCAAGGCCTCTCGGATCGAGGCCCAGCGCTGGGAAGAGAAAGTCGAGGGTGAGTCCCATAGGCCTCTACCCCTATTTGGCTCGTTTTCCTTTGCGCTTAACCCCATTCTGTTTGTTTTGGCACAGAGTTGGAGAAGGAGGTCACCTGGGCAGCCGAGGCCTCTGTCGCAGTGTAGGCGGTGCTCAAGGCTGAGATCGGGGAGCACAACGCGCTGCAGAGTGCTGCCCGTACCATGTGCGAGGCCCTAGAGGTTGAGGGGGCCCAGTCGGGTAGCTCCCTTAGGAGCCGCTTGGTCGTGTTGAGCAACCAAGTGCATGAGCGACTTCGGGGGGCGCTATACGTAGGCATCAAGCGCGCCCTGGCTGTTGTCTCCTCGCACTATGCTGGCATTGACCTCAAGGCCGTCAGTGATGGCTATGTCTTGCCATAGGATGATGAGGAGGCCGACGAGGAGGTCACAAAGCTGATGGAGGCAGCTGAGGGCCCCGACATGGCGCTGGCCAAGCTGTTCGAAGAGGAGGTGGTCCCTCCCACGCCATTCACCGATGCTGGAGACCTTGAGCCTTGACCTAGGCCCAAGAGGCCATGTAAATAAATTAGGGATTACGTTACCGTATCACAACGCTGTTGGCCGTTGAGGCCTTTTTAAAGTACTCATGCGTCTATGCTTCTTAATCGTTTTTTATTGTATTTCCAAGCCTCTGCCCTCTGTCTCGTTTCTAAACAAATCTCTTACAAAAAACTTCCTCAGAGCCTAAGCTATTCCTCGGGCAAAAGGTGGTGAGGGAGTGCCGTAGCCCAGAGGCGTAGGCCGTCTCGTGACTCAGCCAGCCTTTTGGCCTTAAGACAGTCTTTTGGTCCTTAGAGCACACTAGAGAGTTTGGCATAGAAATTTTTTCGAAAAATAAATAAAAAATGGTGCATGGGACTTAGGGGGGAGTCCCCCCTTCTAGCCCCTGAGGGAGGCTCGGTTCTGCAGAGGCAGAGCTGTGTCTTGTTCGAGCCCCACAGTGGCACCTCTACAGAGGCAGAGTCGAGTCTCCCTAATAGAGTTATCATATCGCTGAGGCCCTTGATGGGCCCGAGGGGTTTCTCGAAAAATTGGAACAACTAAAGAACACTTCTTAATTGTATTTTGAGAAACAATGTATACGATGCTTGGAAATTTAAGGGTAAAAGCAATGTAGCTGTTCTATGTTCCAAGCGTTGGTGAGGATTTCGCCCTTCTCATTGGCTAGCTTGTAGGTCCTAGGCTTCAGCACTTGGGCGATGATGTACGGTCCTTCCCATGGTGGGGTCAGCTTGTGGCGGCCCTTGTTGCTCTGCCTTAGCCTCAGCACCAGGTCGTGCACTTTTAGGTCTCAGCTTCAAATGCGTCGGGCTTGATAGCGTCATAGGGCTTGCTGGTACTTGGCCGAATGTAGCAGCACAATGTCTTAGGCTTCCTCTAGTTGGTCGAGGGCGTCCTTGCGGGCGGTGCGGTTACTTTGCTCGTTGTAGTTCTGTAGCCTCGGGGAACCGTATTCTAAGTCAGTGGGGAGGATGGCCTCGGCTCTGTAGACCAGGAAGAACGGTGTGAACCCTGTGGCTCGGCTAGGGGTGTTTCTCAGGCTCCAGATGACCGATGGGAGTTCGGCAAGCCATTTCTTGCCAAATTTCTTCAATCGGCCGGTTGTATATTCTTGACTTAAGGCCTTATAGGATCATGCTGTTGGCACGCTCTACTTGGCCATTTGTCCTAGGATGTCCTACGGCCGACCAAGCCACACAGATGTGGTGGTCATCGCAGAACGTCAGAAACTTGTGGCTAGTGAACTACATCCTATTGTCGGTGATGATGGTGTTTGGAACCCCAAACCTATGGATGATATCAGTGAAGAACAGTACCGCTTGCTTAGACTTGATTCAATTGATCGGACGAGCTTTGATCCACTTGGAGAACTTATCGATTGCTACCAGCAGATGGGTGAAGCCCCCAGGGGCCTTCTGTAGAGGCCCAACCATGTCGAGCCCCCACACAGCAAATGGCCATGTGATGGGGATGGTTTGGAGAGCTTGGGCCGGGAGATGCGTCTGTCGTGCATAGTACTGGCATCCCTTGCAGGAGCGTACTAGCTTGGTGGCGTCAGCAACAGCCGTTGGCCAGTAGAACCCTTGGCAAAAGGCGTTTTCAATGAGCGTCCGAGGTGCTGCATGGTGCCCGTAGGCTACCACATGCAAGTCCCAAAGTAGGGCTCGACCTACCTCGGTAGTGATGCATCGTTGGAGGACGCCAGATGGGCTTTGCCTGTACAATTCATCGTCGCTGAGAACATAAGTCTTGGCTCACCGAGCAAGCCATCAGGCTTCAGTCCTGTCAATGGGAAGCTCTCCTCGGACGAGGCAATCATGGAACGGGACTCGCCAGTCCATGCCCTGGTTGGCCTCGGGAGGCTCCGTGTTGACTTCTATGACCTTGGGCTCGGCCAAAGGAGTCTCGTCGATAGAGGGGGCCTCGAGCCCTGTGGGGGGCTCAACCGCTGGGCCCTCTCTTGCCACCGAGGTGCAGTCAATGGAAGGTTTGTGGAGGTCTCTGGCGAAGATGTTTGGGGGACCAGGGCCCGTGCTGACGCCATCTTTGCTAGTTCATCCGCAGCCTTGTTGAATTTACGCGCGATGTGGTTGAGTTCAAGACCGTCGAACTTGTCTTCAAGGCGACATACCAGCTTGTAGTATGCCTCCATTTTGGGGTCATGGCAGTTCGACTCCTTCGTCACTTGATCGACAACGAGCTGCGAATCGCCCCTTACGTCGAGGCGCCACACTCCAAGTTCGATGGCGATCTACAAGCCATTGACAAGGGCCTCGTATTCCGCTATGTTGTTGGAGGCGGCGAAGTGGAGCCGAATCACGTAGCATATGTGTACTCCAAGGGGTGAGATGAAGAGCAGACCCACACCGCCCCAGTCTTCATCAGGGACCCATCGAAGTACATGGTCTAGCATTCCACCTAGACTTGGGCAAGTGGCAGTTGTGTGTCGGTCCACTAAGCCACGAAAACAGCCAAGACCTAAGATTTGATTGCTTTCTGAGGCACAAAAGATAGGGCTTCCCCATGAGTTCGACGACCCACTTGGCTATCCTACCCGAGGCCTCCTGGTTATGGATTATCTCTCCTAGGAGAAAAGACGATACCACGGTCATCTGGTGGGACTCGAAGTAGTGACGCAGCTTGCGTTGAGCCAAGACCACGGCGTAGATCAGTTTCTGGATATGGGGGTAGCATGTTTTGGTCTTGGAGAGCACTTCACTAATGAAGTAAATAGGTCATTGGATGGGTAGAACATGCCCCTCCTCCTGCCTCTCGACTACTACGGCCACGCTGACCACTTGGGTCATTGTGGCGACGTAGAGTAAGAGGGCCTCGCCCTTGGCCAGCGGTACTAGGACGGGAGGATTGGTGAGCAATGCCATGAGTTTGGCGAGGGCTTCTTCGGCCTCAGGGGTCCAAGAAAAACATTCTGATTTCCTCAAGAGGCGGTACAGAGGCAAGCCTTTTTTGCCAAGGCGCGAGATGAAGTGGCTCAGGGCTGCAAGGCATCCCATAACCCTTTGTACTCCCTTAAGGTCTTGGATCGGTCCCATGTTGGTCACGACCAAGACCTTCTCTAGGTTTGCTTCGATGCCGCGTTCTAAGACTATAAATCCTAAGAGCATGCCTCGGGGGACCCTGAAGACACATTTCTCGGGGTTGAGCTTGATGCCCTTTTCCCTGAGGCATCCGAAGGCTATTTCCAAGTCACTGATGAGGTCACTAGCCTTCCTAGACTTGACCATGATGTCGTCCACGTAGGCCTCGATGGTCTTCCCGATGTGCTTGCCAAAGACATGGGTCATGCACCGCTGGTATGTGGCCCCTGCATTTCTGAGGCCGAACGGCATAGTCACATAGCAGTACATGCCAAATGGTGTGATGAAAGAAGTCGCGAGCTAGTCGGACTCTTTCGCCTTGATCTGATGATAACCAGAATACGCATCCAGGAAGGATAGTGTCACACATCCCATAGTGGAGTCAATGATTTGGTTGATTCGAGGTAATGGGAAAGGGACTTTTGGACATGCTTTGTTTAGACTAGTGTAGTCTACACACGTTCTCCACTTCCCGTTTTTCTTCTTAACTAATACAGGATTAGCTAACCACTCCAAATGAGATACTTCTTTGATGAATCCAGCCGCAAAAAGCTTCTACACCTCCTCGCCGATGGCCCTGCGCTTTTCCTCATCGAATTGGCATAGGCGCTACTTCATCAGCCTAGAGCCAGCCCAGATGTCTAAGGCGTGCTCGGCGACCTCCCTCGGTATGCTTGGCAAGTTCGAGGGACTCCACGCGAACATATCGGCATTCGCGTAAAGAAAGTCGATGAGCACGGCTTCCTATTTGATGTCGAGGGTGGTGCTGATTCTCAGCGCCCGGTCGTTGGGGCAGGTGGGGTCGACTGGGATGAGCTTTACGGCCTCCGCGGGCTAGAAAGTCTCAGCACGACGCTTGGAGTCGGGCGCCTCGCTACCAAGTCGGTCGAGGTTGACAATGAGGGTCTCGACCTCTACGATAGCCTCAGCGTACTCGATGCACTCGATGTCGCAGTCGTATGCATGCTCGTACGTGGACTCGATAGTGATGATGCTATTGGGGCCCGACATCTTGAGCTTGAGGTAGGTGTAGTTGGGGATCGCCATGAACTTGGCATAGCATGGCCGCCCTAGGATGGCGTGGTAGGTTCCCTTGAGCCCAACCACCTTGAAGGTGAGGACCTCCTTGTGATAGTTGGAGGGAGTACCGAAGCAGACAGGTAGGTCGATGCGCCCGAGGGGCCATGTGTGTTTCCCTTGCACAATGCCGTGGAAAGGCGCGGCGTCACCCCGGAGCTACAACTGGTCGAGCTCTAGGAGCTCCAGGGTGTTGGCGTAGAGGATGTTGAGGCCACTGCCTCCGTCCATCAATACCTTAGTGAGTCGGGTGTTGCCGATGATGGGGTCAACGACAAGTGGGTACTACCCGGGGTTTGGGACATAATCGGGATGGTCATTCTAGTCGAAGGTGATCGCCTCCCGAGACCAGTTGAGGTATCGGGGAGTGGCCACCTTCACCAATAAGTCCTCCCAGCGCTCCCTGTTTCGCTGGCATGCCATGAGGCACGCTGAAGGCCCACCGAAGATCATGAAGGCATTGTGCACCTCGGGGAACCCATCGTCCTTGTCATCGTCCCTGTCATCGGTGACCCTCCTCTTGGCATCATTGTCGGGGAGCCCAAGCTTGGCGTAGTAATGCCGGAGCATGGTGCACTCCTCGAGGGCATGCTTTACCAGGCACTAGTGGTAAGGGCAAGGTTTCTTAAGCATGTCATCGAAGAGCTCGGGGCCTCTGGGGCCTCAGGGATTCTTGCGCTCTGTGGCTGTGACTAGGCTGGCCTCAAGGACTTCCTGCTTCCCCTGGCGACCCTTCTTCTTTTTCTTGGGGAGGTGGGGAGCCGAGGCCCCGGGGGCCTCATCCCTCTGCTTCCCCTTGGCGTCGTTGTCAGGGAAGATGGCCCCAACGGTCGAGGCAAAGTGAGCTGAGAGCACGGCTTCCTATTTGATGTCAAGGGTGGCGCTGATTCTTAGTGCCCGGTCGTTGGGGCAGGTGGGGTCGACCAGGACAAGCTTGATGGCCTCCACAGGCTCGAAAGTCTTGGTGCGATGCTTGGAGTCAGGCGCCTCGCTACCGAGTTGGTTGAGGTTGACAATGAGGGTCTCGGCCTCTATGATAGCCTCAGTGTACTCGATGCACTTGACATCATAGTCGTATGCATGCTCATACGTGGACTCGATAGTGATGATGCCATTGGGGCCTGGCATCTTGAGCTTGAGGTAGGTGTAGTTGGGGACCGCCATGAACTTGGCGTAGCATGGCCACCCTAGGATGGCGTGGTAGGTTCCCTTGAACCCAACCACCTTGAAGGTGAGGACCTCCTTGCAGTAGTTGGAGGGAGTACCGAAGCAGATAGGTAGGTTGATGCACCCGAGGGGCCATGTGCGTTTCCTCGGCACAATGCCGTGGAATGGCATGGCGTCACCCCAGAGCTGCGACTGGTCGAGCTCTAGGAGCTCCAGGGTGTTGGCATAGAGGATGTTGAGGTCGCTGCCTCCGTCCATCAATACCTTAGTGAGCCGAGTGTTGCCGATGATGGGGTCGACGATAAGTGGGTACTGCCCGAGGTTCGGGACATAATCGGGATGGTTGTTTTGGTCGAAGGTGATCGCCTCCTGAGACTAGTTGAGGTATCAGGGAGTGGCCACCTTCACCAATAAGACCTCCTAGCGCTCCCTGTTCCGCTAGCATGCCGTGAGGCACGCTGAAGGCCCGCCAAAGATCATGAAGGCATTGTGCACCTCGGGGAACCCGACGTCCTTGTCGTCGTCCCTATCATCGGCGACCCTCGTCTTGGCATCATTGTCGGGGAGCCCGAGCTTGGCATAGTAATGCTGGAGCATGGTGCACTCCTCGAGGGCTTGCTTTACCGGGCACTGGTGGTAAGGACAGGGTTTCTTAAGCATGTCATCGAAGAGCCCGGGGCCTCTGGGGCCTCGGGGATTCTTGCGCTCTACGGCCATGACTAGGCCGGCCTCAAGGACTTCCTACTTTCCCTGGTGACCCTTCTTTTTCTTGGGGAGGTGGGGAGCCGAGGCCCCGGGGGCCTCGTCCCTCCGCTTCCCCTTGGCGTCGTTGTCGAGGAAGATGGCCCCAATGGCTGAGGCGAAGTGAGCCGGGAGCACGACTTCCTATTTGATGTCAAGGGTGGTGCTGATTCTCAGCGCTCGGTCATTGGGGTAGGTGGGGTCGACCGGGACGAGCTTGACGGCCTTCGCGGGCTCGAAAGTCTCGGCGCGACGCTTGGAGTCGGGCGCCTCGCTACTGAGTCGGTCGAGGTTGACAATGAGGGTCTCAGCCTCTATGATAGCCTCGGCGTACTCGATGCACTCGACATCGCAGTCATATGCATGCTTGTATGTGGACTCGATAGTGATGATGCCGTTGGGGCCCGGCATCTTGAGCTTGAGGTAGGTGTAGTTGGGGACTGCCATGAACTTGGCGTAGCATGGCCACCCCAGGATGGCGTGGTAGGTTCCCTTGAACCCAACCACCTCAAAGGTGAGGACCTCCTTGTGGTAGTTGGAGGGAGTACTGAAGTAGATGGGTAGGTCGATGCGCCCGAGGGGCCACGTGCGTTTCCCTAGCACAATGCCATGGAAAAGCGCGGCGTCACCCCGGAGCTGCGACTGGTCGAGCTCTAGGAGCTCTAGGGTGTTGGCATAGAGGATGTTGAGGCCACTGCCTCCGTCCATCAATACCTTAGTGAGCTGGGTGTTGCCGATGATGGGGTCGACGACAAGTGGGTACTGCCCGGGGTTTGGGATATAATCGAGATGGTTGTTCTGGTCGAAGGTGATCGCCTCCCGAGACTAGTTGAGGTATCGGGGAGCGGCCACCTTCACCGATAAGACCTCCTGGTGCTCCCTATTCCGCTGGCATGCCGTGAGGCATGCTGAAGGCCCGCCAAAGATCATGAAGGCATTGTGCACCTCGAGGAACCCGTCGTCCTTGTCGTCCTCCCTGTCGTCGGTGACCCTCCTCTTGGCATCGTTGTCGGGGAGCCCGAGCTTGGTGTAGTAATGTCGGAGCATGGTGCACTCCTCGAGGGCATGCTTTACTAGGCACTGGTGGTAAGGGCAGGGTTTCTTAAGCATGTTGTCGAAGAGCCCGGGGCCTCTAGGGCCTCGGGGATTTTTGCGCTCTGCGGCCATGACTAGGCCAGCCTTAAGGACTTCCTGCTTCCCCTGGCGACCCTTCTTCTTTTCTTGGGGAGGTGGGGAGCTGAGGCCCTGGGGGCCTCATCCCTCTGCTTCCCCTTGGCGTCGTTGTCGGGGAAGATGGCCCCAACAGCCGAGGTGAAGTTGGTGATGTCAAGGAGTGTGGCCGCCGAGGTTGGCACATTCCGGCCCAACTCTTAGACCAGGTCTCGGTAGGTAGTGTCGGAGAGGAAAGCCTAGACGATTTCTGAGTCACCAACCCTTGGCAACTCGGTGCATTTCTTGGAGAAGCACCGGATGAAGTCTTGGAGAGACTCGTCTAGGTGCTAGCGACAACTTTTGAGGTCCTAGGAGTTCCCAGGGCGCATGTATGTGCCCTAAAAGTTCCCAACGAAGACCCTTACCAAGTCACGCCAGTCGTGGATCTATGAGGGAGGGAGGTGTTCGAGCCAGGCTCACGCCGAGTCTGATAGGAACAGCAGGAGGTTATGGATGATGAGCAGGTCATCATCCGCGCCACCTAGCTGACAGGCCAGGAGGTAATTGGCCAGCTAAAGTTTAGGGTTGGTTTCGTTGCTATACTTCATGAGGTTGGTAGGCTACCGGAACCAGGCTAGGAAATGAGCAGCGTAGATGGCTTTGCTAAAAACCCAAGGGCTAGGCGACTCAGGAGAAGGACTATGGTCTTCCCCACTGTCGTAACGGCCACCTCAGTGCAGATGGTAGCCCCGGGTAGGCCCCACACTATCGTGGTGTTGTCGCCTGCTGACCACCTCGTGGTTGCCCTGTGCCTCGCGTCGGTTGCCAAGGCGGTCGTGCAGCAAGGGGACCCTATTTATTGTCGGTGCCTGAGCGGGCTCGGGACGAACCGAGGCCTCCCTATCCTATCAAGGCGGTGCCATGGGAAGGTCCAAGGCGCCTCCGCACTATCGGGAGGCGGAACTCTCAGCCTGCTGCACCGCGGCGGTCTCGAGGAGATCCCGGAGCTTGCCACGAACCCATCACTCCTCCATGGTAGAGGGCTCGAGCATCGTTCAGACTAGCATCACCACAGCCACGACGTTTTGGCTAGTGCGATTGAAGATTGGGGGTGGCTCACCCCCTTCGTCATCGTTGATGCGGTGGTGGATGTCGCGGGCCCTCTATCGGGCTCCTCTGCCATCACCGCAACCTCACTGCTCCCACTCGAGAGTGTCTCGAAGCTGCTGCAGAAGGAGTCGGTCTTGTTCGACCTTGGCCTGAAGCTCACGGAGCTGCTCCAGGTTCGGCCGTTGAAGTTGTCTAGGGGCGAGGTTCTTGTTCCGCGCTGCCGGTGGGACAATGCGTGGAGGTGTGGCATCGCCGGCCCCCTGGCGAAGCAGGGAACGGTTGCCTGCCCCTTCATCCTCATCGCCTGTGCTTGGCATCCTGAGTCCGACATGGAAGCACTCGCGAGTGGGGTCGTAAGTGCCTTCGTCGTCAGAATTGGAGTAGCTGAAGTAGTAGTCGCTCGCAGCCAGGAAGTGGCGCATGGCTTTAGGGTCATGAAGTCTGGAGAAGTCCGCTCCGGCCCATGCCTCGTCCTCCTCTGAGGAGTCAGCGTGGGTGTGGGTCAAAGTCGTGGTGTCGAAGTCGAGGGCGAAGCGTTGGTGGCGTCCGAAGGGCTCTATGTGAGCGGAAGCGTAGGTGGAAGCGTAGGTGGCGGCGGCATTCCTCAACCCGAAGGGGTACGGGGATGGTGCCGTCGCTAGGCTTTGCTCCATCGAAGTCAACTCCTCAGAAGGTGGTGGGGTAGAGCTTGATGACGGGGCATCGTCGCGCGCCACCGGCGTCTTTCCCTCATCCAGGCTTAGGCTAGATAGGTCCCCAACCAGGGACCTTATGCCAATAGCTAGGTGTGGGATACCAGTGGAGCACGGCACGTCGCCTTGAGCTTGCGTGGTGTCGGGGTGGCCCCGCTCGTGTCGTGCTTGGTGAGCACGACGAGAGCGGCCGCCCGGGTGCCGTCTACGCCTAGGCTGCTGGTGCATGATGTCGTCGTCGATTGGTGGGGCTCGAGGTGTGAGGAGTACCATATCGTACTCACATCCTAGAGATATGAACTCTAGGCTCCCAAACTAGATCACCATGCTGAGACACAGTGGTCGTACGAGGTTTGTCATCCGAAACTCATTAGGATGATGAAGCTGACACACAGAGGCCCCTACCTGGCGCACCAACTGTCGGTGTTTTGGACCGGTGGGCCCTCAACCAACTAGTGAAAATGTACTGCGTGCCCCTAATCCCGGATGGTGATGCAAAGAGACACAAGGTTTATACTGGTTCAGGCAATAGGTGCCCTACATCCAGTCTAAGAGATCGATCTTGTATTCCTTGCACCAAAATGCTCATAGTAGGGGGTTACAAGCAGGGCGAGAGAGGGAGCTAGTCCCAGGTCTCGGCGTGGAGCGATGCTAATTGCTTGAGATGTTGATCTCAAGTAGCGAGGGAGCGTGTGTGTTACAGAGTGTCGCTTGCGCGAGTGAGTGAGTCTATGTTCATGTTCGTCTATCTCGTGAACTCGTTTATGCTTGAGTATCTATGAGCGTGAGAGTAAGTTTGTCCCCCGTCCTTAGAAATGGCCCTGGTCTCTCCCTTTTATAGTTGAAGGGGGACAGGGGTGATACATGTGTTAGCTACATGGCGTCGTGCGAACAGAGGCGGCATGTCTGAGCCCTGTAGCCTATTACTGTGGCGGCATGGTTGATGGAGTGGTCCTACCCTTGGAGTGTAGGAGCAACGCGCCGGTCATGTCTGATCCTGTGCGACGTGGGAGCTCCAGTGATAGCTTGACGTAGGGCCTGGCGGGCGACGTGCCGGTCGCTGTGTGTTGACTGCGTGAAGAGCCAAGGCTCAGTTGGTGCTGAGGCCGAGCCATCGTGGGGGGCTCGGCGGGCATGAATCCCGAGGTTGCCAAGACCCTAGAGTAGATTGCCAAGGCGTGGAGGGAGCAGTTGGTCCTATACACTGATTCTGAGGCTATAGTGACCCGGACTTGACTCCCCACGCCGCGTTGTTCCTGGTGCAGGGGTTAGGTAGCATAGTGCAGTGCGGGCGCCGGTTGTGGACATAGTACTGAGCACAGCGGCCGGTAACCCCTACCCTGTCCTGTCCTATCCTGGACGGTATGGTGCTGATGCGACTTCCCGTCTCGTCGGCTGCTCTGTTGTGTCGAGCTGTCCTCCGTCTGATGTTGCGGGAGTGGTTGGTCGCATTAATTAGACATGACGCTCTGTTGGGGAGATCGGTCGAGGCAGAGGCGATGGGGTTATAACTGAGCCAGCCTCGAGCGAGACTGAGAATTGGCATCTCGTCCGAGGCTTTACGCGCGGGGCCTTGGGCGAGACGGAGAATTGGTTCCCCGTCCAAGGCCTTTCGTGCGAGGCCTTGAGGGATGCGGAAAATCGGTAGACCGTCCAAGGCCTCTCGTGCGAGGCCTTGAGCAAGGCGGAGAGTCAGTGGCCTCGGTCAAGGCCGGGGGTTGGCCAATAGTTTGTCCCTTAGCATTGATTTTGACGGGGTCTAAGCGATTTTTTCAGTTGTTGCTTAGGGGACCTCTTTCTATGGTACCCGACAATCAGTGTCAGGGTTGTAAGCATGGCAAATAGCTCCAACTTCCATATCCCTCTAGTGAGTCAGTGTCACAGCGTCCCTTTGACCTTGTTCATTGTGATGTATGGGGTCCTGCACCCTTTGTTTCAAAAGGGGGTCATCAATATTATGTCATATTTATCGATGATTTCTCTCGCTTCACATGGGTGTATTTCATGAAACATCGTAATGAGGTGTTATCCATATATAAGATATTTGCTCAGATGATTCGTACTCAATTTGACACTCCTATTCGTGTTTTTCCTGCTGACTCTGCTAGGGAGTATCTCTTGGGCATTTTTTACCAATTTCTTTCTTAGCAGGGCACTCTTTTTCAGTTTTCTTGTCCTGGCGCGCACACTCAGAATGGTGTTGCTAAGCATAAACATCGCCACCTTCTTGAAACTGCTCGTGCTCTTATGATTTCTTCCTCTGTTCCACCTCATTTTTGGGTTGATGCGATATCCACTGCCACTTATTTAACTAACATTCAGCCTTCATCTGCTCTTCAAGGCGGAATCCCATATGAGCGCCTCTGTGGCAAGCCACCAGATTACTCCAGTCTTCGCCTTTTTGGGTGTCTTTGCTATGTCCTTGCTCCTCGTGAACGCACTAAGCTGACATCTCAATCTGTTGAGTGTGTTTTCCTGGGCTATAGTGCTGAACACAAGGGATATCGTTGTTGGGACCCTGTTGCTCGTCGTATGTGGATTTCTCAGGACATTACTTTTGACGAGTCTCGCTCATTCTATCATCGGCCTACCTCTGATGTTTCTCCCTAGACTGTTGTTGAGCCTCTTTCCTTCTTCATCTTTTTTGATACACCTATCTCCACTGTGTTTCTTCCTCCACCATCTCCTCTTGCACCCTCTCCTTCGCTGCCTTCTCCGCCGCCTTCACATGTTCCTTTTAGGTCCATTTATGATTCCAAACCCCCTGTGATTCACACCTACAGTCGTCGCCTCCAGAATCCCTCGCCTCCTATTGAGGCATCTCTTGATGTTGCACCTCCGGTTGAGACATCTTCGGTTGCGGATATTTCCTCCCAGCCATCCTCTCGTTATGATCTTCGTGACCGTGGGTCGCTAAAGCCTACAAACCGGTATGGTTTTGCTAGCACCGTTCTTTCTGAGCCGGCCACATACCATGATGCCAATTGTCATCCAGAATGGCAACATGCCATGGCTGAGGAGATTGCTGCTCTAGAGCGCACTGGCACTTGGGATCTTGTTCCTCTTCCTTCTCATGCTCGTCCCATCACGTGTAAGTGGGTTTATAAGATTAAGACTCGCTCAGATGGCTCTCTCGAGCGTTATAAGGCCCGTCTTGTTGCTTGTGGTTTTCAACATGAGCATGGTCGTGACTATGATGAGACCTTTGCTCCTGTGGCTGCCATGACCACTATTCGCACTCTCCTTGCTGTGGCCTCTGTTCGTGTCTGGTCCATTTCTCAACTCGATGTCAAAAATGCCTTTCTTAATGGTGAACTCCATGAGGAGGTCTACATGCGACCACCTCCTGGGTATCTTGTTCCTGATGGCATCGTTTGTCGTCTTCGTCGCTCTCTTTATGGACTGAAACAAGCTCCTCGTGCTTGGTTTCAACGCTTTTCCTCTATGATCATGGCTGTTGGTTTTTCTCCGAGTGCTCATGACCCTGCCTTGTTTGTTCATAATTCATCTCGTGGCCACACTCTTCTTCTTCTTTATGTTGATGATATGCTCATCACTGGTGATGATTCTGAGTATATGGCATTTGTGAAGGCATGTCTCAGTGAGCAGTTTCTCATGTCCGATCTTGGCCCTCTTTGTTACTTTCTTGGGATTGAGGTCTCTTCAACCTCTAATGGCATTTATCTGTCCCAAGACAAGTACATTCAAGATCTTCTTGATCGTTCTTCCCTCACTGATCATCGCACTATTGAGACTCCCATAGAGCTTAATCTTCATCTTTGCACAACTGATGGTGAACCTCTCACTGACCCCACTCGATATCGTCATATTGTTGGGAGTCTTGTCTATTTAGGTGTGACTCGTCCTGACATTTCATATGCTGTGCACATTCTTAGTCAGTTTGTTTCCGCTCCCACTCACCTCCACTATAGTCATCTTCTTCGTGTCTTGTGTTACCTTCGTGGGACCATTACTCGCCGTCTGTTCTTCCCACCTCTAGCTCTTTTCAGCTCCAAGCCTACTCCGATGCTATTTGGGCTAGCGACTCTTCTGATCGTCGCTCTCTTTCAGCCTATTGTGTTTTTCTTGGTGGTTCTCTCATTGCTTGAAAGACTAAGAAGCAGACCGTGGTTTCTCGTTCGAGTGCAGAGGATGAGTTGCGAGCTATGGCTCTTGCGACAGCAGAGGTTACTTGGTTACGATGGCTAATTGAGGATTTTGGTGTTTCAGTTTCCGTGCCAACTCCTCTCTTGTCTGACAGTACCGGTGCTATCAGCATAGCTTGTGATCCGGTGAAGCATGACCTCACCAAGCATATCGGTGTTGATGCGTCTTACACTCGGGCACAAGTGCAGGATGATGTCATTACTCTTCGCTATGTGCCTTCGGAGCTTCAGTTGGCTGACTTCTTCACAAAGGCACAAACAAGAGCTCAACATCGTTTCTTTCCCTCCAAACTCAGTTTTCGTGATCCACCCTGAGTTTGAGGGGGGGTGTTAGATATAGATGTATAGGTGTCTTTGCTATTTCCTCTTTGTGTAAGGGCTTCTATGCATATATGCCCATGTACATGTTTGGGCTGAAGCCCACCGGAATGCATTGAGTTCATTCACTCCTAACATCAACCACATGAAAATCTTGATTTTAAGAGGCAGCTTAGCTTTCCAAAGCTGTTTGTAATCATCATCATCATCACAATTTCCAAACAGATGCTTGTACATTGATTTGACAGAAAATTTTCCTTATTGTTCCCATTTCCAAAGTGCTCTATCAGCTTGCTCATTACAGTTATATCTGAAAAGCATATTGTGTAGGTCTCGCAATTGGTTCTGCAAATCCTCAGAGAGCCATCTTTTAAAATGAAGTCTCCAACCTCTACCACAAATTTTAGAGACAGAACAGTTTTGGTCAAAACAAATTTCAAACAGATTGGGGAATCTATCCTTCAGGGATAGAGGTCCACACCAAATGTCATTCCAAAAATCAATGTTTCTCCCATTTCCCAGCTTCATTATTCTCCCTTTAACATACACATGTTTGACTTTGATCAGATCATTCCACACAGGAGAATTAAAAGGTTTGTAAGTGAGCTGAGCAACCCATTTATTTTTCATGTATTTGTGTCTAACAATATCTTGCCAAATTCCTTCTTCATTTTCTAGTTTCCACCACCACTTGCAAAGTAGACTTGTGTTCATTCTCCTTAAGTCTTTGATACCTAACCCCCCTTTTTGCTTAGGTTTTGTGATAATCTTCCATTTTACCAAATGGTACTTTCTTTTAGTCCCTCCCCCTTGCCAGAAAAATCTCTTCCTGACCTTATCAATTTTCTCAACAACAATAATAGGGAGCTGGTACATAGATATAGCAAAAGTTGGCATACTACTTAGGCATGAATTAAGCAAGATACATCTCCCCCCAATGGATAAAGAGCTACCTTGCCATCCATCTAATCTCTTCATGTTTTTTTCATTCAAAGGTAACCAATCAGCGATATGTAATCTGGAGCCAGAAACAGGAACTCCCAAATATTTTATCGGCCACTTACCAGTAGCACAGTTGAAAGTCTCAGCATATTCCACAGCCTTGATCATATCTTGACTAACCATCATAGCCTCACTTTTGCTAAAATTTATCTTGAGGCCTGACATCATTTCATACAAGTATAACAGAAACTTCAGATTAGTAGCCTGTTCTTTGTTATCCTGGATACACAGGATTGTATCATCAGCATATTGCAAAATTGCTATTCCATTTTCCACATACTCAGGCACCAGCCCAGTAATAAGTTTGTTCTTTTGTGCATTAGTAAGCATCTTGGCCAAAGTATCAGCAGCAATATTAAAAAGAAATGGGGATAGAGGGTCCCCTTGTCTCACACCTTTCCCAGTGGAGAAATAGGGGCCTTGAGTGTTATTAATTTTCACACCTAACGTACCAGAAGATACAATATCACTAATCCACTTGCACCATTGGCTATCAAAGCCCCTCTGCTCTAAACATTTAAAAAGAAATTTCCAGTTGATTTTGTCGTACGCTTTTTCAAAGTCTAGCTTAAGCACAAGGCCATCCTTCTTTTTAACTCTAGTATCATGTAAGATCTCATGAAGAGCCATCACCCCATCCATAATATTTCTATTTTTGATAAAGCCAGATTGGCATCTGTTAATAATCTTGCCCATAACTTTTTCAAGTCTCAGCATGAGGGCTTTAGTAAAAATCTTGAACACCACATTAAGCAAACAAATGGGTCTGTACTGCTGTATTTTATTGGCATCTTTAACCTTTGGCAGTAATGTAATCACCCCATAATTAAACCTTCCAATGTTCAGGTCATTTTGATAAAAATCATGGAACATGTTTAACAGATCATATTTAATTATATCCCAACAACTTTGATAAAATTCAATGGGCAAGTGATCAGGCCCAGGAGCAGTGTTTTTTCCCATTGAAAAAACAGAAAGTTTGATTTCCTCCATTGTAAAATTTTTAGTCAACTCTGTATTTTCTTCTTCAGAGACCTTCTCCCCAGGCTCCCAACAGTTTGAGTCCAGATACATATCTGTGTTAATAGATGGACCAAACAGGTTCTTATAATATTGGGTGGCATGATCAGAAATTAACTCATCCCCTTCTATACTACCATTTTTCACTTTGCAGACAGAAAATAGTATTTTTCCTCTTCTTTCCATTAGCTATCCTATGGAAGTAGGCAGTGTTACTTTCCCCCTTCAACAACCAATTGGAATTGGACCTTCTACGCCAATAACTTTCCTCCTCCAAAAATTTGACAAGTTCCTTCTGAATGAAAATTTTCCTCTCCAGAAGATTAGTGGGCAGACTAGACTGTTCCTCAAGAATCTCCAGTTTCTCCAACTCCTCCTGTAAAATCTTCTTATATTTTCTATTATGTCCTTTAATACTTTGACCCCATCCTCTCAGGATTTTTTTAACTCTGTTCACTTTAATGCACCATTTGTCCATGTTACTTTTTGCATTGACCTCTTTATTCCAAATTTCACCCACTTTATTGAAAAAGTCAGGATGCTTAATCCAAGAATTCTCAAAGCTAAAAGGCTTTGAAATCTTGATTTGACTAAGCTCTCTGCTATAGATGATGGGATTATGATCAGAGGGGAATCTAGGGATCTTTTTGATGTTACAGAGCGGGAACTCTTGTTCCCAACTTCCTGAGATGAAAACTCTGTCAAGTTTTTCCAGTGTGGGATTGCTTCTATTGTTACTCCAAGTAAACTTTCCTCCTTGCAGAGCTAAGTCCCTAAGCTCATATGAATTGATGATTCTATTAAAAGTATCAGAGAATCTGTTTTGAACAAAGTTTTTGTTCTTATCTTCACTAAACCTCAAAATGTTAAAGTCCCCTCCAATCAACACAGGATACTTGCATTTTAGGCACATATTTGCCAATTCACATAAAAATTGGTCTTTAAGTTCATCTTGAGCAGGGCCATAGACATTCACCAAGGACAAGTGCTTATTAAGCATTTTGTCGTGAACATTAGCAACTATGGAAAACTCACCATTCTCAAAATTTTCCAAATCAAATCTCTCAATTTTGATACCACTAAGCATTCCACCAGATTTACCTCTTGAGGGAGTCCAGAACCATTTAAAGTTCTTCTGGATATCCAGAGATCTAAAAAATTTCTCAGTATAATTTTTTCTCATAGTCTCCTGGATACACACAAAATCCACTCTGTTCCCCAATTAGGTCTTTAAGCAAGGTGCTCAATCCTTTCTTATAGACCCCTCTACAATTCCAAATGAGGCCTATCATTTGACAACTTTTTTAATTTTATTTCTGTCTCTGAGATTAAATCTAGGGCTAGCCATAGATTTATCTCCAGTAGAGGTGGAGGCACCATTCCAAGGTTGGTTCTCCTTACCCCTACTTTGTTGCAAATTGTTCTTCCTCTTAATAAACTTCCCCTTCCTTTTTTTTCTTTATTGAGCTGGCTATAGGGCAGACTTCAGACTCAGATTCCTCAGTCTGCCAGCCATCAATATTGTTTTCAGAAAAGGGAGGAATCTCCTCCAATTCAACATTAACTTCAGTAACAGTAGAATCCACAGGGTTGTTTAAAGCTGCTCTTGCTATTTCTAAGTCTCTTAGCATATCAATGTTATCAAAAGATAGCTCAGCCTGGTCTATGCCCATTTGTACAGCAATATCAATCAAATTACTATCAGCTAGAACTGCAAAGGAGTTCTTAGAAAGAGAGATAATACCTTCATCTTTGTCTTTTCCAATCTCCTCCACCGCTTCCCCCTCCTTGTTGCAGCTTTTCTGCTCCTGGTCCCTTCCTCTTTTGCTCTGTCTGACCTTTTGCCACTCCTTAACAGCAAGCTTCTCCTGTTTGTTGTTATCCCCTGGACCTTTTTGGTTCTGCACCATGTGAACCATCATGATATCAATATTCTCATCTTCATGTCGAATCTTCTGAGTCCCAATAGCTTCTTCTTCATGAGTTAATTCATCCCAGTTGATTTGAGTATTCCCTTCTTCATTGGTGCTTTTACCCTCAACTTCTTCTTGGCTTGAAACTGCAATTGGTGGTTCCTGAGTACCAGTTGCTGGACTCAGAGAGACTGCTCTTTCTGTCTCTATTTCTTTCTCATTAGCTTCAATCACAGGCGACAGCTCCTTTATGCTACTTGCCCCAATTCGCAACATTTGAACCCTGTTCCAGTAGGGCAAAAATCATGATTTTGGATAGCTCTTTTCGCTTCAATTGCAGCCAAAGAATCAAATGTTCCCCCATACATATTTGTTCCATATTCATTGATTGCAAACGATTTCCCTTCAGTGAAAGCCATGCATGTCAACTTCCTGATCTCAACAGAGTCAAAACTTCCAAAAGATAGACTTTCGGCCCCAGGCATACACAGATCCCCTATGTTTAGACCTTCATCTTCACTATCTTCAGTGTCATTTATATTCTCTTGCACTGT
This sequence comes from Miscanthus floridulus, assembly GCF_019320115.1. Taxonomy (NCBI): domain Eukaryota; kingdom Viridiplantae; phylum Streptophyta; class Magnoliopsida; order Poales; family Poaceae; genus Miscanthus; species Miscanthus floridulus. Next base: position 64,146,594 of record NC_089580.1, on the reverse strand, counting down.
TTCCTTCATATTATCATTTCTGACTCCTTGCACAGCTTCACTGACTTTCTTCCCTTTGCTGTTGTTACCATAGTTACTTGGTCCTGCTTCAGCATCATTTGTTTGAGGATTTTCACCCAGTTTTGGCTTCTTTGGGGATGGCCCTTCATCATTAGATTTCTCTCCAGCAATTCTTATCCACTTGTTCCCTGCTGGGTTTGTATATCCTTCTTGCTCAACCTCTCTTTGAAAATGGAAGTCATGCCAATAGAAATCCAGTACTCCATCAACTGTTGCAGGAACCTTGGTGATGTCTCTACATCCAATTCTAACTCTGACATATTCAAATTTTGTAAGATTGCCTTTGTCCACTTCCAGGGGAACTCCTACTTTTGATGCAACCAAACACACATTGGAGAATGACCTTTTCTCATATGATATTCCTCTTATCCTAAACCAAGCAAACTCCTGTGGTCCTTTGGAACCAGCAGAGGAGTTCCATTTCTCCACTTTCATTACCACAGATTATGATATGGAGTATACAATCTGAAGAAATGCAGCAAGCGTACCGCCCATAGATCACAAGCAGTGACAGCAGTGGATGAAGCAAGCCGGATGCTCGACCATTGTGCAGTGATGGTTGCTTGGTAGTCCTGCCGGTTCCAGAGAACCACGACCTTCCTGTTGTTGCTGATTGTCCCAGCCCAAACCTACAAAAGAACACAACACACTCAGTTTCAGAAATCGGAACCATACTAAGGCATTTTGTGGTTTTGCTGTGGATTCATGGAAGGTGCTAATACTGAGGTTGAGGAATACTTACCTCCAAGCCATTGTTGGATTGCACTTTCTTTCCCTGGACACCTAGACTATCTGTTCAGAAATCTGTTGCATCAGTACACGAAACGCCATAAAATCATCATAGTTAAGAATGTGGAAGGGAAGTCTTGCCTTGGTTCACAGTGATGACTTCTGAGTTGCTGAGTATGTCCTTTGTCTGCTGGCTCATCAACCGTACATCCTTTGTCCTTTGTGTTGCTGAGTATGTTCACAGTGATGACTTCCGAGTTGATCAGAAGGCAAGATAGCACTGTTAACACGCAGAAAAATTCTTAGTACCTTGGCAAGTGCCCAGATGCTGAAGTGAGAGCGGTACTCCGCCTCAGACATACCACCGTTGCCCACTTCAAGCATGTCAGGATGATCAAACACAACAGAATCTATTATCAATTGGTAAATTTTCACAAATGTTTAGGCACGGACAGAATCTTCTCTGAACTCTTACCGTTCCACCCACCAGGTCCGCCGTCGGAAGCCCATCTGTCATTCTGGCTGAAAGTACTGTTGGCTGATAAGCCATGCTGAAAGTACTGTTGGTTGATTTGTTATGAGAGAAAAATACTGTTCGTTGGCTGAAAAAGTACGCTTATAAGCCAAGCGAACAGGGCGTTACGCTGTTTCCCATGCTGCTTGCCCAGGTAGCAGGATTTTGTCTTCCCCTATGGAAGAGGCACAGTTGAAGAAATTAGTATCAGTAACATTCTTCCCTCTGGACAGAAGTGTTGCTAGGAGGAAACTCACCATTCACACAGCGAGAAGAAGATGTTCTTGCCATAGGTCTTCATAGCATTGCTCATTTTAGTATATATGCAATAGCTATAAGAAGTTACTGAGCAATCTGGCATGCAATGCTCGATGCATCAATCACAGTGCAGTTTTAAGGTATCGTTCTTGTTTACCTCTCCATGACACTCCTGCCAGCATCATTGCAGTTTTCATACTTCAGATAATCAATACCCTGGAGTTGAGAGAAGAAGAGTTAGAAGAACACACCAGAAACTCAGAATCATTAGATGATCAACCACTTTGCCACTGTTGATTTGGCACAATCATCAGGGAAGCAATAGAAAGAGATTTTACCCAAGATGAAAATGTTTTCACATCCTGCTCTTCATGATCAAGTGATCCTGGCATTTTTTTGCTGCTTGTCCGTGCCCTGCAATGAACGGTGTCAGTTCAGTTTCAGGTTTGCTATTACAAATTATTATTTTGGTTGGTATTGAGGATTACAGTTACTCTAGGACCAGAATAAATTGGCACTTAAATATATCATAATAAAACTGATTTTTGATAGGTAGCAGCATAGCATACCCATCATCACTGTAGATGCCAAGCTTCAGCCCTTTTGCGTGCACATAATCTGCAAGTGCCTTGATGCCAGAGGGGAAGGTTTGTCTATTTGCAACAAAGTTTCCCTGAGAAATAATAATGCAACTTTGTCAATACTGACAGATCGACAGTGCTAAAATGTTGGCAGGTCATCCTGCAAGAGGAAAATAAAAGTAGAGTGTGCTTTGGCCACTGGATCACAAAAAGTTTGTAAAAGAAAAAAAAACTTCAATTACTCATTATAGCTGCAAATTGTCCACATACTAGTTCTGTATTTACTATTTAAATCCTCATTAGCATATATAAAAACAAAGTTTTAAAGTTCTCTATAATCTAGTTGTTATTGATGAGTTCCTCTCCATTTACTTTTGTGCTTTCTAGAAGTTCCCCTCCACATTTTTTTTTGCTTGCAGTGATGTTAATGCTGAAAATGATTGGGGTGGTTAGTGGTTAGCGTGCCGCATCTGTAGGCAAATTTGATCTTCTTACCTGGTAGTCCCTGTCAGATTCTGCCCAGCAATCATCTGAAAGAAGATAAGGAAAACCTTTCAGCCAAGGACTAATTTATGTACTACGTATGTATCATGCGAAAATGAGGTTTCAGATCACAATCCATGCCTATATTAACATATTCATAGCCCAATTTCGCCAGACCAGTGTTGACCAGTGCATCAGCTGAAGAAAAGGAAAACTGTTACAGCAGAATTGAGAATCTCGTGTGATTTCTCCAAACCAAATATGTATGTAACGATGGCAAAGTTTATGAATGAATGTGTTGATAGGAGGAGCAGGCGTACCTGTCTGCTTGATAAGGTCCTCGTTGATCCCGCAGACAAAGTGGTTCTAACTATTCCACCTAAACAAACAGCACTACACGCACAATTTCGTCACCGCCTCACCGGAGACCAAAAGGTTAGTAATTTTTTAAAAATTAGGAAATAGAAAAGTTCCGGTCTCTGCTGTCGCAAAACAGCCAATTTTTTTTTTTTTTGACAGCAGCAAGTAAACACGTGATGCAAGCATACGAGTACACACATGCTTGGCATGACAGTACCCCCGCTGTATGTGTGCTGGAGTGCGCCTACTAACAGTTCACGATGCCATCGTGTAATATACGTGACTTGACGACGGTGACGCCTGCGGCGCCGCTAACCCTGTTTCTGTGTCCCCTCTAACAGGGGTGGAAACCTGGTGTTACACTCAAAAGGTCTCGATATGGGATATGGGCATCTCCAGTAAGTTCTTACGAACGTGTTGGAAATTAATTGGCGCGACAAATAACAAGAGAAACTAGCAAAGAAGAGAGGAGACCGTGTTTGGCTCACCCTAGTTGGCTTAGCCGATCCAGCCAGTCGGCTTAGCCAACTCTACAAACCCAGTTGACTTAGCCGCCTGCCTGAGTCGACTAAGCCAACTCCCCTCTGCTGCCTGTTGTGCCACAACATCTGAACCCGATAAAATCGGCTTAGCCGACTTGGGAGTCGGCTAAGCCGACTTTGACTGTTGTTTCGAGTCTGATTGATTTACAAGTCGGTTTCGGACCAATTTTGGACATCCTTCCTATTGTGATGAGACCACCCCTTTTATATATATGAGAAGATCACGGTCGATTGAGGATCTCAACTTCCAGTCGTCAAGATCAATCTACACCCCCATTTACCCCTTTCTCCTCTCTACCTTGTTATATTCGTCATGTCTACCGGCGAGATTTGGCGGTGTTCTAGTCGGCCTTGCTGGTCCTAGGACACCCTCACGTGCTCCTCTCTGATGGGTATTCCCGGAAGTATATGTTGCGGAGACCTCATGCTTGATCCTAACTTCATCACAATAGGCTTCAATGTTTGTGTTGTCAAATTCCTTTCCATTGTCACTTCTAATTTTCTTGAGCTTCACTTTAAATTCATTTTGTGCTCTCTTGGCAAACTTCTTGAAGCAAGATGCAACTTCGGATTTGTCATGAAGGAAGAATACCCATGTGTATCTTGGATAGTCATCAACAATCACAAGACAATAAAGATTTCCTCACAAACTCTTGTATGTTGTTGGTCCAAATAAGTCCATGTGAAGGAGTTCTAGCACTCTTGTGGTTGACATGAAAGCTTTTGTTGGATGAGTATTTGCAACTTGCTTGCCGGCTTGATATGCACTACAAAGCTTGTCCTTCTCAAACTTTACATCCTTCAACCCTCTCACCAAATCATTCTTCATTAGCTTCTTGAGTGAGCTCATCCCAACATGAGCAAGTCTTCTATGACATAGCCACCCAAGTGTTGTTTTGGTGAATAGGCATGTTTTCAAGTTAGCATCTTCGGAGGTAAAATCCACTAAGTATAGGTTGTTGTATCTAAATTCTTTGAATATCACTTGATCATCATCCTTCTTAGATACAACAACTTCCTTCTCGATGAACAAGCATTGAAAGCCAAGATCACAAAATTATCCAACGGATAGCAAGTTGAAGCTCAATGAAGCAACATAAAGCACATTTGAGATAGAATGATTATTTGATATTGCCACTTTGCCCAATCCTTTAACCTTGCCCTTAGAATTATCTCCAAATATGATTCTTTCTTGTCCATCTACTTCTTCATCTAGTGAGGTGAACATACGAGGATCACCGGTCATATATTGTGTGCAACCACTATCAATAACCCAATGACTTCCACCGGTCTTGTAGTTCACCTACACACAAGAGATCAAGCTTTAGGAACCCAAACTTGTTGAGGGTCCTTCACCTTCTCAACAAGTGACTTTGCAACCCAAATTTTCTTAGGCCTATTCTTGTTTGGAGGTCCTAAGAACATGACTTTCATCTTTCCACTAGAATCCTTTCTAAGCATATAATGAGCATTGAAGGCAAAAAGGTCTAGCATGCTTGGGCAAGGGTTGTGGCGGTGGAGTTTGGCACTCATGGGCAACGTGGCCTTCTTGTCCACACTCAAAACATTTCTTTGGCTTTGGCTTTTGTTGTTGTTGAGCTTGAGCCTTCTTCTCTTTGTTTGCCATGTACTCAATGCCACTTCTATCCATATTCATGACGGTGTTCATTAGTAGCTCACTTTGAAGATGCTTGCCTCTTGTAAACTTGCTCAATCCAATCTTGAGATGCTCTTTCTCCAACTTGAGCTTCTTGTTCTCTTCCTTGAGAGCATCATTATTTTTCTCTTGCTTAAGCTTCTTGTTCTATTCTTTGAGCTTCTCATTCTCAAGAATCAAGTCACCATCATGATCACTAGTTTCAAGTACTATGGTGTTGGTGGTCTTGAGCTCTTCAAGATCATTCTTGAGCTTTTCATTGTCATTCTTGAGCTTGACAAACTCATCATAATCATCAGCCTCAACCACTTGCTTGCCCTTGCTACTAGAACTTTGCTCAATGCTCTCAATGATCAAATCATCACATGATGTAGCTATATTAATCTTAACAATATTGTTAGTAGCATCATGTGGCTCATTGGATAGAAATTCTTGAGCAATGACAAGATTATCATGATTAATCTTAAGAGTAGTATATTCTTTTTTTAGCTTGTTGTGGCTAGTGATGAGCTCTTTGTGCATCCCCTCAAGTTTGTCATGTTTATCTTTAAGCTCTTTCTTAGAAGATTTAAGTTTGGATGATATAGCATCATTTGCTTCTCTAAGCTCAACACTAGCATTTTTAGCTATATCATATTTTGCTAAAAGTGAATCATTCTTAGTCTCTAGTTTTTCATTCTTAGCTCTACTCTTTCTAATGATCTTAGTGTATTGATTTAGCAATTTAACAAGACCATCATAAGAAGGTGATTCATATTCATCATCATCACTATCGCTATCATCATTGCTAGCATGTTCATCACCACTACTACATCATTTGATACCTTGCGATCATCCTTGGCCATAAGGCATAGGTGTGTAGGGGATGATGGCGGTGGTGGCGGTGAAGATGATGAAGAGTCAATAACATGGCGGCCACCTTCTCGTCGCCACTATCATTATCGGATGAGCCACTAGATGAATCAATGTCCGTGAGCCAATCACCGACGATGTATGCCTTTTCACTTTTCTTCTTATTGTGGAAGTCCTTCTTGCCATCTTTCTTCTTGTATGACTTCTTCTTCTTCTTCATTGCTTGAGTCATCTTTCTTGCCCTTGTACTTGTTCTTGTACTTGTCTTTCTTGGGCTTTGTGTATTGATGTGCTAGATGACCAAGTTCTTCACAATTGTAGCAATCCATCTCTGAGATTGGCTTCCTTCTAGAGCTTGTGAAGAACTTCTTCTTGCCATCGAACTTGATGCCACTCTTGTTGAGCTTCTTTAGCATCTTGGTGGTTCTTTTCACCATGAGAGCAAGACTTGCATCATCAATTTCATCATCACTTGAGCTCTCATACTCAAGTCTTGCTTTGCCCTTTTCTTGGCTAGCCTTGAATGCCAAGTCTTTGCCTTTCTTCTTGTTAGAGGATGAGCTATCTTGAGGTGTGGGTACATGTACATCTCATGAGCATTGATCTTTCCTAAGATTTGTGTCAGTGTAGCGGTGAAAAGATCACCTTGATGAAGCACGGTTACAATATGCCCATATTTGTCAATGGGGAGGACACTCAAGATCTTTCTTATAACATCGAATGGTTGCATTTGAGTGAGTCCAAGGCCATTGACTTCCTCTACAAGAACATTCAAGCGTGAATATATTTCATTAGCACATTCTTTAGGAAGCATCTCAAAAAAGTTAAGCTTTTTCATAACAAGATGATAGCGTTCCTCACGCTCACTCTTTGTTTCCTCATGGAGCGCATAAATGTCCGACCATAGTGCATAGGCGTCTTTGTGGTTCCTCACCCGGTTGAACATATCTTTGCAAAGGCCTCTAAAGATGATGTTTTGAGCCTTTGCATTCTATTTTTCGTAATTCACCTTATCGCCTTGTAGGTGTGTATCATCCTGAGGTTTTGGGAAACCTTGTGAGGTGGCTCTAAGTATTTCAACATCTAGAGCTTCTAGATACGCCTCCATGCAGATTTTCCAATATGGGAAATCATCCCCCTCAAAGATAGGAGGAGGTCCATCCCCGTGAGACATCTTTCTCTAGGTGGTTAAGCCTAAATACGTGAGCACGAGGCTCTGATACCAATTGAAAGGATCAAGATGCCCAAGAGGGGGGGGGGTGAATTGGGCTAATTCTAAATTTCTTTGCAATAATTAAGTCCTATGGTTAACCCAATTAACCCCTTGTGCCTAAAAAAGTGTATCTATTGATCTACCGCACAAAAGTTTAGTAACCTATGTTCTAATCCTACTCTAGCATGGCAATTCTATGAATGTAAATGATAAGAATTAAATTGCTCAAAGTAAATAGAGAAGGAGGAACGCGGCGATGTTTTGCCGAGGTATCGGAGAGTCGCCACTCCCCACTGGTCCTCGTTGGAGCACCTGCGCAAGGGTGTAGCTCCCCCATGATCCGCGTAAGGATCAAGTGCTCTCTACGGGTTGATTTTTCGACACTCCATCGCGGTGAATCACCCACAACCGCTCACAACTTGAGTTGGGTCATCCACAAGCTCCGCCGGATGATCACCAAACTCCCAATCACCATCAAGCCGTCTAGGTGATGGCGATCACCAAGAGTAACAAGCACAAACTCTCACTTGACCACGACAAGTCTAATGAGAAGGGTGGATGCACACTTAGCTACTCTTGATTTCACTAATGAGGGCTCTCTTTGGGATTCTTAAATCTCAATCACCTCACTATGACCTTGCTCTTCTTGGCACTCTCAAAGATGTTTCTTAGCTGTTGGAATGAGCAAAAGTACCCCCACACACGAATAGAGAAAGTATTTATAACCATAGCTGAAAAACGAACTGTTATGTGTCTCTGCGGGGTGACCGGACGCTCCGGTCAGTTCTCCCCGAACTCCAGTGTTTAAGTGGTGACCGGACGCTGGACAGCGCCCGGTCGTGATTTTCCCTCTCTGGAACCTTACTGGAGTCAACCAGACGCTGGGACTCAGCGTCCGGTCAACACTGACCAGACGCGTTCGGTCGTGATTTCCCTTCTCTGGAACCTTACTGTAGTCGACCGGACGCTGGGACTCTGCGTCTGGTCACTTCACCTCTCAGCGTCCGGTCACTTCCAGACGACTTCACCTTGATCAAATGAATTGACCGGACTCTGTGCCAGCGTCCGGTCAAACCGAAGCCAGCATCCGGTCAGCATTTGACCCTTTATTCACTTCCAACTCTCGATCATACGTGAATGAAGTTTGCTCCAATAGATCTAAGGGCTTTTTAGGAGCTACCTAGTGCTAGGCTTAGCAAGTGTGCACCACACCTAACTCACTAGACTCACCTAGGTCAAGCTACCCGTCCATACCCCCCTTAATAGTATGGCCAAAGGAAAAACAAAGTCCTAAACTACTCTAAGTGTCTCTTCAACTCCAATCGACACTTAGAACTAGTCCATCCTTAACCTTGTCGTCCATCCTTTGAAAACCGAAACGATTTTCATCGTAGAGGCATGACCACCATGATAGCCCAATCGATCTCCATTACCATGACCTAACTTAATTGCCTCTGCAAAACACACGTTAGTCATAGTAATCATGTATTATCATTAATCACCGAAACCCAACTAGAGGCCTAGATGCTTTTAAGTCTATCAAGCGAAGAACATGCTCAACATCAGTCTAACCGGTCTCTAGATCGGTTTCGTCGGTTCGCTGCGTTCTTGCTACGTTCAAGGTCGTTTGTCAACCGCGGGTGTGCTAACCCTTGCTGGCGTCAACACTAGGTCTAGTTTTGGACGAGTGATGGTGGCACCATCGACGTTGCGCCCTTCTTGAAGGTGTCATTGCTGGAAATACTTCGATGTCACCTTCGGTGGTTGCTCTTCGCTTCTGGGCACCTGGTTGGCACGTGGAGGTAGGTCTTGCTATGTGAAGTTGGAGCTGCTGCATCGGGTACGTGGCTCGGCAACGATGATAGAGGGTGAGCCCCACTTCTTCGAAGACTAGAGTTCTGCTTGGGAGATCTGCAACTATTGGCGGCGAGACGTGAGATAGTGATAGGAAGTCCAAGCTGCTCTTCGCGGCACGCTTGAGATGACCTGTCGTGGCCTCTTGCTTCGGGCCCATCTGTCCACCTTCGCTAGGAGGTCTTATGTCTGCCATGAGAAGTCAGAGCTGCTGGCTGTTGCGCCACCATGCTCAGCAACAGTGACTCATAACCGTGTTTGTACTCTGCCGCGTCGCATGAGTGGGTAAGCCTTCCAGGTGTTCTGTGTTGGCACCTTGTTTAGCTATCATTTCTTGTACATAAAATTATTCTATCTTAATTAAGAGGCAAAGCTCCGGTTATTGTTTTAAAAGAAAATACTCCGAGCGCGAGATGGAAAGCGCAGTGAATAAACTGTTGTATTTTTTATTCACCCACAGAGATTTCCACGGACGTGCTCCCGACCTCTATCTATAGGAATTTCATTTTCGGCCGTGATTTTTAAAAGTGAGAACAATATAACCGATGTGGACAGCCTATAAAATTTGCTGTGCGCATTGAGCTCGTTCCATGCGTTCAAGAAGACCTTGTTGGCAATGACTAGAGGGAAAAAAAATTAAAAGGCCACTGTTACAAATACTTGTACATGGATGATCTCATTCCAAAACTGCCTGCGTGCGGTTTCCTCCAGGAACACGCACGACGGACCTGGATCCAACTGCACTGTAAGATATGCAGCAGCTGCATCTGACCTGTTAAAAAGGCCACGAATGGCTAGGATCAAAGCCGTATTTTTCTTCTCCTTCCCTCCCCAAGACTTGCTGTTAGACTCTGCTTCTTTTAGGAGAAGAAATTATAAAAAGTAGAGAAAACAATGCATACATCTTATAATGCAATTAAATGGAACAAAGCTGCATGTGGTTGCTGCAATAATAGAGCTTCATACAAAAGCTTTTTTTTTTGCCTTTCATCTTAAGTACAGCTGTAGAATCTGTTCGGATACAGACACATACCACCACACACACCTCACACACACGGTATACGAATAAACCTACAACTATACCTAGACAACAAATACAGCTGAGAGATCCTCGAAGAGCACCAGACTCCGAGTGTGGCGGGCACGTCACTTGACCATTGTGGCACATCTACGCGAGAGGCAACTGAAATTATTCAGGGAACTACTGTTCCCGGTGAGACACCAGCGTTGAAGCCAGGCTTCGAACGCTGGCGGGCAGGACGCACACCAGCAATCCTTGCCATCTGAGCTACCGCTCAGTTCTCGCTTCATACAAAAGCTGGCATATACAAAAGATATGCTAAACTAAGATCCTTTTCTATACACCAATGTTCTCTATTTCTAATTTTATATACAAAAGCTTGCATCAACCAAGCTCCTCTACGATCTGTTAGTTATTAGCTTCTGCATAGTTGAAGTTCTACTGCAATTCTGCAAATGAGCAAATGTTGTCGGTCATGTTTTGAATGCATTATTTACAACTGCAGAGTTGCTGCAATTCCTTTTTGGATTCCACAAATTGATATGCCATTTAGCAGTTTCGATGAAGCTTGGGACTCTTGATGTTCGAAAGCTGTTCTAAAGAAGAAAGAAAAGCAAAAAGGTGGATCAAAACGAAAGAAATCTTAGACTGAAAAAACTCAGAACAAAAAGAAAAACAAAGGGAACAAGAAGAATACAAGCAAACCTAGGCAACAAGAATTTGTAAGTCATGTTCTACTGTTCTAGAACCACAAGCGTATGAATCAATTTCTAGTCTATCCCTATTAATAAAGAGGCAAAATTTCCTCTCTTTTTTTTTTTTGGTCTGTACGTTTTTTTGGTCTGGCCTATTTGTTGACTTAACTGTCCACACACGGCGTCACGACGAGTTAGTAAGACACGGATTTTCCTAAGCGTGGTCAGAGTTGGAGACCGACACGGATCCGATCCAAATCTAAACCCAAACCATAACTATAGAAAGAGAACAACTTATTATAAAATCAGAACAAAAGGTGTTATACAAGACATATTCTAATTCGTATGAGCACGTGTCATCATTATATATAAGTTTGAACGAAAGAAACTCTCTATTATCCGGTAGTTAGAGAGATAGACCAAACAAATAGATGGATAAAAAAAAGAGCTATAATTTTATCTCTTTATTAATTAGATATAGAGGTAAAGATATAGATTACATACGTGTCTGGTTTTGGACTGTTTGTTGGTGGGCACGCCTCGTCGCAGCCCCGCGCAGGTCCTCCGTCCAGTTGCCGACGGCGGGCACCCTTATCGCCTCCGACGCGGTCAAGGCAGTGGCGGCCACGACGAGCACCAAGACGAGGGACGACCACGAGCTCGGGGCAGAGATAGAGACCATGGCCGTGGTCAATTAAAATATCCCTTGTACAGAAATTTTATTAGGCCGCTTGATTTATTTATTTTTTAATATTGTCCATTTTGACCAACACGCATCGCGTCAGACGGTGCAGCGCCCTCCGCAGGAATGAGAGTACTAAAAAGTGAAAGAAGATGTGAATATGGGTTGGTGTGATGCGAAAGGAAAGGAAATGGGCAGATGCGATGCGAATAAACAGGAAAAAAAAACGGGGTTGGCCAACAACACCGTGGATAAAATACAGCGTCGGGGGAGAGACGGTTACCTCGCGAGTGTTTTCATTTTAGACGTGGTATATAATTCACATATATATTGTAAGTGTTTTATCTGTATGTTGTGTTTATAACTAATTTGTGAGACGAATCTTTTAAGCCTGATTTGATTGATTTGATGGATTAATTATGCTTAATAAATTTATCTCGCGAATTACTGACGAATTCCGTAATTTATTTTTTTATTACTATCCGAACACCCATGCGATACCACGTGGCACCCTAAACTTTTACAGCCCAAGAACATTCGTAGAGTGACTCGACAACTGTCGGAGGACGGTGCGTATGTGCAACAGTAGCTCGAACACATGTGCCCATGATTCCAGAACACCGAGGAATGGAAGCTGCGGCGCCTAGAAGTTGACTTATTTGGCTTTTTTTTTTTAGCTGGAACAGTGTTTTTCTCTCATAACTATTCAGTCAGAATAGTATTTTTCAGCCAAAATTCAGCGAGTCGAACGGGGGCACGTATGTGACTTTGTGGCACGTATGTGACTTTGTGACGCATGATCTGCGATGTTTGGCGGTGACACCGCGGGCTGCCTGGTGTTGGCGAAGGCTCTCCTCATTGTTCTGGACGCTGTTTGGATTGGAATGGAAGCTGCGTGCACTGCACACCCCTGTGCTGTAGCTGTATATCCCGGTCGAGCACAAGGTGATGTGTACAGGCCCGATCTTCCGAGAGGTAGTCGGTAAGTTCGATTTGTGGAGATCTCGACGTTGGCGATCCGGCTTCAAATCAGACACGATTCGAACCCTGCAACCGTTACACCACTGCTCCGTTGGTTATCAACCAAGCACAACTTGATTGACCTCGCCAAGAAGGCTTTTCCTGCAAGCGAATCGAAGAGCACAAGCAAGAAGGTAAAACACGCAATCTGAAATTGCAAATATGAATGACGCGAATATCAATAGAGGGTTCAAGAACTCGGTTCCAAAGGACTAATCGACACAGTGGAGGAGATCAAGAACGGGGGCCCTGGATCACTGCAAAAGGATTTGTCACCACAGTTACAATGAACGATTCAGTTTCTCGATGGAAAACTAAACTCTAAACAAAACCCAATTGTGTAGCAGCGGCGGCGGCTGTGTTTATAGTCTAAGACTCGACCTAGGGTTGGGGACGGCCAGGGGTTGGGCGCCCACAACTTGGGCTTAAGGCCCGACACGATACATGGCCAAGTTGGCCCAAATAGGTGACGCAGCACCTTGCCGTGGTCACACAGAATGATCCACGGACCTTCTGGAGCTGGGACCAGATCCAAAACGACGGCGTCGTCGTCCCCTTTCCAACGCATCCAAGAACGGCCCGTTTCGATGTCGTATGAGGAAGTTATGACCGAAACAGTGACGACGTGTCTGCTGAATCCGAGGACGACGTGGCAGCTGAGTTGGAAACGAATTGCAACTTGGGGAAGACCATGGCGTCGATGTGTCCAGCGTGGCGATGTCCTCATCATCCTCCCCTTCTTGAATTGGAGTCGTCCTCGACTCCATCTTGGCGATGTCCTCATCATCCCCTCCTTGTAAAATTGGAGTCGTCCTCGACTCCATCCCATCATCAGCGAACTCCTGCAAAAGGTTAGTGACAGCAGGCAATGCACCAGACATAAAAGGTTGACAAAACATAGTATAACATGGTGCATCAGGATTATCACATAACTCAGCAGTAGCAGGAGTTGTAGCAAGAAAAGCACCTCCTTTTAACTTAATCCCATTATTTTTAGCAATGTCTGTTGGAGGTTTATTTTTGATCTCATTAGCATGTTTAATAATATCCGAAGGAGACAAAGGCAGCAATGTAATTTTCTTGTCCTTATGTATGATAGTGTATGTATTAGTTCTACCATGGTGTAAGGCATCATTATCAAATTCCCATGGGCGACCTAACAAAATGGAACAAGCTTGCATAGGAACAACATCAAAATCAGCAGTATCATGATAAGAGCCTGTGAAAAAGCTAATGCGTGCTGATTTAGTTACCTTAGTCTTACCACTATTATTGAACCATTGAAGTTTATATGGATACGAATGTTGTCGTGTGGTCAAGCCAAGCTTGTCAACCAAATCTGAACTCACCAAGTTGTTGCAACTCCCGCTATCAATGATAGTGAGAACACGACAACCCTGCACAATGAGATACATGTGGAACAAATTGTGGCGTTGGATCTTCATCTCGTCTTCATGACCCACACGTGTACTCAACACACGCTGCACAAGAAGGCTAGGGTAGTCCGCGGCAGCAGCCACAGAGTCAATGATGATGGCCTCCTTGTCATGATCGCCCTCGATGGGATCTGCATCAATGTTAGCAGCAAGGGCTAAATCATCTTCAACATCACTAGCACTTACATATCCATCCTCGGTAGCAATGAAAGCGCGACGACTGGGGCATTCCTTCATGACATGTCCCATGCCTTTGCATCGGTGGCAAATGATTTTAGAGCTGGACGAGGAGGAGCTAGTAGAAGCACCCGGAGTGCCACCTTTCTTCAGCTGTGGAAACTGCACATTAGACAATTTACTTACCCCGGAAGAAAATGGAGGTGTAGATGGCTGTGGTGCAACAGGAAGCTTGGGCGTCTCCGGCTCGGAACGCTGCTGAAAATTCCTCCCATTGTTAGTCTTGAAAGGCTGGTGTTGTTTGCGTCCCTGTACTTCTCGTTCGGCCTTAATAGCAAGATGATACAATTGGGAAAAATTGCGCCATTCTTTGTAATCAAGTATGTTCTGTATATCATGGTTTAAACCACCAAAAAATCTAGCACTAGCATCATCATCATCTTCATTTATACCACAACGTGCTAAACCAATAATCAATTCTTGATAGTATGCTTCTACTCCTTTATCACCTTGTTTTAAAGTTTGTAGTTTCAAACGTAAATCACGTTGGTAATAAGGAGGAACAAAACGAGATTTCATACGTTGCTTTAAAACATTCCAAGTTTGAGGCACAGCAGCAGCATTATTAGCATTGCAAAGATCACTCCACCAGAACAAAGCAAAATTAGTAAACTCACTAGTAGCAAGTCTAACTCTATGCTCAGGAGGAACATTATGAGAATCAAATTTTTGTTGAACAGCAAGCTCCCAATCTAAATATGCCTCTGGATCAACATTACCAGCAAAAGGAGGTAGACTAAATTTAATTTTAGCAAAAGGATCATTATTACCATGATTATTACCTCCCATACCGCGACGATTGAAGTTGAGGCGGCGACGGGCACCACCGTCATCATACGCATCTTCATCACCAGCATCTTCATCATCAGCACGATAAGGTGGAGGGCGTTGCTCAAGCTGTTGAATGCGGGTGACCAGATTGTTCACGTTGCGCGTCAGCTCGGTCATAAGATTGCGTTGTTCAGTCATGAACGTTGCAAGCTCGCCCTTGGACACGCACTCATTGAAGTCCGTCGGAGTTCCTGCCATGGTTAGAAGATAGAAAAAGACAACACCAAAGTATTATCCCTATCAACTAAAAGGAAACAAGTGGTGGTGGTGAAAGTGGAATGCAAAATCACAAGCGGCTTACCACCGTCTTGCCTGTATTCTTACCAACGCCAAACAGGAGCAAAACCAAAGTGGCGAAGCAATCTGTTGTTGAGCGTGGGTAACAGTTGCAAGATGAACCTGTGCTGACAGAAGAATATGTGGAGCTATGGGTAGGCACACAATATGACAGCAAGGATTAGCAATTAACGAGTGCAGAGTAGCGATTGTTCAATCTGGATCCAAAGTACAAATCACAGTTGCTGGCTAAGACGTGTCGAGACGTAGCGCAACAAGGTGAAAACAAAGAACGATCGAAAGAACTCACAGAACAAGCAAATAGCCCAGATTTCTCCTTTTTCCTGAATTTTTCCCGGATTTTCCCAAAAGGCACTAGTAGGAAACAAACTTTTTTTTTTTACTATTTTTTTTTATACTTTTCTCTGAACAAGGATCACAAAAGATACAACCACAAAAATTGGCACCTACAACTGAGGTGGGATGTGGTCTACAGAAATTCAGCACGTTCTCTGAAAAGCGTGCAAAAACTTTGACAATTTTTTTTCTTTATTTTCCCGAATTTTTTTGGCAATTTTGACGAAACCAAACAGGGCGAAGCCTAGTTTGGGTCGGGTCCAAATGGTGTCAAGAAGCTGCTCAAAAAATTTCAGATTTTTCTGATAAACGAGCGAAAAGTTATGCCTGTTTTACCAAAGGTATCTCAAAGTATGTTTTCCGGGAGGCACAACACGGCGGCGGCAGTTAGGGCAAAGCGTCCCTAAACTCTAACACCGATCACAGCAGTAGGTATTCGCCTGATGATGTAAGGAGGGCTGCGATGCAGGCAAAATAAGAGCGGCTGGCAACCTATCTAGGGTTTGCGCGGCGGCGAGAAGTTACACAAGGCGGCTAGCGGGGCAAGTCGAGTAATGTGGTGGCTTCGACTTGTTGTTTGGGAACGGTGGATGGGATAGCGGCGGAAAACAAAATCACAGCAACGGGCGATTGAACTACGACCACGAACACAATCCTAAACCAGCAACAAGACTCGACCACGGACACAAACTCAACAACACGAATCTGAAACGAAATTGCAAAGGCACAAATATGAACAAATATTGCAAACGAAATTGCAAACGAAATATTTTTGGGCTTTTTGTGGACTCTAGGTAATGAACAAATATGAATCTAAGGCAAACGAGATTATACCTCGCGGTAAACCTGAAAGCTCTGATACCAATTGATGTGTACAGGCCCGATCTTCCGAGAGGTAGTCGGTAAGTTCGATTTGTGGAGATCTCGACGTTGGCGATCCGGCTTCAAATCAGACACGATTCGAACCCTGCAACCGTTACACCACTGCTCCGTTGGTTATCAACCAAGCACAACTTGATTGACCTCGCCAAGAAGGCTTTTCCTGCAAGCGAATCGAAGAGCACAAGCAAGAAGGTAAAACACGCAATCTGAAATTGCAAATATGAATGACGCGAATATCAATAGAGGGTTCAAGAACTCGGTTCCAAAGGACTAATCGACACAGTGGAGGAGATCAAGAACGGGGGCCCTGGATCACTGCAAAAGGATTTGTCACCACAGTTACAATGAACGATTCAGTTTCTCGATGGAAAACTAAACTCTAAACAAAACCCAATTGTGTAGCAGCGGCGGCGGCTGTGTTTATAGTCTAAGACTCGACCTAGGGTTGGGGACGGCCAGGGGTTGGGCGCCCACAACTTGGGCTTAAGGCCCGACACGATACATGGCCAAGTTGGCCCAAATAGGTGACGCAGCACCTTGCCGTGGTCACACAGAATGATCCACGGACCTTCTGGAGCTGGGACCAGATCCAAAACGACGGCGTCGTCGTCCCCTTTCCAACGCATCCAAGAACGGCCCGTTTCGATGTCGTATGAGGAAGTTATGACCGAAACAGTGACGACGTGTCTGCTGAATCCGAGGACGACGTGGCAGCTGAGTTGGAAACGAATTGCAACTTGGGGAAGACCATGGCGTCGATGTGTCCAGCGTGGCGATGTCCTCATCACAAGGGAACGGAAAAGGATCGATCAACACCGGCCGTCTTCTTCACCGTTGCTGCGTGCGTCGTCGCTGTCGTTCAGCTGCAGATACTAGGCTACGTAACAGTAAAACTGCTGGCTTTGCCTGTGACAAAGCATTCAGTTATGGCTTGAGTTGCTGACAGGCAATCAATTCATCCGTCATCCGTGCAATGTGGCAACTCTCCTAGCGGTCAAGGATAAGTACCATTTTCCTCGAGCAAAAACGATCGATAATCAGGCAGCAACCGTGACGATTTGACGATATGGCGCCCCCCCCACACACACACAGAACCGCTCACATGATGATCAAGGAGGGTTTGTTCAATAAACCCAATGCTTGCTGCAACTGCCTCCTTTTTGAAACTAACTGCGGCCCATTGCGCCTCTGCTCTACTAAAGTCTATACACAAATTATACATGCCAGGCCAGAAGACGCCTAGTGGTAGGTCAGGCTACTGGACACATGGAAGAAGTTACTAATCACCTTTGGGTTTGTCTGCCACTGGCACAGAAATGCGGTGGCCCAAGGCAGTTCAACACATGTCTATGTTTGTTTACTTGATAAAAGCAAACGGGAAGCAAACCAGAGTTGTAACAAACCGGGTTTTTGGTAAAGCCAAAAATACGAACTTTTTAAAAAAATTTCTGCAACGTGTAAAATATGTAATTGCTAAGTCAAACACGAGTCCAACTCGCTAACAAGACGTTGCATACATGTAGATGGTTTGTAGGTGATTGCCGGAGTTTTCGAGTTGTCCTGTGTTTGAGTCTTGATTATTGTTGGAGAACACAACCCATAGCAACCTCCTTGTGATCCTCGCAGGATTATTTCGAGTCTTCTGTAAATCTCTCTCTATAATCCCGAACCGCACTAGAACCCAGACTTGCCATTTATATTTGTGCCGACCATTAGACCGGAGTCCCTAAACCCTAAGACCCCTAGTAGACAACCACGATGAGTAAGCATGTTGTTAATACATGCGGGTACGCACATATAAGACCTAGGAGTAGGAGAACAAAGGAAAAAGACCCTCTCCTCTAGTCGCCAGTGGAAATCATCTCGAGCCCCCTCTTGGAGCTCACATCTTAAGTGCCATCAATACTCCTTCCTTGAAATTCCTATTCAAACTCCATGCAGAACTCCCCGAATTTCCCCCAAATTCTTCCTTCGAGTTTTTCCAAATATCCCCCTGAAAAATTTCCATCCGAACACTCATGGAAATTTCGTCTTGAGTTCATATGAACCTCTCCGAATGGTTCCTCGAACACCGCTTTATATTTCACCATGGAAATCCTTCTCAAGATGTGGTGAATTCTTCTCAGATCCAAATTCAAAACCATTTAAACTTAAATTGGAGAATCTATTTCCTTCTCTCTCTTCTCTCCCCTCACGCCTTGGCCCGGCCCAGCACCCCCTCTCTTCCCCTTCTTTCTGCACTGGCCCAGCAGGCTGCAGGAGCCCAACCGAGCACCCCTCCCCTTGGCCCAACCGGCGCCAGCAGGCCCAGCCAGCCTGCCCCGCCAGCCTGCTCGCCACTCCTCCCTTCGGCCCGCCCCGCCAGCGCCATGGCCCAACCAGGCCGCTGCCATGACGCGGCCCAGCCTGGCCAGCAGCCGAAGCCCCACTCCAACCCTAGGGCGCATGCAGCCGCTTCCAACCACAGCCGCCAGACCACGCACGGGCGCCTGACATCGCCCCGCGATCCACGCCGCACGATGCGCGCCGCGTGCCCCTCCTCTGCACGGAAGCCGAGGATCACCGTCCACAGTGCCTGGAGCCCTAGCCGCTCGCCCTATAAAAACGCCGCAACCGGCTGCCCCTTTTTCTTCCTTCCCCAGTGTGCCGCCACTCTCCACCGAAGTCGCGCGCGCTGCTCCGAGCCTCGCCACCAGCGCGCCACCCGAGCCAGCACCGAGGAGCGGTGTCGCCCAACGCCAAGCTAGAGTCCGCAGCGCCTCGCCACGCTGGAGCTGCTGCCGAAGCCGCGGTGCCGCCCGCGACGCCGTGCTCCCCGGCCGCCCGACGAGCGCCGTCCCGGACCTGAGGCCGAGCCCGAGGCGCTGTCCTTCATCTTCTCGCCGGCCGCCGTGTCCACGCCACCCACCTCTGCCTCGGAGCCACGACCGCGTCGAGCTTTGCCCCGTCCCCAAGCACCGCGTCCATGGCGAACCGCCGAAGCCGCATCCACGCCCAACGTCGTCCTCGTCGTTCGAGCGGCAACCACGATGCCTCGCCTCAGCGCCCATGCTTCGTCGCCCTCTGCGTCTCGCCACGCCGGAGCCGCACGGACGTCGTCGAGCACGCCACCACCTCGAGCACCTCCCACCCTTCGGCGACTACCAGCAAGGCCGGAGCCCACCGTCGCAGCACCAGCCACAAGCTCCATCCTTAGCTACCGCGGTCACCACCTCGCTGTGCACCTCTTCAACCCCGTCGGGAGGCATGCCCCTGCTCGTGCTCCAAGCCTTCGGACAGCAGCAGCAACCCTTCCTCGCTATGCACCACCGACCACTTCGCCGATGGACCGCAACATCTTCTCGGCGTCGACCATCGTCATCTTCTGTGACCGGCCATCGAGCCGTGCAACTCTATGTGCAGGGAAGAAGCCAGCCCCTTGCGGCATCCTTCGCGAACCGTGGCCAAGCTCCGTCCAACAGCCGCCACCTGTTTAGCAATCTATATCCTCCCCACTTTTGTGAACATGTGTATATCTTTCATTCACACATGACCATCATCTATGTATCATCTATCTATCCGTGATTAGTAAATACCTGTGCCGACCATCGCCGCCGGTCTACTCCTTTGTTTCCATTTCCCTTCATGACGATCTATCTATTATGCGTGTCTATCTCTTGTACCTCGAATTCTTTTCCCAAGTGCTTCGATTAGGTGCTACATCTTCGTCGCCCGATCACCCGGATGAGCCGAAGCCGTTGGATGACCACAGGTGCAACCAACTACAAGCCCCGCCAAGATCATGATGCTGAGCAACGTGGATCACATTCTTTCACTTCGACAAACCTCGGTGAGCCACCACCATGCCCCTCTTTCCAACCCTGATTTTGCTTACCGGCCATGGCGTTCCAACCATGGAACTTGTAGACCGAGTCCACCTCTGGCCTTTGGACACACAAGCACACACACACGTGACTAACCCAAGCCAAATCGAACCACCAGAGTTCCAAGAACACCGGTGTGGTTGCTAACCACCATTGAAGCATTCTCTAAGGCCATGTCTCGTCCACCGTGAACCACACCCGATTGAGTCAAGCCTTGATCGATGTCTCTGACGTTGCAACGGAGCTCTACCGCTCCTAGACACGCCCGCACTCACTAGCACGAGACCGGACTTAGCCAAACGGATCCACAGCGTAGGAGACGCCAGAAAGGACTTGTCGCCTATAAAACCTGTCGTGGCCAAGCCATGCCGCGGTAAAGAGTTACCATGGCCTCATCGTGAGCCCCGAAGCCATAATTGGACCACGTGGTATTGATCACCGCATCATGGACTGTAGGATTCCCTTTTTGGTTGCCCTGACGGTTCTGTGGAACCTTGTGCCCATGTTTCACCACTGTTCCAGCTACCTCGAGTTACGAGAACATGCCGTCGAGATTTACCGGGATCCACACTAAAGGCCTTCTGAAGTAGTCTCATTGCACAACTCACGGACAAAGCCCTAGCATACGCCGCAAGACCTAGCACCATGCCATCATTGTATTGAGTCCGTTCCCGACATTTCGGATGCCTCGTTAAACGAGGGCGAGCCGTTTATAAAACCGTGTGATCCCTAGCATCGTACCGATGACAAGTGGAGTCTTTCCGACATCCCGGTCGCCTTGCCTTGCAAGTGCGTGCTGTTGAGGAGATATCATGACCCCGTCTACTACGAGCCATAACCCTGGACCATGAACCCTAGTCGTAGGTCTTATCGAGACCATGGAAAGCCCCATATCGCATCTTTCCGTTTACGCGTATCTACCTTGTTGGGCCCTAATCTTACGACCTATCTATCCATGACTATCTTACAGGATCTACCCATTCCCCAGCTATGGAATGTGCTACTCCGCAGTCGTGTTGAGTTGTTGCGTCTTTTGGTCGTGTTTGGTTCTTATCGCTGGTTGTTGGTGTTGTTGCCTGTGTGCCGAGCCTTCGAGCCAGCTGAGGGATCGTACCTCGTTCGGACGTTATGATCGTGGGATCTGTCTCGCTATGACCGTGATGCCGAGTGTAACTCGACCCCTCACTTTTTAGTTGACTTCATAGTACCATGAGTGTTAGCACCTATCTTCGGCCCTAGAACATGGTCGTGATGGATTCGATGTTGATACTAACATCGATGCGGATATCACCCGCACGCTTTGAGCCCTCCATGACCAAGTCCTGTGGGAGATGACCTGGGAGATAACAATCATGGAATGATGGATGCCAACTCGTTGGTGTAGCTTGTGGCCGCGAGTTCACCTCGCCATGACCATGGAGCTACGCCACTCTTTTGCTTTTACTTGCCTCTTTGTGCTCAAACCCCCGTATGCTTGTACCTTGTATGACCATCGTATTTCTTTGATTCCCGCAGTGACAACCGCACCGCTATGAATTAGAGAGATGTCTTAGTGCCAGTGCACCTAAGTCGGGTACCCTACGAGTGGTTTGCGCACTTGGTGTTTGTTGCTTCCTTCCAATGCCCCATCTTTTGTCGTGGCGCGAGTGTTGGAAGAAGTAGACCTTGTCCCTTGTTGTTCTTGCTCTTGTTGCACCGTTAGCCCACTCTGTTCGATTCCGTCTTGCCCATGATGATTGGATCAAAGACCGAACTATTCCCTTTGGGTTAGCGAAGCTATGGTCTATGTCATACCTCGGACCCATGCGTGTCGACCCGATCGACCGTCTAAAACCATCTTTCCTGAAGATGTGTCTGAGAACATGACATGGATGTGCCTAGCTAACCCCTGCATCTTTTGCCATGTTGAGCGACTCTCTTCTCGGCTCCCGACGTTATTGTGTCGTGTGGGTCGAGGGGAAACCGTTGATGTCCAATCTCTTTGCGCTACCACTTTCTACCATAGCAGATGAGCCGAAGTACATTGGAGCCAAGTTATAATAGTGTTAATCATTCTTGTTTGCTACTCGTGTCCAATTGTGACTTGCGGGATAAGGCTATAAGAGCCAAACCCTGTCGTTCTTCTTCTTGGGGCCCGACTTCCAATCCTCATCAATTTAATGACACTAGATCGAAGGATCGTGAGCCGTGGTGTTGCTATGGATAAGCTTTGGCTTAAACCATCTATCCTAAAGCCATACTGGCTTGGCCATGACTTAAGCTTGTGCTTAGCAAACCACCACTTGTGATTCTTTGGCCCGAGGAAATCGGACAACTGCCGAGAGGGCTAAGCCATGTATCTCTTATTGCCTCGTTGGTGTTATTGGATTTTCCTGTATCTTGTCGTCTTTTCGAGTGTTGAGTGCTCTCTTGCCTTGTGTGTTGCTTCGCGGAGTAGCTGACGATCGGACCAAGAGAACATGGATGACGACAAGGACTGTGGAATGGAGTCAACGCAGGAGGAGGTGACCCCGCTAATGGAACACCAACAAATGGAGATTTGTACCACTACTACCTCAACATCACAGGTGTCATGGCAGCACCCTCTTTTAGAGAATCCTATTAGACATTGCATAATATCTAGAACTGCTAGCGCTTTAAAATTATTCCTTTGCTAGTACTTTGATGCATGCTACTACCTGAGCCATTATTACCCTGATGCAACCCACTCTACCACGTCACCCTGCTTTGCGCATTTGCTCGCTTATGTATGCTTACTTGCCTGCTTGCTTGCATATTACACCACTATACATATTATTAACTCCACTTCGTATTATATCGGGGATGTGATGCTGGTGGTGAACCCCCTGGGAATGGTTTGGCTATGGGTGCCGGACTTGGTGGTGTGTGAGCGTGCTGCGTGTGTCTTGGGTGCGTGGAGAGTGAGGGTTGTGTCGACCGAGCTAGAATAACGATGAGCCTGGGGCGAGTCTTGCCATGTGGTGATACCTAGGCACTTGGATATGGAATACCTATGGCGAGTAAATGGTAATTGGAGGTGTCCTTGGGTGTGAACCTCGAAGAGGTGGAGCCCGGGGTAGAGGTGCTGTGGTGGCATGTAAAATGGAAACCCTGATGAAGACATTCTGGCTTGGTCAATCCCTAAGGACTTACTAGTACTCAGACTCACCGGGAATCCTTACATCCCACTCGCCCTATATGGTGCAGGACGGTCAGACTACTTGGTAGAGCGATGCCACTACTGCTAGGCGAATGTGTGCAAGGAGGTACGGGGCGCGCGGTTTCCCCCACACCCTTCTAAGACTTCAAGAGGCCTTGTGGACCCAGCTCTTGACATCCGGTGGGCCCTGGCTCTATCTACGACTCACAGTATCAGCCATCCTAGACTAGACTTGGGATGTTCCAGGGCTGAGAGGTAGGGTGGCATCGTTCTAGGCTAGCAAGCGGCCAGAATTCTACCTAGGTGATACATGGCTCTGAGGATGGCTAATCTTGTGGGTATGTAAAACCTCTGCAGAGTGTATGGTTGATCGATCGATACATATGCCGACTTGTCAGCTATGGACCTTTCCTGGGTTTCGCTTAAACTAGATAGGAGATGAGTCCTTCTTTCCTCCCTCCAGGGTTGGGGGTATTTTTCGGCCGTGAGCCTTGGGGGCTGCGGGCCGTTGAGACAAGGCCGAGAGGGAGTTGGCCTGTCGACCTGAGTGTGTGAGATGAGATATGGTGTGGTGGTGTGGAAATGGTTTGGGATGGATGGTTGGTAGATGGATATGGATGGTGTGGTGGTGAATGTGTTAAAAACTAGATATTATTACTATATTACTAATGTTATTTACTTCTCATGCGCTAAGGATGCAAACCACAGCCAAATATTAGGATCGCCAGATCCCTTGTTTATCTTTTCCACTAAAGCTTATCGGTGCTGACCATGGCCTGCACACATCTGGCGGTGTGCAGATTTCCTGCCTCTCACAGATGTTGACTTTAGAAGGAGTAGAAGATCTCGTGCCTACGCTCAAGTTTGGTTCGGAGATGGAGTCTACGCTGCACTACGTCAACTCTGATGATGCCCGTAAAGGAGGAGCCTTCACTCAATAGTCTTCCGCTAGAGTAACTCTGTAATAGGTGTGTTCTCCAGTGATGTTATATCTTGTATTCTTGTAATCTTATGATGTATGACAGTGATATCAACTGATATATGATAATATGATGGAATCAACTAATGGTTTCATCATATTATAACTCATTCTGTGGATTTTCCCTTCGTGGAAAATTGAGGATGTTTCAAGAGCAATATATATGGTCCTGCCTCTGGAGCCTGCTGCTTGGAATTAGAAAGCATGCACAGATCAGTGATGGTCCGGTCGGCCGGAATACCTATACACGTAGTGGGGTTATTCTCTTCATGTATATCATATCTCACCTTTGATGTCTTTGCTTAAAATGTCAACATACAACCTGTCCTGATTGCCTACATGCGTGGTGTGTGCCTTGCACGATCAACATCGAGTGGTTGGCAAGTGGCAAAGCGGCAACATTTGGAAGGAGCAGCGTTATTCAGGCCATGTTTATTTGAGCCGTAGCTTTCGCAAAAGCTACTGTGAGCTATGACTTTTGTAAAAACTATTGTGGGAAAAGCATAAGGCTGTTTGGTGGAACAACTGTGGCTTTTTAGAAGCACCTACGAGCGGACCCCACATGTCATTCACAGTCCATCCTCTCAACTCTCTCCCTCTCTCACTGACTAGAGGACCCACGTGCAGCCGGCCCACCTGTCAGACTCTCATTCCCTTGTCTTCACCAGCCTTGCGTTCGTGGTACTAGGGCAGCCTAGAGGAGTTTGCTGGAGCGGAGAGTGAGGGGCCACGATGGTCGTCGGACATGGGCTAGGAGCCGAAGAAGGAATGGCCGCGGGGGCAAGGGCTGTAGCCGCGCAGGCTGCTCGAGGGGGCAGGGGACAAAGCCAGAGAGGGATTGTGGTAGAATTGCCTGAAATAACACACCTTCGGAGGCGCTCGTCTTCCACCAGACACTAAGCACCCCGAAAGCAAGCTACATCAGACGGATTTCGTCGAGCACACCCTAAGAGAGAACTCGAATAATCCATATTTTTCCTCCAGGATCCAATAATGAGAACGAGTTTATAATACTTAGTCCATTTCATACAACCAGAGTTCTTAGAAATATATTATTACAGTACCAAGTTCAGAGTGCAGAAATTAAATAGTGGAATTAAAATAAACATCTAACGGTAGAATACAAGGATCCATTCTGTGCCCACCAAAAGAATCCTCTACACAATAGCTGCACCTGCAACAGGGGTAAATAAATCCTGAGTACACAATATACTCGCAAGACTTACCTGGCTATTAGAAATAATTTTTTGACTCCAAGGATATGAGAAGCTTTATGGTTTGCTGGGTTTTCTTTTATGGAAAGCAATACTAGTAGTGAATCCTTATATATGTTTCTTATTAGCAGTCATGATTAGTTCATTATCTAGCCATTCTAGGTAAGCACCTGTTCTACTTTCAAGCAAGAGTTGAGCAAATAGATCAATTTCACCATCTTTCATCTTTCAGTTCTTACTATGGTGCTAGATTGTAGACAAGTCATACTAGATTACCCAGCGATTGGTGAATCAATGTGCCCAGCTGGGTACCTCGATACACACACCCTGCTTGTACCCCAGGCATAAGCAGGACTAACCCAGCACTCTCCTGTCAAGGGGTCTAGGTTCCCATCCAAACTTGGACTCCAAGCCCCACACCTGAGTCCCGGACTCAGTGTGGTGCTTAGACCTCCACCATCCCTACCTCCAATCAGTCGGTCCAGAAAGAGTCGGAACCCACGACAAGAGAGCAATGAGCCTTCCCTACTCCCATAAATAAGTATGTGCTTAGGATAATAAGTCTGTGACCTGACTAGAATCCAATGCAACGACCGGTCCTTAACCGACACGGACAGGGAAAATAGTATAACCAAGCTATGCCCCATTGGCCACGGGTCACAACCCCTTACACCCACCAATACCCATACCATATCCCTACCCGGTCTCCATTTTACTTTCACCATTTTATCATAAGAGTGATAATAATAATCGCCTATTGTGAGTAACGGCAGGTTACTCACGCTATTGAAAATCCTAACCGTAGCAGCTACTTGACCTATGCTAGTATGACTCATAGGTAGGTACATCTATGCATGTAGTTTTCATAAAATGCATGTAACATAAATGCACATCACACACACACACACACACAATATATATATATAGATATCCAGTGATCATTTAAAATAAGGGTTATGCACCGAGGCTTGCCTTGGGCAGGCATGGTGTCAGCAAAGTCAGCAACTATTGGCTCCAAGGCTCCCTCCTAGACAAGGATCTCCTTGTACTCCTCAATTACCTCCTCATACTCCTGTTCACCCACAGTCACGAACTCTTCCAACTCATTATCTACATGCATGAAATGATAATGCAACACTTAGTAATACAGCAACAATAACTCTTAAAATAATAATACATCTACCAAGCTAACTCTAATGACTACGATGCCAAACTACCTATTATTTCCACTAAACAGGTATGAAACATTTCATGTATTATCTTTAGCAACTAAAGGCATCCTTATTCTTATTACCGATTTAATATATATACTACAACAAGGAGTACTTAGCCACCATATTTCTCAACCTATTATAAGGCTACAAAAATTACAGTGAGCACATAATAACCTAATGAACCTACTATAAAAATTTCATGGTCAAAGCTATTACCAAATTGCCACAAAACTTCCTATAATTATTAATCTAAATAACCTTAAACACTTTCAAATGATTTAATAGACCTTAGCATCAACATAGACATGTATAAACTAACCATACTATCAGATAGACAACATTTTTAGGAACTCAATAGAATTTATTTCATAATTTTTGGACACCTACATGATTTTATACAATTTACTAAAGATCAGCTCAAAACTAATTTGGAAAAGCATTTACTAATTTCTAGGAAAAAGGAAAAACCCATTCCTCTTCGTGGCCCGCAACGCGTGGCCCACGTGGCACAGCGCACGCATGAGCGCGATCTGCTGGCGCGGCCCACACGAGGTGGCCCGCGATGGGGAGACCCACGTGGACACGACACATATGCAAAAATGCCCCTAAACTTTGGGCAAACTAATGCGCAGTCTATGTTACTATTCCAAGAGACAACACTTATGCAAAGGAACCCTTAGAACATTCTCTTCTTTACAACGGTGAGGCCCCCGGCCACCCGCGCGCACGGTAGTGTGGCGGCGATGGCATTAGGCGGCCACGCTCGCCCCACTAATGGGCCGACACCAATCTACAACCCTAGCGCCTACACTAGCCTAGGCTATAGGAGCGGTGGAGCTCGCGGAAGTGGCGACCATGATGCGCGGCCATGCACGATAGCGGTGCGACCACGCTGGCCAACCTAAGCCACCGCGGGGTGAACTAGCTAGCATATGGCATCACTATAGTACCCTGGTTATGGCTATGATGGTGGTTTGGCCGGAGGTTCCCTGAACAGGGCTGGCCACGTGCGGGTAGTGGGATGCGGCGGTGCTCCAAGATGGCACGGTCACGTCAGTGGCTATGACGAGGTGGTAGAGGTGCAAGTGAGGTGCGCAGGGTGAAGTGGAGGTGAAGGCGGAGCTCATGGTGAAGATTGATTAACGAGGGGTGGTGCAGCGGGTGGCTGCCCTCGGCCACGGCCGGTTCCGGCCTTAATTGCACGGCGGAGGGGGAACTTCCAAATTGGAGTTCGTCGTGGCACAATTCAAAGCAGGGTGGGTACGATTGACACACGGACATCTAGGCACATACACGGGCATGCACAATTGAAGGTGAGCGCCTACGCCCTGGCACACTGTGGCCACGATGCGACCGCGGAAACAGAGGCGGTCGGCGCACAGAGGCGAGCAGGGGAGAAACAAAGGACGGGAGGCGGTGAGGACATGGTGGGTAGTTGGCAAGTGCACCTTGGCGCGATGTGGCTGGGGCAACCAGTGTGGCCCATGGCCGGCGCTAGCCGATGGCACATGCACAAGGTCGGCACGGCGACGGCGGTCTGGCCCCACGCGCACAGTGCCTAGGCGGACCTGAGATGCAGCACGGTGCAGCGGTAGGCGAGAGCTCAATGGTGACGCGATGGCAGCAGTGGTGGGGCAGCAAGTTGGCATGTAGTGCAGTGGAGGGATGGCGGTGGCGCAGAGGCATAGGCGGACGCGACGGCAGCGTGCTGTGGCACGGCACTGAGACGGGGCAGCAGCGCGCCAGGGCTATCGGCCACAGTGGCCAACCAAGCATGCCCAAGCGTGCGTGCACACGGCCAGCGTGCCAACGCGTGGCATAGGGGCGCGGTGACCACGCCTACGCGAGGAAAACGACTGAGACCGTGCCATGCATGCTTTTTAAAGCTTCCAAATCGACTAATCGGTTGGCCAAACACCCAAACCATCATTGCTATAGCTAAGAGGGTATATTAAGCTACTAAAACAAGCCATAATACAACACCACTCCTTAATCCAATTTCTCCACAAAAATTATCAAACATAGCTTTGCCAGTTTGTTTTCAGGTTTAAGAAATCGACTTAGTCTTTGAGCTGGATTAGTTTCAAATTCGATTTCCAAGCTATTAGATATGTTAGCTAGTGATATCATTTTTTGACCATAGGTATTTCATCGTCATCTATTAAGTTTGTACTTCAACTTTATTTAAATGTTACATACATATTCTATAGCGCTTTTGCTTAATAAAAATTAGTTTTAAACCCTAAGTGATATAACATGACTATGGAATTAACTTTCATTTCACATTTTCGTTGATCGTTTTGAGTTACGGAAGTTGATCTACACTCTTTTATTTCATGCATTAACACATAAATATGATGCTCATAACATGTTTTAGTAAATGATTTATGGTGTAACACCAAGGGTGTTACAGGGATGGGATGTGGGGTCATCGGAGCCGAGCGTGGGAGGTCTTCGGATAGGGGCCGAAGCCGAGGAAGGAGAGGCCACAGGTCCAGCGCGGTATCCAGTGGAGGCCTGATGGACCTACGCTCGGCCTGAAGGAGTGGTCACGCCTCCAAGGCCCGCAACTGTGCCACTAGAGGGGCTCGCCTTCTGGATCTAGTGGGGCGCGCCTGTCGAAGGGTGGCATCCTAGGCCTGCCTGCCGGAGTGCGATGCCCTAGGCATGCCTGCCAGAGGGTGGCGTACAGGGATCGCCTGGAGGATGCGCTGTCAGGTCACCACTACACGCCGGGGCAGAGGCTCGTGCCAGCCATGGGATCTCCCACGCGCGTGGAGCAGGGGCCTACGAGCAGCTGAGGGGCGGATCTCTAGCCAGGACAACGACGGCAGCATCAGATCTTGCAGGCAGAGAAGGGGTCGCATGGGGGAAGAAGGGGTCACGGACGAGAAAAATAGAAACAAAACAAACCAGTACCTATCATAACCAGTTGCAGGTCGGTAAATATTTAACCCAAAAATAGTTGAAAAGCAAGGGAAGACCTGCTTTCATTTTTTGTACTAGAACAAAAACTGCTTTTGGGCAAAAGCTGTTGTGATTTTTGGGCTCTTTGGTTGCCTTTTGGCATTTGTAAAAGCAAAAGCAGGTTCAAAAACCCAACCAAACAGGGCCTCATTCAAGCACTACTAGAAGTTTTTTTTTTATTTTTAACACTTTTTTTAAACTATTTTCAAATATGACACTGTTTTTTTTCAAAACTAACACTTTTTGCCGTGCCTATTCGCATGGCGTGGTGAAATCACGCTACCGCGCCATGCATGGGGGCGTGGCACGAGCGGCGACATGGTAGCCACCAGGGCCATTGAAAGCTGACATGGCTGGGGCTGCCGCGCCGCGGATCTGGGCACGGCACTAACACGCCATGGCGCATGGCACGGCAAGGCCGACTTAATGTTGCATTGTGAGCCTCCCTCCCTCTCTCTACCTTATGTCAAATAGAGGTGATGGCGCCCATGCCGCCCCCTCCTGCCTCACTGAAGCCTACCACCGCCTGACCCTCCCTGCCCATCTCCCTCACTCTCTTCCCCAAGCTTCTCCTTGGCCTCGGTCATGGTAACGATGCTCTTATTTGTCATTTGAGCGGTGGATTCAAAGATTATGAATGGTAGCTAGGGTTTAGAGGATAAGTATATTTGGGTTAGGGTTTGGAGGAAAATATTAGTTCGATTTTGTCATTGTTAAGGTTAATTAGTTAGTTAGAAGCATGTTACCATGTTTAGTGTGAGGTATTATTTTAGTTGTAATGCAAATGGTTCTCCTTCACATTAATTTGCAATGTTTTGATTGATGTTAAATTACAACTATTTTATTAGATGCAAGACATGTATCAGGAGCATTTGTGGCGAAAACGAGGTTGTCCTAGAGAATTGTACCCCAACGAGTCTAGCAAAGATGCCCCCATTCCTTCTGACATCATTGTCCCTAACTGTGACTGTGGTCATCTAGCCGACGTGTTTCAATCGAGACATCCGGACACAGTGGCTCGTTGCTTCTACACATGCAGTAGTTTTAATGTAAGTAATTATTTTTGTGTGTTTTTTATTTATTTGTGTTACTAGGTTACTAATATTTTGTTGGAATCTTGTTGTATAGGCCCATTAGAGGTGTTTTTTCTTTTAGTGGATCGACGGTGCAGACAAGTTTGACCCAATGTACCTCCTTTTCAATGATTGTTGGAGAGGGAGACATCCACATGAGCACTTCGAGCGGTGGGTTCCACCTCCCCCTAACCTCCACTAATGACGGCTAAGGAGAAGCACTTAGTCACAGTTAGACAACTCAAGGAACCTCCTCTGTGCTATTGCGAAGATCGAGCTGTGATAAACCCTAAGAATATATTGGAGTTTGTGTGTCCAAATAAGCATGAAGTAAGTGGACAGTGTATCTATTAAAATGTTGAGCTATAGGTGTTCATGTCTAATGTCACCTATTTTAGGTGTTTGCATTTGCGAAGTGTCATTTCAAGGAGTGGCTCCATGGTCCTAAGAATCAATGGCCGGAGCCACCAAAGGAAAAGGAAAAGGAAAAGAAGAAAGAAAGGGTAATTTTCAAAGCACCATATGTCATGTGTGAATGTGGCATTAAATCCAACTACGGTCTAGTCCCTTTGGAGCTTGGAATAGGTCATTATTGCGGCCATATGGTTGACTATGATGAGGTTGGTTATTGTTGTGGAAAACATGAAATCATATTTTTTTTCTTTTGCTAAGACTTGTGATCTAATTTTTCGTTTCAACAGAGCACTAGAAAATGCAAGTGTGAATCTTATGATGGTCAAGCTATGTTCTTGGATGAGTTGAAGGGGAGGCAAGTAATTACACAGAAGAGGGGATATGGACCTGACTACGTTGACCTGTTCGTTAAATAGCAGAAGAAGGACATGCATGAGTTTGCTAGACAGAGCAGTATTTGTAACCCGATCGGTGCCATGCTTAATAAATGGGGGTTGGAGAGATGGAGGGCGTTATAGGAGGAGAGGGCAAGGAAGGCTCAATGGAGGTGGAAATAGTATAGATGTAGGTCTTGAACGATCATGTTGCTGCATTGTGTGCAAGTGAGTCATTGTAAGCCTTGTTATTTTCGTTGCCTACTTTTATATGTAATATAATCGCATTGCTAACTTGTTGCATTTTATACATGAAGGGATTGGATGCAGTGGGGAGCATGCCGCAGAGGTAGCCCATGCAAGGTATGTGAAAAAGAAGTTACATGAGCATAGAACGCGAGCTGGTCACAACGTTCTATCTCCGATTGTGTTGGACAATGAGGGGGACGAGGATGACACTACCAGGTTGAGGGATCTCATCGCTCTAGCAAAGGTGGTCTTGCAATTGGAGAATGATGAG
The DNA here is from genome assembly GCF_019320115.1 of Miscanthus floridulus. Taxonomy (NCBI): domain Eukaryota; kingdom Viridiplantae; phylum Streptophyta; class Magnoliopsida; order Poales; family Poaceae; genus Miscanthus; species Miscanthus floridulus. The sequence continues at coordinate 64,114,276 of NC_089580.1, read as the reverse complement.
GATGACACTGGCAGATTGAGCGAGCACATCACTCCAGTAGAGGCAGGCTTGCTGGCGGAGGAGGATGCAGACACGTTCTTCTCTCAAGCCGTAGAGGCCGTAGATGAAGCAGAGGTCGCTTACTACAGGCGATAGGCAGATCAGGGCAATGCAGGTGAGCCTAGCCACATGAACAAGGTGGAGGAGAACACATTCTTGTCTCAGGCCACAGATGAAGTGGATGCCGCTTACTACAGGCGATAGGCAGATTAGGGCAATGCAGGTGAGCCTAGCCACAGCAACGAGGTTGTGGTAGAGGATTGGTACTCGGACGATGAGTTGCTTACTTAGTATGTTTCTGACTTAGTATTTGTGAGTGTGACGTGTGGTTGTTCCATGCTTCATATTTGTTAGTTCCATGCTTTATTAACGAACAATGCTTTATTAACGAAGTATTGATGTATTGTACCCATGTATCAAACATTGTTTCCATGTACTCAGATTACCCATGTTCGATCCTAAGCAAGTATGTTCATCCCATCCGTTTGTCACCCTCTGATCCATCCAACTATAACCTAAGTTTTTTAATAATAACGTATATGAGTACCTTAGATGTGGGTTGGAGAGGTTATTTATTTTTTATTTCTTTAACAGCATGAAACTTATCTAATCCAATATTGCTTGCAAGACGTGCGAGAAACTCCATTGGATCGTCACCATATAAGCCATTTCCTACGCTTAGTCTGCCCAGCTTCGGCCGCGCCACCACTAGAGGTGCGACAAGCCTGACGCGCTAGTGCCAATGGCGCGGTAGCCTAACGCGCAAGGGGCAATGGCACGGCAACCTGACACGCCAGGGCAAATGGCGCGGCAAGGCCTGAACGATGTTTTGAGCAGAACAGAGCCGAGCACTAGCCTCCACGGCGCGTTAACACCACCACTGATGCAGGCTAGACGCACAAGATAACAAATTGCACAAATTCAACAAAGTCGATCAAGTGCACAAAGTTAATAGATTGTTACACAAGACTTCATTCGTTTGACATAAGTTCGACATGACTAGTTGCTACATAAGACTTGAAGCAAATTAAGTTCATGACAACATAAGTTCAACACTACAAGATTCATACAACATGAAGCAAATAAGTCAAGCAAGTGCACAAGTTGGTACAGAGGTGTTTAATGGGAACGGGGATCCTGATCTTCCGTCAGGTAGAGGTAACTATCGTTGTGGCGGAGAATGACACACTGATCCAGCTTCAGATCGAAAGATCGAACCCTGCAATCTTAGCACCACAGCTCCTCAGATTATCAACCAAGTCATGAACCAGGTTGACCTCACCAAGAAGGCTAATCCCTACTTGTGCAACGAAGAACACAAGCAAGAACAAGAAAGAACACAACCAAATTGCAGATGAATGATTAATCTCACGAAGTTGGGGTCTCATAAACCGATGAACGGCGAAACTGTTCTTGATAGAATAATCTAAGCAAAACCAAAACCCTAATGGAGGGGCGGCGGCTGTTTATGAAGACTCTAGGGTTATGCAAGACCCCTAGACGCGCCCCTAATGGGACCAAACATGATACACGGTCCAACGAACCAAAAGACGGTGTCGCAGCACACTGGCAGATTCTGGACACTAACTTGTTTCGACGATTCCTGTTGATTCCGAAGAGGTTTTGATGTGAGACCACTTGATTAGCTTCCTTATCAAATTAGCTTTCCATCCATATGTGGATTGTCAAAAATGGAGTCCGGATGCGTCCTGGGTGACCAGTTTAAGGCAGACTGGTCCTGGAGGCCGAGGTAGACTCAAAATCATGTTGGACCCGGCCTCTGGTTCCTGTTGGACGTCCTTGCTAGTCATCTTCACCTCCACCATGTCCTCTAAGTCCTTCATGACCCTCTCCAATGTTCCTAAGCAAGATAACATCATTAGGTAGTAGTCTATTCTCATAAGTATAAAAAGGATCGCTTAAAAATAAGCTCACCTCTAAATTGAGTTGACGCATTCAAGCCTAGGTCATTGGACCTTGCATGACGGTTGGAGGATCCACAGGTACATCCGAAGGAGTGATGTCCTCATCATCCTCCCCCTCTTGAAATGGAGTCATCCTCAACTCAAGTTTATCTTCTTCTCCCAAATAAGGTTTCAAAACTGCAATGTTAAAGGTGGGACTAACCCCGAACTCGGGTGGCAACTCAAGTTTGTAGGTATTATCATTTTTTTTCTCAATTATCTTATAAGGACCAGCTGCTCTTGGCATTAATTTAGACTTATGTAGCTCAGGAAATCTATCTTTTCTCAAATGTAACCAAACCAAATCACCCGGTTCAAGTTTAATCCCTTTTCTACCTTTACTACCAGCAATTCTATACTTTTCATTCATGCTTTTAATATTTGCTTTAGTTGTTTCGTGCAACTTACGAATAAAATCAGCATGCTCTCTAGCATCACTATGTATTCTCTCAGTGGTAGGTAAAGACAAAAGATCAATAGGAGCATGAGGGTTAAAACCATACACTACCTGAAAAGGACTTACCTTGGTGGTAGAATGTTCCGCCCTGTTATATGCAAACTCCACATGCGGCAAACACTCTTCCCACATCTTCAAATTACGCTTCAAAATTACTCTCAACATGGTGGACAATGTTCGATTCACAACCTTAGTTTACCCATCAGTTTGGGGATGACATGTTATAGAAAACAACAGCTTGGTCCCCAATTTATTCCACAACATGCGCCAAAAATGACTCAAGAATTTTGCATCGCGATCTGAAACAATAGTAGAAGGCATACCATGCAAGCAAACGATTTTTTGAAAGAAAAGGTCAGTAATATGAACAGCATCGTCGCTCTTATGACAAGAAATAAAATGTGCCATCTTAAAAAAATGATCAACCACCATAAAAATGCAAACCCAACACAAAATCCATAGATATATCAGCCTGAGGAGTAGAAGGAACAGGAAGAGGCATATACAAACCATGTGGGTTCAACCGCGACTTAGCTTTTTGACATATGGCACACCGAGCTACGTACCGCTCTATATCTCACCTCATCCTTGGCCAAAAAAAGTGTGTGGACAGCACCTCCTCCGTCTTCTTGGCACCAAAATGTCCTATCAATCCGCCTCCATGTGCCTCCTGCAACAACAAAAGACGAATGGAACCAACTGGAATGCATAGGCGGTTAGCTCTAAACAAAAACCCATCATTGATCATAAACTTATTTCATGTACATCCCTCTCTACAATTAAGCAACACATCCTTAAAATCAGGATCAAGCGCATATTGTTCTTTAATTGATTAAAGACCAAAAATCCAACAATCAAGTTGGGACAGCAACGTACATCTTCTAGACAAAGCCTCAGCAATCACATTATCCTTCACTTTCTTGTGTTTGATAATATAAGGAAAGGATTCAATAAATTCAGCCCATTTAGCATGCCTACGATTCAGATTATTTTGAGAGCGAAGATACTTAAGCGATTCATGATCAGAATGAATAATAAATTCTTTAGGCCACAAATAATGACGCCACGTCTCTAAAGAATGAATAAGTGCATACAATTCCTTATCATACGTGGAATAATTAAGAACAAGGCCATGCAATTTTTCACTAAAGTAAGCAATAGGTTTACCATCTTACATCAAAACACCTCCAATACCAACTCCACTAGCATCACATTCTAGCTCAAAAGTCTTACCAAAGTTTGGAAGTTGCAGCAATGGTGCCTGTGTAAGCTTGTCCTTCAAAGTGTCAAAGGACTCCTCATGTGCCTTTCCCCAATGGAACACGACTTCTTTCTTCGTCAACTCATGCAACAGGGCAGTAATGGTGCTGAAATCTTTGACGAAGCGGCAGTAGAATCCTGCAAGACCAAGAAAACTCCTCACCTGTGTGACGGTTTGAGGAACCGGCTAGCTCTTTATGGCTTCAATTTTCATCTTGTCCACCTCAATTCCCTATAGAGTTACAATATTGCCAAGAAAAGAAACTCGATCCATGCAAAAGATGCACTTCTCAAGGTTACCAAATAAACGTGCATCACGTAAAGCATTAAACACAACACATAAGTGATCCATATGTTCATCTAAAGACTTGCTGTAAATCAATATATCATCAAAGTAAACTACCACAAAATGACCAATAAAAGCTCTTAAAACCTCATTCATTAAGCGCATGAAAGTGCTAGGTGCATTTGTCAAACCAAAAGGCATAACTAACCACTCATACAACCCGAATTTGGTTTTAAACGCGGTTTTCCATTCATCTCCAAGTTTCATTCTAATCTGGTGGTAGCCACTTCGCAAGTCAATCTTAGTGAAAATTATAGAACCACACAACTCATCAAGCATGTCGTCTAGCCTAGGAATAGGATGACGATACCGAATAGTAATATTATTGATGGCTCTACAATCAACACACATACGCCAAGTTCCATCTTTCTTAGGAACCAAAAGTATAGGAATGGCACAAGGACTAAGGCTTTCACATACATACCCATGGTCCAAAAGGTCTTGGACTTGCCGCTGAATTTCCTTAGTCTCCTCGGGATTGGTTCGATAGGCAGCACGGATGGGCAAGGTTGCCCCCGGAATCAAATCAATTTGATGCTCTATTCCTCCCATAGGTGGTAGCCCCGGGGGTATCTCAGCTGGAAAAATGTCCTCATACTCCTACAAAAGGTTAGTGATAGCAGGAGGCACCGAGCTAACAATATCATCAAGCGAAAACATAGCTCATTTGCATACCAAAGCATAGCAAATATCATCATCAGAAATTTTAGCAAAGTCACATTTTGTTGCAAGCATAACACCACCCTTCAATTTAATTCCCTCAACCTTAGAAATAGATGTAGACTTATCCTTTTTAGGTGGGAAAATAGAATTAGCAACTTGCTGATTTTCAGATTGGACATCATTCAAACTAGCAGCGCGTTCTCTATCAGCTTATACAATTTGAGCGGGGGTCAAAGGTACCAAAGTAATTTTCTTTCCTTTATGCACAAAAGTGTAATTATTACTTCTACCATGGTGTGTAGCATCATTATCATGTTTCCAAGGACGACCCAATAAGAGTGAACAAGCTTGTATAGGTACCACATCACAATCAATATAATCAACATAAGAACCAATAGAAAATGATACTCTGCAAGTTTGTGTTGCCTTTGCTTTATCTGAATCATTTAGCCACTGAATATGGTATGGACATGGGTGTGGGCGTGTGGTCAAGCCAAGCTTCTTGACCAAATTAGAACTCACCAAATTGTTGCAGCTACCTCCATCAATAATGACACGTGCGCGACGGTCACTGATGACGAAGAAAATCTGGAACAAGTTATGGTGTTGTAGCTTCTCAGGTTGCTAGACTTGTGAGCTGAGCACCCGCTGTACAATGATGCTCCTATAGGCCGCCGTGGCCTCATCACCAAGGACTTCGCCGTCCTCCTCATCTGCATCTTGGTCTTCTTCATCCTCAATGTCAGAGGTGCTGATGTAATCATCTTCTGTAGCAATATATGCCCACTAACTTGAGCAGTCCTTCTGCACATGGCCAATGCCATGGCAGCGGTGGCACTAAATGCCCGAAGTGCATCCCGTTGATGCAACGGATGAGGAACTCTTGGTAGGCACCTGCAAAGAATTTTTACCTGAATCTGAAGGTCATGTGGGAGGTGCCTTAGGTGTAGCAGAAACTCTAGAGGCTATTGGTCGCTTGCTCGCTGGTGGAGGCGCTCGAAAAGTGGTTGGCTTGGTCAGCCCCGAAGATGGTGCCGAGCGTGGCGTGTATGTGGTGGTGCTGACCTTGCTCTTGCTCTGCTGTTCACGCCCCTACAATTCCTTTTCTGCAAGCATAGCAAACTGAAACAACTAGTTGACAGTGTTAAATTCTTTATAATCAACAATGTCCTAAATCTCATGCCTCAAACCCGAATAAAAACGACAAATGGCATCTTCGTTTCCCTCTACAACACTACAGCGCATCAATCCCTTTTGAAGCTCACCACAGTAATCCTATACAGATTTATCTCCTTGTTCTAAACGCATCAATTTCTTACGCAAGTCTCTATGATAAGAAGGAGGAACAAAGCGATCACGCATAGCTACCTTAAGTTCTTCCCATGTACCAGGTAAAGCATCCTGTGCAGCTAGCCTATTCCACCAAATAATGGCAAAATCCTTAAACTCACTAGTAGCTTGACGAACTCTATGATGCTCAGGCATAAGGTGGGCACTAAACTTTTGTTCTACTGTCATCTCCCAATCAAGATATTTCTTAGCATCATAATGACCCAAAAAAGATGGTATTGTGAACTTAATCTTAGCATAAGGATTATCGGGTACATGGTGATTATTACCTTGATGGTGGTGGACACCACCCATACCTGTCGTGTTGCGATGAAGACGTCGTCATAATCTTGCTTGTCGGAAGGCTGCTCGATCTATGTTTCCAACGGCATCATGCACCATGTCTTCTGGCAAGAGACCATCGGTGTGGCTGCTGAAGATGTCATTGTTGTTGACCACCACTAAGGTTTCCAACTCAGTAACCTTGTCGGTTAGCGTGAAAATTCATTTGTCCAATCTCTCCATGATGTTGCTAATGTTGAGTTCAATGAGTGCGTCAGTGATGACCTTCCTAACGGCCTCATTCATCCTTTTTTGGGCATCCTCAACAATAGCTTGTAGTTGCTCTTGGCGGACACACTCGTTGAAACCCTTAGGATTGTTATCTCCAGTCTGTTCACCTCCTGCCATGGTAAACACAAAAATATGAACAAGTTATCCCTACCAAATGACTACGTGGTTGCAGTGGTGTCACTTTTTATAGTAAGTGGAAGCGTCTTACCAAGCTCTTACAAAGTTCTTACCAACGCAAGTAGTGGGCGGTACAACCAGTGGCTAGTTCGTGATACCTGTGAGGTAGTGGTACCAAGATTGCAAAGCCCTTTTTCTATACTGATCTGAAGAATTTGTGGAGCTTGGAAGACAAACAAAGAGTAATATGTATATCTGGCACACAAGTCAGTAACAAAAAGTAATGCTGAATTATAGTCCAAAGTACTTGTTCTTGTTGCTGGTTTAAAATGTTCCAAGTACCAGGTGTGTGACAAAAGTATGGTGGATAGAAAGGTGACAGGTGTGTAGAAAACAAGTATGGTGGATGGAAACAGCAACACAAACAAGAAACCAGACAGCACACGCTAACACAGCTCACTTTGGTCCTCTCTATGTGCTCCTCTAGATATTGTTTCTCTTTTGCCCTTCTCTTTTTTTCTATTTTTTAGGTTGTCATTGTTTTTTTGGGAAATTTTGATTTTTTATTTTATTTTTTTGATATTTTTCCTTTATTTAGGAGCACAAAAGAAGTAACCACAGAAAATATGAGTTCAAACAAGTGTAAGACGTGGCCTGTGGAAAATTCAGAAAACTTGCTCAAAATCGACAAAAACCTTGTGACCACGAAAAGAGGATCTTGTGACCACTTTTTAACTAATTTAAAAATTTTGAACCCTGGCAACGCCAGGGATGGATAGACCCAAAAAAATTTTCTGATCGATTTTGATATATGGAACATCAAAATCGGAGTTCGTATGTGAAAACTAGACCAGTTTTAAGAATTGGCTCCGAATTAGAGGACAAAACGGGAACAATGTGCACAAACCTGGTCACAACAACAAAGATTTGATGGAAACGATGGGGGAAAACACATGAACTGAACTCTAACATGACCTAACCAGCAACAAGACCTTGACTAGGACACAAACTCAACACGACGGACCCTGAAACTGAAAGGCTATGGCGTGGAAGGTTCTAGGACAGGAAAAACGAGTATGGCACTGGACTATGGGACGAATGCAAAACACTCAAACTAGGGAATAAATGTGAACCTGATGGTATACCTTAGCTCTGATTACTACTTAATGGGAACGGGGATCCCGATCTTCCGTTAGGTAGAGGTAACTATCGTTGTGGCGGAGAATGACACACCGATCCGGCTTCAGATCGAAAGATCGAACCCTGCAATCTTAGCACCACAACTCCTCTGATTATCAACCAAGTCACAGACTAAGTTGACCTCACCAAGAAGGCCAATCCATGCCTGCATAATGAAGAACACAAGCAAGAACAAGAAAGAACACAACCAAATTACAGATGAATGATTAATCTCACGAAGTTGGGGTCTCACAAACCGATGAACGGCGAAACTGTTCTTGACAGAATAATCTAAGCAAAATCCAAACTCTAATGGAGGGATGGTGGCTGTTTATGAAGACTCTAGGGTCATTCAAGACCCCTGGACGTGCCCCTAATGGGCCCAAACACGATACACGGTCCAACGGACCAAAAGACGGTGTCGTAGCACCCTGCAGATTCTGAATACTGACTTGTTTCGATAATTCCCATTGATTCCGAAGATGTTTTGATGTGAGACCACTTGGATTGGCTTCCTTATCAAATTAGCTTTCCATCCATATGTGGATCGTCAAAAACGGAGTTAGGATGCGTCCTAGGTGACTAGTTTAAGGTAGACTAGTCCTAGAGGCTAAGGCAGACTCGAAATCGTGTTGGACCGGGCCTCCGGTTCCTATTGGATGTCCTTGCTGGTCATCTTTGCCTCCACCACGTCCTCTAAGTCCTTCATGACCCTCTCCAATATTCCTAAGCAAGATAACATCATTAGGTAGTAGTCTATTCTCATAAGTATAAAAAGGATCGCTTAAGAACGAGCTCACCTCTAAATTGAGTTGATGCATTCGAGCCCGGGTCATTGGACCTTGCATGATGGTTGGAGGATCAGCTGGTACATCTGAAGGAGTGATGTCCTCATCAGTCTTGAACCACAAGTGCAACAAGTACATAATTTGGGTATTACATGAAATCCAGCATTAGTGCACAAGTTGATGGACGTCTTCCTGACATGATCCTTCACGATCTTCAGCATTTGAAGCCCTTGTTGAATGTGTACCTACATTATCCTCACAATGGTTAGTAAGGAGGCAATACATCAAGTTTTGCAATTGAGGAAACTTGCAAAAAACATGGACTATGCTTACCTAGACCCTATGTCCTAGGAGTGTAAGGGTCTCTCGGACGCCTCTGCCTCTTTGAATTTATAGGCAACACATTAGGAGTGTACCCAACGTCGGTGTGGTCGCGATGGTAGGGCTAATGGCCATACTGTTGCATATGGCTCGTACCCTATAAGTATAAGATAGGCAAGATTAGTTACAATCTTTATAATTGCTAGTTCATATAGGCTAGGTATTTAAAAAAGTAGGTTTGTTAATACATGTTCGTCTCCTTGGGTACCAAGTGGGGCACCACCTAGCTGAGACATGTCAATCTCATCCTACTGCCAAGGGTCCCACTAGTAGTGGTGTATGTGGAAGCCCAGGGCCTCGTCGTCCTCATCGTCCTCATCAACAGGGCCCTTCCCAACGCTATAGTATGGTGGTGTACGCACAGTGGAAGTCGCACCTATCACCAGGTCAGAAGAGTCAGCTGGTGTCCTCAAAGTGGCCGAAGCCATGCCACCCAATTGTGCTGGGTACTCGGGTTCCTCCCACGAAGTGTCCATGCAGCTCAACTTCTGAGCTAGCTTCCTATAGCTCTTCTTCACTTTCTGCGGGAACAGATGTTAAAGATAAGGCATTTCCCAAGCGCATTGAGACTAAACAAACATTTTCAAAACGGACAAGTTTATGTTCACCTCCATAAAAGCCTAGAGAATGCCTGGCCCCTGCCCTCAAGACTCGTGAAGTCAAAATGTTACTTCGTTGGACAACCTTGACAATTGTGTGGCCTGAGTACAGAAACACGGTTGGACCATTTTAGTACACTTACTAAATTCCAAATGGATAACAAATTGTAGCATTCGAGTATCTTACCACGTATCTCTGAAGCGGGGCTCTCTGTGGTTGTGTCTCCTCCCTAGTGGCAATGTCGTACACATCTTCAATGACATTTTCCTCTAAGTCCTCGTCAATCGCGTCCTCAGTGTAGGGGGGCTTGATATGTGTCCTCGTAGACCTGTGAAGCCACCGCAGGTAGTCATCGAAGGTGTGCTGGTCATGTGGGGGATTTGCATCGACCGCTCGCTGCTCCCTGGTCTCCCACAGCTGGGCAAACTCGTAGTGTTTCACGCGTCAATCCTTATCCTTGTACCTCTTCCTACGATCAAACCTGCAACAAAATGATAGTTAGTTCTACCACACACACACACACCTCACAATTGTAACTTTGTGGTGTCCGATGATGCACCCATGTAATTTTTGGTTGGTGGAGTAAAGCGGTGGTGGGTAGCCTATAATTCTTTTGAACTGCCTACAAAACCCTGATGGACAAGTGGATCTCGACCACGTGGAAGAAACTAAGAGGGACATTGCAGCGATACTCGTTGGACTCTTCCCTAGTGATAGAACTCAGGTACTACTGGAGCTCTGGAGCATCCTAAGGACACCAAGTGACCTGAACATTTTGTAACTGAGTTAGCTTCTGATAGAGTGCACATCCATAAAGACACATGTATGTTACCAAAGAGAGCGTAACCTGGTGCTGTGTCAGGATGTCGAAGCAATCCGTGTACTCCCTGTACTTGCACCGCGGATTCCCTCGAACTAACACTTCTTCCTTCCAGATATACAAAGCAGTAGGTAGTGTGTCCTGGCCGTTCTAATGCTGTATTGAACACGATAATGAATTAGCCAATCATAAATTCATGATATGTAACAACTTTGAATTAACTAGTGAACCAAAGTACTTATAGGCAAACCATCAAGAAGGGGACTCCCAATGGGCCATCTTTCCCAACACCAAACCTAGAGTAGGTAGGAGCAACCACCAAGGCTTGCAAACCCTGAGGTGCGACGGCAGGCAACGCATAGCTGTTGATACATCCATACCAAAACTGTGTTGCCCCAGCTGTACGTTGCTATATTCTCCCATGGCTGGCATAGTATGTCAAGAAAAATCTAGCTGATGGTGTTGCCCGACGCGTCGGGGAATAGGAAAGCGCCAAGGAAGTGCCAAAGCCACACTTTAGCGAACCTATTGATCTCAGCCTCATTAGCTTGTGGGTGCAAGTTCTCGAAGTGCTCTGTCATCCACAACGACGAAACACCGGAAGTTTTCCTAAAATTCACCAAAGACAATGAGACATGATGGATTTAGGAAAGCAATGCAAGTATTAAATAGGGTTGAATTGCTTACTTATTTTTTTTGAATCCTCATCGTCCGGTGGAAGAAAGCCACAAAACTAAGCCACCAGCTCTCTCTAGTGATCGTTGTCAACTATACCTTCACTGGAAGTCCCCCCAACTGAAGGCCAAAGATAGCCTTCACGTCTTGCATGGTCATGGTCATCTCGCCGCAAGGTAGGTGGAACATGTGGGTCTCAGGCCTCCACCTATGAGGTTGCATTACAAAAATAGAACGACTATCAGTTACCTCAATTTCATTATAAGAATGTTTACGGAGAATGAAGGGACTCGCACCTGTCTACAGCTGCAGTGAGAAGTGCGGGGTCAAGGGCCAGAAGATCGTAGTTGACAACACAGACAAGCTTGAGGAAGCCCTCACGCCGTATGTACGGCGCGTAATGCTCGTCCCACTAGTGCGCCCTGTTGTGTGTGTGTGGCCTCAATAGAGGCAAGGACACCTCTGCGTCAGTGTCAATCAACGCGTGAGCTTGGTGCAAGTCATCGTACTCCACCTCAAGAATGGGGTCAACATGTGCTGCGTGGGAGGGGCCATCCTAGTATAAATTGATAAACAAAGGGTTAGAACAAACATGATGAATAATACAATATTGAAATTAACATTAAGTAGCATTGCAAAATTTAAACTACATGTTATGCAACATGAACACAATATGGAATCACATGTACATATTGAAAGTAACATTAACAAATATATTAAACAACTTCACTAGGAAAATAAGCAAGTTCTATGTATGGACATGCTGCTCTTTTCTTCTATGCTTGCTAGCCTTGTGACTAGGTTCTTTGCAAATGGAGCCAAGATTCCTACCACAAGTCTCGTTGAAGTCTCCCCCTCCGTACATGTCTTCGTCGTATCCTCTCATAGCGTCCATGTCCCCCTTGAGTCGCTTCTTCTTCCTCCTACCCTTCCTTACCTTCATTAGGTCTGAATGCGGCATGTAGTCATAACCATGATAAGGGGGCCACTGTGTCAGGTCAAGGTACGACTTTAAGCCCTTCTCCCATATACTAAGGGTGTTCGAACGGAGATACAAGGGTGACATGTATGGCATACCCTCGAAGTCATATCCGCAGACCCTATAGGCAGTGATAATGTGAGAGCAAGGGGCATGCATAATCTGAGGGACGTTGCAACTGCACTCTACTTTGTCAAGATCATCTTGGAGTTCCATCCACCATAACGTTCGCCGCCCAAACTTGTGCCACCCTTCCCTCGTACACTAAAGACATGCCAGCGAGGTCCATACGGCTCGGCGGTCTACTACTTGGCCAATTCCTCAGCCTCCTTCAAATGTTCTGCTCTAGCCTTTCCAAATCGCCCATACTTAGCTATATTCCTCTGCACAAGTTCCCACCTCTTGATAAAATATCCGTTGCACTTGTGAAAGGAGAACTCAATAATTTGATATACAGGCAACGATCCAACTCTAGTGAATACATGGTTGAAAGACTCTGATGAGTTGGTGGTCATGATGTCATACCTAAAACCACCCTCGTCATATGCTAATGCCCACTTAGCCTTTTGTTCCATCTGTGCCTCTAACCAGGCATTGCCCGCTTCGTTTACCATCTTGTCTAGTTCTCTCTTTGTCTCCTTGAACTGGTGCTCTGTACATACACAACATAGAGCCTTTACCTTATCGCAAACCTCCTTCCTCTGACACCGCCAAAAATTAGTGATAAAATGTCACATGCACCATCTATGCACTAGAGGTGGGAACCCATCTATATGTTCACCAGCAGCATTAATAATCCCTGGGTGACGGTCCGAGATCAAACATATAGTGCGAGATGGGCCAAGCACATGTACATGTAGAAGCCATATGAACCATGACCAAGATTCATTGTTCTCCCCCTCTACCAAGGCAAAAGCCATGGGTACTATCTGGTCCTATGGATCAACAGCAGTAGCCATCATCAAGGTGCCCCTGTACTTTCTGGTCAGGAAAGTGCCATCAATAAGTACGACTGGGCAACAATACTAGAATGCATGTTTCGTCTGCGTGAACAACCAGAACACACGATGTAGGACATGCCTCAACGGGTCCTCGAAATACATCCCTCTAGTGTCTACAAACCATTTCAAGATAGGATTGTAGTAATGCATTGCACATAATATTCGGGTACCCTGTTGTACGCTTCCTCCCAACTATCCCAATGAATCGCTAGGGCAATTTGCTTAGCACGCCAAGCCTTTCCGTACTTCACATCATACTTAACGAATCCGGATATGGACTCTTGCAAGGAAGACACCGAAATGTCGTTATTGTTATCGATGAGCCCTAATATGCAATGGGCAAGGTAACGTGTAGTGAGCTGATGATGATTTTCCTTCCCCTTATTTGATAGGCAAGTGTGGGGTTGGACCACTTTACTTATCTTCCACTTGCTATCACTCTATCTCTTTCATGCATTTAGCCTCCACATACAACTATTTTTGCATGTCACGTGGTACCTCACCTCCTTGTCAGAATGAGTGACGTTGTAGGGCCTATGGTGATAAACAGCATAGTCCTGAAGGAATAGCTTCATCTCTGACATTGTATTGAATATCATCCCCTTCTCAAGGATTACATTCTCATGGTCATACAATGATTTTCTACACATCTACAGACCGGTGTCACAAACTGTCATATCCATCATGCTGACATCCCTATAGTTTGGAATGCCACTGAAAGGTACATTCATCGACCTTAGCTGCATAAGCTCTGTCACTGTGTAAGGTGGTGGTGGAACATATTGCTGTGCTTCACTAATTCTACCCCATGAATCATATGGGGTATCATCCTCTAGCAAATCTATGACTAGTCTACCCTGAGCCGGCATAGCATGAAGTACCTCAGTTGGTACTACTAATGGCATAGCATGAATCAATATTGGCATGGCATCAACCGGTGTTGGCATAGCATCTCTACCTCCTTGGTCATCATCAGAATCATCTAAATCACTGCTAACTACATCACCGATCCTATCCTCTTCCCGTTTGAACTCATTCACATCGAAGTCATTGCTTATACAGCCTACTGGAGTTGAATGAAACTGCTCCTGCATCAACTGATCGTCCAAATCTATAATACCCTAAGTTGCTTCCCCTTGGACCCACAATTCTTGTTCATTGCCTCCAACATCGTCATCCTATACCCATTCTCCACCACCACCTCAGCCATAGGCACATTGGAACCTTGGAGCACCCTATTGTAGTAGGACTAGTGAGCAGGGTCGCGCAAGGACATCAGGACATAGTGTGCCCTAGTCTTCCCACTATCAAACCTTCCCTTCACTGTGAAATCACCACCAAACATTCAAACAAACACAAAGGTCATCGAAGCTAGGAGGTTCATCAAACAATTCTAATTCTTCTTCCATATCCTCAAACATACCATCTTCTTTCCTAACACTTCCTCCGTAAAAAACTCGGACACAACAATCCATCTATAAAAGCATTTGAGGAAACTTCATCAAGTCGTTGAAATAGTCGTATCACGCACTACTAAGTACCAACACATAAAAACCGGTATCTATACTAACTACCATTACTACTACAAACTAACTAAACTATAACTACCTAACCAATCCCTAAACCCAAAGTCCTAACTAATAATAGCCTAAACCCTAAACCCCTAATCCTAACAAACAAAAACCTAAACCCTAAATTACTAACCAAACCCTAAACCCAATATCCTAACTAACAAAAACCAAAAGGCTAACTACCTAACCATACCCTAAATCCTAACTACTTAACTATACCAAATCACTAACAATAATCAATTCATTCAAAATTTAATCACCAAAATGTGGGTCTTGGAGGGGGGAATACCTTAGCACCAACGGGGAAAGCTCCTGGGGGTCAGCCCCGATGACAAAGAGGGCCGCCGGCGAGGCCGGCGGCGGCGGTGGCCGAACGGCCACCACCAAGGGAGGCGGCGCGGGTGGCCAAGGGGCTGACCCCCAGCCTATCACCAGGGGAGGCGGCGCGGCGCAGCTAGAGAGGCACGACCGACAGTGAACGAGCCAAGGGAGGGGGCGACTGCGGCGCGCGGCGACGGGCATGGGCGACGGTGGTGGGCATGGCCAAACAGGAAGGGAGGGGCTCGGCGCAGGTAGGGAGGCGCGGCCGGCGGTGGACGAGCCAAGAGAGGGGGCAACGGCGGCGGGCACGGGCGGCGCGCGGCGACGGGCACGGGGCTGACCAAGGGAGGCGACGCGGGCGGCCAAGGGGCTGACCCCCAGCCTACACCAGGGGAGGCAGCACGGGTGCAGGTAGGGAGGCGCGGCCGACGGTGGATGAGCCAAGGAAGGGGGGCTACGGTGGCGTGCGACGGCGCGCATGGGGCGACTGCGGCGGGCACGGCCAAACAGGAATGGGGAGACAGAGGGAGGGATGGAGGCGCGGTGGAGGGCCCAAGGCCGTGGGCGGGCGCGACGGGAGGGTGGTGGCGCGGTCGGGCGGGTGGCGGCGGTCTCGGGCGACGGCGGATGAGACAGAAAGGAATGGAGAGAAAGAGAAGAAGAGAGGCCTTGTCGCGGGCCTGTGATGAGCCTTGCCGCGCCATGTGCCGTGTCGCGCCAGTGCCGCGCTCAAATCCACGGCGCGGCAACCCCGACCACGTCAACGTTCAGCGGCCCTGATTGCTGCCACGTTGCCGCTCCTGCCGCGCCCCACGCATGGCGCGGCAGCGTGATTTCACAGCGCCATGCGAATAGACGTGGCAAAAAATGTTAGTTAAAAAAAGAAACAATATTATATTTGAAAATAATTTTAAAAAAGTGTTAAAAATAAAAAAAAAATCTACTACTACTGGGTGTACTGCTGATGTTCTTCATGGCGACATGGCCAAAAGGGGTGAAGGATGATCCATGTGATAGTCGGCGTCGTTCGTTTCGCTGAAAAGCCAGGTTGAAATAAAAAGCATTGTTCGATGATTTATTATGAGAAGAAAATACTGTATTATTACTGATAAGTTAGGCTGAGTTCAAGCGAACGCCCCCCCCCCCCCCCCCCCCCCCCCACCCCCCCCCCCCCCCCCCCCCCCACCCCCCCACACACACACACACACACCCTGGGTCCGACTGACCGACTGTCAGAGCGCTCGATCGACGCCATCGCGCTCGGTCATCTCATCGCCTGCACGCTTCCATTTCCGTCGCCTTCGATCCGTATCTCGCTCTCCATCGCTTGGGACAACGCTGCAAAGGAGACACACACCGCCTGCGTGTCCGGATTGAATGGAACGGAACGGATCGACCCGCGGACACCCGGTCGTCTTCAAATTCTTCAGTCTCTGTCTCTGTCGTTGAACGTAGCTAACGCGGGCCTTAATTTGCCTGTGACAGGGGATTAACAAACCTATCCACGCAATGTAGGAATCGGTTATCCTAGTAGCTGTCAAGAGGATAAGTATGATCCCAGACGATGAGACGACGATTAGCCACTGCTGAAGACATGGCTCCTACACTGAACTAGTGAAACTGTATTTGTAGTGCACAGTTCACTAGTTCAGCTTCAGCATGGTTGGCAGTTGGTACAGATTCTGCATGCAGACCACAGAAGAGGAACGATAATCGCCTCGCTACTCCGTAGACCCCGGTCGCGCGGGCCACGCTTTGATCGTATGAACCTGACCACTTCAAACGATAATGATCAATTAAGACTTCCGGACGGACACACGTCTCCCTCCGCTCACTCCTACACGCGTCACTCGTCCAGCAATCCTATCCGCTAGTCTTGTCCGCGCGCCCCGATGCTCGTTGCACCGTTTTATCCCTGCGTCGCCGTGTCCATCCACCCACCCCACTCAGCCACGCCGCCACTAGTCCCCCGCAGCGCCACGCCCCATCCCCTACGACCTCCTCCGTGCTGCCTCCCCGCTCTACCTCCTCCGCGCTGTATTCCCCACCGGGCTCAGTCTGCCTCGCCTGCCTCCACTGTCTGCGCTACCTCCTCGCCGCGACCGCCTCCACCGAGTTAGCGAGCCACGATCGCCTCCACCGAGCCGGCGAGCCTCCACAACGGATGCTCCAGCAAGAAGGCGAGGGGGACGAGATTCATGTGACTCCGCGCCCACCGGCGAGTTGCTCGTGCCGCTGCCGCACAACGAGGTCCATGCGCCGTCGTCGACCTTCACGCCGGCGTGCCTCCATTCGTCCAAGCAAAACCCATGTTGCAAGAGTATGTAGTGTTTCAGATGTTTCATCTTGATGTTGCAAAAGTAGATCGGAATGTTGCATGTGTTGTAGTGGTTATACACGTATGTTCTAAATGTTTCATCTCGTTTTCTGGATGTACGTTTGCAAGTGTTTCATCTGGATGTTGCATATGTTTTCACACATATGAAGTGTTTTCAGGTGTTTTTTTCGAGTGTTTCATACGCATGTTTCGTACATATGTTGCAAGTGTTTTCATCTTGATGTTTCAAAAGTAGATCTGATGTTACAGCTAGTGTTTCAGATGCATTTTTCATGTGTTTCATCTGCCTTCAGACATATGTTGCAAGTGTTGCATCCAGATGTTTTAAAAGTAGATCGGACGTTGCATCTCTGTCTTTAATTTTCTCTTGCCTCACCGTCGCCTCGGTGTCTCCTCCTCCTCCTCCTCCTCCTCCTCCTCCTCCTCCTACTACTACTACTACTCCGCCCGGCGCCGCCCCTTCCTCCTCATTTAGATGCTGGCGTAGCCACCTGCTATAGTCACATGTTGTAGCTGCTGGCCGCATGCACATGCGTGAGAAGCAGAGGGGGGCGAGCAGGAACTCCCCACGTGTGGTCGGGCGGCGCGGATTCTGCAGATCCCGCGTAGATGGACGCGGGATACATGTGCACAGAGAAAGATGGAGTGCAAGCGCGGACATCCAGACGCCAGCACGGCGAATTTCATAATATTATTTGAACTAGGCATCGGGCGTAGGGACACCAAACCGACATGTGGCGGATCCAACTCATGAGGTTAGGAGGGGCTCTTTCTTCTTCTCCTACCTTCCATCCCTTACCTTCTTCTTCATTCTTCCTAAAAAATCAAGGAGGGGCTAAGAGGGGGCTCCATTGTCCGAGCGGGCGGGCGGTAGGGGGGCTTGAGCCCCACCCGCCCCACCGCTAGATCCGCCACGTAGCCGTGCACACGCCAATACGCGCGATGCAATCCGTTTGGTTTGGATGAGAAACCTGTCTGGGCCAGTGCGGTGGATTTCGGTTCCCAGTTGGGCTGGGCCGCGTTTTGTTCTCCATTGGTTCGCTAGAGCCTGCCGACAGGCCACCATGAGGGCCCGGTATCTCAGTTGAGTCGAGAGCATCTTACCCCAAGAGGAAACACACACACACGGCACGGTAAAAGGAACAAGAAACATTCTTCGGTGATTGATTCCATAATTCCACGTGTATGCAAATTGCAATTGTAACATATCATGTGCAAACCAATCAACCTGTGCAAACTTAAAAACTATCAATTAGAACCACTGGATCAACATCTAGTGGTCCTGATTGGTAGTTTCTAAGTTTACACAGGTTAGTTGATTTACACCTGCCATTGCAATTAGCCTGCAGTACAAATGAATCGCTTGGTATGGTATCAACCAGTGGTAATGTCGTCGCCGTGTCGCCTGCCGTATGCGGCGTGGTGTAGTGTCGTTCACCGGATGTGGATCCTGGGCTTGAGCACGAACATCCTGCACGAGTGCGGCGCGACGTCGAAGCTCATCTTGTCCGTGAACGTGGCGTCCAGCGTCTCGTGCTGTCCAACACACAACAACGACAACGACACCCGAGTCAGTGTCAGTCAAGGCTCGCTGGTTCGCTGACCGATTCGCCAATGCGTATGCTCAGCGCTTTTACGTACCAGCCACAGGTCCCTGCCCTCGACGGGCGTGCCGGCGGGGAGGCCGATGTCGTCCCAGTGCGCGGTGATGGTGACCTCGTCCTTGGCGTGCCGGTTCAGGAGCACCACCGCCGTCCGGTACTCGGAGAGCGGCGCCGCCCAGATCTCGCTGCTGCCCTCCATCCGAACCTTCTTCCCCTGCACGCCCAGCGGATCTGCGCGCAGTCGCGACGCCGCATGCCCAAACAGAACGGAAACAGTCCATCGCCAGCCGTCAGTAAACAACTGAACACAGGCGCTGAAACTGGGAATGCTGCTGCTCTGTGGTCACGCTCGAAGCGCTCACCTTGGTTGACGGCGATCACCTCCTTGTTGGCCAGGATGTCGTACGTCTCCTGCGACATGTGCCTCACGTCGCAGCCGATGAGGAGTGGCGCCTGCACACACTCATTGGAACGGCCCGGACAAGATCTCTAACTGGCCCCAAATGCTCTGTCTGTACTGTACCAAGATGCAGAAAGAGAGCAGGTATGTGCGCCTGCAGTCGTACCTTGGAGATCGCCCAGAGGCTGAAGTGCACGATGTACTCGCTGTTCGTCATGCCCCCGTTGCCCACCTCCAGCATGTCCGGATCTGCAAAACCACCGGAGTATGTATATATAATTACAAGGCGAGAGGCCATCTAGTATATGAACATGAAACGCCTCGTCGGAATTAGGATCCGGCAACTGATGATGTAATGTACAGACCGTTCCAGCCGCCGGGGCGAGCGTACTCCGACCACACCTCGTTCTGGTCCGCCGTGGCGATCATGCTGGAAGAACGCCGGTAACAACAGGTATCGTATCCTCTCAGTGAAGCAAACAAACAAATCTGGACAGGACAACGGCAAAACAATCTGGACTGGACAGACAAGAAACTAACTGAAGTCAGTCAGAGATGTTGTGACCTGTCCCAAGTGTCGGCGATGTCGTTGGTGGTCCTCCAGCTGTTGCCGTAGGCCGCCCCCCACTTCGCCGGGTGCATGTCGCCCCTAGCGATCGATCCCCGGCAAGGCGAGAGGCCGCATGAGTCACGAAACCGAGCATGGCGATCAAGAGACGTCTGATTAGTGATTACCGTACCATTCGCTGAGCGAGAAGTAGATCGGCCACCCCACCTTCATCAGCGCTCTGCTCATCTCCGGGTACCTGTTCACGTGCCACAAAACCTGTCAGTGTCAGGTACATTTACTCGGCTGCCTACAGTTCCTTCCTCAGACAGTCACACGTTGGAGATGGACAGGGAGGGGTCAGGGAAGGGCATGCGTGAGCCTGACCTCTCCAGCGGCTTGAGGTCGCCGTTGTTGCAGTTGTCGTACTTGAGGTAATCCACTCCCTGCGTGCGTGGACACAGCCAATGAACAGGTCGCAAATCACACATGATCTTCGTCTTCCCTTGAAAAAAACAATGCCTTTTAACTCACCCATGCCGCGAAGGTCTTGGCGTCCTGCTCCTCGTGCCCGAGGGACCCGGGCTGGGCCTTGGCGCAGGTCTGGAACCTGCAGAGCAATTTGTTACAGTCTTACAGACGGAGATGGTGGTGGTGAAAAACAAGTGCCGGCCTGCCGGGGCAAGCAAGCTGTTCGTTCCCCCCGGGTTCGTTAATGAATGGCCTGGGCAAGCAGAAGCAGAAGCAGAAGCTGGGTTGCCAATCTCACCCGGCGTCGGAGTAGATCCCGAGCTTGAGCCCCTTGCTGTGGACGTAATCCGCCAGCGCCTTGATCCCGTGCGGGAACGTCTTGGTGTTGGCCACCAGATTGCCCTGCAACGGCCGGAGCAGGTGCTTACTGCATAGCACCAATTGTTATTCAGTTCAGTTAAGTTCAGACTTGAAGCATCGGTTGTACGTACCTTAGCATCACGTTGTGGCTCTGCCCAACAATCATCTGATAGAGAAAGAGGAATAACACGTAAAATAAACCAGTTCAATTAAGAATTATTTTTTAATCCTTCCGAAAGAAAAGGTAATCAAGAATAAACGGAGAGGCTAGAGCGAGTGAGCTGGCGCACCGATGATGACGTATCTGTAGCCGAGAGCAGCGAGGCCGGTGGACACGAGTGCGTCCGCTGAGGACCATCAAGGCATGGGCGGCAACCGAGAAAGAAAGAAAGAGATAAGAGAGCAAGCTCATCATCAGCTGCTTTATTCAGCAAGCAAGCTCGACAGCTAGAACGAAACTGAAGAACAGAAGACGCACCGGTCTCCCTGATGACCACCTCGCCGTTGCCGTCGCACTGGAAGTGGTTCCAGCTGTTCCACCTGCGGTCGGTCAGAAATCAGACCAACACACACGCCCGCGCAGCCAGACACTTGCAAGATCTCATCACGCAAGGAAAACCCCCCCAAAAGAATGTTACCCTACCCCATGGGAGGGGCCGAGCCGAGGCCATTGGCCAGCATGCTCCGCCGGTGCGCCTCCTCCACTTGCACCACCTTGCCCCCCGCCACGGCGCCGGCGACGCAAGCCACGACCGCCGCCACCGCTGCCACCACCAGCAGTGCTAGCCTTGCCGGCGACGAACCACCACCACCACCACCACCCGCCATTGCTCCTATCACTCCACTTGTGCTTCTTTTTGTCTCGGATCGGACTCTGACGTCTGACCGCTGCTCCTGCCTCGGTGGATCAACACCGTCGCTATTTTATAGCCTCACGATGATTGTAGTTGTTCGACTTTGTTGCCGGTGCACATCTTTTCTTCTTCTTTTTCCAGCGCGGATGCGGACGGATGTGTCGCGTTCGTCTTGTCGGAGATGGGCACCGGAGCACAGAAGCGCCCAGAAGGCCAGACTGCCTCTCATTACGTGGTTAGGCGCCAGAGGGTACACGTGCGCACTTAAGCAGTCCTGGGCCCACTGGGCGTGGACGACAGACCGCACGAGCGCGGGCAGGCCGGCCTGTCAGCCGGACGAGCCACCGTGCCGGTCCGCCAGGGTTGGCCCACCAGAGAAGCCGTCCGGTACGAAGGACGAATGGAATCGATCGACCGATGATTCGCGATTGGCCAATCCGAATATCCAATCGACGTTATTGACTTTACTTATTTATCGTTATCCAGAGGACCGTGATGTAGACATACTATGTACTAGTAGAGCGTTAGTAGGTTGGTTAACTTTAATTAAATATATATACAAATATTATTAATATTTATTATGGCACTGTTAAATAAATATGTTAAAAGGTAAAATTTCTCTCCATCTATTTTTTTTTTGTCAGGCCCTTTCTTAACTAACTTTATGAATGTGGAATTCGTCTTAGACACATCTACACCCCTACTATTTTTTTAGGGTACCCTACTATTTTATTACATGATAAATATATGGGTTTCTTAAGGTAACTTAATAGGAATCCTAACCAAAATAGACTCCTTTACGAGGCTTCTTGCCTAGAATAGGAATCATACTCGAAACAGAAATAGAAAAGGAAACAAAAGTAAAAAGTAAGCAAATATAAATTAGACAAATCTATTTTTTTATGATCACGGGAATTGGTCTTCGTCATCGCGTGCATCACAGCTCACAGTTTAGCTTTTGTGGCTAGTTCAACGCATGTTAATTAAGGGCAAAAAAAATTCTTCATCTTATGTTGTTCGTCTAATTCGACTCCGATGATTTCCCCTTCCTTTGTATTTTTCTGAGGCTATATGGACGATTTTTCTGAGCGTTAACTTATGTCGTCGTTTTTTCATCTGGCAGAATCCTGAACGGACTCACGTCCGATTTACTTTTTCACCAGGCCATTTTTTTTATCGAACTCATGTTCATTTTGCTCTTATTGTTGTTTTCCATGGAGGCCAATTTTTTTATTTTGTTTCTTACGATCATACATGCCAATTTTTCAGTTTTGTTTTTCATAATTTTTTGAACCATTTTTATCCCGTTCCAACAAATATAATAAGTGTAAAAACAATGACCTTGACTCTTTCCTAAGTACCAAAGATTCGTACCACACTAAGTTAGTGATGTATTTTTATCCAATTAGAAATAAAACTTATCACAGTGAAACTTGGTTCGGTCCATGGTCCAACTTATCAAACAGCGAGTTAAGGTCTTACGATATTTGTTGTCCAATCCAGCCTAAATAAATTTATGTATCTCTATGCAACGCAATATCCAAAATAATCACCACATATAAAGAAAGTCTAATTCTTGGTATGTCGATAAATAGCTAACTTAATACAAGCTAGAACAACTCGCATCTAGCGATGATATGTAATCCTATTACTATACTATCCAGTTGCAACGCACAGACACGTTCGCTAGTCTATATCTATATCTCAATCTCCACTGCCTTTTCTATCTAATCCACAGAGATCACGTCATCAACTTATGTGGACCATCCGACTCTTACACTCATATACGTCCATCCGTACATTTGAGCCGGCCACCAGTCAAGAGGACCGCCGCCCTCATCTCCCCAAGCGAGCTGTAGAATCGACGCCTCACGCCTGCCTGAATTTTTTACATTTTGGCCCTTTTTTGAAAGTTTCTCATAAATAGACCCCTGGCGGAAAGAATTCAGGAAATGGACCCTTAGCTCGGCGCTATTGAGGCTGGCGCCGAGCTCGGCGCCACCGTCACTGGCGCCGAGCTCCTGGACACGGGGCCATGACCGCCCAGGGGGCTCGGCGCCAGAGTGACTGGCGCCGAGCTCGAAAATATCTACGGCCCGCGCCGCTCCGCTCTCTTCTTCCTCCCGCGCCCTAGCCCTGCCCACGCCGCCGCCTTTGCCCGCGCCTCCGCCACCTCCGCGCCCGCGCCACCACGCCGCGCCGCCGCTCCACCGGGCCACCGCGCCACAGCGCCACGCGCCGAGCCCGCGCCTAGCCAGCGCCGACCGCGCGCTGCCGTCTCGCGCCGCGCCTGTGCCTCGCCGCCGCAGCTTCTTCCGCGCCCGCTCCCGTGCCCCGTGGCCTGTGCCGCGCCCCTCACCGCTTCGACCCAGCGCCGCCAGCCCCGCGCCGAGGCCGCCCCTTGCCCCGCGCCGTGCCCCTCGTCGCTCCGAGGCCGCGCCTGCTTCCGCGCCCGCGCTCGAGGCCGTGCCCGCCCCCCCCCCCCACCCCCCCCCCGCCCCGTGCCGCGCCGAGGCGGCCCCCCGCCCCACGCCGTGCCCCTCGCCGCGCTGTCTCCCATGGTTAGCCGCGCCTTGCCCTCCACCGTCGGCCCTAGGCTGTGCCCGTCGAGCCGGACTCGTCGCGCGTAGCCCCATGCATCCCGCGCTCGTCGCGCGCGCTGTCGTCTGTCGTGCCACCGCCGTCGTCTATCTTCGGCCTGACCCACGCCCATCGTTTGCTGGTCCGGACAGGTAAAAATTATGAATATGCAATGTAACTACTAAGTTGGTATTTGTTATTTATTAGTTAATGTGATGACTCAGATAGTTGACTTAGTTAGTGATCTAGTGAGATATATATGTAGATTGATAGAAACATAGACACATGGGCACATAGATATAGTTAGATAGCTACTTAGATATGTAGTTACATTTTTAGTTATGTACATATGATCTAGCTATTTAGTGAGTACATTGTAAATATATTCGTAGTTATTATCTTGATTACTTAGTTTGTAGTTAGAAAGTACTTGTTAGGTACTATCTATCGTCTAATTTGGACTAAAAAAATATGTTTCGTTACTTGTTTGAAATAGATAGATAACCTAGTGACCATATATCATGGAGGCACCATTGAAAGCGATTGCTATGGATATGTTGAGTTTCTTGACATGCAAAGCGTGCATGTACTATTCAATGATAGGTCTTCATTTAGTGACATGGTTGTAAGGGCTCGGGAGGAGCTGCAATGCCTTGGAGATGATGGCATTGAAGTTGATGGTGTACTGCACCTAGGTTGTCCTCCGAACATCTTCAGGCGAATGATCTCAATTGGTTGTGCGGATCAGTGGGAGAACTATGTAAGATCGCCTATGAAGAGCCAGCTGCAATGTTTGGACGTGGTTGTGCGTCAGGTGTTAGTTGATCCCATCCCTCATGGGTTTACCCCAACAATGGATGATCAGGCATACATCGACCCTCCCATTCCGGAACCTTACCTGCATGTGCAGATTGCACCTACGGTTCCCGATGTTCAATCTGCCCCAAATGCGGTATTTGGAGATGGTTGTCACACTCATTTTTCCGTGGCAGATCCTCCTTATGAGATCCCTTTGACACAGAATCATCCGAGTAAGTGTCTTAATCGCATGGTTTTTGGGAGCTTACCCCTTTCCTTACATCTATTTATTTCATTCTTTCCTCATTTCTGTATTGATGTTGCAGGAGACATTCCTGAGAATGTGGATGTGCCCCCTGTTGTTGCGCAAGTGCAGTTTGGAGATGGATTCCGTGGGTCAAATAGTGTTGAAATTATGCATGATTCGGAGCCATATGAGATGGCTAGGGCTCTTGATTCTGATGATGATTGCCCTGTTGGAGAGCTGACGGAGAGTGACGTTGAGATGATGAGGCGTATCTTTCTCGATCGCCGTGATCCTAGAGTTCACGAGTTCAGCGATCTTGCTTATTCCGATCAGGCGTTTGTAGAAGGACGTGATGATGAGCTCCTAGAAGCTCCTGAGGCCGGTCCTAACATGGTAATTGAGAATGGGAGGGTGTTCAATGACCTCCCTACTTTGAAGAGGTGGTTGCAGGCTTTTGTAGTGATACGAAAGAGGCCTTACATGGTATTGCATTCATATGTGGAGCGCTGTTACACAGTTGTGTGTGACGAGGAACGCTGCCCATGGAGGGTTTGTGCAAGGAAGCAACAGGTAACCGAAAAATGGAAGATCACAAAAGTTGTCGGGCCACATAATTGTGCTGACCATAAGCTGACACTAAGGCATCGGTAGTTGACATCTACCCTCATTGCCAAGTGGTTGATGGAAATTTTGCAGGGAGAACCCAACATGAAGGTGAGGACAATTATCAGGACCGTTGAAGCATTATATGGAGGATATGTGATAACTTATGGTAAAGCATGGAGGGTTAAGCAGCGAGCGTGGAAGATGATATATTGGGACTAGGAGGATGGGTATGAGCAGCTACCAGTTCTTTTCAATGCAATCAAAGCGGTGAATCCTGGCATGCATTATGAGTACATCCCAAAACCTAATGCATGGAAGGATGGGAGGCAGATATTCTTCCATGCCTTCTGGTGCTTCTCTCAGTGTGTCGAGGCCTTTAGGCACTGTCGTCCCGTCTTCTCCATTGATGGTACGCAGGGATGAAAATGGATCGGATACGGACGGATATCACCGATATTACATTTGTTTTCATATTTCTGTCTGGATTCGAATTCGAATACGGATAGTGTCAACTATGTTGGATAGGATACGATTGGATATCGACATCATAAATATGCGATTTGAGTATTCGAATACGGATACGGTATCGGATGTTGGATATCCGGACTCAGATATGGACATATCTCAACCCCTCTAAACGGATTCGGTTTCAAATACGATCAAAAAATATACGTACCGTTTTCATCCCTGATGGTACGTTCTTGATTGGCAAATACTAGGGCACACTTCTTATAGCCATATCCTGTGACACGAATAACAAGTTAGTTCCTTTGGCATTTGCCTTGGTTGAGAAGGAGAACAATGACAGTTGGGGATGGTTCTTGAGGCTAGTTCGGATACACATGGTTGGGCTTGGCAGGGAGGTTGGCGTCATATCTAATAGGCATCAGGGCATACTTAATGTCATGTGAGAGCAGATAGAGGGGTATGCACCATTGCACCATCGCCGGTGTACTCGGCACCTTGCCGAGAATCTACTCTGGAAGGATGGTGTCAAGGGTAACTTTGATCTGTTCCAGGAGGCTGCTCGATAGCTTGATGACAAGTACTTTAAGGAAAAGTTGGAGCAGGTCAGAACCGCTTCAAATGCAGAAGGTAGACAATGGCTCACTGGTTTGATGAGGGATTTGGAGAAATGGATGAGAGCTCATGACGTCGGTGGTTGGAGGTACGAGTTTTAGTGCAGCAATATGGTAGAGTTATTCAATAAGTTGCTATTGGGGATACGTGGTATGCCCATGAATGCAGTTGTTCAATTCACCTTCTATAAGCTTGTTGCCTGGTTCAATGATAGACACCCCCATGCATTGCAGTTGAGGAGTGATGGAGACATATGGGCTCTGAAACCAAATGCACATCTAGAGAAGGCAAGAGAAAGGGCTGGCACACATGAGGTTACATGCTTTGACCATGCCACAGGGACTTATCAGGTCAAGCATAGGGGCGGTACAACGTCTGATGGTGAGGTCCGAGAGTCAAGGATACATGTGGTTGTCCTCCAAGATTTCAAGTGCACTTGTGGTAAACCAAGGCAATACCACTTTGTATGTTCTCATTTGGTGGCAGCAGCTAGGCATCGCAACTATAATATCGAGAGGATGATACCTCATGAGTTTAGTGTCAACACGCTTGTGAACACATGGAGCCCCCGCTTCGTGCCTTTCTGGGACCCTGGAGAGTGGCCTCTATATGATGGGCCAAAGTACATTGCGGATCCAGCTTACCGTTGGAACAAGCATGGATCAAGGCAGAGGACGAGGCATAGGATGGTTATGGATCAGATACCCAAAAGAACTATGTAACAGAACCGACCAATTTATAAGAGCACAAGTACAAAAGCAATCACCAGAGTGATCAAACCGTCATACTTGAACCCATATAAACCCGGTAGTCAACTGAAACCACGAAGGATTTCAAACCAACTTGCATACAACCAAGATCATAGTAATTCAACATAACAAGCCACATGTTATATCCATTTCACAAGTAGTTCATAAGTACCACATACATCAGAGTACACATAGTTGTTACAAAACGAGTTCACAAATGGTGGAAGCAAAGTAGTTTAACACCATCACACACACTTAGTTCAAATACAAGCCAGTACCATAGTCATATCAAGCAAAAGCAGTAAGATAAGATAACATAGATGATCATGCCCATGATCTAGTCTTCATCCCTCGTAGGGTGGAGACAATACTTGCAGTAGCCGTTATAGAGCACGTCATCTGCAACAAGGGGGAATAAACCCTGAGTACGAGAAGGTACTCAGCTAGACTTACCCGTCGTAAACCAGAAATAAATGACACCAAGAATTATGCAAGGCTTTATCGATGGATCAAGCTTGACAACAATTTTGCATAAAAGCTTTAGTGATACGAGAGCATAATTTGATTTATGAGTAGGCCGTAAGTTAACAATATTAACCTATCAACTAGATTAGCACCTATACTAGAGCAAGCAATTGATTAACTCCAAACATTAGTAACCATATCTGGTATAATGTTGTATCATCATCATCATTGATTTAACCATCAAGTTCAATTAAGTGCATCTACGTTGCCGCTGCTCAGTCAAGTTCTCACTATCCGGGAGAGACGACGATTCGAATTGATTCCTATCCAGCTGGAGGGGTATTCCTAACACAAACCCAGGCATACCTCGCGAAGGCAGCCTTAGGTCACCTTTGGTACATCTCAGGAATCGCGGCCCTGAGCAGCGCCACACCCTCAGGGAGTCCACTCTGCCAGGTGGTCAATCTCACCTCAGACTTACGCCAATAGCTCCCCGCACATCCTTACTACCACCAGGGTATGCACTTTCACTTCTCGGTCTTCCGGCCTGAGTTGAGCTACTCGGCTTTGCGGTCGGAACGAGTTATCCGGCCAACTAAGTGATAGGCATGCGTTCAACATGACATGAGGACGTACAGCGAATCGGTCCTTAACCAACACAGACGGGGATAGATCCATAACCAAGACCTCCTTGCCTTGTTG
This sequence comes from Miscanthus floridulus, assembly GCF_019320115.1. Lineage (NCBI taxonomy): Eukaryota > Viridiplantae > Streptophyta > Magnoliopsida > Poales > Poaceae > Miscanthus > Miscanthus floridulus. Next base: position 64,085,412 of record NC_089580.1, on the reverse strand, counting down.
CTTCTCTATCGACCTCCCGCCCGGTCACAATTCATTATTAACACATGGTTATTCTCCACGATAGCAATTATAGCCAACTGTGACCAGACATTTTTCTAATATGCAGGTGACAGGAAATCACCTGACTTTTATCGGTCTAAGCATGGCTAAGCTTTGATTCGCTCCTAGACCTAAATAGGATTCAGGGTACGTATACTGGCCAAGGAATAGATATATATGCAACAAGTGTTCGCATCCAATTCCTATCACTTAATGCATCAATAAATAAAGATACTCAAAGTAATCATTTTGAAAACATAGGAGTCTTAAAATGCTCTAGGGCTTGTCTTTCAGAAAAGATGAAGGTTGGTGATCAGGGCACTCAAGAACTTCTTCGTTGACTCCTTCTTCGGGGGCCTGCACCTCCTGCTCCTAAGCTTGCTGCTGCTCCTCTGGAAGTACTGGCTCGAATTCCAGAAGCGTAACTCCCTCCGGAACACCTATTGCATGCCGATGCACAAGATAAATATCATGGATGCATAAGGAATGACATGATGCTCATGATGAATGAATCACAGTAAGTGTTTAACGAAACATCACTGGACACTCGTTTACCGATTAAGAATAGCTCTATTCAAATCACTTTAAACATGTATCAAATCTTAACTTGAAGAACAAGATTAACTTACCTAACTTGCATAACCTAAGGTAAAGCTGCTCATCTTCAGTTAAAGGCCTAACACCTAAGAACATTACCATAAACTTAGAAATGGTAACGGTATACATAATTTAACATTTAAAGCTTCGTATGCATACAAGTAGTCCCTTAATTCAATCACAACCAGAGTTCTACAATTTCAAATGACTTGTATGAGGACATTCTAGAAAGCTATGAAATTCTCTACAAAACAATTGTAAACATCACAGCATGATACTTACGTTAGCTAACTCGAAATTCCGTAAACCTAGAATTTGTCCAGAATGGTAGGGTTACTAACTTATTTATTTAACGATGATGCAAAAGCCTAATTTGACCAAACCAAGCTTACCAACTTGTTACACATACCAGAGGAACACTAGAAAGTATGGTGCTGACTTCTAAATAAATTATTTAATATCATTTTCTAATTTATTTAGTTAATTAGGTGATTAAAGCAATATATAGTAAAACTATTCATAAAAATCTACAAAAATTACAGTGGCTATCTCATGCTTCACATAGACTACCATAAAAATTTCAAATCCATTGAGCAAGCAGAACTTGCTGTACCTAAAATAACAAGTGGTACAACCATTTTTAGCATAATTAGGAAACCCTAATGAAAAATGTCAAGCAATAGATTTCTCATTTTTCCTAGCATCATTCTAGCATAAGAACCTTACTCACCAAATTTTACCTACACTGGATCTATAGAAAAATTATGAAAATTCACACAAGATCCATCCATTGATAAAAAGAAATTCTATAACTTAAAAACCATACATGCACTAGCTCTAAAATTTTAACCAGAGATTCTACTAAGCAATAATAGATTACCCATAAAATTTCATCATTTTTGGACCACAAAAACTCAAGATAAAATTCAAACAAGTTTGCATGTACCCAAAAACACATTTCAAAGTCCTATTTAATTTATCCAGAATTTCTAAAACATGTGCTCATATAATATTTTTATTAAATACTAGACAATACTAGGAACTCAACAAAATTAGAACCATAACATTTGGATCTATATACTAGGAAATACCTATTTTTGAATATCAACACAAATTTATGAAATAATAAAGCAAAACGAAATAATGAAACGAATCACAGCCACAACTGGGCCGGCCCGAAGGAACGGCGGCCCGCGAGCGATGCTGGCATAGCCCAGACAATGGAGCGGCCCACGCTAGGCTCCCGCCTTAGCCACGGCTGCTGATAAGGCGGACCCACGCGTCAGAGAGAGAAGCAGGGGAAGGAAGAAGACGATGGCGGGACTCGCCGTCGGTGGCTTCTCCGGTGAGACCAACGGCGTTATGGTGCTCACTACAGCAATGCGCAACTAGCCATGCCCTTGATTGAAGCTTTTGGCGTGGCTACAGGGTCGGTGACGAGCAATGGCGGCGCACGGCTGCGGCAGGGCCGGCTTCGATGACGCTACGGCGTCATGGTCCCTAACGGTGACCCTACAGGCTTCGGTGGTGCTCCTATGACCTAACGCGAGCCAGAGGAGGGAATGGGAGGATGCGAGGAGTGCTGGCCACAAGAAGTGCTAACTCCGACGAGGTCCGACAAGGCGGTGGTGGGGAAAAATCGGCGATTGGCCCTTACCGATGCACGATTGACTCGCTAGCACTGTGGAAAAGGGAGAGGGGATCACGGCGGGGCTCTGGGTAAGCTGGGCAACGTGTTTTTGTCAAGATGCAGGAGCTAGGCGAGGGTGAAGTTCCGACAGCAATGGCGGGCGGCTTCGGGCTGCGCTGAGGGAGGCGAGAAATGCGAACTGGGGTGGACGACTCGATCGGGCAGGCGCGGGGTGGCTTCAAGACGCTGCTGGCCATGCTAGGGCATCCACAGCGTGTGTCCTACATGCTCAGGCAAGCGGCGACGAGTGGCGCCATGTGGCTAGCAACTTCTGAACCGGTCGGCCATGACGGTCACTGACCGATTTCTGAAAACGGTGATTCAGAGTTCATCGACGATGACTGACAGCGTAGGTTAAACGGTGATTATCTCCTAATCTGTGATGATCTAGACTATGCCATAGTTAACAAAGTTGATCATCCATATGTGAACTACAACTCTTGTTATAGGAGCTCAAGCTGGTTTGGCTCTGTTAGGGAGATACAAGGTGAAATAGTTGGGTACACGAAACTACAAAACACAAAAAGACTTAGGAAAAATTTTAAGTACGAAATCAGCAAGAAATCCTGACTTGTGGGCCATGTTTGACCATGTTCCACACATTTTCATGAGTTGGCCATAAAACAACTTTTGTTTCTTAATAAATTAGCTACTACTTTTGTAAAGAGTGTAAAGCCATGCAAGGTTTCTAAGTTGGTCATTTGAATCAGTCAAACAGTGACACCCCAAGGGTCAATTCTAGTCAAACCTTCACTTGAGGGCATTTTGGTCATTTTGATCTATATGAACAATGTTCCAACAAGTAATCTAAGTGTAGTTAAGGTGTAATAGACCATGATCAACCACTTTACAAAATTGTTATACCACTTATAAAGATCACATGTGATAAAAGCAACTAAAACTAGCAATTCACTCATATGTTGCAATGCAATGTTTCATATGTTGCATGACTTTTGTTGCAAGCTTAACTTGCCATATTCCTACCATGGTGCCATGTTTCCAGGTATGAGAAATTAATGTTGCATTCACATTTTGCGCTACTACCATTCATAAGCAAGAAAGTACGAACAGACAGAATATGCAAATGTTGCATATGCATGTTTTAGTGACAAATGGCATGATGACATAGATGATGCACATGTTTATGAAATGAAATGCAATTATGTGGAAGCCAAACACCTAGGGTGTTACAAACTAGGCGTGGGAGAGGAACTCCATTTGTTACTGATCCCGAGCAGTACGAGTGCGGCAAGTGTGGTAGACTTGGCCACAACTCACGAAGTTGCCGTTGGCAGATTAGTGAGGTAGGACTATTGGTTTATAGTATTATTTTATATTTGTCTTATTCATATATTTAATTATGCATGTCTCAATTTATGCTTGTATTTGTGTCAATTACTTATACATTTATAAGTTCATGTTTCATTGTACATTGGAATTCTAATTCATTCACTTTTTTGTAGGATGGAGCAATTCCACCTGCTCGACCCGACGTACGAGGAGACCCACCGAGGACGTCTCGTTGCGCTGGGGCAGGTAATAATCTATAAGTTTTATTTGTACATGTGTTTGTGAAGTAACATGTGACTATGTTTTATTCGATGCAGGACCTTCCGCACCTTCGTTCTAGCACCCACAGTGGGTTCTTGGATATTCGGTATGACGACAGGTACACACCTTTCCTGCAAAGAGCTGGCCTGGATGTCATCTCCTTTCAGGTTCATTGTGGGTTGCCTAAGTTCAACTCAGCGGCAATAACTGCATTGGTAGACAGGTATTAAAGTGAATCATTGCCTCCATTCATGGCCATTTGTTCATGCGATTGACTTTTTGACAAGTAATCTTGCTTTGTCTTAAATATAGGTGGCGGCCGGAGACTCACAGCTTCCACCTACCTTTTGGGGAGATGATAGTCTCGCTCTAGGACTGTCAGAAGATGCTAGGCCTAAGGATTCATGGGAACCTAGTCACCGGGCAGTGCAGGTCAGAGGGCTAGAGAGCACAAGTGGAGGCCTTCCTTGGGTGTGAGCTTGGTGAGCAAGGGGCTCGCACTTCTAGAGTTCCGATCTCATGGCTATGTGCAAAGTTCGCACACTGCCCCGAGGAGGCAGATGAGGAGATGGTTGGATACTACTGCCGGGCGTGGATCCTACACCTTTTTGCTTGTGTTCTCTTTCCTGACGCCACAGGTGATAGTGCATCCTGGATGTGGATCTACTGCCTCAGTGATTGGGACCAGGCGGGTCAGTACAGCTAGGGCTCTGTAGTCTTGTGTTTTCTATATTGGTAGCTGTGCGAGGGGTGTCGTCGGTCTACATCCAACCCATCACTTGGTGGATGTGTGTACCTGTTACAGCTGTGGATGTGGGCTCATTTTCCAGTTGGTAGTCCAGAGGTTCTGGCTCATCGTGAGTGGTTCTAAGGTCAGCCTCCAAGTCGCCAGTCGACGTGGGCATACCTTTGGAACCAGGTCAGGGTTCCGCACACGAGGATAGATCGGACGTACATTGAGTACACAAACAAGCTAGATACGCTGACGGCGTCTAGTGTAAGTAAATTTTATTTTCCATGCTGCTTTGAAAAGGATTAGTATACCATCTAACATCTTATTTGGACATGTTGCAGGTGGAGTGGGAGCCGTATGGTGGAGAGGACGCACTTCCTTTTTAGCTGAGCAACGTCTGTGGGGCCGACAACTACTTCTATAGGATGAGGTGCCCTCTAATCTGCTTCTATGTTGTCGAGTACCACCTACCAGATAGGGTTGCATGCCAATTTGGAGTGAGACAGCTTTGGCCTATGCCTCTGTTCTCGACTGGCGTTGACTTACACAAGTAAGTGTTTTGATATTTCAAATGTCTCATGATGATGGTCCATTTCTTATAATATGGTGCCATGTATGTGGATTAATGTAACGATGACATACATGCAGGTTGGATCGTCAGAGGAACAAGAAGATTTTTGACTGGGAGAGGCACCACCAGTCCTACATTGAGGAATGGGAGGAGATGCACGACAACATGGACGACAACAACGAGCCGCACATGAACCATGAGTTCAGGTGGTACCAAGCTTGGTACCATCGTGTGACACGGTGCAGGCTGAGGCTACAGTGGACCAAAACTAACTACGCCGACATCGAGTCCTCCGACGATGAAGACATGGCATACGACCAGTCGACTCATGCAGGAAGGCAGGTGGAGGCAGGACTGATCTTGGACATAGTGGTAAGCCAATCGCCTTATTTTTTTATGTTGAGTTACATAACAATACATTCGGCATTCTTGGACCGACATTAGGAGTTATCTATTGTAGTTATTGCAACCTTCAAGCCGTATAACCCTTATAATAAGTTAGATTCTTGTACAAAAGAAAACAAAACTAAATGCTATCTATTCAGAAGTCTTATTATTGAGAACTTTGTTGCAGGGCAATACACTGAAATACTCAGTTGAAGAGATCGAGCGCGTTTGGTCGAGAGTCAATGACGACTACATACTTGGCTTCCTAGATGTAAGATTTAAAATATTCTTTCAAACATATCATTAATACGTTATATTCTTTCAGTTAACATAGTTTTGTATAACAGAGGCTATCACGTCGTCTATGTCGTGCGGCTGGTCGTTGTGGTTGCAGGATAGACACGACGCAAGACGTGTACGTTCCTTTCGTAGGAAGAGGAGGCTTGGGTTCCTCTAGTCAAGCAGCTACAGGGGACGGGGACGAGGACGAGGAGGACGACGACGACGATGATGTGGACAAGAGGCACGATGAGCTTGGCCCCTCTCAGCTCCATGACGCTCCATCGACTCATCCTACACCGCCTCTAGGCACTAGGCGACGCCGTCCGCGTGACCCTTACACTCCAGGCACCAGCGCTCTGGGTCACAAGGGTAAGGGCAAGAGTAGGAGGTAGTGAGGGATGTGGTAGGTGTTACTATGAACTATTATGAATTTTGTATTTACTTTTCTGTAACTATTCGGGACTATATGGACATTGTGGACTATTTGGACTTTGCATGACATATTGTGTTGGTTGTGATATTCGTTGTGGTTGCATTATGCTCATTGGATGATTAAATGTTTGGAATATATATTGATGTCTCTGTTTGTAACTGTGGATGCTCCTAATACAAGACTGTATCTTGTGAATTTTTTGCGTGAACCTTTAATCATACTACACTTGTACAAAGGCACAAATATAGTACACAGATTAACTATAAATTTATTACAACGTGTATAATCCAGGAAATATTGTACATATGCTTTGTACATGAATCTAGGATTACCAATCAATAGTGAACGAATCTATGCTTTTCAAACAATAAACATAGACTTTTTAGATACATGGACATCATCGAATTATCACATCACTGATATAGTATTGGCAAGCAAGGAAGCACAACTCCACTCTATCTCCACCATCCATCTTATGACTGTTTGATCCAAGGGCTAAGGTGAAGAGGCGCATGGATCACTGACATGGCACATTGAGAGGCCTCCATTCCTCCTCTCAACCTATAAATAACCACTCACTCCCTCTCATTCACACAAACAACAAGGAAGAAGAACACTCCTCAGCATTTGCTTTCATTGTAGTACCAATGTCTAGAGGGTCATCCAGAGGGAGAGGAAAGGGGAAGGAAACTACCTGGGGGTGGGAGGGTCCACTTGGTCCCGATTTCTTTGAGGAAGCTCTTTATGAGAGATTTCCAGTTGAGAGCAAAAGTGATTTCACCAAAGAGACACCACTGAGAGGATACAATGAAAGGAAAGAAGAGTGGCCAAAATGCATGCATGGTGAGGACTGCCTAGTGTAGATGTTCACCAAGGGAATAGATGGAGGTCGTCGTTTCTTCAAATGCCCGCGAGCATGGGTAATTGCTATTACTATTTGTTTCTTCAATATGTTTGTCTTGTATATCACTTACACGACATACTTATTATAGTCTTCCTCGGCCGAAGAAAACTATGGGTTCAGTAGGTGGGTTGATCCTCGGCCTATTTATCCGCATGCGGAGTACATCTGCTACCTACAGGACCGTATCTTCGATCTAGAAAGGGAAGTTAGCAACGGTTACAAAGACGACGAATAGGATGACAACAACAATGGTGCCGATTCACAGGAGGCACTCTACAATGATCCATATTGCACTTGCCCTAACCATAAGAACAAGGGGCCTCCCCCGTCACCCCCGCCACCACCACCAATAACAACGGGAGGCTACTATGGAGAAGGTGCAACATAATTTGCTATGTGGCCACACTACTAGGATGACTTTATCTTTTTCACATGTACTCAGGTTTAATTACCTAAGGCATGTTAGGTTTAATTACCTAAGGCATGGTTTAATTACCTAAGGCATGTTAGGTTTAGTCAAAGAAAACTCTGTACCCAGGTTTGGTACATGTAGTCACATGCCATTTAATGTGTTTCGTGTGTTGATTTATATAATGCCGTACATCGTTAAGTTTTTTTGCAGCACGTGTTCAAATTTAAATACGTCCGTATCATTAAGCGGAATATTAAGACCATAGATAATGAAAACAACCACATAATGAAAAGTTTGATACTATGCCACATTACACAACATATTAATACTACAACTACATGCCGACAGTAGACATAGGGGCAAATGCACTTCCAAATCCTCAGTCTGAAATGTACTGAGTAAGCAACTCATCATCCGAGTACCAGTCCTCTACTACAACCCTGTTGCTGTGGCTAGGCTCAACTGCGTGGCTCTGACCTGCCTATCGCTTGTAGTAAGTGGCCTCTGCTTCATCTGCGGCCGCTGCGGCCTGAGTGAAGAATGCATCGTCATCCTCCTCTGCCTGTAAGCCCGCCTCTGCTAGAGCGATGAGCTCGCTCAGTCTACCAGTGTCGTCGTCAGCCTCCTACGCCTGAATGCCCGCCTCTGCTAGAGCGATGAGCTCGCTCAGTCTGCTAGTGTTGTCCTTAGCCTCCTGCGCCTGTATGCCCACCTCTGCTAGAGCAATGAGCTCACTTAGTCTGCCAGTATCGTCCTCATCCTTGTCTCCCTCATCACACAACACAATCGGTGATTGAACGGAGTGACCAGCTCGTGATCTATGGCCATCTAACTTCTCCTCCTCATACCTTGCATGAGCCACCTCTATGGCATGTTCCCCGTTGCAACCAATCCCTTCATGTATAAAATGCAATCAGTTAGCAACGCGGTTATATTACATTTAAAACTAGGCAACAAAAAAAAAGGTTTTCAAGCACTCACTGGCACATAATGTAGCAACATGCTCATTCAAGACCTGCATCTGTACTCTTGTCTCCTCCCTTGCCTCATTCCTTGCCCTCTCCTCCTCTAACATCATCCGCCTCTCCAATCCCTATTTGTTAAGCCCAACATCGATCGGGTTACAAATACCGCGCTGTCTAGCAAACTCACGCATCTTTTCTTTGTGATGTTTAATGAATAGGTTGACATAGTCAGGTCTATATTCCCTCTTGTGTGCAATTAGTTGCCTCTTCTTTAGTTCATCCAAGAACTTAGCTTGACCATCATAACATTCCCAACTGCATTTCCTAGTGCTCTGTTCAAAAGAAATATTATATCATATATGTCTTAGCAAAACAAACAAAATATGATTTCATGTTTACCAGAAAAATAATGAACCTCATCATACTCAATCATATGGCCGCAATAATGGCCTATTCCAAGCTCCGAAGGGACTAGGCCATAGTTGGATTTTACACCACATTCGCACATGACAGGAGGTGCTTTGTAGATTACCCATTCTTTCTTCTTTTCCTTAACCCTCCGCGGTTCTTCCGGCCATTGGTTCTTAGGACCATACAACCACTCCTTCAAATGACACTTCGTCATTGAATACACCTAAATAATGAGACATTAGTACATGAACACATATAGCTCAAGATTTTAACACATACACTTTGCACTTACTTCATGCTTGTTTGGACACACAAACTCCAACGTATTCTTAGGGTTTATCACAGCTCGATCTCTGCAATCGCATAGAGGAGGTTCCTTGAGTCATCTAACTATGGCTAGGTGCTTCTCCTTAGTCATCATTGCCGGAGGGTTAGGGGGGTGGAACCCACCGCTTGAAGTGCTCACGTGGATGTCTCCCTCTAAACCAATCGTCGAAAAAGAGGTACCTAGGATCAAACTTGTCTGCACCATCGATCCACTGAAAGAAAAAGCACCTCTCATGGTCCTACACAATGAGATTCCAACAAAATATTAGTACCATACTTAAACAAATAAAGAAAAAGGATAGTGCAAACAATTTCTTACATTAAACCGACTACATGTGTAGAAGCAATGCGCGGCTGTGTTCGGATGTTTCGATTGAAAAACATGGGCTGGGAAACCACAGTCACAGTTAGGGATAGGGAGGTTAGGAGAGATGGGGGCATCTTTGCTAGACGCGTCGGGGTATAATTCTCGAGGACGACCCCGTTTTCGCCAAAACTCCTCCCGAAATATTTTTTGCATCTAACAAAACAGATGTAATTTAACAAACATAAATCAAAACATCACAAAAAATATCAATGAGAACCATAACTACAATACAACCAATTTCGTTCCAAGAACCAAAAGCAGTTAACATTATACCCTAAACCTAGGGTTTCTCATTTGATCCACAACAATGAACCCATAACATAACTACATGCGGCTAGGTTTGCTAGCTTTTTCCACGCCTTGGAATCAACCTACGGTTGTATAATACATATATTGAGGGATACAATGAAACCCTAAGTGATGACGATTCTTAGGTTCGAAAATTTGACTAATATATACCGAATTGATGCGAAAAAAACAAGGAGGTGAGTGAGTATACCTTGCTCTCGAAGATCTACGGATCAAATCAAGGTTTTCAAGGTCCAATATGTCGATTCATGAGGTAGGGTGAAGTGGGGAGAGAAAAACCCGAGAGGGAGGAGAAAGAAGAGGAAGAACGCTCGGGAAAGAAGGTTGGGCTGGGGTTAAATGTAGGGAGCTCGGCGCCAGAGTGACTGGCACCGAGCTCGGCGCCAAGATCTATGACACCAAGCTCAGCGCCAGTCACTCTGGCATCGAGCCCCCTGGCAGGTCATGGCCCCGTGTCCAGGAGCTCGGCGCCAGTGACGGTGGTGTCGAGCTCGGTGCCAGCATCAATGGCGCCGAGCTAAGGGTCCATTTCCTGAATTCTTTCCGCCAGGGGTCTATTTGTGAGAAACTTTCAAAAAAGGGCCAAACTCTCCCGTACTGCTTCCCCTTCCTCTCCCCTACTGTTTCCCTTCTCCACCGACTCGATGGCCACCACACGCCGCCGTACTTCTTTCGATCGGTCCGCCAGCTACCTGAAACGTACATGCAAATAAGCAAATTGCAATGCTTATTTTCCTATTCCCTATAAAATAGGTCTAGGGTCTTCGTGATGGCAAATCATTATCCAATCGATGTACACCAATTTAATGCAGACTTGCGGTTCGGACATCAGGAGCAAGGGCGGCTATTCGGTATCCTGATCACTGAGCATCTACAGTATGTTAGGTTGGCTGGTTCGTATTGTTGTTGGTTCATGAAGAAGTACTGTTGGCTGGTTTGTGTGAGAGAAAAATACTATTCCAGCTAAAAATTTACGATCGTTTGCGACAAGCCACAGCCAAACGAATAGGCTGCTACTCTCTAGCTCCGCCATGTAGCACCAAGGAAGCCACACAATGGCTTTTCGCCTCCTAAAATTTCTGTCACATCGAATGTTTACACACATACATGGAGTATTAGATATAGACTAATTACGAAACTAATTGTACAACTTGCGACTAATTTGTGAGACGAATCTTTTAAGCCTAATTAGTCCATGATTTGACAACGTGGTGCTATAGTAAACATGTGCTAATGATAGATTAATTAGGCTAAAAAAATAATCTCGCAAATTAGCCTCCATCTATGTAATTGGTTCTGTAATTAATCTATATTTAATGCTCCTTATTAGTATCTAAACATTCGATGTGACATGAATTTTAGGAGCGACTAAAGAACCAAACATGTTGTCAAATGACGATCCTGCTCAACTGTTGACTAAACATTCGATATGTCACTGACGAGATCCCACAAAACGACATCTCTCTGACAAGATCCTGCTCAACTGTTGTGGGTAGCATCCCAAAATCCGGCGACAGCGGATAAAAATACTAAAAGCATCTAGGCCTCTAATTGAGTTTTGTTGATTAATAACGACACAAGATTACTATGACTAACGTGTTTTTTGCAGAGGCAATTTGAGTTAGATCATGGTAATGGAAATTGATTGGGCAATCATGGTTGTCATGCCCCTGTCAATGGAAATCGTTTCGGTTTTCAAAGGATGGACGGCAAGGTTAAGGACGGATTAGTTCTAAGTGATGTTTTGGCATTAGAGAGACACTTAGAGTAGTTTAGAACTTTGTTTTTCTTTTGGCCATACTATTAAGGGGGTATGGACTACTAGCTTGACCTAGATGAGTCTAATGGATTAGGTGTGATACACACATGTCAAACTTAGCACTAGGTAGCTTAGGAATAGCCCTAATATCGATAGAAGTCAACTTCATTCTCGAAGGATTTCGAATTGGAAGTGAATGGAGGGTCAAATGACTGACTGGACATTGGTTTAGTTGTGACCGGACGTAACGTGAAGAGTCCGGTCAGTTCATTTGATCAACAGCTACAATCATATACTGACCGGACGCTAAATAGTACATGACCGAACGCTAGGGTGCCTATGCCCGATCAACATCAGAGAGCATCAAAGGGCATTTTGCTAACCAGACGCGTCCGGTGGGTGATGACCGGACATAGATCAGAGTCTAGTCAGAGCTAACGGCTCTATCTGACACAGTGACATGTACTACTGATCAGAGCGTCCGGTCACCCTGACCGGCGCATCCAGTCACCCCAAAACTTGCTGAGTTGGCCTTCAACCGTTATGTTTTGAATGAGAGGATATAAATACTTATCCCACTTGTTTATGGGAGGTCTCTTGCCTAATTGTTTAGCTGTGAAATGCCTTTGGAGTGCAAGGGAGAGTAAGAGCCTTGTGTGGTGATTGAGAGTTGATAATCCAAGATTAAGGACCTCACTAGTGCATGGGGAGTAGCAAGTGTGCATCCACTTTTCTCATTAGGCTTGTCTTGGTCAAGTGAGAGTTTGTGCTTGTTACTCTTGGTGATCACCATCACCTAGATGGCTCGGTGGTGGTTGGGAGCTTGATGATCATCCGGCGGAGCTTGTGGATGACCCAAGTTAAGTTGTGAGCGGTTGTCGGCGATTCACCATGACAGAGTGTCAAATAATTAGCCCATAGAGAACACTTGATCCTTGCATGGATCAAGGGGGAGCTACACCCTTACACGGGTGCTCCAACGAGGACTAGTGAGGAGTGGCAACTCTATGATACCTCAGGAAAACATCGCCGCGTTCCTTTCCCTCTTTTTATTTTGAGCATTTACATTTGAGCAATTCATTTCATGTCTTTACATTCCTAGAATTATCATGCTAGAGTAGAATTAGAACCTAGGATGCAAAACTTTTGTACGGCAAAACAATAGAAATACCTTCTAGACACAAGGGGTGAAATGGGCTAAGTGTTGGGCTTAATTATTGCAAAAAAATAGAATTAGCCCAATTTACCCCCCCCCCCACTTGGGCATCTTGATCTTTTTAGCGTTCTGTTCTGGTAGGTCGACAGAGAGGGCCACTTAGCTCTGGTCGTCTGGGCAATAGCGATGTCGCCATGGGGTGGGGTGCCTGTGTCTGTCTTCGACCGTGTGGCATGGAGCGTCACTGCCATCGTGCTTGGGGCGTTGAGCATCTCTAGCCCTGGTCTACTCTTGTCGCCATGGACATCGCGCGCACGTCCTCATCGCCATGCATGTAGTCTCCTCGCTCGCACTTGCCCAGGCTATTAGCGGCCTTATGGCCAAGGGTGAATGAAAGGTACAAAATGCTAATGATAGTAGTGGTGATGATAATGCTAGCAATGATGAAAGTGGAAGTGATAGTGATGAAGAATTTGAATCACCTTCTTATGATGATCTTGTCAAGTTGCTAAACCAATACACTAAAATCATTAGAAAGACAAGAGCTAAAAATGAAAAGCTAGAACTTGAGAAGGACTCATTCTTAGCAAAATATGACATAGCCAAAAAAGCTAGTGTTGAGCTTAGAGATGAAGATAAAATTGTATCATCCAAACTAAAGGAGCTCAAAACCTCTAAAAAGGAGCTTAGAGAAAAACATGATAAACTTGAGGGGATACATAATGAACTAACCACTAGTTACAATTTGCTAAAAGAAGAGTAAACCAATCTCAAGATTAATCATGATAATCTTGTTCTTTCTTATGAGTTATTATCCAATGAGCCACATGATGCTACTAACAATGTTGTTAAGATTGATATAGCTACATCATGTGATGACTTGATTGTTGAGAGCATTGAGCAAGGTTCTAGTAGCAAAGATAAGAAAGTGGTTGAGTCCAACAACTATGATGATTATGTCAAGCTCAAGAATGAGAATGAAAAGCTCAAGAAAGATCTTGAAAAGCTATCAACCACCAACACAATTGTGATAGAGAATCTTGACAAAGATTATGATATGGCTCTTGAGAATAAGATGCTTAAAGAAGAGAACAAGAGACTCAAGATGGAGAAAAATCATGATGAACTTAGAGAAGAAAACAAGAAGCTCAAGTTGGAGAAAGAGCATCTTAAGACCAGTTTGAGCAAGTTCACAAGAGGCCAATATTTCCAAAGTGGGCTACTCATGAACACCATGATGAAGATGGATAGAAGTGGTATTGGGTACTTGATAAATCAAGAGAAGAAAGCTCAAGCTCAACATCAATAACAATACAAGTCAAAGCCTAAGCCAAAGAGATGCTTTGAGTGTGGACAAGAATGTCACTTTGCTCATGAGTATCAAACTCCACCACCACAACACTTGCCCAAGCATGCTAGACCCTTTTCCTTCAATGCTCACTACATGCTTAGAAAGGATTCTAGCGGAAAAATAAAAGTCATGTTCTTAGATCCACCCAACAAGAATAGGCCTAAGCAAATTTAGGTTGCAAAGTCACTAGTTGAGAAAGTCAAGGACCCCCATCAAGTTTGGGTCCCTAAACAACAAGCTTGACCTCTTGTCTGTAGGTGAACTACAAGACCAGTGGAAGTCATTGGGTTATTAATAGTGGTTGTACTCAACATATGACCGGTGATCCTTGTATGTTCACCTCACTAGATGAAGAAGTAGATGGTCAAGAAAGGATTACGTTTGGTGATAATTCAAAGGGCAAAGTTCAAGGATTGGGCAAAGTTGTAATATCAAATGTGCTATATGTTGCTTTATTGAGTTTCAACTTGCTATCCGTTGGTTAATTGTGTGATCTTGGCTTTCAATGTTTGTTTACCAAGAAGGAAGTGGTTGTGTCAAAGAAAGATGATGATCAAGTTATATTCAAGGGTTTTAGATACAACAACCTATATCTAGTGGATTTCACCTCCGAAAATGCCAACTTGAAGACATGCTTATTCACCAAAGCATTACTTGGGTGGCTATAGCATAGAAGACTTGCACATGTTGAGATGAGCTCACTTAAGAAGCTAATGAAGAATGAATTGGTGAGAGGTTTGAAGGATGTAAAATTTGAGAAGGACAAGCTTTGTAGTGCAAGTCAAGCCGGCAAGCAAGTTGCAAACACTCATCCAACAAAATCTTACATGTCAACAACAAGAGTGCTAGAGCTTCTTCATATGGATCTATTTGGACCAACAACT
Organism: Miscanthus floridulus; assembly: GCF_019320115.1. Lineage (NCBI taxonomy): Eukaryota > Viridiplantae > Streptophyta > Magnoliopsida > Poales > Poaceae > Miscanthus > Miscanthus floridulus. The sequence continues at coordinate 64,070,284 of NC_089580.1, read as the reverse complement.
TACAAGAGTTTGGAAGGTAATCTCTATTGTCTTATGATAGTTGATGACTACTCTAGATATACTTGAGTGTTCTTCCTTCATGACAAGACCAAAGTGGTCGCATGTTTCAAGAAGTTTGCCAAGAGAGCACAAAATGAATTTGAAGTGAAGCTCAAGAAGATAAGAAGTGATAATGGAAAAGAATTTGACAACACAAACATTGAAGCATATTGTGATGAAGTAGGGATCAAGCATGAGGTCTCCACAACATACACTCCTCAACAAAATGGTGTAGTAGAGAGAAAGAACCGGACACTTATCACCCTTGCAAGAACAATGCTTGATGAGTATAATACACCCAAAGCTCTATGGACAGAAGATATCAACACTGCATGTTATGCATCCAATCGCCTATTTCTTCAAAAGTTTCTTGGCAAGGTCCCTTATGAGTTGCTCAATAGGAAGAAGCTAGACGTATCATTCTTTCGGGTGTTTGGTTGCAAATGCTACATCTACAAGAAGTGGCAACACCTAGGAAAGTTCCAAAGATGTTGTGATATTGGTTTTCTTGTTGGTTACTCATCAAATTCCAAAGCATATCGAGTATTTAATCATGCCACTGGCTTGGTTGAAGAAACATATGATATGGAATTTGATGAATCTAACGGCTCCCAAGGAGCACATGAGAATCTTGAAGATGTAGGTGATGAACCATTGAGGGAGGCCATAAAGAACATTTTGGTTGGAGACATCAAGCCCAAAGATGGTAAAGATAATGTACAAGTGATTGATCCACCCTCTTCATCAAATGTGCCACAAGATGATAATAAAGATGGGAAAGTAGAAAATAAAGATACTCATGTCTCCCATGATCAAATGGTGGCACAAGCTCAAGATGTTGATGCTCCACAACCTCCCCCTCAAGTGGTTGATAGAAGAAATTCACCCCTACTACAAGCATATCCACAAGATCTCATCATCGGAAGTCCTTCAAAGGGTGTAATAACTCACTCTCAAAAACTTGCTTCATTTATTGAACATCACTCATTTGTTTCTTGCATTGAGCCTAAAAATGTAGAAGAAGCTCTTCAAGATCCGGATTGGATAAATGCCATGCATGAAGAGTTGAACAACTTCACCCGAAATGAAGTTTAGACACTTGAAGAGCGACCACAAGATGCAAGAGTCATTGGAACAAAGTGGGTGTTCCGCAACAAACAAGATGATCAAGGCATCATTGTGAGGAACAAGGCAAGGCTAGTTGCGAAGGGGTTCTTCCAAGTTGAAGGGTTGGATTTTGGAGAGACCTTTGCACCGGTTGCAAGACTTGAAGCCATTCGTATCCTTCTTGCACATGCATCCCATCATGAAATGAAATTATATCAAATGGATGTTAAAAGTGCATTTTTAAATGGTTTCATAAATGAACTAGCTTATGTTGATCAACCTCCCGGGTTTGAAAACCCTAGATATCCTAATCATGTCTATATGTTGTCCAAGGTGCTATATGGGCTTAAGCAAGCCCCAAGAGCTTGGTATGAGTGCCTTTGGGATTTCCTCATTGGGAAGGTCGATACCACACTATTCACCAAAAAAAGCTTGATGGAGAGATCTTTACTTGTCAAGTATATGTTGATGATATCATATTTGGCTCATCAAATGAACACTATTTCAAAGAGTTTGGTGAATTGATGTCAAAGGAGTTCGAGATGTCTATGATTGGAGAGCTTATATTCTTTCTTGGTTTTCAAGTCAAGCAAATGAGAGAGGAGATTTTTATCTCTCAAGAAAAATATACCAAGGACCTTCTCAAGAGGTTCAAAATGGATGAATGTAAGTCAATCAAGACACCAATGCCATATAATGGATATCTCGACCTAAATGAGGGAGGTAAATCGGTTGATCAAACTCTCTACTGTTCTATGATTGGTAGTTTATTATATTTGACCATATCTAGGCCTGACATCATGTTTAGTGTGTGTATGTATGCTAGATTTCAAGCTAATCCTAAGGAGGTTCACATGGTTGTCGTTAAAAGAATCTTTAGGTACCTTAAGAACACACTAAGTATTAGTCTTTGATATCCCAAAGGAGCTAGATTCCAACTAGTTGGCTATTCCGATTCGGATTATGCCGGTTACAAAATTGATAGAAAAAGCACATCCGGAGGGTGTCATTTACTTGATAGATCACTAGTGTCTTAGACCTCCAAGAAGCAAAATAGTGTGGTATTGTCCACCGCCGAGGCGAAGTACAATGTCGTGGGTGCTTATTGTGCATAAATTCTTTACATGAAGCAAACTCTTCTAGACTATGGTGTAGTTCTAGAAAAGATACCTCTCTTGTGTGACAATGAGAGCACGGTAAAGCTTGCTAATAACCTGGTTCAACACTCTCGCACCAAGCACATAGATATCCGCTATTATTTTCTTAGACATCATGTTGCTAAAAATGATATATCACTAGAAGGTGTAAGGACTGAGGATCAATTGGTGGATATCTTCACTGAGCCACCGGATGAGGCTATGTTTTGTCGGTTGAGGAGTGAGCTCAATGTGCTTGACCTTAGTAACTTCAATAAAAAATGAGCTTATGTTGTCCCTTGCATTGCATTGTAATATAAAACATGTTTAATTCTTAGTAATGCACTTAGCGCTTGTCTAACATGGTTAAGATAACCGCCAAAAAGCGTGTGAAAAAGCTTAACCTTGGATCAAACTTGACAAGTAACTAGATTTACTTTCTTGTATTGCATTGCATGTGCATGTGTGTTGCTTTGTCGGTTCTTTTTATTATCTTTTGAGCATCCGCTGTGTTCGTCCACAAATAGAGAGAGCATTTGAAGCTCACAATGGTTGATTTCTCTATTTGTGCAGCCACATGTTGCTCCTCGCCCTTTTGTTGCCTATTTTCCTAAAAAGAATTATAGCCGAAGGCAAATTATTTTAAATTTTTTTGAGGGTTTGAGAGAAGTCTCTCATATCAGTCCCAATATGTGTTTCTTTTTGGTCTTATTGAAGTTGGGACTCTATTGGGACAAAGCGGCGCGCAGGATCAAAGCAAAACAACAGCTGAAGAGTGATCGGACGTGGCACCGGACTCTGCTACCGAGCGTCCGGTCAGTACTTCTGAGGAACTGCTACTGAAGGAGGACTAGACGTTGAACAGTGTTTGCCCAGCATCCGGTGTAACGTGTCTTCGCATCCGATCATGTGCGTGTTGATTCTCGAGAACGATCGGACTCTGTGGCGCGCCCGGTCACGTGTCATCAGACGCGTCCGATCGCTATTTGGGCGTTTTTGGACCTCTTTGTACTCGACCGCACTCTGGTTTGCTGCGTCCGGTCATTTTCACCGATGCATCCAGTCGCTTCAACTCATGTGGATTAGATCCATTTCTTCTATAACTATCACAAGGGGGCCCTCATTTATTTCACCATGTCCACACCGCCCTGTCCTAGCCGACGCGCTGCCCTTGCATCTTCGCCGCCACGCCCACGCCTGCGCCTCCACCATCGAGCCCATACCGTACTACCATTGCTGATGCGACGCCCTCGCATCTCCGCCACCGCGCCCACGCCTACGCCTCCACCACCAAGCCCACACCGTACTGCCCTAGCCAACGCGCCACCCTCGCATCTTCGCTGTCGTGCTTGGGCTCTCCGCATTGGTGCCCTTCTCACGCTCCTGGTCCTACTCTCGTCATGCCTCATCGTGCCTGCCTAGTGCTCGCCGCCACCACCAGAGTTTCCTCCTCGCCTCAACTCATCTGCGTCTTGGCTCCCTCTGGTGACCTCATGTGTCTTTCTCTCTATGTCCCGTGCTCGCGCACCACTGATTCTCTTGGTCGGCTACCATTCCTCTAGTGACTTACCTTTTCACAGGGATTCTTCTTGTTCTAAGGTAGTAAGCCAAATTCATTCTATTCGTACCTCACTGCTTGCTTCTGATTAGGATCTCGCTCATCTCTAGAATATAATGCGATGCTTATGTGTATTCCATCTATTTCTATCCATTCAGCGAGACGGTTCATTTGAGGTTACTTAGTAGCTGCTAGTGGCAGTTGAACCCTGGGCCATGCTCGCAAGTACGAAACAAAGGCCAAGCCCCTTGAGTGTTAGTGGTTCTTATCAGCTTCATAGATGGCACATTGCAAGAATGTCGGGGGTGGTTCCAGTGATGAGGATCCAAGGCCTCTGCCTCGCCTGACTACTCAACAAAAAGGGAAGGCAAAAAAGACTACAAAGAAGAAGCGCAAGTTCAATGATGTTGAGGCAGAGAGGGTAGTAGCAGTGGTAGCTGCCGTAGAGTGTGCCGAGAGAGGTGGATCTGGCAGTGGCATTCGCATAGGTGATCAGTTGTCACCAACTCAGAGGGCCACCATCGAGAGGATTGAGGCTAGTCCGAGGATGGCGTGTCTCTTTAGAGGACGCTCCAGAGGTCTCTCATGTAGAGGAGAGTTAGACTCAGGGGGTGACTAAGCAGCAGACACAGTCGGCGGAGCAGACAGAGAACGCTCAACAGGGAGAGCAGGCAACACAGCCATAGCTTCGATGCTCTAGTCGCACATGTACTTAGGTGTCACCGAGGCATCAGACACAGAGGCAGGTGAAAACTCTAGTTTGGTTTTGATGAATTGATGAAACCCTAAGTGCTAACCTAGTTTATCAAAGTAATTATGAGATAGGTGGCACAACTCCAAGTGTTGAAGCAAATGAAGATCATGACATAATGATGGTGATGCCATGGTGATGATCAAGTTCTTGGACTTGAAAAGAAGAAAGAGAAAAACAAAAGGCTCAAGGCAAAGGTATAAATGGTAGGAGCCATTTTGTTTTGGTGATCGAGACACTTAGTGAGTATGATCATATTTAGGATCGATAGCCATACTATTAAGAGGGGTGAAACTCATATCGAAATGCGATTATCAAAGTGCCACTAGATGCTCTAACTCATTGCATATGCTTTTAGGATCTAGTGGAGTGCTAACACCCTTGAAAATGTTTTGTGAAAATATGGTAACACATGTGCACAAGGTGATACACTTGGTGGTTGGCACATTTGAGCAAGGGTTAGGAACTTCACCAGTGGAGTGTCTGCCCATAGAGTGCAGCCAGTCCGATAGTGCCACCGGTGCCCTAGACAGAAAAGACGGAGGTCACTGCCGGAAGTGACCGGACGCTGGTCTCGGTTGGACCGGCGCGTCCGGTCAGTGGTAGTAGAGGGCGCACAGCGTCGGTCTCTGACCGAACGCTGGGTCACTCAGTGACCGGACGCTGACAGGGTGCGTTCGGTCCTACTGACATGGCAGTGGATAGAGGAGTCACCGAGTGACTAGACACTAGGTGTGTCCGGTCGAGCATGACTGGACACGTCCGGTCGTGAAAAGTAGTCTCTAGATGCTTACTGGAAACAACCGGACGCTGGGGTTCAGCATCCAGTCATTTCGTAGCAGCGCGTCCAGTCGTCACTTGACCGTTGAGATCAGGCGATCAACATTTGAAGAGAGGGGACACATGGCACGCATCGCGTGACCAGACGCTGAGGTCTAGCATTGGTCAATATGACTAGAGCGTCCGATCACCCCGTGTTGTGCCCAGTGACGGGGTACAACAGCTCTATTTCGTGGGGGCTTCTATTTAAGCCCCATGGCTGACTCTAGCTCACTCTCTTGGCCATTTGCATTGACATAGCAATCTTGTGCGCTCAGCCAAAGCCCTCCCACTTATCTCCATCATTAATTCATCATCTTTGTGAGATTGAGAGAGAATCCAAGTGCATTGCTTGAGTGCTTGCATCTAGAGACACTTGGTATTCGTGTTTTGCTGTGGGATTTGCTTGTTACTCTTGGTGGTTGCCGCCACCTGGATGGCTTGGAGCAGCGAGGATCATCGAGCGGAGGTTGGTGATTGTCTCCGGCTCCAATCGTGGTGATTGTGAGGGGTTCTTGACCTTTCCCTGGCGGAGAGCCAAAAGGTACTCTAGTGGATTGCTCGTGGCTTGTGTGATCCTCATCTTGTGTTGGTTGTGCGGCACCCTATTGAGGGTTTGGCGTGTGATGCCAATTAGCGCGTGAATCTCCAAGTGAGTGAATCGCCACAACAAGGAGTAGCTTGCCAGTAAGCAAGTGAACCTCGGTAAAAATTCATTCTATTCATCATTTGATTCTGAGGTGATTGGTCTTCATTGTTATTCATTCTTGTGATTCACTCTCATTACATTACCACAAACTAGTTGTCAAGCTCTTTAGAGTAGCTAGTTGTGAGAGCTTGTTAGTTTGGTTAGTGTGGCTCTTTAGTTAGCTTTTGAGAGCACACTAACTTAGTATAGTGTTATAGCTATTGTGTGGATAGAAACTATATAAACTAGAATTGTGGTAGGTGGCTTGCTATTTTAGTAGGCTAGCGCAACACTTGCTTCACCTCATAATTATCTAACTGGTTTGTTAAGTGTTGTTATAGAATTTTTTAATAGGCTATTCACCCCCCCCCCCTCTAGCCATTAGGACCTTTCAGTAGGGCTCTTGTCTACCTCCCATACCACAGGGTCTGCCTCCCATGGTACACCTTGACCTGAGAGCAGCCATAGCCAGACAGGTGCAATAGCTGCGGTTCGTATAGTTTGAGGATTAGTTTCCACCGAGGCAGGATGAGCATGCCTCAGAGCACTTCTACACTGTGTTGTAGGAGGACTTCTATAGTGTATATCTCAGCAACGGTGTTGCCTTTATATCTCAGTGGGTCTACTCCATAAAGTCTCTAGTTGTAGCTACAGGAGAACAAATCTGTCCTCACCTTTCTTATCTGCCAGGCTTGTCAGATCTCCTTGGACAGACTGGTCGGTATGTTCCATCTTGGGTCCGTGAGTTCTACTCCTCCTTATGGATTGACCCAATTCATAGGTTAATTCACTTTGCTTTCTGAGGGTGTGACTATAGGCTCTAGAGCTCGAGGGTCAGAGAGATACTGAGGATTCCAAAGTCACCTATTCATCTTCACGAGGTATGCTATGGACAGACAGAGCCTCCGAGACACCCTCACAGAGGACTTGTGCCACATATAGATCTTGTCAAACCATGCTTCATAGAGCCATTTGGCGAGGGGTCGAGCAGGACACCATGTGATCTTACACCTACAGCTTGGCTCCTTGATGCTATTATGAGGACTCTGCTCCCGAGGATGGGCTACCACGAGGGACTGACTCAATTCAGCTGTGGCTAGTGCATTACTTGGTGTTCAGACTGTCTTTGATATTTGGGATGTGATGCTTGTAGAGATGGAAGACACACTAGCAGAGGGCTTTAGAGGTCACCGTCAGCTGCCTTATGCTCATTGGATCACTTTCCTACTCTGAAAGGTAGTTCCACACAAGTCCCTAGAGACAATGGCAGAGTGGGCAGGTGCTACCACTGAGTTTTCATAGTATGACATGAGCCAGATGCTATGTCATAGTCATGCGAGGACACCTCGCCAGCTGAGCCATCACCTAGAGGTACCAGAGATAGCAGCTCAGTAGGATGAGATCATCAGGAGCATTATAGAGATAGAGGAGGAGGAGCTAGATGCCTAGTAGGAAGATGTGGTCAAGAATGACCCTACTTGTCGAGGACCTAATACTAGGGTACCCAATGTGGTGGAATTAATAACCATTAAATGTTGATGCTTCTGGTCACACAAGAACGCTACTACACTTCTTGCTTGAACGGTGGAAGATTGATTCTACCTCGCCCAACCCTCAAGGGCTAAGACTCTGCCTCGCCTGACCCCCGAGGGCTAAGACTCCGCCTCGCCCGACGGCTGAGGGCAGGCTCTGCCTCGCCCGATGGTTGAGGGTGGACTTCGTCTCACCCAAATGCCTGAGGGATGGCTCTGCCTCACTCGACGACTGAGGGCTAGCTCTACCTCGCCCGACGACTGAGGGCAGGCTTCGCCTCTCCCAACGTCTGAGGGCAGGCTCTGCCTCACCCGATGGCTAAGGGCAGGCTTCGTCTCGCCCGATGATTGAGGGCAGGCTTCATCTCGACCAATGCCTAAGGGCTGGCTCTGCCTCACCTGACGTCTAAGGGCTAGCTTCGCCCTACCCGATGGCTTAGGGCTGGCTCCACCTCGCTCGATGGCTGAGGGCTAGCTCCACCTCACCCGACGGCAACACCCTGTTCCATCATGAATGTGAGCACATGGTACGATAAGACATTCGAGTCAACCGTAGTACCGAGGGTCATGCCCTACATGCCTGCAGGAAGGTACTACTAGGATACGATGGGATGGGCACTTTAGGCCCTTTCTGACCTAATAGAGCCCGAACAGTGTTGTAGGCGCCAACTTTTGTCCCACAGTGTAGTAGGCGCCGCCATTAGCCCTTGGATGTGGATACCAACATGAGCATATGACAACCACTATGATCCAAGACAGAGCTCACATCATCTACAGTGACGGATGCATGATCACTTCCCCGTCTACTCCCTGAAAGGTCACAGCTTGACTCTTTGGCACGCCACACCATCTGCCGGTGTAGGATGGGATGCACCCACTTGCTAAAAGAGGCTAGGGCATGGCCCTATGAGAATCAACGAACACGCCATTCCTAGCATGATCTGCCATGTTATCAGGGCAGGCACAGGGGAAAAGGGACCTTCTCTACCTTCGGCTTTTCCTCTTTCTCCTGTCTGTAACCCCTGCTCCCCCCTTGATCTATAAAAGGGAGGGTAGGGCACCCCACTAAGGGGACAGATTGTTTTTGGACACATGACATGTAGTCAAGCAGCAACCGAGCTCTTGGCGTCCTTTCGACCCTTCCATCAGAGACTTGGGACCTATCCCTCTCTCGACCGTTTGTACCCCCTACTACGAACCTTTTTTGGTACTAATAACACAAGCAGCAACGGACTGTATGTAGGAACGTTCTGCCTAAACTAGTATAAACCTTGTGTCCTTTAGTACACCATACGAGCCTAATGCGCAATAATTATAAATTCACTAGCCGGTGTTTGTTTGAAACACCGACACTACTAACAGCTCAGATGATGAGTATCAGCCAATTCCGTAGATGGCTCCTCGACCACACGACAGAGAGGCCAGTGGCTCTAGCTCAGCTCCATCACAACCACCATAGACTAACCCAGCACTTCTAGCTATACTTGAGCGGATGAGATAGGACCAGGCACGCCAGGCACAGGAGACCGTAGCTACACTTGCTCAGGTTCAGGCACGATAGGATGAGTTTCAGTGGTAGCAACAGCTTATGATTCAACAACAGTTACTCAGCTTCATGCAACATGTATTCACTGCTATTAGGGTTGCTCCTCAGCAGTCTATACTTCAGATAGGCCAGCCTACCACCACCACTCTAGTGACTCCAGTTGTATAGCCTAGTGGGCTTCTGAGTCAGAGACAACCATCTCCTTAGTTTGCCTCGCCTATAGAGTAGGTGTCTCAGTGGTTTGCTTCACCAGGAATAGCTCAGGGTCCGCACTTTACTCCTATTATTATGGGCTTCACTCTGACTCAAACTTCTTCGGCGTTAGTGACAGACACCCCAGTCGCCAAGAGTCTCGGCGCTACCTTCAATGAGCTTATAGGGTAGCCTACACCTCCTATGTTCTGAGTCTTTGTCCCTACCATAGCTGCTCCAGTTACTGGGACTACCGAGATGATTCCATTGTCTGTTGCATCATCCGAGCCACCTCAGATAGTCACTCCTACACTTGAGGCTTCGGCGACAGCGACAGCAATAGATGTGGCTCCACTTTCTACAGAGACACCTCTAGAGTCACAGGCCACACCAGTTACTGTGCAGACCCAGACCGCTTCACCTTCACTTCTAGCGATAGAGGGTCAAATTGCTCAGAGCTCAGGGTTAGAGGGTGATGTAGCTCAGTTCTAGATCTCTCATCGCACCTCAGCGCCCGACTCGACTGCTCCTATCCTGCCGTCCGACCCTTAGGTTTTAGTGCTTGTCACCAAAGAGGGAGAGGGAGTGAGTATGTTAGATCTAGGGGGAGCGTGTGAGATGGTCTTGATTCATTTCTTTTGGTCTTTTGTGTGTGATACTTCGTGCATTCACGTTTACTTTCATGCATTGTATTATATACATGTGATTGTGAGACTTATGTGACATGTGTGCTCTCTACATTGATATATATATATGTCATGTCACTTGGTTATGCTCATTTGCTATGCTTCCACATTTTACTCCATTTCAAATGAGCTTTACTTCATGTACTCATGCTTAATTCATATTTTTTTAGTACACCATGTTGGCTTGGGTCATACAAGCATGCTTAACTCCTTTGTTCTTATTGTCAAATGCTTATATCAACCAAGCACGTTGAAAACCTCACTCATCTCTATTACATACTCGAGGTTGTGTTGTCATCAATCACAAAAAATGGGGAGATTGAAAGCATCTAGGCCCTAGTGAAAGGTCCTAATATGGCTAGAGGGGGGGTGAATAGCCTATTTAAAAATCTACAAACCGACTAGAGCAATTTGATTAGTATAACAAATAGCGAAATGCAAACTTGCTCTAGCTCTACAAGGGCTGCAAGCCACCTATCCAAAAATTCTAGTTGTTATGATCACTAGGCACACAATTTACAAGGTCACTACTCACTAAGAGCTCTCACAATTGCTACACTAAAGAGCTCCACTAGATAAACTTAATCCACAAAGCAAGCTCTCAATTCTAGCTACACTAAAGAGCTTGTTATAGCTAGTTTGCGGAAATGTAAATAAGTGAGGTAATTATACCGCTGTGTAGAGGAGTGAACCAATCACAAGATGAATACTTTATCAATCACCGGGAGAATACCAAAGGGCAAGAGACAACCAATTTTCTCCCGAGGTTCACATGCTTGCCAACACGCTACGTCCCCGTTGTGTAGAACAACACTTGGTGGTTCGGCGGCTAAGAGGTGTTGCACAAACCTCGTCCAGACAATTGGACACCACAAGAACCTACCCACAAGTGAGGTAACTCAATGACATAAGCAATTCACTAGAGTTACCTTTAAGCACTCCACCGGGGAAGGTACAAATCCCCTCATAATCACCGGAGATGGCCACGCACAATCACCAACTCGTGCCAATCCTCCTCCGCTGCTGCAAACCATCTAGGTGGTGGCAACCACCAAGAGAAACAAGTAAATCCTGCAGCAAAACACAAATACCAAGTGCCTCTAGATGCAATCACTCAAGCAATGCACTTGGATTCTCTCCCAATCTCACAATAATGATGGATCAATGATGGAGATGAGTGGGAGGGCTTTTGCTAAGCTCATAAGGTTGCTATGTCAATGCAAAATGGCCAAGAGAGTGAGCTAGAGCTGGCCATAGGGCTTAAATAAAAGCCCCCACGAAATAGAGTCATTGTACCCCTTCATTGGGCACAACACGAGGTGACCAGATGCTCCGGTCAAATCGACCGGATGCTGGACCTCAGCGTCCGATCATGCGATGCGTGCCATGTGTCCCCTCTCTTCAAATGTTGATCGCCCGATCTCAACGGTCAAGTGATGACCGGACGCAGCAGCTCAAAGTGACCGGACATTGAACCCCAACGTCTGGTCGTTTCCAGTAAGCATCTAGAGACGACTTTTTCGACCGGACGCGTCCGGTCACATGGCAACTCCCCTGTGCGCTGCCACGTTAGCAGGACCGGATGCAACCTTCCAGCGTCCGGTCACTAAGTGACCCAGCGTCCGGTTAGAGACCGACGCCGGCATCTTCATGCTTCACCTGACCGGATGTGCCAGTCCAACCGAGACCAGCGTCCGGTCACTTATAGTGACCTCTGTCTTTTCTGTCTAGGGCGCCGGTGGCACCATTGGACTATCTACACTCTACGGGCGGAAACTCCGCCGGTGAAGTTCCTAACCCTTGCTCCAATGTGCCAACCACCAAATGTGTCACCTTGTGCACATGTGTTAGCATATTTTCACAAACATTTTCAAGGGTGTTAGCACTCCACTAGATCCTAAATGCATATGCAATGAGTTAGAGCATCTAGTGACACTTTGATAACCGCATTTCGATATGAGTTTCACCCCTCTTAATAGTACGGCTATCGATCCTAAATGTGATCACACTCACTAAGTGTCTCGATCACTAAAACAAAATGGCTCCTACTATTTATACCTTTGCCTTGAGCCTTTTGTTTTTCTCTTTCTTCTTTTCCAAGTTCAAGCATTTGATCATCACCATGCCATCACCATCACCATGATCTTTACCATTGCTTCATTACTTAGAGTAGTGCTACCTATCTCATAATCACTTTGATAAACTAGGTTAGCATTTAGGGTTTCATCAATTAACCAAAACCAAACTAGAGCTTTCACCTAGTTGGGTTTTGGTGATTAATGATGACACGAGATTACTATGACTAACGTGTGTTTTACAGAGGCAATTTAAGTTAGGTCATGGTAATGGAAATTGATTGGGTAATCATGGTTGTCATGCCCCTGTCGATGGAAATCGTTTCGGTTTTCAAAGGATGGACGACAAGGTTAAGGACGGACTAGTTCTAAGTGTCATTTTGGTGTTAGAGAGACACTTAGAGTAGTTTAGGACTTTATTTTCCTTTGGTCGTACTATTAAGGGGGGTATGGACTAGTAGCTTGACCTAGGTGAGTCTAATAGATTAGGTGTGACGCACATATGTCAAACTTAGCACTAAGATAGCTCAGGAATAGCCCTAAGATCGATAGAAGTCAACTTCATTCTCGAAGAATTTCGAATTGAAAGTGAATGGATGATCAAATGACTGACCGAACGCTGGTTTGGTTGTGACCGGACGCAGCGTGAAGAGTCCGGTTAGTTTATTTGATCAGCAGCTATAGTCATGTACTGACTGAACGCTAAACAGTACATGACCGGACGCTAGGGTGCCTGCGTCCGATCAACATTAGAGAGCATCCATAGCGGCATTTTGCTGACCGAACGCGTCCGGTGGGTGATGACCGAACGCAGGTCAGAGTCCGATCAGAGCTAACGGCTCTATCTGACACAGTGACGTGTACTACTGATCAGAGCGTCCGGTCACCCTGACCGACGCGTTCGGTCACCCCGAAACTTGCTGAGTTCGCCTCCAACCGTTATGTTTTGAATGAGGGGGTATAAATACTTATCCCACTCGTTCATAAAAGGTCTCTTGCCCAATTGTTCAGCTGTGAAACGTCTTTGGAGTGCAAGGGAGAGCAAGAGCCTAGTGTGGTGATTGAGACTTGATAATCCAAGATTAAGGACCTCACTAGTGCATAGAGATTAGCAAGTGTGCATCTATCTTTCTCATTAGGCTTGTTTTGGTCAAGTGAGAGTTTGTGCTTGTTACTCTTGGTGATCGCCATCACCTAGACGGCTCGGTGGTGGTTGGGAGCTTGGTGATCATCCGGCGGAGCTCGTGGATGACCCAAGTCATGTTGTGAACGGTTGTGGACGATTCACCGTGATGAAGTGTCAAAGAATCAGCCCGTAGAGAGCACTTGATCCTTGCGTGGATCAAGGGGGAGCTACACCCTTGCGCGGGTGCTCCAACGAGGACTAGTGGAGAGTGGCGACTCTCCGTTACCTCGGGGAAACATCGCCGCGTTCCTTTCTCTCTCTTTATTTTGAACATTTACATTTGAGCAATTCATTTCATGTCTTTACATTCCTAGAATTATCATGCTAGAGTAGGATTGAAACCTAAGATGCAAAACTTTTGTGTGGCAGAACAATAGAAACATATTCTAGACACAAGGAGTGAAATGGGCTAAGTGTAGGGCTTAATTATTACAAAAAATTTAGAATTAACCCAATTCACCCTACTCTTAGACATCTTGATCCTTTCAAATACAACACGCGGGCTGACGAAGCCACGAACTCCTCCGCTCCTAGACCAGGCAGGTACTAATCATTTTTTGGTGGAATCATATGTTCATTTGTTACTAATTGTTTCCAATGTTGGTTGCTTCCATTTTTTAAATATATATATTGAAGCTTCAACGCATGAAAGTAATTTGATTTTTTACTTATTAGGTCAATGGTATTTTTATTGACATGTAATTGGTTTACAGGTGTAATTTCTAGTGCACAAGGATACAATTGTACATCTTTTCCCTTGGAATAAGCTGTTTGGATTGAAGGTAAAAAAATTGTCTTCATAGCCCAGACACACACACACTCACGCTGGATTCACACACACACACTCACGCTGGTCCCAAATGGCTAAAGGCTGCGACTTGACTTCTGACATCTCAAATGACCAAAGTCTGCAGCAGTGATAGCCTGTTCGTTTGGCTGTGGCTTGTTGTAAACGATCGTAAATTTCCAGCCGGAATAGTATTTTTCTCTCACACAAACCAGCCAGCAGTACTTCTTCACGAACCAGCAACGATATGAACCAGCCAACCGAACAGACATCTCAGTGAGCCAGCAAGCACAATCATGACAGACATGTTCAAGCTGAAAGTTAAACAAAATTCATATCCAACAAGGAGCCAAAATTCGACATAATTACTTCAAATAGGATCCAACAAAGTTGGCATGCTCGGATTGTTCTTCTAAGCTCAAATACAAGGACATAAATAATGTTTAAAAAGAGTTGACTGATGGTTGAAGGAACTGCTAGCATCAAACAATATTGTGTGACTTCATAGCCCTCCACCGGTAAATGCTTCGATTTTGCATGATCTTTAAATATGTTGGGGGCAACTAACCTGCAAAATATATAGTTTTATAAAATACACTGTATAATGGACAGCTGTCAGTATCTATTGTCATCGCAAAGTTTGATGGTATTTATGGTCTACTGAACATGTGTCATGTAGCAACTATTTTACTGGTCTCTGGCAGAAAACTCAAAACTACAGAACTGTTATGAGAACGTTGAGCAAAACGGTGTTCAGTTTTCATGTATGGAACGTTGAGCAGTAAGTTTCAGTCAAAAAATTGAGACCATCGATCCAAGTTCAGTAAAACGTGTTGGCCAGGTAACACACACAAGTGGAGAATTTTGATTTGCCAGAGGGCAGCTTGGGCATGGGCCGCTTGATTGTATTATATAGGCAAAAGCTTATTTGGTTTACAAGGAAATAGTTCAACCACTACAGCATATTCTAGCGCATAAAGTAGATGCTACCTAGATGCTAAAGCATCAGCTCTAAATAGCATTACAGTGAATAGTAAATAGCTAGATAGATTACTAGATACATTGAGAAATCAGCACTAGGTTTAACCCTCAAAACGGACGGCATCTTTGCTTCTTATCACATAGCAGAGATTGTGGTAACCAAACCACAACTATTGTCACTGTGCAAAATTGCTCAAACTCGATCCAAACTACAACAGGGATGGAGCAGCTCACCTCATCACCTCACAGCAGGGCTGTAGGGGTGCCCAACATTACCTAGTATTTCCATGATAGATTAAAAAAAAGTATCTCCATGATCAACAGCACAGTGATTAGATAAAGTCCCTGCTGCTGCTAACCTACTAACCCGCTACTGCTAACCTGCTGCTAACTGAAAGGCTGCCGTTGATTATATTCCTCCTACTCTGATTATCAATTTGACTACCATTTGCAATGCAAATTAAATTGTTCATGATGATCTCACTACACACCTCTTCTATCCTCTTCGATATCCATCGGATGAATATATCTACTAGCATTCATAGTCTAGAGAAGGATAGTATATAAATAAGGAATCTGATGGCATAAATTAGAAAGTTGTACCCAAAAAACATAGAAGATGAATACTATATTGGACGATAAGAGTCCTATACTTGTTAAATAACCATTTTTAAAGAACCTGATACTGCTACATCGTTTTGTTATCCATCCATTTCAATAATGTACTTATATGCTAACTAGGTAGCGTGTCCGTGCGTTGCTACGGGATAGCTAAACTTTTGTACTAAAAACACACGGATCGCATGATAAGATAATGATACTGTGAAATTAAATACCGACGTTAAAGTGACATTTAATCCAAAAAGCAAAGTTCGTGAAATTAACACAGTCACGGAGAGCGCGGCGTCGCAGGCTCACAAACTCTATTGTATAGACATTTCCATGATGCGGCTAAAAAAATATTTTATACCGGCAGAAAGAAATCTTCGATATTCATTTCTTTCGTGCGCCAAAACCCACCTCTGTAGTTTACATCCTAAATTCCATGGCCTGCTAGTGCTAATGATATTTGTTATCTACTACTCTCAACCTTTTTGCTTTACTATTGTCCCCCTTTGGATTGGTCAGGGATTCCCATAATGTTTATTTGGATTTTGAGATTTTGAAGAGTAAAATGCATGCATTTAACTTGGAGAATTTCGAATAGTTTCGAAAAAAACAATTGGTAAATTAATGAGTTTTCTAAGTGGCTCAAAAAAGCTAGAAGCATATTTGTTGGGTTCCTCTAACTATTTTTAAAAATCTTACTCCTAAAAGATACAAGACATTTAGCAGCATTAATTCCGGACTATTTCTAAATCACCCTAACCATTTTTATTTTTTTTCTCTTGTACATTTGCATTGGGAATCATATCCTTACTCCTTATTCTTCCCCACATCCTCCCATATCTAGATTGGCCGATTGATACACACGCGTAAATTTCTATGCCATTGGATCGACTTTCCCAAGTGCGAAAGATAGTCGTTGGAGAGCAGTTTTTTTCAAGCTTGCCAAAATATCAAGATTGGGAGTAGGTTTTTACAAACTCTTAGAGACACTCTTAGGAGATGTTGTCACCTAGATCCATCAACTCTGAAAGTATAAATATACTGTGTTGCAACAGGAACAAAATAATGTCCGACCACCTCAGAACCTCAGCGCAATCTAGAGCGGCGGCGGCAGACCAACACGCGTTGCCACGACGGGATTCAATGACGGAAGTGAAACTTCAGTACCACCTCCTCACCATAATGACGCTATCTGAGCAAAGATCGACACGAGATTGAGAACGACTTCAGTACCACCTTTCACAACTCAAATGACGCCTATCTAGGAAACAAGCGACACAAGATCGAGGAGAGCGACTGAGTGCCGCCTAGGGTGTTGTTTTGGGTTCTAATCACCCTGGTCTTTACTGGTCATATTTAACTTATCATATAACTATAAAAGGCTGACCCCAGCCATTTAGGTCTAAAAACACATGGTGAACTTAAATCAAATCAAACAAAGAGAAGGAAATAAAACTTTAGTCAAAAATAAAAATATGATCAATCTGTGATACACATCTGGATCAGAACCAGTACTGTTTCGTGAGAAGGGTGGTTGGACGCAATAAGGAAAGCACTAAGAAAAAGACATCATTCATGAGAAATTCAATGAACACTGCAGGTGTCTCTCTAGAAATGACGGTTTTAGCTACAGAAGGTAAGAAGCAACAAGAGGACCTAGAGGCGTCAGAACAATGTATCCAATTCCTGAATCTGACAAATCACCTGAGCATAATAATATTACCAAATTCCTGCTATAGAAGCATTACTTTGCAACTTAGAACAACCCAGAGGTCCAGATAGTTACAAACAAATCAATTGCTGGTGAAACACTTATTAATAGCTAAATGTTCCAAAGTTCTTTTTTTTTTCTAGGATTAACAGCATGGAGTCCAAAACTGGGACAGTTTTTTTTTCTGACAAAATCGATGACAAGAAATTCACCATCAAACACAAATTAATGATTCAATTTTATGAAGTGAATTTACAGTTTTCTAGAACATCTTGCAAAGGTCAACACTATATTGATAAGCTTGTCAAGGCGCACATAGACATATCCTGCATTCGTCCATGCCTTTGCCAATTTGGAGAACCAGCTGACGGTCAGAGCCTCACTTCACAAGCCACAGGGAGTACAATTCTCAAGATAAAAGACTGCTCATTAATTGCAAACCAAAATTTTTAGCGCTTAATAAGCAAAGTAAAATAATGTCATTAATAAGGAGATCATGGTAATCTCACCAAGATGGTTTAGTTGCACAGCAGCATAGTGCATAATTCTAGAGCATATATTTTGATATGCAAAAGCACTTTTGTTACCTTAGAGTGGAAACGCTCATCTGAATAGGCAATAAAAGATTGATGTTGCACCCCCTGTCAAGTGGTTGAAACCTATTGTTGAAATATTGATAGACTTTAGAAAACGCTCAGAGCCTTCTACAGCTGCAGATTAATTAGAGTATCCAAACTTCAACTCAGTGGAGAAATGCCATAATGCTAATGCAGTCCTAAAATTGGAATATTTGAGGTGTCTCAACACATATTCCACTTGGCATTATCTGCTCCAGCAAAAATATCAGGTAGTAATCTGCAACGATGACCATGCTATAATCAGTATCTACTGAAAGGTAGAAAGCCACTCAACAAATACAATGACAATTAGAAAAGGTCCTGGTTTTGAAGGGCTGCAAAGAGATTCAGTTGGCTTCCTATTTGCTCTTGTTCAAGTATGAACCAGAGCTTAGCAAGAGGCCATTCTATGGTAACTATCCATCTGTCAACGAGAACTATATCAATCGATGAAAATTTCAGAAGCAAGTCTAGTGCCTCGTAAAACTCCCAGCCGTCCATATATAATCTAGTCGCTGACTTGCTGGAGAAGAATCACCGGCCCAAATATCAGAACTGCAGCGGACAAAAATTTAAGAGTATGGACCAACAGAAGAGTTGAGAGGCAGAGATATCCAAACAATGGCATTCTCCAGTGCAGTTAACGCCTCAATGTTCCTCCAAAACATCTCCATTGAAGTCTGCCTTGCAGATTCTGCCAACAGCATAAGGGGTCCACCCGTTAACCAATCTCTCCACTCAAGTACACTTCATTTTGTAAAGATTCAACGATCGGATTACAATTCTGGTTCAACGGTCCTACACTGTTCCTCATCTGGACACCTGAATTTTTTTCTCATTACATGCAAATATCATCATCGAGAAGTGTCTGGCCTTCTTATTATTTGTTTTGACAGTAAAATTGGCACATGTCGCAGTTAGGAAATCACGCGTTCCGGTCAACAATAGAACATGGCTTGGGCACCATGGTGACTCACCGATGGGCGTGCAGGAGAGAGTGTGCGCGACGCAGGAAGATCTGGCTGCCGAGGAGAGTTGTTGCAGTGTCGCCGTGGTTCGGTCGAGGGGCTTGGCGGGGTAGAAGGACTCGGTCGAGCCGAGGGCGAGAGCTTTTCCGTGTCGTCGCGTCCCAGCCGGCACCCTCGGCTCAGCGAATCCGTCGTGCAGGGCGCGGTCGTGGTCGTGGCGAGGTCGTCGCGTGCTTCTCGGATCAGATCGACCTCATCCGTAGTCGCTGCGTCCCCAAGACTCCGCGCCGGGCGTGGTTCCTCGTGGACAGAGGTCCCGCAGAGGAGCACGGAAGGGAATCCTCCACGCCGCGACGGGCTGGGAGCGGGGCACTGATTGCGCATGGCTGGGAGCGGGACTGTGTTTGTGCAGGGCTGGGAGCGGGGATCAGGCAGCCACGGGAAGGGGGAGCAAGAGAAAAAGGAAGGGCACGCTGCGGTTGATTGCGTGGGAGGTGGGACGGCGGCGAAGCTGTCGGTGATTACGGTGATTGCTGTGATTCCTCGGGGCTCGCACGATGATTGCGTTTCCATTGCGTTGATTCCTCGGTGCCGGGTGTACTGTATGCGCGGGCGAGCGAAGCCACGTGCGGGCGAGGAGCGAGGTTTTGTCGTAAGTGAAGGGACGGACCGACCGAGCGACGATCGTCGTACGAAACGATGATATTACTTTGTTTGGTTTTAGTTGTAATAGTAGGAGATTAAACATGAAAGGAAAAACAAACCGTCAGGCTACAAACCAATCAAAGACCACATGTACTGATGGTCAACTACTCCTAGCATCATTCAAACCGACAACATCGTTCTAGTATCCTACTGAATCAACACTGCACTGGTGTCTACTACTGAATCAGCACTGCACTGGTGTCTACTACTCCTAGCATCCGATCCTATCGATCTAGCCTGACACATCGTTCTCTCATTTAATCAGTGCCCTATCTAGTAGTTGAAATCTCAATCACTACATGTATTCCTGTCAATCAAAACATCAAGGTTTAATCGAACTCCTCCCTCGATGAGGGTAACCAAGAACAGAACATTACAAGAACTTTGACAAAGAAATTGTGAGACGCTAGAAGCCTACCTCACCGTTCCTCAGCGCAGCGCAACAAGCCTCTCCGCCGTCGATCCCTGCCTCAGCTAGACCGGACTCAGATTGGGTAACGTTCCTTCGGCACGTCACGGCGTAACGTGCGGCCCTATATCCAGCGTTGAAACATCATCCAATGGCTGCCAGCTATCTCCCACAGGATACTTTAGTTTTCCTCCGTGAAGGTAGGCGGGAGTGGCTGCTCGTTGGCGCGCGCCGCGCTGGTTTTCGGCGGGCTGCGTCGACCCGTGCCCGCAGCTCGCCGCCAACCCGAGCAGTCCTGCGCCGCCGCCCGTGGTCCGGAGGGGCCAAGCCGCCGGGGCGCCGTTCAGCAGCGTCGCCGCCGGCCCGGGCCAAGCAGTCCTACGCCGACCTGAGCAGTCCTGCACCGCCGCCCGCCGTCCGGAGGGGCCGAGCTGCACAAACCGACATAATGACACTGTTCCGCAGCATCACCGCCGCCCGGGACACCGTCGACGAGCTCCGTGAGGACTTCAAAAAGTATCCGACCTCTTCTCTGTCACATTCTTGTATTTAGTGCTCACTTCACGTACAGCAATTTTTCACCTCAACCAGAAATCCAACTAGTACTAGAAGTCTGTGGATGTACATGTGTGATTTCCAATATTAAAAATGATTCTGCAAAATGAAAACTTCAGAGATTACAGGGTTGTGATTAGTTCAGTTCTTTCAGATAGTTCAGTAGTCAGTTTAGTAGTTCAGACACTTCAGTAGTTCAGCACATGGAGTTTAGATAGGCTAACTTATTTATTGCTTTAGAATTGATATGTTTGATCTATGTGTCATTTATTATTTACAGCTGATGCTTTGCTATCAGAAAATGCAAATCTGCAATCGTGTGCTATCCATTGTGTAGTAAAGTTCTTCCTTTTGACAGAATTTGAGAAGAAAAATTTGAGCATTGTGAAAGGCAAATCTGGTTTATGTGAAAGACAATGGCAGAACTTGACAAGGGAACACCTCAAGTTGATTTGAGATTTAAAAATTCAGATGAAGCTTGGCAGTTTTGGGTGGCTTATGGGGGTCGTAGTGTCTTTGATGTTAGGAAAAGATATACAAAATACAGCAAATTATAGTTTTTTTTAGCCTAACTGTATATCTGAAATGGCCTATATAATTTCAGTAGAAGCACGTGTGTTGGTTCAGTAATAGCACAGCTTGCCAAGGTACAAGACCTGAAGGTGCTTTGAATGATTTGAACTTGTGGACTTGTGCTTTGGAAGTAGAGCACACAAATCTTCAGTGTGCTTGATCTGTCTACCATTTATGTGCTTGTAAAAATGGTTTTGTTTGTGTGCAAGTCTTTGAAAATTTGGGGCTAAACATGTCCTACTGAATGAGTACCTGTTCTGTCTAAAGACACATAGTATATATGAAGCAGACATGTAGGAGCAAAATATTGCATTTCCATTTCCTGATTTCAATACTTCGCAAGATCGAAACAAGGTCTCTTGATTTCATCATATAGACCAAGAATATGGCATATTTACAAGAAGTGATTTCTATACAAAAGCTAATTACATTCATTCATCAGAAAGACAGAAACCACGGTGGCAGCAGGCCTGCCTAGTCCATCTCCTCCATGGCGGCAAGGACCTCTAGAACGGAGTCGTGCTGCTGAGTTCAGCCTTGGTGCAGGCTCCATCTTCTCCTGGCTGGTCCGACTATCGGCTCCTCCAGGGAGGCGCGACTGGGCTGCGGCGGCGTACGGGACGGGAAAGCCTGCGACGACGTGTTGGTCGGGAGCTGCGGCGGCGCGAGGCATGGGAGTGCTGCAGGAGCGCTTAGGCACAGCATGCAGCGGCGCAGCGCAGGAGGAGCGGCAGCAGCCCGGGTCGCGAGGGGTCGGCGGCGGCGCGCGGCGCGGGAGGCCAGCGGCGGCGCTGCAGGTAACTGTTGCGGCGTGGCCCTGTGAGATTGACGCACTTTTTTTAAAAGCCGATGGATTGGATTCGGACGGTAGATAGAGGGCCGAACGGTACGCCGTGACTTGACCGAATCTGCCTGGAGGAGAGGCCGATAGTTTGGAGTATTTTTTTTCAGACCTGTGAAGACAACTTTTTTTTACACCGGTTTTGGGCCAAACCAGGTGTAAAATTATTTGGCTTACCGGTCATCCAAACATGTAATGCGGTTGTGTCGGAAAAAAATTTCAGGCTTAATTTACACCGGTTTCGGCCCTAAAACTGGGCTTCCAAACAGGGCCGATAATAATTCCCTATGATATTATCGTAAAAAATGCAAAAAGTAAACGGACGTTGACCTTCAATATATATAGAAGTGCAAGCATGCTCAAATTTTTATTTGCCTTCCCAAACAAAGTGCGCCTACAATATAAATAAAAGCACAAGCATGGCAAAATTATGATATCATACAAAGATGCAAAAGTAAACGACTGTGTTGACCTACAATATAGAAGTACAAGCATGCTAAAATTTTTATTTGCCTTCCCAAACAAAGTGCACCTACAATATAAAAACACAAGCATGGTACATTATTTGCCTTCCCAAACAAAGTGCACCGCCACTCCGTTGAGTAATTATCCATCAACTCAAATAGTCAAATGTGCATACCTCCCATCATATATTGCACCAACAATTTAAGTTGGAATGAGTTAATAAAAAAAGTGAGAAGTGAGAAGAAAATAGATCATCTCATCTCTCAGTCCAAACTCACCAATAGATTGTCATTAATTTCATTTTTTTTTCTCTTTGGCGCCACCGCTGTGACACTGTGAGCGTTTGCTGGGACATCCGACGCGGTGATGCCAGCGAGGCCGTCGCTAGTGCCTTGCGGGAGGGGGCAGCGATGACCGACCGGGTAGTACACCGAGATGGCCAAGTTTATCCTTATCCAAACAAGATAATGTGTAGGGCTAGGTTCGGATCCTAATCCTAAGATTATGAATTTATGATAGGTTGATTAGGTTCCTCCACACTTCGAAATAAATAGAACGGCAGGCCATTATCAGGACTCGTAGCGTACGTCCTGTTCGCTTGGCTTATAAGCTGTACTTTTTCAGTCAATAAATAGTATTTTTCTCTCACAACGAATCAGTCAACAGTAATGTCATCGTCTACTCGGTGATATCAAGTCTCAATCTTTGCTCGAGCGTCCGCATCTGCACTTCGAGCTCACTCACGCGTCCGCGTTCTATCCTATTTCAATACGAAGCCTGGATCGACGTGTCCACGTCCGATAGAAAGTTCTCCAAGTTCACACATCCACGTCCGAAAACCTCCCCGGTACAAGGCACGGATAAAAAAAAGATTTGACAACACGCAAACTACCCCTCCTTCCAGATGTATGGGACTCGCGCACGAGGACGTGAACAAAATCGTGCGGCAATTCAATACTCCTGCCAGCCTTGACGGTCAACATGCCCCTACAAAAAAAGGGTTAGGAAACACGCCCTGTTGTTGGCTTGCAAATTGCAGGACGCCTCGTGCCTCGTGGGGGTTGGCCTGGGTTTGGGTCCTTGGCTTGCTTGGGATGGCATTGGCGCCGGCGCCGGCGCCGGCGCCCACACTCCGTCCCCATCCACACCGCTAAACCCATCCTCCGACGATTGCCAACCGCCGATGACGCGCAAGCAATGATGCCTTGTCAGCGGTCGCACCGCGCCCGCGCGCGGCGGCAATGATTAACCCGCGCAGCGATAACCATCACACGCCCCTAATGACCGAGATTACGATTACTATCCACCCCGCTGTCTCGCCCCCCACCCACCCGTTCCCATCCATCCCCCAGCGCCGCTGCCACGTCGTCGCCCACCAACTCACCGGCGAGGTTTAGGACGGACTCGCCGCGGCGGATGCCGTATATATCCGCGCGCCGAGCTTGAGGGACGCCCCTTCCCCTCGCAAATCACCAAACAGC
Source organism: Miscanthus floridulus (assembly GCF_019320115.1). Taxonomy (NCBI): domain Eukaryota; kingdom Viridiplantae; phylum Streptophyta; class Magnoliopsida; order Poales; family Poaceae; genus Miscanthus; species Miscanthus floridulus. The sequence goes on along the minus strand of NC_089580.1, from coordinate 64,046,267 downwards.
CCCTCGTCGTAAAAGGAAGGAGACGAACGAACGAGGCAGGGGAAAGGGGAGAAGATTTTTCAGATTTTGCGGCAGCGACCTACCCAGCTTCGCGAGAGAGACCGACCGAACGAGCGAGCGGCAGCAGCTACTTTCCCCTCCCCCGGCATGACGCCGCATCTGCCCGCCGTCGCCTCCCCCTCCTCCTCCTCCACGACCACCACATCCCGCTCCGCCGCCGCCGCCGCCGCCTACCACCACCACCACCACCTGCTCGATGCCGCCGCCGCGCCGCCGTTGTCCTCGCCGCACCAGTACCGGAGGCGGAGGCGGCGCCGGGTGCCGGGGTGCCTCCGCCCGCGCCCGCCGCGCGCCGCGTCCGTCCGCTGCTGCGCCGCCGCGGCGCCCGCGCCGCAGGTGGCCGTGCCCGCGGCGGCCACCACGCGGGTCTTCGTCGTCTCCGACCTGCACACGGACTACCCGGAGAACATGGACTGGGTGCGCCGCCTCCCCGCCGAGGTCGGGGCCGGCAAGGGGCAAGGCGTCGACGCGCTCGTCGTGGCCGGCGACGTGGCCGAGACCAGGGACAACTTCGCGCGCACCATGGAGGTGCTCAGGGAGCGATTCGCCGCCGTCTTCTACGTGCCAGGGAACCACGATCTCTGGCTACGCCGCGAGGGCGGACGCTACGTGAGTCCATTTCCTTTGCATCACTTCCGTTAGTCGATGCATTTCTTCCTTGTGCTGCAAGCCAGGTGTTTGACGAAATGCCTTGGCGTACCTATTACGGCATATTATGCTGTTTTGTTAGTCCACTCTGATGGTTTGAGCTAACCCAGTAATTCCACTTAATTTTTTGATCCAATGGTATATTGCAACGCTTGCCTGCATAGTCTGTCTCCCTGTTTTATTTAGGAGGCCTAATTTTAGACGCACTGCAGTGCAGAGTTTACCAATGAGGTTTTCATTTTGCTCATTGGTTTGTAGCAGTCCCGTCTATCTGAACTGCATTTCAGTTGTAAATGTTGTTTTGTGCTGGTAATATTCTACTTGTTTCTTGACAGAAGGGTTACCATAGCGCTCAGATTAGTTGTTGCCGCTTAGTTCCTTTTAGTAACTTATGCAAATTATTAGCTGCTTTGGTTCCACACATGCTGCAAAGTGTTGGCTCAATGAAAAATGAAATATGGGGTTGTATTGTTAGATAAAGGATAGCTTAAGTGACAGTACATCACATTCTTCTTTGACTACATCATTCAGCTTTTCCTTTTTCACGATATCAATACAGCATTAACCTTATTTGCTAATATAAATCATTGGTGAGGCTCTCTCAGTTACTCAAATTATTCCTTCCAGATGGATTCGCTGGAGAAACTGACTGCATTGCTTGATGCGTGTAGTGAGCTGGGTGTGGATACAGGCCCAAGAACAATAGGTGACTTGGGAATCATACCATTGTTCTCATGGTATCACAAGGTTGTTTATTTTTCTTGCTTCATTAACATTTAATAATTTGTCCGAATTATAATGCACTACTTTACTAGAATTATCCCGCTTTCTCATCTTGCTTAATTGTCCTCCAGAGCTTTGACAAGGAGAAGGATGTTAACAGTGTGCGTGTCCCTTCGCTAGAGATGGTTGGTTGGTCTTTCCCCCAATACCTACTCATTTGCAGAACACCATTAGTTACCAAGTACTGTCACTTAGTGCAGTTTAAGATATCTTGAATTATATATTCCATATCCTCAAGGGGTTTGCTTGATTTATTCTGCAGAATTAGATATCTCAATGTCAGCTATTTAAACCATGAGCACCAAACTAACAAACTAGCTATCCAAACTATAATGTTCAATGAGAAATGTAGCATGCATACAAGCCATAGGCACAAATATTTACTGGTGTGGACAAGCAAAAACAATCATGCGCTCTTTCTTGTTTTCTTATGTAGAAAATTGCACGATTCCTCTTGATATCTTTGAACTTATAGGTTTACGGTTTTGTATAATCAGGCTTGTAAAGACTTCCATGCTTGCCAATGGCCTTCAGACCTGACAAATGATGACGAGGCTCTTGCTCTTTACTTTGACAAGCTGAATGACAAGAATCATGATGCTATTGAAGAAGTGAAAAGTAGCAGCAAACAAATATTAACATTTTCACACTTCGTACCAAGGTGCATTGTGCTCCTCCTACCTAAACCTTCCATTTTTCTGAGCTTCTGTTTGATATTTGTTTGACGTTCGGTTTTGGGTATGCTTGACTGAATTACTTGTTGAAATGCAATTAGTGATAGCCACCCAATAAATTCCTTTTTTGCTGCTTCCATTCCTCCTAGCATCTCAGTTTGTCTGTTGCATCTCTTTCTTGCTTTGTCACCATCATAAAACATTTATATTAACTAGGTAGCGTGCCCGTGCATTGCTACGGGACAACAAAACTTTTATACTAAAAACACACGGATCGCACAACAGATTATATTGCATCCCTACTATTTACAATTCCAAAAAATATATATTCTAACCTCTAAATTTCTTTTTGACAAAATTAATCTGTAGTTTGTTGAAAGATTAAAAAGATGCCAGCCACCATGTACCCTTTAGCTGTCAGATTTCGCCATCCCTTGCCACAGCGTACTTCTAGTTTCATGAGTGTGCATGTGCTGACTCGTGGAGTCTATTTTGCATGTCCAGTTCTTAGCTTAAGTTGTGCCTTGCACTCAGGTCCATCTCCACCACTCAACTGTCAATACGCATTTGAAACTGGGAACAAATCCAATTATCAAAAGGATTCAATAATACTGAAGAAAATGGGAACAAAATATCAGCATGCTATGCAATGTAACTTCTGTTTTGCCAACATAAAAGAAACTTATCCGTGCTAAAGGATCACAGGTTCATAGTGTACAATGCCAGAAGAGCATCCTTACCAGGTTTCAAGTTTTTATATATTATGCCATTGGCATGTAAATAGTCCATTGCACAGTTAATTGCAGTGTGTGATGTGTGTATCTAGTTGGCTAGGCCAAATGCTGTTCAGATTAGTTTTCAGTGACATTCCTGGTAGTAGCTCAATAACAATCACCATCAATGGTCGCTTCCCAGCTCCAATGAACTGCATGAGTGCATAAACAGTTTTGAGAAGGTCCCAAAAAAATGACAATCTATGTAGCCACACAAACATGTCATTCAGACCAGGAAGTACCTTGACAAGATTCTCATGTTTCACTTTACACATTATATTTACTTCTCGGCTGAAACAGGCTTCAAGTGTTGCTTTTTCTTCAGGAGTTTTTCCACGGTTAAGAACCTATCGCTACAATTTGATCACCATACCTATTCAGAGATACAAGGAATATAGGACTACTGAATATTACTTAAACATACTAAAAGAAATCTACATGGCCAAAAGATTTCAAGACGAACCTGAAAACAAACATTGCATTTGCTACACAAACATTGCTTGCTCCTGCTAAGAAAAAAATAAAAACAAATCATTGTTACTAACCCTTAACAACAAAATTGGTTTTACACTGTATCCCATGTTAGTGCTGATTTTTTTTTTTTGACTCATTGTAATGAGAATATGAGAGTAATGTCATAGCCCAGTGTTCAAAGTATTCTTGTAGGGGCTCTAGTGCAAGGGACACCTGAGAAAATGGCACTCATGGTTTGTTAATGATTTGTTTCTAATGACACTCATGGTGACTCTGCTTCAATCCTTTGACGGTGGCAACTATTCAATTACTGGTCTTTATAGAGATTGTAGGCAAAAATTAAAAAGAAGATATCCGAACAAAATGAAGTGCTCGAACGTGGACCCAGAAGCCTTACCAACCAGCAAGGAAATCTAAAAGCTCCAGATGATTTTCAATATACTACATGCAACAATATGTTTCATCAGCCTTCTGCCTAAGCAAAATGCACCAGCAGTGAACCAGATCTTTCCTTACCTGTAACCACAGAGGTAATAATCAGGCCTACACCCGATAAAAAAACCAGTTAAACACATCGTTAAATTTTAAAAAGGTCATGAAGAAGATTAAAGGAGAGCTAACGTACTCCCTAACCCAAGGAAGGCAGATTCTGGACGACCTGCTCTTGATTTGGTTCTACTTCTCCATCACTAAAGATCAACACTCTCAACAAAGAGATATTTTTCTCGACCTCGCTCTTCCAGAGCCTAATAAGAAGGTGAATACCAATCAGGCTGCAAGTAGTATTATAATAAATCACTTCGCTTTGAGGAGCATAGAACAAGGATAATAATCAATGGCATGCTGACATCACGGTAGAGGTAATATAAACAAACATACTATTGCACTTGACTCCTTGTAAATTCCAATGTTGTTCATGTCAACAAAAAAAACCATGCAGTCCAACAAGAAATAATATGATGGACTGGTTTCCTTAATATATACCTATTGTTGTTATCTTCAGCATAAGAGAGGACATCTAGAAGGCTGGAAGAAATAGAAATATGGACATGAGTCATAGAGAAACAGTAGCAAATGCAATTGCTCCTGCTTGCAGAAATTGAATTTCCCCTGCCTAAGTTTTTGTTCATGTCCACTTGTCTAATCTTTGTAATGCGAAATTAAGGGGGATTTCAGCAAACACTCCCATCCAGTACTACATAAGCTTCCCTCCCCTCTAAGATATCATATGCAACCATCTGTGGTTCAAAATTGAAAGGTACCTTAATTCTACTGGATTTCGGCAGATATAGCCAAATCATGCCAAGTATTGCATTTAAGTTTGCAATCACGTGCACACTCTAGAAATTCAAAGAGATACATATGCTACGTAATAAGAAGCACATCATGTAATTCATCCAAATGATAACTCACGACTCAGAACAACTTCTCACCTGGCTAGTGTGCGCACGGACAGGCGGGTTTCGAACGGACCATGCTGGAAGTGTGGGTGCTGCAGTTACTGGAACCGTGTGGCAGGCTGAAACAGCGGCGCTAGGGTGAGGGGTTCCAAGGACACCTCCTATGTGGCACCACAACCACGAGCGAGAGGAACCGCTCCTTCCTGCAATGGAAAAAACAACAAACACCAATTATACATGCTGAGTAGATCATATGTTATTTAATACCAACATAATTGTCAGGTACTTGCATCGTGTTTGAGAGAGGATGAAGACAACCAGAGATGGTCCCTTGAGCACGTGCACAAGATTCTTTATTTGCTATTCTATAAGACAAGCAATATAAAAATGGCATGTGTTAGGCATTTCATCAAATGCAAAGAAGACATAGGACCTTGAGTCACGGATGAACAAATAATTAAACAATTTATATATTCACAAATCGTAATGTGTAGAAAACATGGTCTGTTTCTATGGACGAATAATTAAACTGTAGACACTATTGAGATGCCAGAACTAATTCAGTAGTCAGTACATAGTTTAGTTGGAGGTATGGGTACAAATCATTATGTCAATCATGACAAGACAAAATTACCAGCAATTTTGCTATTATAAACTGAGCGAAAGGTGCATAGCAACAGTACCTGCTTGCCTCTGCTAGTAGATTTACCAAACTATCCAATTGCTTCTGTTGGATTCACAAGGTAGTTCATCCCTAAACCCTCCATCACTACAGAGCAAATCAACAAAACCAAGACCAACAGTAGGGGCGGATCCAGTAAAAGGACACGGTGGACATATGCACACTTGATAACTTTTGTAGAAAATCGAATTTGGTAGACTTGATATTAGATCAGATCTGAGTACACTAAATAGCTTAGGTTAGGGTTTGGGTCCTCGGCTTCGCACAGAAGAGAGAGCATGGAAGGGATGGGCGTACCTGTTGAATGCTCGTCACCGGCGAAGGGTCCGGTGAAGACATGGTGAAGGGCCCGACGAAAACCTGGGCACCTAGCGTAGGGCTGCCGCGATGGTCTGCAGTCGCCATGAGAGAGAGTGCGCGCGGGCCCTGCGCCCTGGTGGCCGGCGGCGGGAGGCCTGTATTGCCGTGCCGGAGGCAGGCGGCCTGGCATCCTTGGCCGGCGCCCTCGTCTGATGGGCAGCTCCCTCGCCTGGTGGGCTGGTGCCTCGTCCGTGGGGGAGACATCGAGGAGGAGGAGTCGTGCGCGTGCGAGAGGAGGCGTCGAGGGAGTGGGGGAGTCGCGCGGGGTGGGAGGTGGTGTCGGGGGCGAGGGGGAGACAAAAAAAAATTCGCACGGACGGGCAGAGCGACGACGCAAAATTTTGTCGCACGGGGGAGGGCAGGACGACGAGGCGAAGTTAAATTGTCGCACAAAAAAGTGTCCACACTTTGTTCTTTTTAGTTGTAGGAGATTATTATTGGTCAGTGTGTTTCATTTCTTGTTGCATTTTTATGATGAAAACGCCTCAAAGAGAAACCATCTTATTGATCAAGGTGCCAACTTGGAAGCAACATTTGTATCTCAGTATCTGCACTAGGACTTCATGTTTGCCTCTTTTTTCACCCCAAAGGAAGACATTTTATGTGGTTGTGTGTGTAGCATTTCAATTGCAAACCACATGGTGGAAAACAATAGTTTTCATACTGGCTGTCTAATTACATGAAATTGCAGATATACCAGCAATTGTGAATCTGTGATGGAGGCTATCCTTTACCTAACTGGATAGTCTTGCCCCTGCTGTATTTATGTTTTCAGTGTTTTGAAATTGCCATTCAACATTTAGGATGTCTTAGTATACATTCATGAAACATCAAGCCCAAAACTAATGTCTTCTATACGATACTGCAGGCAAGAGTTGTGTCCGGAGAAACGTATGCTTTATTACCCATACCTTCCTAAGGTCATTGGCTCTGATTTTTTGGAGAGGAGGCTGAGAGATATACACAGCAACAGAAAAGACGGAGCAGCTTGCCATGTTTTTGGGCACACTCATTTCTGTTGGGATTCTGTGGTTGATGAGATCAGGTACTGATCTGGTGGTCTGGCCATTTCTGAGATCAAGATGCATGATGATTATTCTAACTCTAACGATATAAAATTCCTCCAATGCAGGTATGTGCAAGCCCCTCTGGCATACCCTCGAGAAAGAAAGCGTCGGATGAACGGTGAAGGCTGGCTGCCATTTTGTGTATACCGTGACGGTTTCAACCCAGAAATATATCCGGCATTGTGGTCAGACTACTACAACAAGAACAAAAGGGAACCCGAGAACACTCAGCTCGCGCCGTGGGTTGCCAGCCATTTTGCCAAGTACCACAAGTTCCACTGACCCTTTCTGAGTGCCCTTGGCTTTTTGCCGAAGTGGATGCGGTTCGTCTGTTCAGGATGGTGCTGAAACCTGCATTTACCTGGGAAAAGGAGATATTGACGTTTTACCTGTACATGATCTTTTTCTTGTTTCCACTCTTACCATAACTTTTGGGCAAGTAAGCGCCAGCCTCTGTTCGTTGTATGTTGCAGAAATCTGAATAATGTGTATAAGATTCTTCAAAGCCTTGCTGCAGAGATAGTGAAATATAGCTGATTCTGTTCATCTAACAAGCACCATCTGTCCATTTGACTTCTCTCTAGTGGAGTTTTTAACTGCAAATCACGGATAATTCTGCTTCGCCCTCATTACTATTTTAGGTTATTCTTAATGGGGCATTCGCAAATCATTTGTCTAAAATCTGTGGAGGAAGAGGATTACACGTGGCTGGCGCTTGCCTCCATTCAGGCTTGGGAAGGGAAAGTTCGCGTCGCGGGGCATCATTCCGCCTTTCCCGTTCCTCCGATAGTCGGGCTATGTTAGGCTATGGATTGGAATCAGGGGACAGAAGCAGATGAATCTCATAGTTCAGTTAATGTGTAAATGAATAATGGAATGAAACGAACCAGCGATCGATTTCATTGATGGCCCCCTCCCTCCCCCTCCGACGTATCGTCGGAGGCCAGAGGGAGTGGAGATCAATCGTTTGATAAGTTTTTTTTAGTAGATTAAGTCTTTAGGGCTAGGGGTCTCTCCATGTAAGTTTTTTGGTTTTGGTGATTTATCTTCTCCTCCTCTCTGGCGACGGCAAGAAGCCAGGGTAAAATCGTTTTCTCCATGGCGGCTCTGTTGAAGATGAGGGCGACTACTACGGCGTCACCATCCTCACCGATACGACGACAGGGAGACTTATTTTCGGACGGCGATATCAAGGCGGAGATGGCGTCGTCGCCATGGAATAATTTTCTCCGGTTTCTTCTCCGTTTTATCGTGGTTAGATCTGGCCACGATGAAGGACTAGGGAGAATAAGGTTCAGATCCGTCTTGCTCATTCTTCGGTGGCAGAAAGAAGAAGAAGGAATACATCAGAAAGAAGAAGTTTCTCAACTCCGCCTACATGAATGTTGGCCGCCGTTCGTTGGGCGTCTGTTCTTAGGCCTTTTATCGAGTGTTTGTCTGTGTGGTCATCCATACTGCAAAGCGTCATACAGGTTTGGTTTTGAGATCTAGAGCTATTCACAGCGTGGGTATAATTTAGATAAAAATTAGTTTCTGGATATTTGTGTAATCCAGAGTGCTTGTAACGTGTTCACGTACCCAGCTATTACCTAATACAATTCTTTTTTCGTCGCAAAAAAAATAGGGTGAGAGGAGGTTGCACTTGTGCCGTTGCGCGGTAGTCGTCTGGGGCATATTCGCTTAAACTTATCAGCCGTACCATTTCAATGAAATAATAATGTTTTTCTCTCACAACAAATCAGTATCAGCATCAGTATCAGCATCAACCGTTTTTCGAGCCAGACATACAGGGCCTGACGCAGGCGGGGATAACACACCCACTGCTACTTCCACTGTGGGCCTGTGTATTTGCTGCTGGACGTTCGTTCATGGATGCTTCGCTTAGGCCCAAGGCCCACAGTTTCTTAATAGAAGAATAACAAATATATGTATTGTTTGCTAAAAAAACAAATATATGTATTGAAGTCAATTCTTTTTGGATACACGCTAACGCTCGGACGTCCGGACGGATACCCGCAGCTGCTCTATTTCCTACGCGTAGCGAGCGAACGGCGCGGATGTACCTCGGCTTGCTGCGGGGCCACCATGCGAGCATCACGCTGCCATCGGCCCACCCAGGGCCATCAACCGCGCTTGTCAGGTAGGGTTTTCTGTCCGAGCTCGAAGGAGGGAGGGGAAGGGATGGAAGAGAGAGAAGAGGAGAGGACGAGGTGCGTCGCTTGAGGTAGGAGCCAAAGCCCTGCGACAGGCCGCTGTCCGCCAGCCAGCGCTATTGCAACATGTTCAACACCCGATTTACTTTTAAAACATCCATATAAAACATTTACAACATGTCGATGTTTTGGAACCGGGGGTCCCTCAACCAACGAGTGAATTTGTACTGCGTGTCCCTAATCCCGGATGGTGATGCAAAGAGACACAAGGTTTATACTGGTTCGGGCAGTCGAGGCCCTACGTCCAGTCTGAGAGATTGATCTTGTATTCCTTGCACCGGAGTGCTCGTGGTAGGGGGTTACAAGCTGAGTGAGAGAGGGAGCTAGCCCCAGGTCTCGGCGAGGGTGGTGCGAACTGCTTGGGACGTTGCTCCCAAGCAGCGTGGAAGTGCGTGATTCTATCGGTGTGTTTGTCCTCCTGCCCCCCCAGAAATGGCCCTGGCTACCTCCTTTTATAGTTACAAGGAGGAAGCGAGAGGTACATGAGAAGGCTACTATTTGCTGACGTATTCCGCTCCCTGAAGCAGTATGGCGTCGTGGGAGTTCCAGTCGATGTCTAGTCGGTATGGTCTTCAAGGCTGACGACATGCTGCGCTCTTGTACTTTTGTTGACTTGGTGAAATGCCGAGGCCTGGGGGCTGCTGTAGTAGGCTGTGTCGAGACCTATCGCGCTGAGGCCGAGACCCACTGTGCTGAGGCCTGCTGTGCCGAGGCCTTTAGCGGGTGGCAATGTGAGGTCTGGGCGGCCATCGCCGATAGTTGATTTGGGCGGAACAGTGCCGAACATGCGTCTACAGGATACGGTGCCCTGTATCGTCAGTAAGGGATGGTAAAAAGGCGATTTGACCGTTGTCCTGTCGCGGCATACTGCCGATCGTGACTTTCGTAGTGAGGGCAGCTGGGTGCATTAATTGGATGCGATAGCCTGCCAGAGTGACTTTTGAGGTGGAGGTGACGAGATTGCGGGACGAGCCTAGCCTCGGGCGAGGCGGAGCATGGCCAGTTCGCCCGAGGCCCTACCGGGAGTCTCGGGCGAGGCGGAATCCGAGGCTCATCGGGGGTCTCGAGCAGGGCGGAGCGGTCGGTTCGCTGGCCCCGAGGTCACAGGAACCCGGTTCTGGCTCCCCACGTCGTGTCCGTCCTTGGTGCAGGAGTTTAGGCAGCACAGTAGCCGGTAACCCTTGCACAGTCCCAGTCGTGGATGGCAGGGTGCTGACGTGACGGACGTCTGGTCAGTGACATGCTGGTCGTACTCGGTCTTGTGCGTCGTGGGGCTCCAGTACGGCTTGATGCAGGACATGGCGGGCGACGTGCGGGTTGCCGTGTAATGACGTCGTAGGGGGCAGCGGCTATACCGAGGCCGAGCCATCGCGGGGGGCTCGGTGGTCATGGACCCTCAGGCTGCCGAGCCCGTGAAGCAAACTGTCGAGGTCCTTGGGGGGAGTTATTGGCCTTGGGTACTGATTCCGAGGCTACAGTAGCCCAGATGTGGCTCCCCACGCTGCATTGTCCTCGGTGCAGGAGTTGGCAGCATAGTGAGGCATGGGCGTCACGGTGGTTAGTACAGTGGCGGGTAACCCCTGCCCAGTCCTGCCTCCTGTCCCATCGGCCATTCTGCTGTACTGTGCCGGGCGTGCGGCTGTTGTCAGGGGCAGCAGTTGGCTGAGTCGTCGTGACACGACGTTTTGCCAGAGGGACGGGAGAAGGAAGAGGTGGCGGAGTGCTGCCGAGTCCGCCTTGCGCGAGACAGAGGGTCGGTGGCCCGGCCGAGGCCTTTGACGGGGAATCGGCCGAGGCCCGTGGTGAGGGGCCTCGGGCGAAGCGGAGGGTCGGCCGAGGCTCGCGGCGATGGGGCCTCGGGCGAGTCGGACAATCGGCCGAGGCCAGCAGCGTTTAGCTGGTTTCGATCTTTACGAAGTCTAAGCAGTCGTTTTTTGGATCTTGCTTAGGGTACCAACATGTCGATGTTTTGGAACCGGGGGTCCCTCAACCAACGAGTGAATTTGTACTGCGTGTCCCTAATCCCGGATGGTGATGCAAAGAGACACAAGGTTTATACTGGTTCGGGCAGTCGAGGCCCTACGTCCAGTCTGAGAGATTGATCTTGTATTCCTTGCACCGGAGTGCTCGTGGTAGGGGGTTACAAGCTGAGTGAGAGAGGGAGCTAGCCCCAGGTCTCGGCGAGGGTGGTGCGAACTGCTTGGGACGTTGCTCCCAAGCAGCGTGGAAGTGCGTGATTCTATCGGTGTGTTTGTCCTCCTGCCCCCCCAGAAATGGCCCTGGCTACCTCCTTTTATAGTTACAAGGAGGAAGCGAGAGGTACATGAGAAGGCTACTATTTGCTGACGTATTCCGCTCCCTGAAGCAGTATGGCGTCGTGGGAGTTCCAGTCGATGTCTAGTCGGTATGGTCTTCAAGGCTGACGACATGCTGCGCTCTTGTACTTTTGTTGACTTGGTGAAATGCCGAGGCCTGGGGGCTGCTGTAGTAGGCTGTGTCGAGACCTATCGCGCTGAGGCCGAGACCCACTGTGCTGAGGCCTGCTGTGCCGAGGCCTTTAGCGGGTGGCAATGTGAGGTCTGGGCGGCCATCGCCGATAGTTGATTTGGGCGGAACAGTGCCGAACATGCGTCTACAGGATACGGTGCCCTGTATCGTCAGTAAGGGATGGTAAAAAGGCGATTTGACCGTTGTCCTGTCGCGGCATACTGCCGATCGTGACTTTCGTAGTGAGGGCAGCTGGGTGCATTAATTGGATGCGATAGCCTGCCAGAGTGACTTTTGAGGTGGAGGTGACGAGATTGCGGGACGAGCCTAGCCTCGGGCGAGGCGGAGCATGGCCAGTTCGCCCGAGGCCCTACCGGGAGTCTCGGGCGAGGCGGAATCCGAGGCTCATCGGGGGTCTCGAGCAGGGCGGAGCGGTCGGTTCGCTGGCCCCGAGGTCACAGGAACCCGGTTCTGGCTCCCCACGTCGTGTCCGTCCTTGGTGCAGGAGTTTAGGCAGCACAGTAGCCGGTAACCCTTGCACAGTCCCAGTCGTGGATGGCAGGGTGCTGACGTGACGGACGTCTGGTCAGTGACATGCTGGTCGTACTCGGTCTTGTGCGTCGTGGGGCTCCAGTACGGCTTGATGCAGGACATGGCGGGCGACGTGCGGGTTGCCGTGTAATGACGTCGTAGGGGGCAGCGGCTATACCGAGGCCGAGCCATCGCGGGGGGCTCGGTGGTCATGGACCCTCAGGCTGCCGAGCCCGTGAAGCAAACTGTCGAGGTCCTTGGGGGGAGTTATTGGCCTTGGGTACTGATTCCGAGGCTACAGTAGCCCAGATGTGGCTCCCCACGCTGCATTGTCCTCGGTGCAGGAGTTGGCAGCATAGTGAGGCATGGGCGTCACGGTGGTTAGTACAGTGGCGGGTAACCCCTGCCCAGTCCTGCCTCCTGTCCCATCGGCCATTCTGCTGTACTGTGCCGGGCGTGCGGCTGTTGTCAGGGGCAGCAGTTGGCTGAGTCGTCGTGACACGACGTTTTGCCAGAGGGACGGGAGAAGGAAGAGGTGGCGGAGTGCTGCCGAGTCCGCCTTGCGCGAGACAGAGGGTCGGTGGCCCGGCCGAGGCCTTTGACGGGGAATCGGCCGAGGCCCGTGGTGAGGGGCCTCGGGCGAAGCGGAGGGTCGGCCGAGGCTCGCGGCGATGGGGCCTCGGGCGAGTCGGACAATCGGCCGAGGCCAGCAGCGTTTAGCTGGTTTCGATCTTTACGAAGTCTAAGCAGTCGTTTTTTGGATCTTGCTTAGGGTACACTAAATAGCTTAGGTTAGGGTTTTTCAGATCTGAGTACACTAAATAGCTTAGGTTAGGGTTTGGGTCCTCGGCTTCGCACAGAAGAGAGAGCATGGAAGGGATGGGCGTACCTGTTGAATGCTCGTCACCGGCGAAGGGTCCGGTGAAGACATGGTGAAGGGCCCGACGAAAACCTGGGCACCTAGCGTAGGGCTGCCGCGATGGTCTGCAGTCGCCATGAGAGAGAGTGCGCGCGGGCCCTGCGCCCTGGTGGCCGGCGGCGGGAGGCCTGTATTGCCGTGCCGGAGGCAGGCGGCCTGGCATCCTTGGCCGGCGCCCTCGTCTGATGGGCAGCTCCCTCGCCTGGTGGGCTGGTGCCTCGTCCGTGGGGGAGACATCGAGGAGGAGGAGTCGTGCGCGTGCGAGAGGAGGCGTCGAGGGAGTGGGGGAGTCGCGCGGGGTGGGAGGTGGTGTCGGGGGCGAGGGGGAGACAAAAAAAAATTCGCACGGACGGGCAGAGCGACGACGCAAAATTTTGTCGCACGGGGGAGGGCAGGACGACGAGGCGAAGTTAAATTGTCGCACAAAAAAGTGTCCACACTTTGTTCTTTTTAGTTGTAGGAGATTATTATTGGTCAGTGTGTTTCATTTCTTGTTGCATTTTTATGATGAAAACGCCTCAAAGAGAAACCATCTTATTGATCAAGGTGCCAACTTGGAAGCAACATTTGTATCTCAGTATCTGCACTAGGACTTCATGTTTGCCTCTTTTTTCACCCCAAAGGAAGACATTTTATGTGGTTGTGTGTGTAGCATTTCAATTGCAAACCACATGGTGGAAAACAATAGTTTTCATACTGGCTGTCTAATTACATGAAATTGCAGATATACCAGCAATTGTGAATCTGTGATGGAGGCTATCCTTTACCTAACTGGATAGTCTTGCCCCTGCTGTATTTATGTTTTCAGTGTTTTGAAATTGCCATTCAACATTTAGGATGTCTTAGTATACATTCATGAAACATCAAGCCCAAAACTAATGTCTTCTATACGATACTGCAGGCAAGAGTTGTGTCCGGAGAAACGTATGCTTTATTACCCATACCTTCCTAAGGTCATTGGCTCTGATTTTTTGGAGAGGAGGCTGAGAGATATACACAGCAACAGAAAAGACGGAGCAGCTTGCCATGTTTTTGGGCACACTCATTTCTGTTGGGATTCTGTGGTTGATGAGATCAGGTACTGATCTGGTGGTCTGGCCATTTCTGAGATCAAGATGCATGATGATTATTCTAACTCTAACGATATAAAATTCCTCCAATGCAGGTATGTGCAAGCCCCTCTGGCATACCCTCGAGAAAGAAAGCGTCGGATGAACGGTGAAGGCTGGCTGCCATTTTGTGTATACCGTGACGGTTTCAACCCAGAAATATATCCGGCATTGTGGTCAGACTACTACAACAAGAACAAAAGGGAACCCGAGAACACTCAGCTCGCGCCGTGGGTTGCCAGCCATTTTGCCAAGTACCACAAGTTCCACTGACCCTTTCTGAGTGCCCTTGGCTTTTTGCCGAAGTGGATGCGGTTCGTCTGTTCAGGATGGTGCTGAAACCTGCATTTACCTGGGAAAAGGAGATATTGACGTTTTACCTGTACATGATCTTTTTCTTGTTTCCACTCTTACCATAACTTTTGGGCAAGTAAGCGCCAGCCTCTGTTCGTTGTATGTTGCAGAAATCTGAATAATGTGTATAAGATTCTTCAAAGCCTTGCTGCAGAGATAGTGAAATATAGCTGATTCTGTTCATCTAACAAGCACCATCTGTCCATTTGACTTCTCTCTAGTGGAGTTTTTAACTGCAAATCACGGATAATTCTGCTTCGCCCTCATTACTATTTTAGGTTATTCTTAATGGGGCATTCGCAAATCATTTGTCTAAAATCTGTGGAGGAAGAGGATTACACGTGGCTGGCGCTTGCCTCCATTCAGGCTTGGGAAGGGAAAGTTCGCGTCGCGGGGCATCATTCCGCCTTTCCCGTTCCTCCGATAGTCGGGCTATGTTAGGCTATGGATTGGAATCAGGGGACAGAAGCAGATGAATCTCATAGTTCAGTTAATGTGTAAATGAATAATGGAATGAAACGAACCAGCGATCGATTTCATTGATGGCCCCCTCCCTCCCCCTCCGACGTATCGTCGGAGGCCAGAGGGAGTGGAGATCAATCGTTTGATAAGTTTTTTTTTAGTAGATTAAGTCTTTAGGGCTAGGGGTCTCTCCATGTAAGTTTTTTGGTTTTGGTGATTTATCTTCTCCTCCTCTCTGGCGACGGCAAGAAGCCAGGGTAAAATCGTTTTCTCCATGGCGGCTCTGTTGAAGATGAGGGCGACTACTACGGCGTCACCATCCTCACCGATACGACGACAGGGAGACTTATTTTCGGACGGCGATATCAAGGCGGAGATGGCGTCGTCGCCATGGAATAATTTTCTCCGGTTTCTTCTCCGTTTTATCGTGGTTAGATCTGGCCACGATGAAGGACTAGGGAGAATAAGGTTCAGATCCGTCTTGCTCATTCTTCGGTGGCAGAAAGAAGAAGAAGGAATACATCAGAAAGAAGAAGTTTCTCAACTCCGCCTACATGAATGTTGGCCGCCGTTCGTTGGGCGTCTGTTCTTAGGCCTTTTATCGAGTGTTTGTCTGTGTGGTCATCCATACTGCAAAGCGTCATACAGGTTTGGTTTTGAGATCTAGAGCTATTCACAGCGTGGGTATAATTTAGATAAAAATTAGTTTCTGGATATTTGTGTAATCCAGAGTGCTTGTAACGTGTTCACGTACCCAGCTATTACCTAATACAATTCTTTTTTCGTCGCAAAAAAAATAGGGTGAGAGGAGGTTGCACTTGTGCCGTTGCGCGGTAGTCGTCTGGGGCATATTCGCTTAAACTTATCAGCCGTACCATTTCAATGAAATAATAATGTTTTTCTCTCACAACAAATCAGTATCAGCATCAGTATCAGCATCAACCGTTTTTCGAGCCAGACATACAGGGCCTGACGCAGGCGGGGATAACACACCCACTGCTACTTCCACTGTGGGCCTGTGTATTTGCTGCTGGACGTTCGTTCATGGATGCTTCGCTTAGGCCCAAGGCCCACAGTTTCTTAATAGAAGAATAACAAATATATGTATTGTTTGCTAAAAAAACAAATATATGTATTGAAGTCAATTCTTTTTGGATACACGCTAACGCTCGGACGTCCGGACGGATACCCGCAGCTGCTCTATTTCCTACGCGTAGCGAGCGAACGGCGCGGATGTACCTCGGCTTGCTGCGGGGCCACCATGCGAGCATCACGCTGCCATCGGCCCACCCAGGGCCATCAACCGCGCTTGTCAGGTAGGGTTTTCCGTCCGAGCTCGAAGGAGGGAGGGGAAGGGATGGAAGAGAGAGAAGAGGAGAGGACGAGGTGCGTCGCTTGAGGTAGGAGCCAAAGCCCTGCGACAGGCCGCTGTCCGCCAGCCAGCGCTATTGCAACATGTTCAACACCCGATTTACTTTTAAAACATCCATATAAAACATTTACAACATATGTCCGAAGACAGATGAAACATGTGTCTTAAGCATTTGCAAAAAAACCTAGAAAAACACTTGAAAAGTCATTGCAAAACATATGCATCATCTAGATAAAACACTTGCAACATAAGTGTGAAAAATATGCAACATCCAAATACACGCACTTGCAATACGTCTGAAAAAACAGATGAAACATTTGGAACAGACGCTTATAACATACGTATATAGCCATTGCAACATCATGATCTACTTTTGCAACATCCACATGAAGCTTTTACAATATACTGATGGCGAACTCCCCTTCCCTCTCGGTCACACATATACGCAACACCATTTGTGGGCCTCGGGCTAGCCCGGGCCCCTAGCGATGGCGTGCTTTTCAAGCCAGCCCGGCATGAAAAACGGCCCGGCAGACCGTGCTTGGGTCGTCGGCCAGGCACGAACCCACCTCAACACAGCCCGGTGGCACACCTGGCCTGGTCGTGTCGAGCTGGGCCGCCGGAATGCTCATCTATGACGTCATGTACATACTTCCCTCTGCTCCGTATAGGTGTGAATCAGTGAATGTATGTATTCTATAGGTGTTGTGAATACATTGTCAGTGAATGTATGTATTTTATAGGTGTTGTGAATACATTGTATAGGTGAGGATGTCGCCTCATTTGCCATGTGCGACGCGCCGATGAGATCATTTCAGTGTCGTCACCGGTCGTCCAGACCACCATACCAAAACTATAGGTAGGGCAGTGCGAACGTCCAATAGCTGAGCCATCTCCGATCCATTTGCCAATGAGTACGAAAAGTTGACAATCAGAACCAGCCAGATACGATGCTATACAAGTCCTGCCTTTTTTACCTCGAAATTATTACATAATACACACTATAGTAACCAGTTGAGATGTACATACATCATCTGATTCACCGTCTCCAACGCTGTGGGGCGACCAACAAGCACACCTGTGCCCGGCTCCCTTATTAACCACTTGACACGACACCACAAATATAATTTACGACACGTACGTGCATAACAAAACATGACGACGACAGGACTGGGTCCAACTAAGGAGACGCCACCGCGCCACGCCGGCGCCGGCCGGCCGACTAGCTACCTAGTAGTCCTCCGGCGCGAGCGGCTGGTGATGCGTGCTGAGCGGCGCGGCGTCGGTGGCGGACGGGATGACCAGGAACTCGTACACCAGCCCCGCGAGCCCGGCGCCGAGGAAGGGTCCCAGCCAGTACACCCAGTGGTGCCTCCACCGCCACCCGACGAGCGCCGGGCCGAAGACCCGCGCCGGGTTCATCCCGGCGCCGTCGAATGGCCCGCCCGCCAGCACGTTGGCGCCGAGCATGAACCCCACGGCGAGCGGCGCGATGGTGCCCACGTGGCCCCGCTTCGGGTCGATCACCGTGGCGTAGTAGGCGTACATGAGCCCGAACGTCATGGCGGCCTCCAGCAGCACGGCGTGCCAGTCGCCGACCCCGGACGCGAGCGCGAACCCCGGCGGGCGCGCGCCGCCCGTGGCGAGGCGCAGGAGGAGCGTGGCGGCCACGGCGCCCAGCAGCTGCGCCACCCAGTAGAAGGCCGCGCGGACGAGCGAGATCCGGCCGCCGATCAGCGCGCCGAAGGTGATGGCGGGGTTCACGTGCCCGCCCGAGATGTTGACGGCCACGGCCACCGCGGCGGACAGTGCCAGCGCGTGCGCCAGCGCCACGGCCACCAGCCCGCCCGCCGTGCTCGTGTCGTGGTACATCTTCCCTGCACACAACACAGATGGCGAACCCCGCCTCATGCATCGTCGTCTCGATCGTCAAACACTTCCGATCGGAAGGTGATGGCATGCATATATTACGTACCGAGCGAGAGGACGGACCCCTCGGCGGCGAAGACGAAGATGGCGGTGGCGATGAACTCGGAGATGGCGGCGCGGATGGTGTCCGGGTGCGTGGCGTCCTCGCTCCGCCCCACCGTGAACCGCCGCCCCGGCCGCACGCCCGTGCTCATGTCGTCGCCAAAAGCTCAAAACCCTCTTCTTGCTAGTTTGCACTTTGCAGTAGCCGCTAGGGGTGCGTACCTCTGCTTCGTTTCAAAACAAACTGCCGCTGCGGCGGTAGCGTTGTTAAGAGACGAGTGTGCAGTCAGGAGGTGCGGCGACGGCCAGCGCGCGTGGCTTATAACGTGGCCGAGCCGCGCGCGGCGCAGCGCCACGTGTGGGCGCGGCGGGCCAGCTGGGCGGCACGTCCCGTCCATGCGTACGCGCTGGTGTCTGCCGTGCTCATCTCTATCCGCGGGGTCCGTCCGTGTTCCAGACTGACAGGTCACGGGCACATTACGTTTTCCCTACGGATACAATATGCATGCGAAATCGGCCAAAACAGAAATGCAATCCTTGCCAGTACAGACCCTGAGAACGGCTCACCCAGAAATCAAACTCCCGTTCAATTCCTTGCTAGAATGAAAAAGTACAGACCCTGATCGGGATTTGGCAACGGCCCACGGGCCACAGGGCCGGTTTTCAATCGGGGGTCCAGTATGGGTTGGTCTTTGAACTTGTCCGGCCTGCATGCTACAGATTTGTTGCAGCAGCAAACTATAGGGGACGGAATTGCTCACTATCATCAAACGCCTTAGGTGTATGAACAGTAATGGGAGACAGATTAAAATTAATGCATTATGAAGTCGACAGCATTAGCATTATAGACCATAGAGTATAATCTTAGTCATTCATTCATTTCTCTTATCCTGTCCCACCCTTTATCCTAATATCCAAACGTCACCCACTAGTTAGATCGCAACATAGGTTACTTTTTTTTGCCGCGGCAGCTGTAGGAAGGGTCTCTGATCGGAGGCAAAATGCGCACCGCACTGGAGCTCATTCCTCCCCAGCTAAGCACAAAAATAGTGGGCATCCCACCAAATTAAAGATGCACCTCGAATAGGGCCTCAAATCACCGATTCACCGGGGCATAAGTTTCAGCGCTAACACATGAACTTCACGAGTTCACGTCCTTTTCTCTGATTGCACCAGAGAAAATCGATCAGGGAGCATCGACGCAGTACTTCCTGCTCGATTGCAATGTTACAACTGAAAAAGAAAAAATTGAAAGCAAAACGATTATGGCATACAAATCATATAAGTTCGAAATCAAGAAGATCATGTCGACCAGCCCACACCCTGCATCGTCGTAGAGCTCAACGACGATCTAGCTCTGGTCCGTCGCCGCCGCCGACCTCGTCGATCATCCTGACGATGTCCTGCACCTTGGGCCGCCTGTCGGGCTCGACGGCGGCGCAGAGGAGAGCGACCTCCGTGAGTCGGAGCATGTCCCCGTGGCGTCCCCGGTCGCCCACGATCTCCACGTCGAGGATGTCCGTGGACCACTCGTGGCTGAGCGCCAGCCGCGCCCACTCCGCCAGGTCGCCGTCTTCCTCCACGGGCACCTTCCCCGTCACCAGCTCCAGCAGCACCAGCCCGAGGCAGTACACGTCGGCGCGGGACGACAGCCGCCGGCCGCCGCGGCGCGCGAACTCGGGGCACTTGGCCGCCGCCAGCCGGTGCGCGTGGTGCGGGAGCAGCGGGTGGAAGCCGTGGTCCGTCAGCTTCGGCACCGCCTGCTTCTGCTGTCTGCCATGGGGAGCCGAGAAGAAGACGAGCACGTTGGACGACTTGAGGTTGCCGTGGGGCGGCCGGTGGAAGTACGGCAGCGACTTGTGCAGGTACGCCAGCCCGCGCGCCATGCCCTGCGCTATCGACAGCCGCGCCGGCCACGGCAGCGGCGTCCTCCCCTCGCCTCTGTTTCCTGCGAAACACGCGCAAACAAAGCAAAGGCTTCCATGGTGATCATCGTCTCAGCCGACAGGACACGGACGCGTCCGGACGAGACGACGTACCATGCAGGAGCTGGAAGAGGCTGCACCCGGGAACGTGCTCGTACATGACCAGCTTCTCCTCCTTGGAGTAGAAACACGCGACGAGGTCGACGACGTTCTCGTGCCGGAGCTTGCCCAGGAGCTGCATGGTGTGCGTGAAGTCCCTGCGCGGCACGTGCGACATGTTGCGCAGCCGCTTCACGACGACGACGGGGCCGGCCTGGAGGGTCACCCGGTACGTGATCCCCAACCGCCCCTTGCCGAGCATCTCCGCCGTGGACCGGAAGAGCTCGTCGAGGTCGAAGCTGGCTGACCCGTCAGCTCGGAAGAACTGCAGCTCGGCCCCATTGGCGGATTCCGTGCTCCGGCTGCCGCTCCCTCGGCCTTGCTCCACCTCCACCTTGTCCTTGATGTCCTCCGCCGCCGTCACTTTCGCATTGTACAGGACAAGTCCCCGTCAGAAACAAGAAGCCAAGAAGGCCGTCGCAGAGGAAAGAGAAGTCTGGAAGTGATCCGAATTGTCACCTGCAGCACTGGCACGGCCACCGAGACGGACCTCCTGGCTCTTCTTGTGGTGCAGGAAGATGAACACAGCCGCGAACGGCACCAGCGCCGCGATGAGGGAGATAGCCACGACGCTCCACGCCGCCAGCCTGAACCGCAAGTGCTTCTGTGCCGCCGCCCGACCGCCGTCGCCAGCCGGCCTCACGACCGGACTGCTGCTGCTTCCATACGCTGGAGCACCGGACGACGACGTCGGGCCCTCCCGGCACTCGGCGTTCACAACCTCGCCACAGAGCCTGAGGTTGTGGTCGAACGCGCTCGCGGGGAACTGGCGCAGCGCGCGGGTGCCGGGGACCTCGCCCTGGAGGAAGTTGTAGGACACGTTGAAGACGACGAGCCCGTGCTGCTCGAACGCCGGGAGGGTGCCGCTGAGCAGGTTGTCCTGGAGCTCGAGCCGCGCGAGCTCCCGCAGCGACGTGGCGTACCCGCGCGGGATGGGCCCCGAGAACCGGTTGCTGGACAGGTCGACGGCGCGGAGCCGCGACAGCCCGTCGAGCCCCGGGAGCGCGCCGTGGAGCGCGTTCCCGCGCAGGGACAGCGCCTCGAGCCGCGACACGGCCCGGAGCGCGCCACGCGGGAGCGTGCCCGTGAGCTGCGCGCCGTCGAGCGCCACGCCGACCACGCGCCCGTCTCCGTCGCACGACACGCCGTGCCACCGGCTCCGCTCGCCGTGGCACGGAGGCCCCGTCCAGTTGGAGTGCAGGTCCAGCGCCGACCGCAGCGTGTCGCCCAGCACCAGCAGGTCGCGCCGCTCGTCCCGGCGCTCCTCCAGATCCAACTCCGTCACCTCCGCGCCGCCCCGCTCCAGAATCACCGCTAGAACCCACGAAGCGACGAGCCACCGCCATGGCCGCCACTTGCGTCTGTCACACTTGCTCCCGTTCATGGCGCCCTCGGTAAACTCGCGTCAAGCAGGCAACATGCATGAAAAGAAGTCGATTTTTTTCGCCGATGAGGGTGATAAACAGATCGATCCTTGCAGGAGGATGCTTGCCGAGATGTGCAAGGCAAGGCAGGCAGTGGGCAGGAGAGAGAACCATGATAAGATACGTGGAGACGGAGGGACGCCGGTGGTAGTAGGCGGCAGTGGTGCGTGCTGGTTTTTTGGTGGATTCGACGTGAACGTCTGGGCAGTTCGGTCGCGGCTGCAGCGACGGGCCAACCGATCCGGATGGACGCAGCTGGAGTGTGGGAGAAGAGCTGAGACTGGAAGTGGCCGAGTGCTGAATTGGTTGAAACCAGAGAAGCTGACGCAACCTACGTACTATTTACTCTTTATGAGTCAGTGATATATACACGGCGGTGTTTGATTGCTAGTCACATTTTCGGTCGAGTTCGTTTCGTCGTAAACGATCGTGGATTATTTACTGCTGACTGGTTTGATGTACGAGCAGGCGAACAGGCTGTTTATCTCGAGCGAGTTTGATCAAATGTAGCATTATTTATTGACAAATAAATTTAATTAATATTTTTTTTTAGTTTGAAGTGTCATTGCGTAAAAAAAAGCATGGTGAGATTTCTTTTGGTATTGATAAAAAAATTAGCTTGGCACACTTATCTAAAGTTAGTTATCCTAGACTATAGCTAGGACCAATACAACGTTAGCCCTTGTTTAGTTTCACCCTAACTTCCAAAAAGTTGCTACAGTACCTGTCACATCGAATGTTTGTGGCTCGTGCATGGAGCATTAAATGTAGACGAAAAGAAAAACTAATTGCACAGTTTGGTGGGAAATTGCGAGACGAACGTTTTGAGCCTAATTAGTCCATGTTTGAACACTATTTGCCAAATAAAAACGAACGTGCTACAGTAGCCCCAAAATCCAAATTCCTACAACTAAACACAACCTTAATATGTTGTGATGTTGTTTGCTCACAAGTCACAACATGACGTGTATGTAGGATTTTTTTTTGCTATTAGTAAACATGTTCGTGCGTTGCAATGGGACTAGTATGTTTTGATCGAAATTGGATTTCATACTATCACTGGATGCGAGTCATTCTAACACGTATAAGTTCAGATAGTAAGTCCTGGTCACAACGAGGCATGGAGGGCGTAGAAGTACTTTGAGAATAAAAAACATGTTGGAAGAAACCCTACGCTCTTTAATATTATTATTATTGTAAATAGAGATACAAATATTATTTATCTATTAATAAAGTTTTAGATTCCACATTTTTTTCTAACAAATATGACGGCACCTAGTGCAACATGGCTATATATAGGTGTGAACAACGGCCTTTCTCAATGTAGCTTGTTAGCACGCAGCTACACTAGATATGCTATATAGCCGCTTTAGAAAAGCGGATGTTATGCCTAGATTTGGGTATTGGGGGGGGGGGGGGGGGGGGGTTGATTGTTTCGGACACTGTCCTACTAGACGAGTCGAGCATGATTTTTCGGGGCGGATTACTGGGCATTTTCAGTGAATTTTTTTCTGCACAGTGGAACCTGTGTCCAGGTCCTGTCTACCAAGGCTTACGAGTTGTACCGGTTTTGCTTAGGTCCGATTAATGCTTGTTCTTACCATTAGTGTGTTTTTAGGCACTCGATGCGCAGTGGAACCTGTGTCCAGGCCTTGTCCACCGAGGCTTGTGGGCTGTGCCGATTTTGCTTAGGTGTGATTAATGCTTGTTCTTACCATTAGTGTGTTTTTAGGCACTCTGGTTTTTATTGTTTGTCGACTATGCATGTGTTTTTAAGATAATGAAAAGAAATATTGTCGACTATGCATGTGTTTTTTAGATAATGAAAAGAAATATGCAACTTTGTATTCTAAAATGAGAAAGACCACCCTAGTAAAAAAAGATATGCCAACGACCCAACTGAGTTTAGTGGATCTAGAACCGAAGCCAATACGTTTCCTTGAATAAACCCTTCAGATGAGTTTTTTGTCAATATTTGTCAAAGATAACCAATTTGGTTCCTTGTTAGCTAATCAAAGATTGTTATTTTTCTGTCTATGCCAAAGAATCCAACAAGTTAGGGTTAAGGGTTGGTTTAGGAAGCTAGGGTCATATAAGAGTGATGCCCTGAGGCTTCATCATGATTTAGGGTATGTTTGGCAGGTTGAAACGTTTTTGTTTCTCATTTGAATCACCAGAATCAGCTCCAAACGGGTTTCTTGAACTGAGAATCGAAATAGAAACGATTCACGTTTCCTTCTTCTAGGCTAAAAACACAGATGGCCTGGTTTCGCACTGTTCCGCTCCTCCAGCCCTTGGACCTCTCCTCTCTTCTGATGAAAATTACAGGAATATATATATTGCCATTGTCTCATTTGCTCATGGTTGTAAATGCTTTAGTTTGCCTTGTAGTAACCCAAGAAAAACTTATCACATATCGAGGGCACTTTGGTCTATTCCACCACAGTCTTCTCTCTTTCAGATCCAACCAACCAGCCAAATGGTTTGAGGAAGTGATTATGTTTCTCAAAGAAACATTTCTTTAGAGAATCTGAAACGTTTTTCGGATCTCTACTAAATGGACCCTTAGTGGTGTGGTAGTTGCAAGAAAAAAGGAGTTCACGAGGAAAGAAGATAGGAGTTGCTACTATGTCTACTATGTGCCACTAGAGATGGAAGGAGGAGCACTGTATATGCATTGGAGGGCTAAAACATTTGAGTGTTGTGCCTTCTAGTTCTAGACAGCTTTCTAGAGGTCTAGAGTCGAGAACTTTTTCCCCTATGTGAAAACGAAAAACAATCTCTCGTTGGCCATTCCACTCTTAGGCGCAGATGGGGGAACATGATTGCTTCAGTACCCTAAATATTTACTAGAGATTTCAAGTATTAGTTCCAAAGTGGTTAAAAAGGACAAAGATAAAAAGAGAGGAAAATGACTTTTGCACTAGTATGAGAGATGATACGTCGCAATCATAAGACGAGTTTGGCTTTGATACATTTTTTTATTTATTTATGTGGAGGGACCTATATTGAAGTACTTCGTCCGTTCCAATTATGTAAGACGCTTTGTCTTTTTAGAACGTCGAATAGTTTGGAACAAAGTGAGTATATTAAGTAATGTTGCATTATTTCATGTTAGGTTTAATGTAATTAATTTGATAGTGTAGATAATAATGTATTGTTCCTTAATCTAATCAAAATCAAGTAAAACCTAAGACAAAACTAAAACAGTCTATATTTTGGAATGGAGGAAATCCTTGCGACCACAAAAAAAAAACATGAGAACCAAAGGTCATGGTTGTACCTCGTGCCCATCTAAGATGAAGTCTTAGAATTGACGTCCTATGGACACATTTGGTTCATGCCACCTAGGCGGCTCCTGGCCCAGGCAACGTTCCTAGGTGTTGAAGCGTTTGATTTCGAACGCTTAGGGTGGTGATGGCTACCTGGCCGGCGATGCCCATGAGTAGAGCAACCAAACATGCATGTTTTATTAATACAACAATTCCATTATACATGTCGGACATCATGTTCGTGAATGTCGATGTGCCAACAATAGGTATCTTTTGGAGTTGTTCGAGGGAATGCATGTGTTTATAGAGTAAATTCATAAGGGTGTCTGTGCACACGCGTTTACATCTCTATTTTGTTTCAAAGAAAAACTTATTGCTTTGCTTAATATTTAGTCGCTCTGAGCATTGAAATTTTAGTTTGGCAATATAAATGCTATGTGTAAAATTATCTCAAAGAGTATTTGTTAGTCTCGTACATTTATGGTATTTACAAGTTACAGATGGAAAATCATAAAAACTCAACGGTGTAAAATATTTTTGATAATACGCGGGCTCTCTGGTTCATATATCCCTGGAGAAGATTAGAGTGAAGTTGCTCACTCGATTGAGCAGTTGCACCAACCGATAGATGGTGGGCCGAAGAAATTGGACGGCTGCGATCTGGTATATATGACCTCGGGGGTGCTCGACTGACGAGATGCACCGGGACGCCGACCTTTACTCTTTCTGTACAAGCCATCAGCGTGTAAAGAAAGAGCCAGCCTTCACACTTCTTTGGTGGTTGGCTGGGTGACCAAAGAGTGCAAGGAATCAGGAACCGTCTTCGTCTTCGTCTTTATCTTTTTCCTTTCCTTTTTTTTTCCTTTTCCTTTTTGCAGTCTTGTCATCACTTGTTTAATTGGAGCTTCAAAGAAGCAAACAGACTCTGTGATTGCGTGGGTCATGAGCTTAAAGGCTTAAGCCCCTCAGTCAGAAGATTATTAGGGCGTAACTCACTGTCTGATCTTTGAGAAATGGGGCAGGAAAAAGAAGATACTGATACTGACGCGTAGCTGCGCGTCTTTGGTTTGAAGATCGCGAGATCCATGCTGAAAAGGAAACCGGAGATTGCAGGATACATAACACAGGTCCCGCTGACAGTCCCCTTCTGAGCTTAGTTTAATGTAACATTTTCTTAATTAAAGAATAGCAACATTTTAGCCTCCAACACACTCTGCCAAGCGGTAGCACACAAAGACACGTACAACTCTAAAAATCACTCAAGCCTCATCAGTTCTAAATCGATTTTGCCAACCCGAAGTACCAAAGACTTAAAAGTACACTTCCCTCTATTACACGACAACCTTCCTTCAATGATAAACTTTGTTTCTCTTTAGACAACTGTGACTAGAGCCTGATCCAATATGTTATTATGAAAATACCTGCAAAAATAAATGGGTTATAGCCCTTTATTTGGAATACAACACCATTTCTGCTCAACAACCACACAACCCGACAAATAATCAACCCTACTAATTAAGGTCCCGTTTGTTAGAGCTCCGGCTCCTTCTAAAAGAGATCTAACTCCGACTGCTCGTTTGGAGCTAAAGCCGTTTTAGAAAATATTTGATAAAAAACGGCTCCAGTGACAATTTTGTAATAATTTATTTTAGGTTTGTGAGGAGGAGATGGGAGAAGCCAATAAGCCACCTTTTTCGGCTCCAACTCCTCTTTACAAAAAAGACTTTGGCTCCTCCTGGCTTCTTGTGAGGAGCTATTTATTAATAGACATTTAGCGAGGCTCATTACAAGGAGCTACAAGAAGCTAGAGTCAAAGTTCCGCCAAACGAAGCCTAGAATTTGATTTCTATGATTTGAAGAGAAACTTGTTGCATTGGTTGAATACTAAGTGATAAATATTGCATTCCAAATAGATCTTGCAATAAGTAACTCAATAAAAAAAAAGATGTTGAATGGTTTCATCTGAACTGCAAAGCCAACATTTAGTGCAACCAGTCTAACGTCTTTTAACCGAGTTATCTTGGTCAAAATAATGCCTCCGTTTAAATTCCAAAGTAAAAAAATGATTTAAAGGTAACTTCACCTTCCAAAATCTAAACTTCTTAAGCACCCTATCTCTTTGTAAAAGGATTGTACCGAGAAGGAGCCATTCCTACTTAAATTCCACAAACACATCCTTGTCCTCATTCAGAGAAAACGGCACAACTAATATAAGGTCACCAAATTCAATCAACACACCAATTTCTCATAGGTTAAAGTCCGTCTAATGACATATTTAAAGGTACAATACTTTACTACTTGACAAACAAAAACATTCTTTTTACTAACACCGTCTTGCTCTCACTAACAAATGAACCGTGGTGGATGATGGAAGATATCTCTTTCCTAAAAAATAACATAAAAATTAGGTCTCTCGTCCGCACTGAAACCATATTGAATCCCATGCCTAGTTTACTTGAAAGTTTGCAGGAGAAAAATAGTCAGTCAGTTTTTATTATATGTCAATGTCGATATATCACAATGCTTGAAATGAAAGGGTTTTGTGCTTTTACATAGATCTACTGATTTCAATCAGTAGCATGCATAAGTTGGTGTAATTACTGATGACAATTGAGTATCAAATTGATGGATGTATCAACAAGTTGGAGGGGATGTAAAAAAACAATTGTGAGATGAAAGCTCAAGCAAGTGAAGACGATGCTCGATGATTGTTTACACCAAAATTTGAGAAGAAGAACGCGGGAACTCTAAACTTCTGAAATGTTCTAATATGGTTAGAGGGGGAGGGGGGAATAGCCTATTTAAAAATCTACAAACCAACTAAAGCAATTTAATTAGTATAACAAATAGCGAAATACAAACTTGCTCTAGCTCTACAAGGGTTGTAAGCCACCTATCCAACAATTTTAGTTGCTATGATCACTAAACACACAATTTGCTATGTCACTACTGTCGGATGCCGTGAGAAGGGGTACCCTAAGCAAGACCCAAAAAACGACTGCGTAGACTTCGTAAAGATCGAAACCAGCTAAACACCGCTGGCCTCGGCCGGTTCTCCGACTCGCCCGAGGCCCCCTCACCGCTGGCCTCGGCCGATTCTCCGACTCGCCCGAGGCCCCCTCACCACTGACCTCGAGCGACTCCCCGCCGAAGGCCTCGGCCGGGCCACTGACCCTCCGTCTCGCGCGAGGCGGGCTCGGCAGCACTCCGCTGCCTCTTCCTTCTCCCGTCCCTCTGACAAAACGTCGTGTCGCATTAACTCAGCCAACTGCTGCCCCTGACATCGGCCGCACGCTCGGCACAGTACAGCAGAGTGGCCGACGGGACAGGAAGCAGGACGGGGCAGGGGTTACCCGCCACTGTGCTAACCACTATGCACATGGCTGACGCCCATGCCTCACTGAGCTGCCAACTCCTGCTCCAAGGACAACGCAGCATGGGGAGCCACGTCTGGGCTACTGTGGCCTCGGAATCAGTACCCAGGACCAATAATTCCCTCCAAGGCCTCGGCAGTTTGCTTCAGGGGCTCGGCAGCCTGAGGACCCACGTCCGCCGGGGCCCCCCGCGATGGCTTGGCCTCGGCACCTGCAGAGCCACAGCTCCCCACGACGTCATCACACGATGACCCGCACGTCGCCCGGACTGGGCAGGGGTTACCCGCCACTGTACTGACCACCATGCACATGGCGGACGCCCATGCCTCACTGTGCTGCCAACTCCTGATCCAAGGACAACGCAGCATGGGGAGCCACGTCTGGGCTACTGTGGCCTCGGAATCAGTACCCAGGTCCAATAACTCCCCCAAGGCCTCGGCAGTTTGCTTCAGGGGCTCGGCAGCCTGAGGATCCATGTCCGCCGAGCCCCCCACGATGGCTCGGCCTCGGCGTCTGCAGGGCCGCTGCTCCCTACGACGTCATTGCACGGTGACCAGCACGTCGCCCGCCATGTCCTGCATCAAGCTATACTGGAGCCCCACGACGCACAAGATCGAGTATGACCGGCGCGTCACTTCTGCACGACAAGGACAGGGCCACTCCATCGACCATACCACGACAGTGGCCGGCTACAGGGCTCGGACACGCCACCCCGTTTACAGAAGCGCTATGTAGCAATCTATGTACGGTCCCAGGTCTCCCTTAGAGTATAAAAGGGAGGCACCGGGGCCATTTCTAGGGGCGACCGGAAGAGGACGAACACACCGATAGAACTTGACACTACGCTGCTTGAGAACAACGCCTCAAGCAGCTCGCACCACCCTCACCGAGACCTGGGGCTAGCCCCCTCTCTCACCTAGCTTGTAACCCCCTACTACGAGCACTCCGGTGCAAGGAATACAAGATCAATCTCTCAGACTGGACGTAGGGCCTCGATTGCCTGAACCAGTATAAACCTTGTGTCTCTTTGCATCACCATCCGGGATTAGGGGCACGCAGCACAAACTCACTCGTTGGTTGAGGGACCCCCGGTTCCAAAACGCCGACAGTTGGCGCGCCAGGTAGGGGATCTGCGTGTCGGCTTCATCATCCTAGCAAGTTCCGGATGGCAGACCCGGTACGACCATTGCGTCTCGGCACCATAGTTTGGTTCGGAAGCCTAGAGTTCATGTCTCTAGGGCATGAGTACGACATGGTGCTCCTCGCCCCTCGAGCCCCACCGTCCGACGATGAAGTCACGCCCCGGCAGCCCAGGCGCAGGCGGCGCCCGGGCAGCCGCTCTCGCCATGCTCGCCAGGCACGACGCGAGCAAGGCCACCCCGACGCTACGCGAACCCAGGGCGGCACGCCACTCCCCGCCGATACCCTACGACCAGCTGTTGGTACGGGGTCCCTGGCTGGGGACCTGTCTGGCCTGAGCATGGACGAAGGAAAATCGCCGGCGGCTTGCGGCGATACCCAGCCGTCTGGCTCCGCTCCACCACTCCCTGGAGAGCCGACCCCGGCGGGGCAGAATATGGAGACGGCACCGTCGCCATCCCCCTTTGGATTGAGAAATGCCGCCGCCTCTTACGCCTACGCTTACGCTGCCACTCACGAGCACCCCTCGGAACGCCGCCAGCGCTTCGCTCCCGACCTGAGCATCCGCTCCGACTCCTCGGACGAGGACGAGGCATGGCCCGGGGCGGACTTCTCCGAACTCCACAACCCTGGGGCTTTGCGCCAATTCTTGGCTGCAAGCGACTACTGCCTCGGCTACTCCGACTCCGACGACGAAGGGACTTACGATCCATCTCGTGAGTGCTTCCACGTCGGGCTCGGGATGCCAAGGGCGGGCGAAGAGGACGAGAGGACAGGCAACCATTCCCCGCCCCGGGCAGGGGCGGGCGACGCCACACCTCCGCGTCTCGAACCCCCGGCAGCACGGAACGAGAATCCTGTTCGCGGGGGACATCGACGCCCAGACCTGGAGCAGCTCCGCGAGCTTCAAGCCAAGGTCGAACAAGACCGACTCCTTCTGCAACAGCTTCGGGACACTCTTGAGCAGGAGCAGCAAGGGCGTGGTGAGGGCGGAGGAGCCCGAGGGAGGGCCCGCGACGTCCATCACCGCATCAACGATAACGAGGGGGGAGAGCCACCCCCAATCTTTAATCGCGCTAGCCAGAATGTCGCAGCGGCTGCGATGCTGGTCCGAGCGATGCCCGAGCCCTCCACCACCGAGGGGCGACGGGTCCGCGGAGAGCTCCGCGACCTCCTCGAGACCGCAGCGGTGCAGCAGGCCGAAAGTTCCGCCTCCCGCCGGCGCGGAGGCACTTCAGAGCAGCCCGCAGCGCAACCTCGCCGGGGCCAGGATGCCTCGGTCCGCCCCGAGGCCGCTCGCACGCCGACGGTCAACAGGGCCCCCTCGGTACGCGATCGACCTAGAGACCAACGCGAGGCACGGGACGACCACGAAGTAGTTGGCGGGCGACGGCGCCACGACAACGGAGCCGCCCGGGGCTACCACCCGCACCGAGGCGGTCGCTACGACAGCGGTGAGGACCGCAGTCCTTCCCCTGAGCCGCCAGGCCCTCGGGTCTTCAGCAGGGCCATCCGCGCGGCTCCTTTCCCCGCCCGGTTCCGACAGCCGGCCAATCTCGCGAAGTACAGCGGCGAGACCAACCCGGAGCTCTGGCTCGCCGATTACCGCCTGGCCTGCCAGCTAGGCGGCGCGGACGATGACCTGCTCATCATCCGCAATCTCCCTCTGCTCTTGTCGGACTCGGCACGAGCCTGGCTCGAGCATCTCCCTCCCTCGCAAATCCACGACTGGCGCGACTTAGTTAGGATCTTCGTCGGGAACTTCCAGGGCACTTACGTACGCCCCGGGAATTCCTGGGATCTTAAGAGCTGCCGCCAGAAGCCGGACGAGTCTCTCCGAGACTTCATCCGGCGCTTCTCCAAACAGTGCACCGAGCTACCCAGCGTCGGCGACTCGGAGATCGTCCAGGCTTTCCTCTCCGGCACCACTTGTCGGGACTTGGTCCGAGAGTTAGGACGCAACGTCCCGCGCTCTGCTGCCGCGCTCCTCGACATCGCCACCAGCTTCGCCTCGGGGGAAGAGGCTGTCGGAGCCATCTTCCCCGACGCCGATTGCAAGGGTAAGCGGAGGGAAGAGGCCCCCGTGGCCTCAACCTCCCACCTCCCAAAGAAAAAGAAGAAGGGTCGCCCAGGGAAGCAGGAGGTCCTCGAGGCCATCCATGTCGCTACAACAGATCGCAGGAATCCCCGAGGCCCCCGTGGCCCCGGGCTATTCGACGACATGCTGAAGAAGCCCTGCCCTTACCATCAAGGTCCGGTAAAGCATGCTCTCGAGGATTGCACCATGCTGCGGCGCTACTACGCCAAGCTCGGGCTCCCCGACGACGACGCCAAGCAGAAGGGCGCCGGCGGTCGGAACGAGGACAAGGACGACGGGTTCCCCGAGGTACGCAACGCTTTCATGATCTTCGGTGGGCCCTCGGCATGCCTTACGGCGCGGCAGCGCAAGAGGGAGCGCCGAGAAGTCTTCTCGGTCAAGGTGGCCACCCCCCAGTACCTCGACTGGTCCCGAGAGGCGATCACCTTCGATCGAGGTGACCACCCCGACCGTATTCCGAATCCCGGGCAGTACCCGCTGGTCGTCGACCCGATCATCGGCAACACCCGACTCTCCAAGGTGTTGATGGACGGAGGCAGCGGCCTCAACATCCTCTACGCCAACACCCTGGAGCTCTTAGAGATCGACCGGTCGAGGCTACGAGGCGACGTTGCACCCTTCCACGGCATCGTGCCGGGGAGGCGCACGCAACCCCTCGGGCGCATCGACCTTCCCGTCTGCTTCGGCACCCCTTCCAACTACCGCAAGGAAGTCCTCACCTTCGAAGTAGTCGGGTTCGGGGGAGCCTACCACGCCATCCTGGGGCGACCATGCTACGCCAAGTTCATGGCAGTGCCCAACTATACCTACCTCAAGCTCAAGATGCCAGGCCCTAATGGGGTCATCACAATCGAATCCACGTACGAACATGCATACGACTGCGACGTCGAGTGCATCGAGTACGCCGAGGCCCTTGCGGAGGCCGAGACCCTCATCGCCCACCTAGACCAGCTCAGTGGCGAGGTGCCTGACTCCAAGCGTCGCGCGAGGGCGTTCGAGCCCGCTGAAACCGTCAAACTCATCCCAGTCGACCCCGCATGCCCCGACGACCGGGCGCTGAAAATCAGCGCCACCCTCGACATCAAATAGGAAGCCGTGCTCGTCGACTTTCTCCGTGCGAACGCCGACATTTTCGCATGGAGTCCCTCGGACATGCCGGGCATACCGAGGGAAGTCGCCGAGCACGCCCTGGACATCCGGGCTGGATCTAGACCGGCGAGGCAACGCCTGCGGCGCTTCGACGAAGAAAAACGCAGGGCCATCGGGGAGGAGGTACAGAAGCTCTTGGCGGCCGGGTTCATCAAGGAAGTATCACACCCGGAGTGGTTGGCTAACCCCGTTTTAGTCAAGAAGAAAAATGGGAAGTGGAGGATGTGTGTAGACTACACCGGTCTAAATAAAGCCTGTCCAAAGGTCCCCTTCCCATTACCTCGAATCGATCAAATCGTTGATTCCACCGCAGGGTGTGAGACCCTGTCTTTCCTCGATGCGTACTCCGGATACCATCAAATCAAGATGAAAGAATCCGACCAGCTCGCGACTTCCTTCATCACACCGTTTGGCATGTACTGCTACGTGACGATGCCCTTCGGCCTCAGAAACGCAGGTGCCACGTACCAGCGGTGCATGACCCAGGTCTTTGGCGACAACATTGGGCAGACCGTCGAGGCCTACGTAGACGACATCGTGGTCAAAACCAGAAAGGCCGAAAATCTCGTGAATGACTTGAGGGTGACCTTCAAATGCCTTAGAGAGAGGGGCATCAAGCTCAACCCCGAGAAGTGCGTGTTCGGGGTCCCCCGAGGCATGCTCTTGGGATTCATAGTCTCGGAACGCGGCATTGAGGCCAACCCAGAGAAGGTCTCAGCTATAACCAGCATGGGACCAATCAGAGACCTCAAGGGAGTACAGAGGGTCATGGGATGCCTTGCGGCCCTAAGTCGCTTCATCTCACGCCTCGGCGAAAAAGGCCTGCCCCTGTACCGCCTCTTGAGAAAGTCCGAGCGCTTTTCTTGGACCGCCGAGGCCGAGGAAGCCTCGCCAGGCTCAAAGCACTGCTGACCAACCCCCCCGTCCTGGTACCGCCCGCCGAGGGCGAGCACCTCTTGCTCTACGTCACCGCGACAACCCAAGTGGTCAGCGCGGCCGTAGTAGTCGAGAGGCAGGAGAAGGGACATGCTCTACCCGTCCAACGACCTGTTTACTTCATCAGCGAAGTGCTCTCCGAAACTAAGACGCGTTACCCCCACATCCAGAAGCTGGTTTACGCAGTAGTCTTGGCTCGACGCAAGCTGCGTCACTACTTCGAGTCCCACCCGGTGACTGTGGTGTCGTCTTTTCCTCTGGGAGAGATAATCCAAAACCGGGAGGCCTCGGGTAGAGTAGCCAAGTGGGCTGTCGAACTCATGGGGGAAACCTTGTCCTTCGCGCCTCGGAAGGCGATCAAATCACAGGTCCTATCCGACTTTGTAGCCGAATGGACCGACACACAGCTGCCACCCGTTCAGATCCAATCAGAATGCTGGACCATGTACTTCGACGGGTCCCTGATGAAGACTGGGGCTGGCGCGGGCCTGCTCCTGGTCTCGCCCCTCGGAGTACACATGCGCTACATGATCCGGCTTCACTTCGCCGCCTCCAACAATGTCGCCGAATACGAGGCCCTCATCAACGGCCTGCAAGTTGCCATCGAACTTGGAGTACGACGTCTCGACGTACGGGGTGATTCGCAGCTCGTCGTCGATCAGGTGATGAAAGAGTCAAGCTGCCATGACCCCAAAATGAAGGCGTACTGCGCGATGGTACGTCGCCTGGAGAACAAGTTCGACGGTCTCGAACTCAACCACGTTGCACGAAAGTTCAACGAGGCCACGGACGAACTAGCAAAGATGGCGTCTGCATGGACCCCGGTCCCCCTGAATGTCTTCACCAGAGACCTCCATAAGCCATTCGTCGACTACGCCTCAGCGATGGAAGAGGGCCCATCGGCCGAGCCCACCGCAGGGCCCGAGGCCCCCTCTGCCACCGGGACCTCGCCCGCCGAGCCCGAGGCCATGGCGATTGACGCAGAGCCTCCCAAGGTCGACCAAGGAACGGACTGGCGAGTCCCCTTCCTTGATCACCTCGTTCGAGGAGAACTGCCCGCTGACAGAACCGAAGCCCGACGGCTTGCGCGACGCGCCAAGACTTACGCCCTCTGCGACGACGAGTTGTATAGGCGTAGCCCATCTGGTGTTCTCCAGCGATGCATCACCACCGAGGCTGGCCAATCCTTACTTTGGGACTTGCACGCGGGAGTCTGCGGGCACCACGCGGCGCCTCGGGCGCTCGTAGGTAACGCCTTCCGCCAAGGTTTCTATTGGCCAACGGCGGTGGCCGACGCCACGAAGCTAGTACGCTCCTGCGAGGGATGCCAGTACTACGCTCGACAGACGCACCTTCCGGCCCAAGCCCTCCAAACCATCCCCATCACATGGCCATTCGCTGTGTGGGGGCTGGACATGGTTGGGCCTCTGCAGAAGGCATCCGGGGGCCATACCCATCTGCTGGTAGCTATCGACAAATTCTCCAAATGGATCGAGGCTCGTCCGATCGCTCAGATCAAATCCGAGCAAGCGGTGCTGTTCTTTACCGATATCATCCACAGGTTCGGGGTTCCTAACACCATCATCACTGACAATGGGACACAATTCACCGGACGCAAGTTCCTGACGTTCTGCGACGACCACCACATCCGGGTGGCTTGGTCGGCCGTAGGGCACCCAAGGACGAATGGCCAAGTAGAGCGTGCCAACGGCATGATCCTACAAGGCCTTAAGCCAAGAATATTCAACCAATTGAAGAAGTTTGGCAAGAAATGGCTTGCCGAACTCCCGTCAGTCATCTGGAGCCTAAGAAATACCCCAAGCCGAGCCACGGGATTCACACCGTTCTTCCTGGTCTATGGAGCCGAGGCCATCCTCCCCACTGACTTAGAATACGGTTCCCCGAGGCTACAGGCGTACAACGAGCAAAGCAACCGCACTGCCCGCGAAGACGCCCTCGACCAACTGGAGGAAGCCCGAGACGTCGCGCTGCTACACTCAGCCAGGTACCAGCAAGCCCTACGGCGCTACCAAGCCCGGCGCGTCCAAAGCCGAGACCTGAAGGTGGGCGACCTGGTGCTGAGACGGAGGCAGAGCAACAAGGGCCGCCACAAGCTGACCCCACCCTGGGAAGGGCCGTACATCGTCGCTCAAGTGCTGAAGCCCGGGACCTACAAGTTGGCCAACGAGAAGGGCGAAATCTTCACAAACGCTTGGAACATAGAACAGCTACGTCGTTTCTACCCTTAAATTTCCAAACGTTGTTTACATTGTTCCTCGAAATACAATAAAGAGGCGTTCTTAGTTGTTATAATCTTTCGAGGAACCCCCCCCCGTTATAGACAAATCGATTGTATAGAACCTAAGGACCGTACGATCGCCTCAAAGGCGAAAAGGCCGCCGAACCGTGAGAACGGCCTACGCCTCCGGGCTACGGCAGCTCCCTCACCACCTTTTTCACCCAAAGGACAGCGTAGGCTCCGAGGAGGCTCTATGCAGAGGGCGGGGCTCGACGTCACGATAGCGCTATAAGGGAGACTCGGCTCTGCCTCTGCAAAGCCGAGCCTCCCTCGGGGGCTAAAAAGGGGAAACCCCCTAAGTCCCGAAACCCCCTAAGTCTCGAACACCGTTTGTTAATGGTCTTTCAAAAAACTTCTACGCCAAACTCTCTCGCGCTCCGACGGGACCTTCACAAGAAACCCAAAAGACCAAAAGTTTGTCTAGAGGCCAAAGGGCCGGTCGAGTCGTGAGAACGGCCTACGCCTCTGGGCTACGGCAGCTCCCTCACCACCCTTCGCCGAAGGACGGCTTAAGTCCCGAGGGATTTCTTTGCGGGTTCCCAAGATCGAGACAGAGGGCACAGGCTTGGAAGTAGAACAGAAAACGGTTAAAAGACGCACATACGCAAATACTTTAAAAGGCCTCAACAGCCACAAAAACGTCACGATACAGCAACTAACTCAATCCGGTTACATGGCCCCTTTTGGCCCAGGTCAAAGCTCAAGGATCGGTGGCCGGCGCGGGAGGGACCACCTCTTCTTCAAACAGACCAGCCAGCGCCGTGCCAGGTGCCTCGGCCGCCTCCAACAGCTTCACGACCTCCGCATCAGCCTCCTCGTCATCTTCTGGCAACACATAGCCGTCGCTGACAGCCTCGAGGTTGATGGCGTAGTGCGAAGAGACGACGGCCAGGGCGCGCTTGACACCCGTGTGCAACGCCCCCCGGAGCCTCTCGCGGACGCGGCCGCTCAACGCAATCAGGCGGCTCCCAAGGGAGCTGGCTGATTGGACCTCCTCGACGTCCAGGGCCTCGCAGGCGGTACGGACAGCGCTACGTAACGCCTCGTGCTCCCGGACCTCAGCATCCAGCGCCGCTTGCGCTGCGACGGAGGCCTCAGCCGCCTGGGAAGCTTCTTTTTTCAGATCTACGTCGCAACGAGGGGTCAGGAGTCAAACGCGAACCAGAACAAATGGAACAAGGAACACGGTTCAGCGGAACTTACCCTCGGCCTTGTTCTTCCAGGCTAGGACCTCGACCCGAGAGGCCTCGGCCGCCTTGGTAACCTCTGCCAAGGCGACTCTCGTCGCCTGATGCTCGCTCTGCTCCGCACCCAGCTGCCCGGCTGTGGCCTTCGCAGAGGCCGTCGCTTCTTGGGCCCGAGACCTGAAGGAGTCTCGCTCCTCCTCCAGTTCCTTGATCTTCGCCTCCAAGGGGGCAGCCTGCCCCTTAGCCGTGACCAACTCGGCCTGAAGGTCAGCACAACGAAGGCGGAGGTCCTCCACTTCCGCACTCCGCGCTGACAAAAGCCCCTGGGCGTCGGCGAGCAGGCCCTTCTGCCGCCGGAGCTGGTCCCAGATATCCCTCTCCCTTCGTAGGAACACCGATTTCCCAAGGGACCGGGTCTCGAGCTCCTATAAAGGTAAGAAACGCACGTCAAAACACTGCGAGGGGACTCGAAGAGAAAACAACTCGGCACGAGAGAGGAAGGTACTTACCTGGGTGACACCGGGCAAGTCCCGTCCCATAATAGTCATCGCCGTCTGCAGCGACCGCACTGCCAGTTGGCGGTACTGCTCGAGGGTATCCCACCGCCCCCCCTCTGTGATATCTTCAAGGGCGAACACAGGCTCCCCCTCGGGATCAGCCTGGTTCCGCCAGAAAACACGCGGGAAATTCCACCCACGGGGCTCGGGCCGTAGCCGGGCAAGGGCCGAACTCCCCTCGGCGGGATCTGGGACCGGCTGCTCCGCGGTACTGGCCTCCTCGACGTCCGCCGCCTCCTTCCCTCGGGAAGAATCATCAGACGAGATTGTCTGAACCAGGGGCGGCGCCAAAATTTGCTCCGTCTCCACCTCCATCGCCTCAGCCTCGACGGACCCGGGGGCTCTGGCCTCCGCCATCTCTACCTCGGTGGCCCCGGCGTCCACCGCCCTGGCTTCAGAGGTCTCGGGGGCTCCTGGCCTCACCCTCAACGGCCTCGGCAATAATGGACGCCCCGGCCTCCTTCGCCCCAAGACCCGCGACATCGCGAGGCGTGGGCTCCTCCTCCTCCACTCGCTCCGCGGCTGCCTCGGCACCCTTTTCCTGGGCAGCCGCCTCCTCCGAAACGGCCCCGCCCGACACCGCGCCACGCTGCACGCCAGCCTGCGCCTCCGCTGCCTGATGGGCAGAGGAGCTAACATTCACCTTGAGCGCCTTACGGGGCGCCAAGGGAGGATCTTCCACCAGATGCGTCTGGCTAGAAGCAAAGACACTCCCAAGGTCAGCACGCGACCGAGGGGCAAACAAGGAAGTACTACGTACTCCACCAGAAAAAACGCTTACCGCGAACGGGGATGCAGCCGCTTCGACACCGCCAGCCTCCTCTGCAACGGCGGCGGTGGTGGCAGCAGCGCGGCCTCGGTGACCACCGGTGCCAGCTGGCCTCCGTCGGGCCCCGGCACCTCCTCGATCCCTTCGCGGAGACGAGGGGGTCGCCCCCACCGTCGCCTGGCTCCACCTCCACCGTCGAACCCATCGGGCTGACGGCACGCTCCTCCAACACCCGCGCCTTGAGTGTGTCGGCCTCGGCCCCGGGACGAGCCGCCATCGGCCCCGGGACACCTCCTCCTCCTGGGAGCGTCAGGCTCCTTGCCGGCGCCCCGGGCACCATCTCCCTAATGTCGGGGAGGTGTTCTAGGCAGGCCGTCCCCACCTCGCGCCCGTCGCCGTCGCCCGAAGAATCCGACATCGACGACGAAGGAGACGGCTCCAACGGGAGACCGTCGAGCTTCTGACGCCGGCGATGGGCGTCCAGCTTTTCGCGCGCAAGGAGCTTCTTCGTGCGCTTCGCCTCCTTGGCATCTTTCTTCTTCTTCTCCTCCTCGGCACGCGCCCTGTTCACGGACCGCCGCCGGGCGTCCTCGGGAACGGGCGGTGGGGAGCCTCGCACGTCTCTTATCCCCTATGGGAACAACGAAGTAAGACAACAGACAAAAAAGAAAAAAGGAAAACGAAAAACAAGAAGGCCGCGAAAGCCTCGACAACATCCAACTTACCAGCGAGACATACCCCCGCGACGGGCGCATCGGGAACGGCATCAAATCGTCAATCTTCGGCTTCCCGTCTACCGCCTCTCTCACCCGACGCAGGGTCTCGTCGTCGGTAAGGGCGAAGGCGGACATCTTGACACCAGCGATCGGATCGCCCGGCGTCATCTCGAATAGCCGCCGCCGCCGGGCCATCAGCGGCAACACCCTCCGGCGGTGAAAAGCCGCCACGACCACGGCCGCCAAAAGACCGTGGTCACGCAGCTTCCCCAAGGCCCTCAAGAGCGGTTCCAGCCTAGGCTGATCGGCCTTGACGACGCCGTATCCCCATTTCTCTGGTTGACTCTCTACAACCCGCGCGGTATAAGGGGGAAGTCCTCCGCCGTCGTTGCGGAGGTAGAACCAGCCGTCGTACCAACGACGGTTGGACGAGGACAGCTGGGCCGGGATGTAGAGGGACTGCCGGTCTTGGCGTACGTGAAGAGTGCAGCCGCCGGCCCTCTGCACCTTCCGAGCCCCCCTCGTTCCCCCCAGCTTGGTGGTGAACGTCGCTCGGAACAAGTGGAGCCACAACTCCCAGTGGGGAGCGATCCCCAAGTACCCCTCACAGACGGCGACGAAGATGGCCGCCTGCGCGATGGAGTTGGGGCTGAAATTGTGAAGCTCCACACCATAGTAGTGCGGGAGCGCCCACATGAAGTTGTCCACCGGCGACCCGAGGCCTCGCTCGTGGAAGACGACGAAGCTCACCACGTAGCCGTCGCGCGGCCTCGGCTCCGACTCGTTCCCCAGAGCAATCCACTCCGGCTCGTCAGGGTCGGTGATCGGGCGAAGAAGACCGGCCTCCACGAGCGACTGCAGCTTCTCCTCGGTGACGTCGGACCGCTCCCAGGGATCCGCCGGGAGGATGACGGGACCACCTAGCCATTGCGCGGCGGAGGACGCTGCTACGGCGGTAATCTCTCTCCCTCTCTCTTTCAGTCTCTCGCCCTTCTCCTTCTCCTCCCCGGCGCTCTATGCTCTCAGCAACGGCACGGAGGCAGCAAAGGCGAGTGCGGAAAAGGTAAGAAGGGGAAGGGTGAGGTTCTTCGTGTATTTATGCAGGGACAGGGCGAAACCGCCGGGCGACAAAATCGGGGAAGTTTCCCCCAAAAGATCCGGCGCGGTTATCCAGATCTGGTTTTACCGCCCACGCGCCCACTCCCTCCTCATTAAATCGTGCGTACAGATACGTCCCGTCGGCAGACATCACGTCACGTCCAACCGCAGCAGCAGCAGGCGCCGTTTCACTGCCCCGAAAAAGTCGCCTCAAAAGACGCGCCTACCGTTGTTAGCCGTAGGGAGAGAAATAACCCCCCCCCCATTCCTTTCAGGCAAAGGAACTGGGCACCGAGCCCGCTACGGTCCAGGGGTTCGAAGGCTGGGCCCTTAGGGGTTTCGACAGCCGCCCTAGGGCAACAGAGTCAGGGGCGACTACGGGCGAGCCTATACGAGGCCGAGGCCCAAGCAAGCGAAACGCTTGGGACGCCCTGTGTCGTGTCCGAGACCGGTAGGGAGGTCTCTGAATGGGATCCCACCGTAGGGAGGCACCGAGCCACCGAGGCCCAGCGAACGGCCTCGGCACCCACTAGAGAAACCCTCCGGTACTCTTGGAGCGCGTCTCCGAACCGCTAGCCGACCCCCAGCGAACAGGGTATGGGCCTCCACTCGGACTTACCCGATAACAGCTCACCGGAACTGCCATCGCTCGCGCCCACCGAGGGTAGCGTGGCACATTCCACCCCTCCTTCCGAGCGAAAAGGAAGCGCGAGGGTCGAGTAAAAAGTCAGGAGAATCCCTGACGGCCCTCTTGCTCCGCGCAGAGGCTAAGGGACTCTTCCTGCAAAAAACATTGCCGAGACCCAGCGACTTAGGCTCGCACCCGAGGGGGCTCGGCAAAACAAACCCTCCTTCCGAGCGAAAAGGAAGCGCGAGGGTCGTTCAAAAAGCCAGAAGAGCTCCTGACGGCCCTCTTGCTCCGTGCAGAGGCTAGGGAGCTCCCTCTGCAACTTTGCCGAGACCCCGCGACCTAGGCTCGCACCCGAAGGGGGCTCGGCAGACAGACCCTCACGCGCGAGGGGCGAACCAAAAAGCCAGGGGGACCTCTGATCGCTCTCTCGCTCCACGCGAGAGACTCGGGGGCTCCTCCTGCAACTTTGCCGAGACCCAGCGGCTCAAGCTCGCACACGAGTGGGCTCGGCAAACAGCCCCCCGTCCGAGCGAAAAGGACGTGCGGGGGATGGACAAAATAGTCGGGAGGACCCCTGACCGCCCTCTCGCCCCGTGCGGAGGCTCGGGGGCTCTTCCTACGCCCAAGATAAAGACAAAAGCGACCCAAGCCCGTTACGGTCCAGGGGTTCGAAGGCTGGACCCCCCGGGGGTTTCGACAGCTGCCCTAGGGCAAAAGAGTCAGGGACGACTACGGGCGAGCCTGTACGGGCGCACCCTGTGTCGTGTCCGAGACCGGTAGGGAGGTCTCCGAATGGGATCCCACCGTAGGGAGGCACCGAGCCACCGAGGCCCAGCGAACGGCCTCGGCACCCACTAGAGAAACCCGCCGGTACTCTTGGAGCGCGTCCCCGGACCGCTAGCCGACCCCCAGCGAACGGGGTACGGGCCTCCACTCGGACTTACCCGATAACAGCTCACCGGAAATGCCGACGCTCGCGCCCACCGAGGGTAGCGCGGCATCTTCCACCCCTCCTTCCGAGCGAAAAGGAAGTACGGGGGTCGTACAAAAAGCCGGGGGAACCCCTGACGGCCCTCTCGCTCCAGGCGGAGGCTGAGGGGCTTTTTCCGCAGCATCGTCAAGGCCCTGCGATCCGAACTCGCACCCATGGGCCCGGCAAAC
Organism: Miscanthus floridulus; assembly: GCF_019320115.1. NCBI lineage: Eukaryota > Viridiplantae > Streptophyta > Magnoliopsida > Poales > Poaceae > Miscanthus > Miscanthus floridulus. The sequence goes on along the minus strand of NC_089580.1, from coordinate 64,004,033 downwards.
ACCCCTCACTCGAAGGAGAAAAAAGCCCCTGAAGAAGTGAAATCACTCCTCCAGGGCCTCGGGGGCTACACCCGGCGGGTGCGCTCGCGCGCACCCACCAAAGCCTCGAGTACAAACACCATCCCAATAGGAACTGTCGAGAGCCAATCCTCGTCAGAACCTCAGGGGGAGTACCTTCACTCCCCCCAAGGCTCGGGGGCTACTATCGGATGCCGTGAGAAGGGGTACCCTAAGCAAGACCCAAAAAACGACTGCGTAGACTTCGTAAAGATCGAAACCAGCTAAACACCGCTGGCCTCGGCCGGTTCTCCGACTCGCCCGAGGCCCCCTCACCGCTGGCCTCAGCCGATTCTCTGACTCGCCCAAGGCCCCCTCACCACTGACCTCGAGCGACTCACCGCCGAAGGCCTCGGCCGGGCCACTGACCCTCCGTCTCGCGCGAGGCGGGCTCGGCAGCACTCCGCTACCTCTTCCTTCTCCCGTCCCTCTAACAAAACATCGTGTTGCATTAACTCAGCCAACTGCTGCCCCTGACATCGGCCGCACGCTCGGCACAGTACAGCAGAGTGGCTGACGGGACAAGAAGCAGGACGGGGCAGGGGTTACCCGCCACTGTGCTAACCACTATGCACATGGCTGACGCCCATGCCTCACTGAGCTGCCAACTCCTGCTCCAAGGGACAACGCAGCATGGGGAGCCATGTCTGGGCTTACTGTGGCCTCAGGAATCAGTACCCAGGACCAATAATTCCCTCCAAGGCCTCGGCAGTTTGCTTCAGGGGCTCGGCAGCCTGAGGACCCACGTCCGCTGGGGCCCCCCGTGATGGCTCGGCCTCGGCACCTGCAGAGCCACAGCTCCCCACAACGTCATCACACGATGACCCGCACGTCGCCTGGACTGGGCAGGGGTTACCCGCCACTGTACTGACCACCATACACATGGCGGACGCCCATGCCTCACTGTGCTGCCAACTCCTGATCCAAGGACAACGCAGCATGGGGAGCCACGTCTGGGCTACTGTGGCCTCGGAATCAGTACCCAGGTCCAATAACTCCCCCAAGGCCTCGGCAGTTTGCTTCAGGGGCTCGGCAGCCTGAGGATCCATGTCCGCCGAGCCCCCCACGATGGCTCGGCCTCGGCGTCTGCAGGGCCGCTGCTCCCTACGACGTCATTGCACGGTGACCAGCACGTCGCCCGCCATGTCCTGCATCAAGCTATACTGGAGCCCCACGACGCACAAGATCGAGTATGACCGGCGCGTCACTTCTGCACGACAAGGACAGGGCCACTCCATCGACCATACCACGACAGTGGCCGGCTACAGGGCTCGGACACGCCACCCCGTTTACAGAAGCGCTATGTAGCAATCTATGTACGGTCCCAGGTCTCCCTTAGAGTATAAAAGGGAGGCACCGGGGCCATTTCTAGGGGCGACCAGAAGAGGACGAACACACCGATAGAACTTGACACTCCTACGCTGCTTGAGAACAACGCCTCAAGCAGCTCGCGCCACCCTCACCGAGACCTGGGGCTAGCCCCCTCTCTCACCTAGCTTGTAACCCCCTACTACGAGCACTCCGGTGCAAGGAATACAAGATCAATCTCTTAGACTAGACGTAGGGCCTCGATTGCCTGAACCAGTATAAACCTTGTGTCTCTTTGCATCACCATCCGGGATTAGGGGCACGCAGCACAAACTCACTCGTTGGTTGAGGGACCCCCGGTTCCAAAACGCCGACAACTACTCACTAAGAGCTCTCACACTTGCTACACTAAAGAGCTTCACTAGATGAACTTAAAGTACAAAGCAAGCTCTCAATTCTAGCTACACTAAAGAGCTTGCTACAACTAGTTTGCAAGAATATAAATGAGTGAGTAGGGTGATTATACCGCCGTGTAGAGGAGCGAACCAATCACAAGATAAATACTAAATCAATCACCGAAAGAATACCAAAGGGTAAGAGACAACCAATTTTTCTCTCAAGGTTCACGTGCTTGCCGGCACGCTAGTCCCCGTTGTGTCGACCAACACTTGGTGGTTCGGTGGTTAAGGGGTGTTACACGAACCTCATCCACACATTTGGACACCACAAGAACCTACCCACAAGTGAGGTAACTCAATGACACGAGCAATCCACTAGAGTTACCTTTCGGCGCACCGCTAGGAAATACACAAGACCCCTCATAATCACCACGATCGGAGCTGGAGACAATCATTAACCTCCGCTCAACGATCCTCGCTTCTTCAAGCCATCTAGGTGGCGGCAACCACCAAGAGAAACAAGTGAATCCAGTAGCAAAACACGAATACCAAGTGCCTCTAGATGCAACCACTCAAGCAATGCACTTGGATTCTCTCCCAATCTCACAAAGATGATGAATCAATGATGAAGATGAGTGGGAGGGCTTTGGCTAAGCTCACAAGGTTGCTATGTCAATGCAAATGGCCAAGATGGTGAGCTTGAGCCAGCCATGGGGCTTAAATAGAGAGCCCCCACGAATAGAGTCGTTGGCCCTCTGTTCTCTAAAAAGTCAGGGCGACCGGACACGCCAGTTAGATCGACCGGACGTAGGACCCTAGCGTCTGGTCGCGCGATACACGCCACGTGTCCCCTCCTTCAAATGCGGATCGCCCGATCTCAATGGTCATTAGTACATCTAAGTTATGACCAGATGCGCTGCTTGAAAGTGACCGGATGCAGGACCCCAACGTCCGGTCGTTTCCAGTAAGGTACCAGTCACGACCAGACGCGTCCGATCACGCCCGATCAGACTCACTGAGCGTCCGGTCATTCTCCCTCATCTTTGTGTGCCGCCACATCAGCATGACCGGACGCTGAACAGTGTTCAGCTAGAGTCCGGTCACTTTTGAACTCAGCTTTCGGTCAAGAGACCGAGGGCGGACTTCACTATGCGCCACTGACCGGACTTAGGACCCCAGCCTCCGGTCACTACGTGACCAACGTCTGGTGCACTCTGTGAAATCCCATCTTTTCTGTATAGAGCGCCGGTACGTAGTGGGAGGCTAGGTGAGAAGAGATGCAGTGGTTTGGTATCGAAACCTGTTCAGCGGTTGGGCACCACCAGTTCATATGCCATGTCAATTTGGGATCTACGATCAAAAGCAAAGTGCTAATAGCATTCAGAACGCACGCTGTGATCATCATTGTTTCTTTGTTATGGAGATAGGCATTGACCAAGCTGTTGGAATTTCAAAAGCCATGGCCTATGGGAGTTGCAAGTTGAGAAATACAGAGCGTAAAGGAGGCAGTGGAAGACTGGGAGTCTGGGACAAACCAGTCAAAATGTTGGAAGTGTAATAGCAATGTGTATCACCTTCGTGCATGTGTGTAAGCATATTTTCACAAACATTTTCAAGGGTGTTAGCACTCCACTAGATCCTAAATGCATATGCAATGAGTTAGAGTATCTAGTGGCACTTTGATAACCGCATTTCGATACGAGTTTCACCCCTCTTAATAGTACGGCTATCGAACCTAAATGTGATCATACTCGCTAAGTGTCTTGATCGCTGAAACGAAAAGGCTCCTACCACTTATACCTTTGCCTTGAGCCTTTTGTTTTCCTTTCTCCTTTTCCAAGTCCAAGCACTTGATCATCACCATGGAATCATCATCATCATGTCATGATCTTCATTTGCTTCACCACTTGGAATAGTGCTACCTATCTCATAATCACTTTGATAAACTACGTTAACACTTAGGGTTTCATCAATTAACCAAAACCAAACTAGAGCTTTCAATCTCTCCCTTTTTGGTAATTGATGACAACCCTTACACAAAGATATGAATTGAGATTTAATTGAATCCACGTTGCTTGCCCAAGCATATTTATCATGTGTAAAAGGATATGGACAAGTTTCATGAATCCCATATGGTAGCAATTGCTCCCCCTACATATATGCTAAGAGTTTGGATTGAAGCTTGTACATATGCTTAGATAGGAAATATAGGAGACAATGTCTACCAAATGTTGCTAAGGTATAAGAGATGGACCTTTGAAGCGTGATACCAATCGGAGTGCACCGATATACCATCCTTAGCACCATTAGTAACTAGGCATACACAAAAACTAGAATACCCCATGAGATCAACATTACAAGCAAGAGTCTAGTTTCCATAAAATGAACATAAGTTTAGTTACTTTAGCCTATGCATGCTAGTTTTTCATTTCACCATTCAAACATATAACTAGCATACACCACATAAGCATGGATATTGAAATTTAAAACTTGTGCCATGCAAGCAAATATATGAAATGCACATTCAAATGCAACATACAAGTTTATGAGCTTGCTCCCCCTACTTGTGTGCATTTTTTATTAATCCCCTTACAATGTCATTTCATTTGTTTGCTCCTCCTATCTTACTATCTTTGTGAATTTCTCTCCCCCTTTGTCAACAATTAGCACAAAAGGCGAGCTCAAATTATAGATAGGTTGGGGTGAAACCATGTGAAATGAGGATTATTTTCTTAATTTGGTTCAATCTAGATCACTTGTAAAAGATATTTAACTCGGTTTGATCCAAGGACAAGCTTCTTCACACCTCCAAATAAGGGTTATCTTGTACCATGTTGAGTTAAACACTTATAGCTTATTTTCTAGATCAAACACTAGGTTTACAAGCCCACAAATATATCATATGCTACCACTAGATCATTTCAAACATACAAGCAATAATGGTACCATACAAGCATCAAATTCATTTGTTTTTCTTGAATGAGCCTAGAACATGATAGGAATGACTAGATGCACTAAACAAGTCCTTAGCAATGGATGAATGATATGTCAATCAACTTTACCTTGCTTTGCTCGAAGGAGAGGCATGCCATATAATGGGGGGTTTCATCAATTAACCAAAACCAAACTAGAGCTTTTAACTTCCAAGATTGAGTCATCAAGGAATCGATTGCATAAGGATCGATATTAGCTGATTTAGATGCGGCACTAGGATTGGCTCTCTTCGGATGACATCAGCGGATAATGTCAATTAGCTACGGTTGGCGTCGAGAAAAATGTCGGACTCTACAAAATGGAAAAGATTAGGGTCCAAGTTATCTTAAGTTAGGAATGTTTTCTCTTATACCAAAGATTGTAACAAGTCGTACTTGAGTAGGATTCATGCTTAGGTTCCGTGTATAAATATTGGACCCCGGCTATTGTAAAAGATCATCCAATCAATCAATACCAATTACTTTTTTTGACTTCATGCCAACCCTTAGGAGTAGGAGTAGTGTAGATCTCAACAAATTCTTCAACAAGCAAGGCTACATCGGTCCGGCCGACCTCCGGCTTGTCTATAAGTACCATCATGGCTTATACTTCTATTCGTAAGGATGCATCGGTTAAGTTTGACCTCCACTGCAAGCTTTAGCATAAGCTAGTTATCGATTCTTATCTAGTTCAAGTACGGCTGCATCGGTTAAGTTTGACCTCCACTGCTCGAATTAGATTAAGGTCAAGTTATCGGCTCTACCTAAGGGTGGCATCCTTCTGGTAGATTCATTAAGTTACCAATCTTGCTGATGTTCTTATTGTCATTAGTTTTCAACAATATCAACCTGCCCGATCGAGACCGATCTAGATCAGCCCCACATCCTTTTAATCCATCGTTTATTATGTTACATTGCGACAGTTCTTACTTTAAACGACAGATTATGTTTCATCGGCTGTTCTGCTTCGATCTTGGTCATGCATAGTACGCGGTCAAGGCATGTCTGATTTTGAGAAGGTTTACTTGCTAGTTGAATCTGGTCCATAGCTTGCTATTATGGATGTATCGATCCGGTCGACCCCCACCGTTAGTATTTTAGATCGGAGGATGCTAGTTAGTGGATTTGCTTTCGACCAGGCATGACCCTGGCTGTTTGCTATGCCCACATCGGCTAAATAGCTGATCGCCTGCACTTTAACGCCTACAGTGTGTCTCTATGATGATGTTAAATGTAAATAGATCTATTTATTTTAAAGGGTTGATTTATTGTATTTATCATGGCTGCCATCGATCCGGTCGAACCCCACTGTTAAAGATAACAGATTAAGTCTGATGAGTTTATAGGTCTGCCCATATTAAATAGTCGATTATTCACATGCTGTAGTCCCTTTTCTACCTAAATTGGCTATTTCAGCCAATTCGTTTGTGCTTTCACACATATAGCATGTCTTTCAGAAAACCTGTCAATGTATAGACGATTTTATGGATTCTTTGGTTTTAGTTTGTTATTATCATCATAGCTGCCATCGATCCGATCAAACCTCACTGTTGATAGTAATAGATTAGATTCAGAGCGTTTGTAGATCCATTTATACTGGACAGTCGATTTGTTCGCATGTTATACCCTTTCTCGTTAGATTTATCTGCTCAATGCTTTACACTGGTAATATCCACCTAGCTGATGATTTTACTTACATCTGCGTGTATTGTACTTGTCATTATAAAATCAATCGCAACCCACGAGCTTTACAGTCCTTAATAGCTGATTTCTTTGCGTATCGGTTGTTTAGTCAATTTCTCTATCTACCTGCTCTCGAAGCGGCACACTTGAAACTGTCTGGGCAAAAACCGTCATGTTCCACCTTAAATTTCTGATAAACTTTCTCTCCTTATCAATTGCAGGTCAAATTGACTAGCATGCCTTCGGAAATTCATAGGATCGGCTAGCCCTGCATTGAAGCCAAGCGGATCTCTAGCCTTGCTCCATCAAGCTAATCCTTCTAGCTTGTTGTGTGTCAGGCGCATCGATACGTTTTTGCACCGACACATGTTCTGGCACGCCCAGTGGGATACCACAATCGTCATGGCAACTCACAACAACAGTGACATCCTTATGGTGCCTTATGAAGACCTACCTAGTGAGGATAAAGATGTCATCAGTAAAGCTATAGAAGAATTTCAGAACAAGTGTTTGTTATCCTACACCAAGACACGTGACAATAAAGTTGTTCAGAAATATCCACTGCCAAGAGTTTTGTTGCATGGGCAATCAGATACAGACGAAGCTGAGGATAGATGTTTCTTCATGGAGGTTGTAAACAAATCTGTTTATGATACCATATTAAACCATAATACAGTTTTCTTGAGCACATTCCACAACACCATGAAAGAGGTGTTTTATGGATATCCAATTGATCAGGTTGGACCGGTTTACTACAATATTCCATATCCGTCAACTCAAGGGACTAATAAAGCCGGTACTAGCCATCAAGAAGCAGCACCAGCTGGTAATGATGATGTCCAGGCAGTTCAAAGCTCATCTGAGCAAGTTTAGGGTGCTACTACTAATTAGATACAGTATAATCCTGGATCATCAGTGCAGCATGTGCAATAGCCGATGGGGCAAGTTCAGAATCAAATGGTTAATTTTGGCACAGCAGGCCAGATACCGTCATCGGCTTAAAAAATAGCGCCATCAGTTCAAAGGATTCATAGAGATATAGATCCTAACATTTATAACCAGAAACTCCAAGCAACAAACCAGCAAAGAACCCAACAGATAGAGATTCCACAGGGATATCATTATGGCATAGATTACAATACCCTTCATATGATTCCAAATCTAGGGTATCAAGGTACCCAAAATTTCAATCCACAGATGGGTCAGCAGTTGTAAAGAAATCCAGATTCAAATGCTGATGAATTGTTACTTAGAGTGACCGAGATGATGAAGAATCAATTCGGTTTGAAGCCAAAAGGGCAAACCTTTTTGTATAAACGTCCATATCTAGAGTAGTATGATTTGGTCGCTCTTCCTACAAATTATAGGCTCCTAAAGTTTGCTAAGTTCACTGGCCAAGGTAGCACAAGCACAATAGAACATGCCAGTCGGTATCTTACACAGTTAGGCGAAGCATCCATTGAAGAGGCTCATCGAGTTTGTTTCTTCTCCTTGTCCCTATCAGGACCAGCCTTTACTTGGTTTTCGTCGTTGCCAGTTAATTCCATTGCTAATTGGGATGACCTAGAGAAGAAGTTTCATACATATTTCTATATTGGGTCAAGAGAAAAGAAAATTACCGATTTGACGACCATAAGGCAGAGAACTAACGAATTGGACACCGAGTTTCTTCAGAGGTTCTGAGAGACCAGAAATTTGTGCTTCTCATTGAACTTGACTGATGATCAGCTAGCTGCTTTGGCCATTTAAGAAATATTACCAACGTGGAGAGAGAAGTTGCTTGGGCAAGATTTTGACAATTTAGGTCAGTTGGCTCAACGAGTGGTAGCACTCAATAGCCAATTCTAGAGTATGCGCAGGGATACCCGATTCTAGAAGAACGCCATGATTGCTGAAGCCTATAACCCATATTCAGTCGATTACGGCTATGAGGACGATGAAGAAGAGATTGCTACAGCTGAATAGAATTGGGATAAAAAGACAGTAATGGTGCCAAACCGTTGGGGAAAAGGAGTTGAAGAGAGTTATGATTTTGATGTCACAAAATCGAACAAGCTCTTCGATTTCTTGCTTGAGAAGGGACAGATCAAGTTGCCCACCAATTATGTTATATTGCCCCCTGATCAGTTGAAGAATAAGAAGTTCTGCAAGTTTCATAACGCCATTTCTCATTCTACTAATGAGTGCAGAGTCTTCTGACAACAAATACAGAGGGCTATTTAGCAAGGGAAGCTTAAATTTGATACACCTCAGAAGATGAAAGTCGATGATAATCATTTCCTAAGAGATCAGAACATGGTTGATGCTAGGTTGCTCAAAGGGAAAACTAAAGTCTTAACATCAACTAGGGCAAAAGAAACCAAAACCGTTGGCCCGAAGATACAAATATCGGCTGATGAATATAGAGAGATTAGAAGACATTGTGACCAACAGAAGAGCCGATACGAGCAGGAAGAGACATCAAGGGATGGGGTAATAAGGTCGCATGTCACATCTCGAATTTTGTTGAATAAATGGTAGCGACAGAAGGAAAATGATTATCAGCGTTGGCTAGGAGAGAAAGAATACCAGCATTAATAGGAGAAAGAGAGGTATGAAAGAAAACAAGCTAAATCACATTAGAATTGTCCTTTCTTCAGACATTGTTGGAATATAGGTTTGAAATTGCCTACTAGAAATAATTGCCCAGAATGCTGTGAGCAATATTGGAAGTTTAGGCAATTACAAGCCAACCGCCGGTTTATCTATGCTCAAGAAGAGTATCATCATAATAATTTGGATCAGCGCTTAAAAAGTAGAACTGTTCATGATCGGCTTGGAAAACGAGTTGTTGATCAAAATTAGGCTGATTGTGAAGAAGAAGATGATGAGGACGAGTATGTTTGGCAGGAAGGGCAATGATGTCTAGGAGGTTTGATGAGAAGCCAGAAAAGAAGAATGCAACGCCTAAGGAATAGAGAGCTAGAATAGACTCAGGCATCTGGTAGACCTCAAGTGTGGCATGCTAAACAAACAACCGATAGGGGTCAACCATCGACTAATATTCAAATGGTTTTTCTATTGCCATCAGAATTCAAAGCTCCAGCGGATCAAGAAGTCTATTCAGATTTTGATGAATCAGAATATGAGGAGATAGTTGCCAAGTTGACAGTAATACAACAGGCTATATTTGATAAGCCAATCAAGCATCAGCACCTAAAAGCTTTATATGTGAAAGGTTTGGTCGATGGGAAGCCGATGAGCAAATTGTTGGTGGATGGAGGTGTTTCTGTTAATCTTATGTCTTACATTACCTTTCGCAAGTTTAGCAAGGGACTAGGAGATTTAATTGAGACCGACATGATGCTTAAGGATTTTAGGGGTAATGCATCTAAGACTAGGGGGGCAATGAACATCGAATTAACAATCGTAAGTAAAACTTTGCTCACCACATTCTTCGTCATTAATGAAAAAGGGTCATACAGTCTACTCCTTGGTCGTGATTGGATTCATGCAAATTGTTGTATACCATCAACTATGCATCAATGCTTGATTCAGTGGCATGGAGACAATGTTGAGCTGGTTCATGCTGATGATTCTGTAAGTATCGCAACAGCTAATCCAATGTATTGAGAGCTAGAAGACTTTGAGTGTTTCTCTAGTAAGCTGTGGGAAGGAGGCTTCATTAAGATCAATGATGAAAGCCAACAACCGATCCAAGTAATCGGCTCTGAAAGTTTGTTTTAATGGATAATCCAATAGATGGTACAGGTGGTAAGCTAGGGCATGGCTTCACGTCGGCCGGTGAATTAAAGGAGATAGACATTGGTCTTAGAGATAGGCCTAGGCCGACATATGTGAGCACTAAGTCTAATCCTGAGTACAAGCCAGAGTTGATAGATTTATTAAAGAAAATTTAAAAATTGTTTTGCTTAATGAGATGCCTGGTCTAGATTGGTCAATTATTTAATCTTTGGTCTGAAGAGTTCTGGTGTAACCTATCAAGAAATGATCGATGGAAAATGTTTGAAGGAATATTATCCTATCGTTTGGATCAATACTTGACAGTCGATTCGTTCAGTCATCGGCTCTAATAGCTGGTACTAGGAGGGTATCGCCTTTAGCTTAAGATTAACCCAAAAGGGGGGAAGCCGATACGAGATGTATCGCCTATAGAGCAAAAACAAACACAGAAACAATCATGATGTATACAAAGACATTGCAGAAGTACGCTGAGATACGATCATGGAAAAATAGAAGATTTCATTCATTGGTTAGTTTGCCCTAAATACAAACTAATCAAAAACATTATTTATCACATCCTGAGCGGATGTGATGTTCACAATGGCCTCTGCTGCATCAACGAATTCCTCAATCAACTCCTCGTGCTCCTTGGGGCTGTCACCCATCGGGAAATCGATCTCCATGGTATGGAGCTCGTACCCGGTCTAGACCTGCGCCGCGGCCAGCACCATCGATGCGCCATGATGGACGCCATGGAGGGCAATCTCCTGGACACAGGCCAGGACGTCGTGGAGGTGGGCATTGATGAGGGGGGCCCGGGCGTTGACGGCCGCCATAGCCACATTCGCCGCTAGTTGGAGGGACTCCAACTGCACTGTCAGGGCTGGCGATCATAGAAACAAAGAAGATATCAAGGCAAAGACAGTGGAAATCAAAGTAAAGGTGTTCTTGAAGTCCATCTTACCTGCCACTATGGCGTCGAACTCGGCCAGCTACGCCTGAGCAGTGCTGGCCTCTTCCTCGATGGCATGAAGGGTAGCTAGAGAGACCCTGAGGTGGATCTCAAGCTAGCCATTTTCCTGAGTTGCCTCAGAATAATGGTCCTGGGCTGCCCTCCACTCTCGGAGGAAACATCGGGTGTCGTCGCCATTGTAGGAGTTGGAGGAGTTCGACGATGAATCCAGTGTGGAAGCAGCATCGGACACAGCATTGGAGGGCTCACTGGCCCTAGGAGGAAGTGGACGAAGGCTATCATTCAAGACGAACCTATAAACAAGTTAGAGAAGTCCATTGCCATGAACAGAAGATATCGATCTCACCTCATATAGTGGAGGCGCTGGCTCATCGGCAGGTTCTCTAGAACCTCCTCCACCGCGTGCTTGCCCCTGTTGTCCTCGCCAGCCATAAGGTTGATTGGATCTACAAAATGGGGGAAGAAAACTACTATAAAGTTTGCAAGGATGGAGAAGTGCAAAGGAATAGGAGCAGTTGTGAGTATAGATGTGTTCGAGGCCGGAGCCCTCGACTGGTATTTGTAGCCATAAAGCGAGGTGGTAGATGTCTCGGGACGTGCAAAAGGCAACCGCACTTAATAGAAGGTGAAGCGCCACCTCACTAATGCCGAAGAGAATACGGCGCTGATAACCGAGGATAGAAGATTAAGGAGTTTTCTTATTGAAGGCCATATTTTCAAACTTAATTGGATTAAGGACAGAGGTCTAGAATCGGCTATTTTCAAATCGGCTCTTTAGCCGAGACAAGAAAGACAATAGATTAATCGAAAACATGGTTGTCATTGGTTCCACACAAAATATATATTGGTATGCAGATTACAAGTTTAGAATATCCTAGATTGCTCTCAATGCTTCTAGCCAGATAACATCGACTTCTGCGATTTGTTGCTTGTCTTCTTTGGCTGATCTAGGAATATTCTTAAGGCTGCTGCAAATGGCCTTGCCTTCTCTGACCTTGGTCAGCAGTTCCTGTTTCTTCTGCTTAATGGCATTGGGTACTTGAGCCATATTGGACTTATGGCGATCGATGACAGTTTTCATGTTCTCTAGCTCCTTCTCAAGTTCTGCATGCTTGGTTTCTAATTGGTTCAGCTCTGGCTCGATCCTGAGGGGAGAGCTCTGTGCTAGCTCTTTGGCCTCTTGCCTGTTGGAGTTCTTCTTGGCCAATAAAGCTTCATGATTAAACAGGTTCCTCTAAGCCTTTTTCACCTATGGAGCTTGATCTTCAATGATGGATAAAGGTGATAAGACTTTGATAAGATCTAGGGATAAATCATCCTTAATGGCTAAGAAGACTCTTTGCATTGAATCTACATCTTGGACCAAATCGGCTATATTCTTCTCAAGCATTGGCAATATGTCCCTTAGCCTATTTCTAGTCTCTTCTGATAAAGCTTCCTTAAAAGAGGTGGCTGATGAGCTGATTTTGTCTTCATCTAAATACTCTTCAAGGTTGAAAGAGTAGCTTGGAGCGGGAAGATTAAGTACCTATATATAAGGAAATCTTGTTAGAAGGATTGAATCAGTTGATAATAAGATAAATGATGAAGTAAATACAGTACCTTTTCTGAGATAGCTTCTATTTGAGAAGAAGGAACGTCTGATGATGCACCAATGGTATTTGGTTGAATCGGCTCTAAACTCTCAACATTGGTATCTGCAAACATCAAGGAAGATTTTTAGTTCATATTTGTTGTAGAAAGTTAAACTAAACATATGACTTTCTTACCATCGATTGTTTGCTGGACTAGAGATTCGACAGTCTTGGTGTCAACATCAATAGCGTCACCTTCAATGGATAGACTGCCAGACTTCAGCCCTTGCATAAATGTTTCCTTAGGGAGTGTCTCGTATGTTAAATGGTTAGAGAAGGGTGAAAACTGAATAAGAAATTTTGAGAGAAATACCTTGGTAGCATCAGGGGTGGAATGGAAGGACTCTTGTCTTATGCTGTCTTGGAAGCATTGGTTGTTTCAACCGAAATCAGCTTCTTTTGAGGATCGAGCGATGAAGGTTTGGTTGGTGCTGATTTAAATGCCTAAGACAACAGTTCAGTACCAAGAGCAGATTGGGATGAAATGGTTGATAACTGTGAAGAAAGGAACATGATTAGAAGTTGAATTTCATTTTGAGAAGAGGATGAATTGTTTTACCTGGGCAGTTGATGGTCTCGTTTTGCGAAGTCTTTTCCCAGTAATGGTTTTCTAGGTTGTCTCTTGGGCCGCCTTGCGTTTTGAAGATTGATACGTTATAATTGTAGAGGCAGCATGAATTTTCATTAGCTTCTTCAATGGATGTGCAGTTGATCCCAGTTTTGAGGCTGTACATGGTGGATGATAATCTATAGGATGCTCCTTCCTGTCCAAGCTTGGGGGATCGAATTCGGTGCCCTGAAGAGGTATGTTAGAACAGTTGGCAGTGGAATTCATCGAATAATTTTTCTAAAAAAGGTATGATAAGTTACCTCACTGTTGGAAGCAAAATCTCCATCCAGAGCTATACATCTAGGATGGACTGACCCACAAAAGAGATGGGAGTGTCATTCTTGCCACCAGGAGTTAAAAAGGTTGGAAGAAAAGTTGACTCTTGTCCAGTCATATAAGCAAAAGGAAGAAAGATCTAATCCTAGTTGAAAGACTCTAGAGGCTTCTATTACTTCACTGATACCTTCTCTTGGCTTCAGTGTATTCTTGAAGAACAGTTGAGGAGGCAATTGACCAAGACCAAACTGATGAGTTACAAAAGAAGGGTTGTAAAACTCATAGGTTGGGAGGTTTCCTGAAAAGAAGGAACCTATAGACATTTTGCCGCGGCCATGACGGAATTCGGCTGGGAGGACGCAAGGTTTGATGAAGAAATTGAAGATTGCAGTTGCCGTTTCATCTGAGCGGCCTGATTCAAATCGAAATTTGAATGGAAAGACCAACTCATCTTTCTCATCCTCATCATAGGGTAGCCAAGTCAGAATATCTACATCAAACCCTCTATAAAACTTCTTAAAGAGATGACCAATATCGACAGCAATTGTTATAGTCGATGCAGCTTCACCATAATTCATGCACTTATGGGTTCTTTCTTCTTCGCCACTGTATTCTTCATCAAAGTTGGAGGAGGAAAAGCTCAAATTCTGAAGATTTGGCCTTACAATCTTATGCATATACAAATTTAACCACATTTGTATTAGCCACCATGGGCCGCTGATGGTGTGCACTGCTTCATTCTTCAGCAGCTGAGTGGCCACCTGATGCATCAAATGGTAAGCCTATCCCAATAGACACTTTCCAAGAGGAATTTCAATGCCTACTGCCAGATGCTCTGCCATGAGTTTATGATTGTAAGTCGGACCACAAGATGACCCACAGAAGATAAATCTTTTTAACCATATGTTCAAGAAAGCCATATATTCTCTCTTGCTAACAGTTGATCTGTTTCTAATATGATTCAGAATGTAGCTTGCCCATCCTGTGTAGTCTGATATTTTGGCTAATTTCTTGGATCTGGCACTTAAGAAGTCATAAGGTTGCATTGATCCTATTATTCTAAGGCCGATCAACATATAAACATCGGCCAAAGTGATGGTCATTGGGCCGTGACAAAAAACAAAAGTATTTATGATGTTAGACCAGAAATAAGATGCAGAAATCAGGAGTGAATCATTTCTCTCCATTTTAGACAACGAGAGTGTCAAGCATTGATTCAAGTTATAAATCTCCCAATCTTCAACCTTTTCTCCCGATACCCTGTGGAACCAATCTCTCCATCCCCTAGGTATTTTGGGCCAGTTTCTAAATGGAGTTTTGGTGTTCCAGGATGACAAATCCACTGTATATTGTTTGAAGAGGATTCGGTTGGTTTCTTGACGGATATAGTCAGATGGATCAGGGTCACCCATATGCCCAAAAAATAGACATTGGGAGCAATAGCCGATGAAATCAGAATTTTGTTCCTCATTTCCTAGAAACCAGATAAAATAAATTTGAGAAGAACGGAAATGCAGGATAACGGCTAACGGGAGCTTGAAATCATACCTCAGGGACGTGGTCGTTGGGCACCATTGCAGCCAAAATAGATCCGAATCTAAGGAAGGTTGCTTGAATAACAGCTTGATAAAGCAGAGGATTTGCTAGGGTTGAGGCCTTGGCGATGACGGCGTCGACTGTTACGATTTGCTCGAGAAAGAAGGGAAAAACGAATAGACTGAGTGAGTTGGAAATGATACTGTTGGGATATTATTTAAAACTCGGACAAAAAGTCAGGAGCCACGCGTATGTCTCGGAAAAAACGGTTGCAACATGGTGAACAGGTAAAATAGAAATTTTGGAATAAAATCATTTTAATCCTAAAATTGGGGACACGTGTTTACACCAAAATTTGGGAAGAAGAATGCGGGAACTCGAAACTTCTAAGATTGAGTCATCAAGGAATCGATTGCATAAGGATCGATATCAGTTGATTCAGATGCGGCACTGGGATCGGCTCGCTTTGGATGACCTCAACGGATAACGTCAATGAGCTACGGTTGGCGTTGAGAAAAATGTCGGACTCTATAAAAAGAAAAAGATTAGGGTCCAAGTTATCTTAAGTTAGAAATGTTTTCTCTTATACCAAAGATTGTAATAAGTCGTACTTAAGTAGGATTCGTACTTAGGTTCCGGATATAAATATTAGACCCCGGCTATTGTAAAAGATCCCAGTGCCCCCAATTAATTTTTTCGACTTCACGCCAACCCTTAGGAGTAGGAGTAGTGTAGATCTTGACGAGTTCTTCAACAAGCAGGGCTGCATCAGTCTGACTGACCTCCAACTTGTCTGTAAGTATCGTCATGGCTTATACTTCTGTTCGTAAGGCTGCATTGGTTAAGTTCAACCTCCACTGCAAGCTTTAGCATAAGCTAGTTATCGATTCTTATCTAGTTCAAGTACGGTTGCATCGGTTAAGTTCGACCTCCACTGCTCGAATTAGATTAAGATCAAGTTATCGGCTCTATTTAAGGGTGGCATCCTTCTGGTAGATTCATTAAGTTACCGATCTTGCTGATGTTCTTATTGTCATTAGTTTTCAGCAATATCAACCTACCCGATCGAAATCGATCTAGATCGGCCCCACATCATTTTAATCCATCGTTTATTATGTTACATTGCGATGGTTCTTACTTTAAATGATGGATTATATTTCATCGGCTGTTCTGCTTCGATCTTGGTCGTGCATAGTACGCGGTCAAGGTAT
Source organism: Miscanthus floridulus (assembly GCF_019320115.1). Lineage (NCBI taxonomy): Eukaryota > Viridiplantae > Streptophyta > Magnoliopsida > Poales > Poaceae > Miscanthus > Miscanthus floridulus. The sequence goes on along the minus strand of NC_089580.1, from coordinate 63,987,652 downwards.
GTCTGATCTTGAGAAGGTTTACTAGCTAGTTGAAAGCTCGCTATTATGGATGTATCGATCCGGTTGACCCGCACTATTAGTACTTTATATCGGAGGATGTTAGCTGATGGATTTGTTTTCGACCAGGCATGATCCTGGCTATTTGCTATGCCCGCATCGGCTAAATAGCCGATCGCCTGTGCTTTAACGCCTACAGTGTGTCTCTATGATGCTATTAAATATAAATAGATCTATTTATTTTAAAGGGTTGATTTGTTGTCTTTATCATGGCTGCCATCGATCCGGTCGGACCCCACTGTTAAAGATAACAAGTTAAGTCTGATGAGTTTATAGGTCTGCCCATATTAAATAGTCGATTATTCACGTGCTGTAGTCCCTTTTCTACCTGAATCAGCTATTTCAGCCGATTCGTTTGTGCTTTCACACATATAGCATGTCTTTCAAAAAACCTGTCAATGTATAGACGATTTTACGGATTCTTCGGTTTTAGTTTGTTATTATCATCATAGCTGCCATCGATCCGATCAAACCTCACTGTTGATAGTAATAGATTAGATTCAGAGCGTTTGTAGATCCATTTATAGTGGACAGTCGATTTGTTCGCATGTTATACCCTTTCTCGTTAGATTCATCGGCTCAATGCTTTACGCTGGTAATATCCACCTATCTGATGATTTTACTTACATCTGCGTGCATTGTACTTGTCATCATAAAATCAATCGCAATCCACGAGCTTTACAGTCCTTAATAGCTGATTTTTTCGTGTATCGGCTGTTTAGTCAATTTCTCAGTCTGGCTGCTCCCGAAGCGGCACACTTGGAACTGCCTGGGCAAAAAACCGACATGTTCCACATGAAATTACTGATAAACTTTCTCTCCTTGTCAATTGCAGGTCAAATTGACTGGCACGCCTTCGGGAATTCGCAGGATCAACTAGCTCTGCGTTGAAGCCGAGCGGATTTCCAGCCTTGCTCCATCAAGCTGATCCTTCCGACTTACTATGTATCAGGCGCATCGACGTGTTTTTACGCCGACAACGATAAAATGAATAAAATACAGAAATGACTATAAAAAATGAAGATGACTCTACAACTATTTTATATGTCAATCTAAGATGAGGTATGAGAAATCCTACATCAAAAGCCATATTACATGACAATTGACACTAGATGGCATTCACCGTTTAATCAAAATCCTTCTTGGACACTCATATAATCATACTACGTAACATCTTGCCACACCCTTATGAATGAATCACCATGCTCATGCCTAGCACATGACTGAGGGAAAAAAAATTCATGGAGCTTGGATTCTAACTATAACATTAGTAACAACCAGCTGGCCATAGTGATAGTGGAACAATATCAAGTAGAGAATGGACAACTAGGTCAGTCTCACAGAACACACGGATGCTCATATTTCCAACACGAAAGTGAATGAAACCAAAAAAAAAAAACGCCGAAAATCACGTGGACAGGCAAATACATGTAGATCGCACCGATAGCAACCGCGAGACGCGATAACCTTGGACGCCGGGAAGGAATGACAGAGAGCCGCACAACTAAAGATGGCAACGGGTAAAATCCGCACGGATACTAGCCCTAGATATCCATACCCGCGAGCAAAAATCCGTGCCCACGCCCACTATCCGCGGATATCACATGCCCGCGGGCACACCCGTATACCCGCAAAAATGAAGTAACAAAACACCCAACCATATCTTAATAGCAAGTAAGAAACAATATATCAAAAAATAAACGTCTATATCTCAACATTATATAAAGTATGACACATTGACCATACAAGAGTAATCAAAAGTACGTCTACATTAGTGTATCTCAAGTCATCACAAATTAACACGAATAAAGACATACAACCATATATAGACTTATAGGGTCATTGGTGCGAGTCTAGCGGGTTTGCGGGTGTGGATATCATTTTTCTATGCCCATGAGCAAATATCCATCGGGTTTAGAATCACACCCATGCCTATGTCCATGGGTACAAACTTAAATCCATATTCATGCCCATCAGGTTTTCTATCCGCGGGCACGCAGATATTTTGTGTCCGTTACCATCTTTACGCACAACCGCAAAGCGAGCAGACGACCGTGTACCACGGAACGACAGGAGAACGAACGCCTCGAATAGGCGAGAGAGATCACGGCGGGGCCCGTCCGCGCCCGCGCAACCGGCGAGGCAAACCCTTGTTGGTCCAGCCGCCCTCGCCCGGTCGCCCCGCCGCACCAATCCCACTCCCACCCACCCCATCCCAACGCTATCCGCTGCCCTCAGGCTCGCCCGCGCCGCGTCCCCTCCTCCTCCTCCTCCTCCACCACCCCACCGGGCCCGCCGCAGCCGAGGAGAAGGCGTCCCCACCCCCGTCCGCAGAGGCAGCAGGTACCTATCTCGGGCATGGAGCTGGCACTCGCCTCCGCGAAGCCTTCGCCTCGGGCGGCGGCGGGGGCCAGCCCGCCGCCACTTCTCTTCTCGCCGCTTAAACCCTTCCCGCTCCTCCGCTTCCCGCCGCGGCCGCGGAGGCCCGCCGCCGTGCGGCTCCGTCTCCGTCTCCGCGCGGCCGCGGGCGAGACCTCCCCTGGCGAGGCGGTGTTCGGCGCGCGGAGGGAGCTCACGGGCATCCAGCCGCTGGTGGAGGCGCTGCCCCCCGCGGCGCGGACGGCGGCTGAGCTGGCCGTCGCCGCGGCGGCCGTGGCGGCGGGGTACGGCATCGGGCTCCGCGCGGGCGGCGGGTCGCGCGCCGTGGCCGTGGCGGGGGCGGCCGTGCTCGGCTCGGCCAGCGTGGCGGGAGCGGCCGCGGTGAACGCCATGGTCCCGGAGGTCGCCGCCGTGGGGCTGCACAATTACGTCGCGGGCCACGACGACCCCACCAACCTGGAGAGCGGCGAGGTGGAGGCAATCGCGAACAAGTGAGTTGCTCTCGTGTCTTGCTGCGGCATTGGGTTATATTGGTGAAATGGTTCGAGCTACTGCTGTGATGCTGAAATTATAGGGCTAGTCCTGGTAATCATGTTACCTCAAGGTCTGAATGAACAGTCGTTATTCTTATATTTGGTAGTGAACTACCTGGATCCAATGAAGTGCCCCTTAGTTGAGGTTTTTGTTTTGTTCGTAAACTAAATATCAGTGCTCGCAGATAGATAACAGTATTTTGATTAGCTCAGGCTTTTATTGTTATATCCACTTTGCCCCCATAGTCCTGCACGCTTGTTTATTTGGTTACTTAGTTTTGAAGCCCCATAGTCCCATTTATTGTTGGAATGCAAGTAAATTGTGGTTTAGCTAGTTATGTGTTATGCTAAAAGAAGCTATGTATAATTTCCATATTTGTAAGGTTTTCTTTGTCTCTTGGGAATCTAAACTGCATAATCAGATGCTGCTGTTGCTCCTCTTCATATTCTTATGATGTGCAATTTTAATTTTAGATATGGAGTTAGCACACAGGATGAAGCCTTCAAAGCAGAGCTCTGTGACTTGTATGCCAGGTGAGTTTCTTGGTGCCCCTTTTTTTTTTTCCAGCTGACGCATGTGCTTGTATGCATTAAGTTTTCTTAAATTCTTAAGGCGTCATCTCGCCTCACACTTTAGTCGCTTAAGCGTAAGGTGGTAGTCAGTCGCCACGCCTCGCCTTACCGCCTTGATAACCATGGGCATAACTGGTATTGTGCTACTCACTATTCACTACCTGTTTCCCCCCTGCATACTACACCAGTTGGAGGCACGAAAGTTTCTGCAAACAATTGCAAGAAAAAGGAATAACCACAATCTTCTAGCTGCAATCATACTATTCCTTATATATTAAGGAACAATTGGTCTCTGGATGTTTCTAATCTATATTAAGGAACTCAGGCAAGCAAATCAACTATTGCTACTAGGCATGGCCACTCAGTTTATTCTGTGTTTTGGGTTCAGTATATTTGGTGAGCAAAGATTTCAGTTTTCAGAATAGAAAAACCGGAGTTTCCACCTCAAACTAAAACACCACACACTTCGTTGTTCGGTGCCGCCTTGTGTTGACCGAAGAAACAACATGGTAGCAAATGCTAAACAAATAAAGGGGAAAAATGACGAGATGATGCCTACCTCAGATATGAGGCAAGCTTGATAGACACAACTGAGCAAGCAAAGCATTCAGAAAGCTTGGCATGGGGGCCTGTCCATACGCCTCTGTCTGCTTGTGTGTGAGATGGCCATAGTGGCCATGGTCGTATACTTGTCATTGTCAGTGCACTCGCTGAGGCTAGCATGCTGGTGGGTGGCGGTTGTCAACTCATGCACTCATCACGGCTGCCTGCATGTCCATGGAGGCTCGTGCCATCGTGCCCTCGATGTGGAGTGGATTGTGACGCAATGTGGGGTCAGCTGGTCCGGTTAGGGAGTGAATTGTTGTTTTCTGGACAGGGCCAATTCACATGCCTAGTGAGCTGCCTACTAAAGAACCATTAATCCTACATATTCCTCATAAATTCCCTTCTTTCGCCAGAGCTAATGTGCACAACACAAGCAGATACTAAGCTTGTTTGGTGGTGTTGGTTGTGAAATTTGTATTTGTGCATTTGGGTGGTCTCTCCAACTTTTAATTACAGTCTTTCGGTTTTGTGGATTGATGTCAACAATCTTGCCTGGATACACCTGAGGTCATGCTTTATTGTTAAAAAAACCAAGTAAACTATATAATACTCACGTAGTCACGTATCAGCATTTAGGTCAGAAGAGTATATTATTCCCCAAAGGTCTCACACTTCTAAATTTCAGTTATTTGCTCATCCTTGTCCTGACCATGCTTTTATGCAGGTATATTTACTCAGTACTTCCTCCAGGAGATGAAGATCTCAAAGGTACGGAGGTTCAGGCAATTATAAAATTTAAAAGAGCTCTTGGGCTTGATGATGTAGATGCTGCTAACATGCACATGGAGGTATTACCTCCTGATCCAAACCCTTTTATATTTTGTCATCTATCTCCTATGCTCTTATTGTTTTCGTCTCTGTTTTCCACATTTGCTGTGTTTTATGCCAATAAGTATACCTTTTCCTCTTTGCTTGTTGTACTAGATTGGTAGACGTATATACAGAGAGAGGCTGGAAACAAGTGATCGTGATGCTGACATGGAACAAAGGCGGGTAAGTGCCTATGCTTTGACATATGAATGAGACACTTAGAACTTTCTGTTGGCCCATATTATAACCATGTCAAATTCTTTGCAGGCATTTCAGAAGTTAATTTATGTGTCCAATCTTGTCTTTGGAGATGCATCTGCATTCCTACTTCCTTGGAAACGTCTTTTTGGGGTGACTGATTCTCAGGTAATTAATTATAAAAATACTTGTTAATTTTCTGCATACCTTCTCTCAATTTTGAAGGGCGGGCCTGGTGCAAGCGGTAGAGTCTTACCGCCTGTGACTGGAAGGTCCCGGGTTCGAGTCGCGGTCTCCTCGCATTGCACAGGCGAGGGTAAGGCTTGCCACTGACACCCTTCCCTAGACCCCGCACAGAGCGGGAGCTCTCTGCACTGGGTACACCCTTTTACCTTCTCTCAGTTTTATGCTTTGATCTCATGGAGAAAGTAGTTTGTTCGGAATTTGAAGTTTAGTTTCATCGTTTTCTGGCAATATTGCCTCAATGTATGCGAGAATTATTTAAAGTATGATGAAATTGCCCTTTGCATAGTTGTCATGCTGCTCTTGATGCAGTTGATATTTCAAATAGTTTGGACAAATGTTCGTAAAGTGTTAAGGTCACTACTCCGCAGTCCAAATAAGAACGTCATTTTTTACTTACCATGGTCTTAAGTATCATTATTAGATCAATTTGACATTATGTTTGTTTCTAGATTGACATTGCTATGAGGGAAAATGCCAAGAGTTTATACTCGGTGCAGCTCAAGTCTATTGGAAGAGGTACTGCTAGAACACATAGTTTTGTTTAGGTGTTAGTTCAATTCTGAAGTCATACTATTCTTAAGATTTGCTTTATCAAGTAGGTCATGTAGTGTGCTGTAAAGACAGCAGTGCCAGTTTCTGTTGTTATATTCATTGTTTGATATATCTCTTATTACATCTCAAGAACATTCTGAACTCAAAATGCTATCGTTTTAGGTCTTGACATAGACACGCTCATTAATGTAAGGAGAGCGCAACTTGCATATAAACTTTCTGATGAGGTAACTCCTTTCTTCTAAAACTTTGTTTCTGTTGCTGCTTATTTGCTTTTTCTTCATTTGGGCTGAAATCTACATCAGTACTTATAGAACAATGTCATTTTATATGCATGCTATGATGCATATACACTAGTCAAGACTCAAGAGTTTAGACAAAAATAAAAAGGTCACTATATTTATCATTGGTGTTGATCTAGTTTGCTTGGGAAAGATAATAGAGTAAATCTAAGCATGTTTTGTTGTTAAGTGACATTCTAAATTTCTTGCAGATTGCTGCTGAGATGTTTCGCGAGCACGTGAAGAAGCTAGTTCAAGAAAACATTTCATCAGCATTAGACATCTTGAAGTCACGTATTCCGTATGGAACCTACTTACCCTTTGAGAAGCGTTTTGCCAGATTTCATTATTAGATGTGCATAGAAACCTGAGTGATGTTCTAAGCTAGATAGCCCGTGGTTCCAGGGAAAGAGCATAGGCATTTTTCTAAATCCGGATATATTGGTTTGCAATTTGGTAGATATTTTGGTCATATAATGGAGAAAATATACCTTATAAGTAGCAATGGGTAATAATCTTTCACCCCATGTTTAAAACACGAGATGATCCATCATGTATTTATGTGCCAACCTTTCTCACACATGGCCCTGCCATGTTATGGTTGCAGCATTGTCTTGTCTATCATAAGCAACGCCATAACATTATCAAATCTCTATTTAAAATCTGAACTTTAACTCAGCTCATATAAAGGTAGGTGTGCCGTCAATAAATTTGATGAGTATTTTTGGTTTATACATATGCTTTTACTACTAGAGGGAGTATTTAACTTTCATTAGTAGCACCCAAGGCACCTGTGCATTTCTGATGGAGCATGAAAAGACCATGATGATGCATACAAAATTGCTTGACTTCAGACCAGTAATAATTAGCAAAAGCATGAATGCAGAATGGCGGAGCTTGGCAGCAAGTTCAGCAGGGGCCAGACAGAGAAATCAGCTAGATTAATTAAGTAGGAAAGAGCTTGCTATTTTTAAGCTGATAAGTAGACACCTAATGGACATCACAAATGAGCAGGAGGGGCCATGGCCCATGTTGGTCTCAATGAAGCTCCGCCCCTCCACGAATCCTTGTGCAGGAGTGGTCAATCCTCTGAATGTTGTCATGCATATAGATTCAGACTGTACCATTTCAGAGCATTGGTGGATTTACCTTACTGCTGAACCATGTGATTGCAGGGATAGTCTAACTCAGGCTGTGGAAGAAGTGAACATTGTTATTAAATTTAATAGTTTGCTTACAACATTAAGCAAACACCCTCAAGCTGATCGTTTTGCTCGTGGTCTTGGCCCTATTTCATTAGGTAAAGCGGTTAAAATTTTTGCAATCATACTTTTAGTGAGCTCGACCTTGTTTAAGATTTTTTTTTGGGTGTGTGTCATGCATAGCTGGAGAGCATGATCACGATAGGAGAGCTGATGATCTCAAGATACTCTATAAGGCCTATGCTACAGAAGTACTTTCAGATGGAATTGTGGATGATGAGAAGGTGATTTAATTTCTAGTTAACTGATGGTGCTTGTTTGTGTGATGACAAGTTAAGATAACCCCTTTCTAGTTTTTTTTTGAGGGGAAATACAGTAGGGGAGGCCCCCAACTGTGCATTTTATTAAAAAAAGAATGAAGAGGAGTTACAGAAAATGAAGACAAACCTGCATAGGTGAAAGGTAGAAAAGGCGGCATGCAACAGGCAGCCAAGAGAGAAAAAGAACACACAAGCTAGTCAATCGAGCTTAGCCATAAATAAATTGAAGATCTGGCAAATTGGAATAGGCCCCATCAGAAAATTTAACTTGATTTTAGTCGATCAGTTCAATTCTGCAATGCTGCTTTGCTCTTCATCAAAATAACAGATCACTGTCAGCTTGTACCAGCATCTTGTATTGTCTGTCACATGCCTTCTGACCATAAAGATGTTATTTATTCTGTAGTATCTCAACTGAAGTTTTTCTGTGCTTAAAAAAATGCAGCTTTCCCCTCTGAATGAACTGAGAAACATATTTGGACTGGGGAAGCGGGAAACAGAAGGAATCTTGTCTGATGTCAAAGCTCACATATACAGAAAGACACTTGCTAAATCATTTAACACTGAATTGGCTTCAGTCCCTAGCAAAGCAGCATTCCTCCAAATTCTTTGCGAGAAGTTACAGTTTGATCCTGAACTGGCTAGCAAGATGCATGAAGGTACCATCTCGACATTTTTTTTTCTTCTTGCAACATTAATTCCACAACACAGCTGTCTGCTGTAGTAAATAAGAGGTTTTGCTCAATGGCAATCCGTTATACAAGGGATCTTTACACTGTAATCTCTGTGCTGTCATGCTGATACTGCTGCATTGGTATTTTAGACTGCTATATTGTCAAAGCTATACCTTGACTGCAGGAAGTATATATATTATATATATATTTTGGAAAGGTAACTTGAGTTTGGTTCATATTGAGTGTGTTGATTATGATCACGGATGAAATTCACCAACAAAAAAGTATGCCACAAATGTTTTGACCAAAAGAAGCCGCACATCTATTTTCATAATACTAATAATACTAATAATATAAATTGTATGTATAAGTATATTAATACCATGCAAACTAGGCCATTACGAGTTATGATTTTAGATTTTAATTCAAAAAATTTCTGGCCTTGCCAGTATTCAGTTTGTATTCAGAATATCATGCTTATTAATTCCTCTTTAAAGTTCAGAAATTTACAGACAGAAGCTTCAGCAGTTTGTAGCTGATGGAGAGCTGAGCAAGGAGGAAGTGGAAGCTCTGATGGCATTCCAAGTGCGTCTCTGCATCCCTCAAGAAACTGTGGACGCTGCTCATACTGAGATCTGTGGACAACTGTTCGAAAAGGTGACTCTAAATCTTTTTGATTGAACTCCTTTGTAGTTATTTAGATTTTGTTCCTATCTTGTTCAGGCAAAGCTGATGGCGTGTTCTGTATAAGTGCTCTTACATTTGTTAGGACATTTCAGGTTGTCAAGGAAGCCATTGCATCTGTTGATGGATATAATGCTGATAGACGAGAGGCTGTTAGGAAGGCAGCACAAAGTCTAAACCTGAAAACGGAGGCTGCCATGGCGATCTTTAGTAAAGCTGTATGTATCTTGCCTTTGAAAAATGATACCACCTTATTTTCTCCTGATCTTCTCTGATATATGCTATGTGTATTCTTTTATATTTATTCCTTCAGCAAAGCTAGTTCACTATTCTAAGTTGTCACATTCAAATGATCAGGTACGGAAGTTATTCTTGAGCTACATTCAGAGAGCAAAAGAAGCTGGGAACCGCATTGAAACTGCAAAAGAGCTGAAGAAGTTAATTTCCTTCAACATAGTTGTTGTTAGCGAGCTTTTAGCTGACATTAAAGGAGAGATATCTCCAGTGGCTGAAACTGAAGCATCAAGTGCAGCATCAGAATCTGAGGGAGAGGATGATGAACATGAATGGGAATCATTGGACACACTGAGAAAGACTAGACCTGATAAAGAGCTCAAAGAAAAGCTGAGAAAGTCAAGCCAGAAAGAGATAACTCTCAAGGATGACATTCCATTGAGGGATAGAGCTGAGCTGTATGAAACATACTTGATGTTCTGCATCACTGGGGAGACGACTAACGTATCATTTGGAACAGCTATCTCTACAAAGAAAGACGATTCAGAGTTTTTAATGCTAAAGCAATTGGGTGACATACTTGGTTTAACTCGCAAAGAAGCTCAAGATGTTCACATTAAGTTTGCAGAGAAAGCTTTTGTGCAACAGGCGGAAGTAATTCTTGCTGATGGGAAATTAACAGAGGCTAAGGCTGACCAGCTTGCTAAGATTCAAAAGCAGGTTGGTTTGCCTACTGAACATGCACAGAAAATCATTAAGGGTATTACAACTACAAAGTTATCTTCTGCTATTGAAGCCTCTGTTGCTCGGGGTCAGATCGGTATACAGCAGGTGCGAGGGTTGAGGGAAGCAAACTTCCAACTAGATAGCTTGATTGGGGAGCCGCAGCGAGAAAGCATTTATAGGAAAACTGTTGAAGAGATCTTTTCTTCAGGTACAGGGGATTTCGATGAAGAGGAAATGTATGTAAAGATTCCAGCTGATCTCATAATAAGTTCTGAGAAGGCCAAGTCAATTGTTCAGGATATTGCGAAGGTTAGGTTGGAGAACTCCCTTGTTCAGGCTATTGCCTTGCTTCGTCAGAAGAAGAGAGATGATGTGGTATGGTACTAAGTTCCCCTTTATTTGCTCCTTGAAAATTCAGTTCTGGAAAACTAATGTAATTTTGGTATGTGCACTAACTATAAAATTCCTTTTGCAGGTTTCATCTCTGAATGACATGCTCGCATGTGACGCTGCAGTCCCTGCATCGCAACCCTTGTCATGGCCCACACCAGGAGAGCTAGATGATCTATATGCCATCTACCTAAAAAGCATTCCGAGGCCTGAGAAGCTATCAAGGTTGCAGTACTTGCTGGGCGTAAGCAACGAGAAGGCTAACAAGATCCGGGACGCGGCCTCAGAGGGATCGCTGCCAATTGCAGCTGAAGAGAAAGAGGAGTTGGCCTTCTAGGAAGGGGCACAGTTTTGTTAGGGTAGCCACCAGAGTTGAGGTCCCTTGCCAATGAACGAACGAACCTGGTGATGTGGCCAACAGCTGCTATTGTAGCTAGGCGCATACATGTTTTTGGAATAGGAAAGCGAAGTGTGATCCTGACATATTGCATAGCTATCTGTATAGACAAGTCAATGACACCAAAATTTGGTGAGTCTTCATTTGCTGTTGCATTCCACCAGACCACACTGAAAGCGTTTTGTTTTCTGGTTTATTGTTGCTCTTTTAGTTCAACAATGTATCACAGCTATGACTGCAACCCTTGCTTATAACCTGGATTTGTTGTTAACCTACCTGGAGTGCTTTAGGGCAGTTTTTGGAGCCTTCTGTTGCTTGACATCAGCATCCTGTTTGCAAAATGTGAAATGTGCATGATTTTTCAGCTCGTTAGCCTGCAGAGTGCAGACGCAGTAGATAAAGCCACCCGAACACTATGATCACACTCAAACGATCTGATTTATCCGATCTGATTTATCAACAGCGGGTTACCAGATCGAATGTCAGACAATAACAACTATTTAAAAGAAAAGCCACATAAACACTTCTATTTGCAGAAGAAAAGGAGGCCATAATCCACTCCCATCAAGATGCCTTATAAAATGCAAAATTTCATATTCACTAAGAAATTTTATATTCACTAAGATCTGTATGGAACACATGAATTTCTCAGAAGTCAGTTCATTTTCATAAGATAAGAAAAAGCATTCATAAGAAAACATAGAAATCAGGAAAAAAAAGATTCCAGTATGATTGCTTGAACTAAGACCCTGTGCGCTTCTCTTATAATTCGTACTTTTCACTATTTTTCTCTCACAGTAAATCAGTCGGAACCGTATTTCGGCTTGTTTTTTCAGCGAAGCAAACGGGGTCTCGTTATTTCCTCGTTATCAGCCTCGTTATCAGGCTCCTAAAACATATTATCCGACTCCTAAAACATATTATCCGACCTAGCTATCGGCCGCGCTCTGATTCTCGACGACGTAGGTGAGGCCGCACCTGCCGCAGGCGTGCCGGTCGGCGTGCGCTGCCATGAACACGCCTGGGCCGCACTCCGTGTTGGGACATTCCTTGCGCAGCCTCTCCACCTTCCCCGTGGCCTCATCGACCCTGTACCGCCCGAGCACGGCGTCGAGCCCGGCGTTCCTGTGCTCGTGCTTGCCCTTCTTGGGAGTGGTGAACGTCTTCTTCTTGCGCTTCTTGCCGCCGCCGAGGAGGCGGAGGCACAGGTTCAGCACATCCTCCTTGTGGATGTTGTAGTCTGCCAGCGTGGGGCCGTCCTTCAGGTGCTTCCCCGCGAAGATGTGGCGCTGCTCGTCCGGCGGGATGCCCTCGATGTCCTGCACCTTGGCCTTCACGGACGCCACCGTGTCCGACGGCTCAACCTCCAGCGTGATCGTCCTCGTCAGCGACCTCACGAAGAGCTGCATCTTGACCCGCGATCCCTGGCTTCTTTCCGCTTTCCGCGGCAGCCGGAGTCGATCGAGATCCCGGCGCGCGGCGGCGGGTTGTGAACCTGTTTTTGGTCTGTGGCCAACAGCCGTGCCGTGTGACCCGTGCGGTGGATGTATGGAGGCCGGGCTCGCTTTCCTGTGCCGGTGTGCGACGTCCGATCGGAAACGGACGGCCGTGATTGAGTCTGGGAAGATACCGACTCGTGACCCAGGTCGGCGCACGAGTCTGAGCCGCGCACGGCACGGCAAGGGCCCGAGGCCCCGAGCCCGGCCCGGGACGCGGAGACCGACCTCACCCAAACAGGCGCATCGCGGTTGCATCGCACAGGACAACGAGACGCCCGACGGTCTGAGAGGCTGAGACCGGAGGAGGACACACAGAGAGAGAGAGAGAGAGAGAGAGAGAGGAGCGCGGCTACCCGGGCGCCGGAGCCCGGAGGGGAGGGGAAGAGGCGAGAAGAGGCGATGGCGGCAATCGGGTCCTCCAACATCGGATTCCAGGTACGTGCGTCGCCCCATGTCCCGCATGATGGCTGGTAGTTTCCTGATTGGGCACCCTGCTGGCTGCTGCTTAGGGTTTGATTCGTTTCTTGAATTTGCTTCAGCTGCTGAAGAAGTCTGGTTGGAAGGAGGGCACTGGCCTTGGAGCGCAGGAGCAGGTCTGTGTCTGGATCCTTGCTTACTCCCGCATCACAACTTCATATTTTCATTTTCCCCAAAATTTAACGCCGACCGATTTTAGTGGTATTTGTTGCAGTTATGTCATTGTCATCTGCATATTGATGCTTCAGTCTGTGCGGTTTCAGCATTATTGCCTTTCTGCACACTAATCGCAAATAGACTGTCTGAATTGTATAGGTTTTTGACAGATCAGTTCAGAGGGCAAAAGGCATGGGGAAATAAATGTTGTTTGTGTGGGTCGCTGATCACATGGATTTTTGTAATTTAATAATTTTTCATCTCCATAGCTGGTAACTCCAAATGTTTAGTTTTTCCTGTGAAATTGAACTGATTCCTGCGAAATTCATTCTTGCACGATTCCTGCCTTCTTTGAAGGGTCCTGTCATCCTGTTTTAGCTAAGCAGTAGTGTAGTTTTGACTGATTCAGTTATCTTTCTCATCAATGCACTTTAATCAAGAGTTACGGTTTGGCGATCTTATTTAAGAAATTGCGGTTATGTGGCACACTGACACTTGATCAAGCCAGTGTACAGTGTAGCACAGTTGGTCTATTTTGTTTGTTATTGCTTACTCTGTTACTCACTAGCCTCAACTGTGTGGAACAGGGAAGGTTGGAGCCTGTAGAAACTCGTGTTAAGAATAACAAGCGGGGTTTAGGTTCTAAAGAACCAAAACCAAAGCCTAAGGTTGAGGGTGATGTTGAAACAAATCCCCAAAAGCCCAAGGTGAGCTGCTGACGCGATTGTTACAATCCATTTATTTTTTTTATTACTGTAATAGAGTTGTCGTTCCCCATTTTTTGTTTATCTTGATTTTTTTTGGTAGTCTACAATACTGCTGACCTTTTTGACTTACTGAATTGTGTTGTGTAACTTGGAACGGCTACTTTTTTTTAATAGAAACCTAAGCTCTCCTTGCATTGCCTTGTTTAATATTCGTATGATTTAGTAAGTAATAGATATTACTGCTTATTTCTTTATTAAGCCTTTAGATACCTTAAACTGTCTACTTTTAATCATCACATTGCCTGATGGGGGTTCTAACTTACTGTTTCAAACATGCCACTGTTGCAGCAGGATGTGCCGTCAAAGAAAAGGGCAAAGTTAGCTGCAAAGAGGATACGAAAGATGCAAGAAGAGGAGAAGCGCTTGAAAGAGAAGGAATTTGAGATGGCTTTTTTCAGGGAATTTTGGCCTGATAATGTGTAAGACAGAAACTTCAAAAATTGACATTGTTGCTGCTGACCTTGCCTGATATAGCGAATGTATAGGCTTGCCAAATGCGGCAAGTTTTGCAACCATTCTGTCATACGGTCATCCCAATTGTGCTGGCATACAAAATGTTACCCATCCAGTCCGTGGATGATTTGGCACATGATTTGTGGCTAGGGTTGGGCTGGACAAATCCAGTGTAGAATTGTTCATGCATATGATCTTCTAATTCTAATACATGATAAGTGTTTTTTTTAATTCATATCTGTGCACAATATCTTGCCTTGCCAATACAAAGATTTATATGGCTCAGAAATCAGGCAATGGTTCACTATTTGTTATGGGCTTTTTGTATATGTACTCCATTACCCATTGCGCAGAAGGGAGGCTATCTATTTCAATTGTGTTCTCTTTTATGAAAAATGGAAGCCTTCTGTTTTTAATACTAGCGTTTCTAGGATTGGCCCTTAACTTCTTTTTCTTTTCACATTATAATTCCTTGTGTTCTTTCCCTTGCCTTGCATTCTAAGCCTGATGATTTTTCTAGCTCCTTTTTTTTGTTGTTGAAGCTGACATGTTTCGGCAACTATTATGTCTATGCATCCATAGACCTAAATTGCAATATTACGTCAACGCATGTATGCAACTTTTCAGAAGTTGTTGATCCCCTTATTCTTGAAAGGGTACTCCATGATCTACTCCTTGGTCTCAAAATAAATTCACTTCTAGAGTTGTTTGAAGTAACATTAAAAGTTTGACTGAATTAGTCATAGATGAGAGTACTCTTCTCAATATAGAAAACTAGTAGAATGTCCCGCGTTGCTAGATTGAATAAATATCATAATATGCGCGTTGCTAGATTGAATAAATATCATAATATATGTTAGTGGATGATTTTTAACATTCTGATGTGGAAACTAAAATATATGTTAGTAAACGATGTAGTTTGCTAATGTGAATAGCTTGAATGAAGATGTGATAACATGTGTTAGTTGGATGTCTTAATGGATGCTGATGTGGACACTTTGCATGACGAGATAGTTGCATGTGCTAGTGGGATGTTCTAGTGGATGCTGATGTGGACACTTTGCATGACAAGATAAATTGCTAGTGATGTTTGAAAATATAAGATATATAGATACATATATAGATATGGTAACACTACTATTGAGACGTCCAGAAGCTCCACTCACTGCCGCATGCGTCGCTCGCCTAAAAAACAAAATCAACTCCCGCACGCCTCGCTCTGCTCCGCTCCCGTCCTTACCCCTTCCGCGTTCTTCATCCCCTATCGCAGCGCACCAACGCCTGCGCCCTCCCCCACTGGGAGCCCCCAACGCTTGTAGATCCGACAGCCCTCTCCCCCACCCCGGCGAGATCCATGGAGTAGGAGCGAGATCCACTCGCCTCCGGCGAGATCCATGGGGGTGGCACAGCGGTGTTGCAGGAGAGTGGGCGCCTCTCCTCCACCCCGGCACGATGCCCTCCCCACCCCCGGCGGCGCCCTCTCTCACCCCAGCGACTGAGCTCCCGCTGGCGGCCATGTCGCTTCTCGTCCCCCATCTGTTGATGTTTCACCACCGATAGCCTGCCACGGGGGTACCCGGGGCAGTTTGTTCGGGCTTCAGCGTATGCAGAACTCGACGGTAAACGTAAGAGACAATCGATTTATCCTGGTTCGGGCCCTCGACCGTGATCGAATAATAGCCCTACGTCTAGTCGGCGTTAGCCTTTGCGTTGGATTGATTGTAAAGTGTTGTGTTACCTTATGTGTTATGTGTTTTTTTGTTCAGGAACTCCGCCCTCCTTTATATAGTCAGGAGGCCAGAGTCCTAGTCGGTTTACAATGAGGTTCCTAGTAGGATCACAAAATAATACTACTACTAAGATTACAGGAAAAGAAATCCTAGTTAGATTAGATCTTCTTCCTTCCTTGTGGGGTATCCCGTGGGTCCTGTACCGACAAGCCCCCGAGCACTTCATGGTTGAGCTCAGGAAGCCACATCTTGTTCCTTCAGGTCTTGCCGAACAGGAACAAGCGTTGTCCGAGTACTTTCTTGAGTGAAACCATGTAGCGCTTCTTGGGATCTTCGAGTGGTATGTGCTTTTTTGAAGAAAAAGTACATCCGTCTGGGTGTAGCCCCCGAGCCTCTTGCTATTTGGAACAAGTAGCTGGAGGGTCTTACCTTGAAATTGTTCTGATTCTTCGTCGAAGGGCTCTCAAGCATATACCCGGGTTTTTATCAAAAAGAACTCGGATATAGCTCGGTCCGGGTTCTTTTTATCGTGAGTCCTTGAAGTGGTTTGTCTTGAAGAAGTCTTCTTGGTGACGTGCGCTTTTTTGAAGAAAAAAGGGCACTCACTAAGTGTAGCCCCCGAGCCTCTTGCTGTTTGGAATAAAAAGTTGGAGGGTCTTGAATCCGAGTTGTTCAAAAAACTAAAAATCTTTCCTGTTGCAGCCCCCGAGCATGTATCTGGGTTCTTTTGTTTTGAAAGAACTCGGATGCAGGGTCTTGGCATATTCTCTGGTAGTCTGCTGTTGTCAGATGTAGTTGTATGGTGGTGGTTGAGTGTAAATGCTGTTTGTTCATGAGTTGTACAGTGTTGGTATATCCTTTCGAATATGCTTGTCCTTGAGTACTGTTCCTTCACGCCTGAGTCCTTTTTACTGAATTATGTCTTTTTACTTTGTCCTTTGTTAGATTTGTTCCGTTGGTGCTCCCGGTCCATGTGCACCGCTCCTTTGGTCTATAAATACCCTCCTGGTGTGCTGTTTTGATTCATTAGGCATTTTGCTGCGTGGTCTGAAATCTTCGTAGTCATGAATATGATAGTTTCTGAAGTAGAGCAGCCCCCGGGCGTATCTTGTAGTTCTTGTATATCTTGTCGTAGCTGGAGGGAGTCTTGTGATAGAGATTAGAGGTAGACTAATCTCATAGCGGTATTGTACCAGGAGGTACGTGGCGGTAGTTGGAGAAAGTCTTATGATGTGGGATATGTTCCTTCATCCAGCAGTTCTGGGTAGATCCCCCTTGCCTGTTCTGCGATTGTTCGGTGCAGATCAATGCCTGATCCATTATCACATCAGACTTGGGTAGACAGATGCCTGCTGGGCTTCCCTGTTTCATGTTGTCCCGCCGTGCTGCTGACTTCTGCCTCGGATGTACTATGTCTGTCCTTTGAAGAAAATAGTGTAGCCGAGTGCGGTTTGTTCTACCGAGTAGCAATTTGGAACACATAGTCGTTCCAGAGCCTAGTTGTGTCCGGGTTCCTTTTTGCTACCTTGTTCATCGTAGTACCAAGTTCATTGGGTCTTGTAAGACGTGTAATCTTGTATTTTTTGAAGCCATTCATAATGGAAAGAATCTTGTCTTCTGGGTTGTCATTCCTTTTTCTGCTGATGTCCTGGTTGTTTGCGAGATTTCCGAGTTCTTTCTATAAGAACCGAGTTCTTGTGTTCCTTGTGAGGCAACCCTTTGTTGCTTCATTGTTGATGAGTTCTTTTTGTAGCGATATGTTAATTCTGCCTTGGTGCTGGATGGATGAGTCTGAAATATGCCCGTTGAACCGTACCGTTGTGTAGAAGTGTGCCGCCCGTCATTTCAGCTTTGTCAGTTGTGTTGGGAAATAAACCGTTGCGTTCTCATGCCGTATTAAAATGGGCCTAATGGGCCATAAAAATCTATTTAAAGGCCTTCTTTCTTCTTTTTCTTTACTGCCCTGCTTTTGCCTTGAAACCCTAGTTCTTACTCCGCCGTCGCCATTGTCGCCGTCATCTGAACGTTGCCACCTGACCGTCGTCGTTTCTTAGTGCCTTATTGCGTTCGCTAGTATATGGGTAGGAAGAAGTCCGCGAGCAAGTCCCAGGCAACCTTTGTAGATGAGGAGGCATCACTTTCTGTGATCGAGAATCAAGAATTCATGGCCATGAGGGCTGCTCAGAAGGTCTGGCTGGCTCTGACTACGACTGAGGATTAGTTGCACGAGCTGGTCAGTGATTACCTGATCTAGGACAAGGAGATTGCTGAGTGGAGAGCTCTAGGCCAGCATCGGGTTCCAGGCTCTGGTGAGATTGTTCTTTTTGTCTCCTTTATCCGTGCTGGTCTTTGCCTTCCTACCTCCACTTTCCTTCATCGCTTTCTCAATTATTTTGGGATTAGTCTGAACCATCTTACTGCCAATGCTGTCCTTCATCTTTCTGTTTTTGTTCATCTTTGTGAAACTTTTTCTTGGAATTCCTCCTTCTCTTTCTCTTTTTCATTACTTCTTTCGTCTCAAGCCCCAACCCCGCAGCGATGACACCCATGTTCTTGGTGGTTGTGGGATTCAGTTTCGTTAGGGTAGATTCTTTGATTATGATTTGGTTGATTCTGTGAGGGATTGGCGTGCCGACTGGTTTTATGCCACCAATATGATCCCTCCTCTTGCTGTCCATTCTTCTTCTAGTCTTGTGGTTAACGACCGATGGGAGAAAAATCCCATGATGACGGATGAGCTCCAGGCGATCAAGCCATTTTTGGAGAGGATATGTGCTTTGAAACAGCAAGGCTTGACCGGTTTTGGTATCATCTCTAGTTTTCTTCGCCGCCGTGTTCAGCCTCTGAAGGAGCGAGAAAACTACGGTTTTGAATACTCTGGAGTGGAGGACCCTTCTCGCATGGTCCCTACCCTCGAGTTGATCGGTGAGGAGGTGCTCGAGCGCCTCCAGAAGATGTTGAAGGGAGTGAGCGTCGTCCCGCATACTATCCTCGAGTACTGTGCTAACAACCCGCCTCCTGCTGTGAGTTGTTTTTTTTCTTATGCTGGTACTTTTCGTATTTTCTTTGTTGTCTCCACTTTTCGCTTAATAGTTCTCATCTGGTTGTTTTACTCTTTTATAGGAGTTGGGGCGTAACTTTGTTGACCTGATCCCTCTTGATGATTGCCCTGCCATTGTGGAGCTTGGGGAGAATCTTGCTGGGGCATCTTTAACCAGTAAGTTTCAAACCACCACAATGTTTCCTGGTGTTTCTTCCGTAGTTCTTGGCACCCATGTAGAGTATGTTCCTCGTCCAGTTCCTCGAGCTCCCTGTAGTGGTGGAAAAAGGGGGCGAGCAGATTGTTCTTCTTCTGGTTTGCCTTCCACCAAGAAGTCTCGCCAATCGAGTACCCGTCCAGGTACTCAAGTCATAGGTAGCGTGCTCCTAGGTGAGCATATTAATATGTTTTTTCTTTTTGTTGTTTGCTTTTGCCTCTGACTGAGTACTTTTCTTCTTTTTCAGATAGCGCTGTGGTTGCCATGCTTGAGAGTGAGGAAGAGGAGGATGACGATGCGGCCCTTGTTACACGTCGGTGAGTTGTTTTCCTATTTTTCTGCTGTTGAACACTTCTTTTTGTTCTGACTTTGACCTTGTTCTCTTATAGTAAGCGGTCATCGACCTCGAGTTCTTCTGGAGCTCCGATACCGACCACGCCACTCCAGT
Organism: Miscanthus floridulus; assembly: GCF_019320115.1. Taxonomy (NCBI): domain Eukaryota; kingdom Viridiplantae; phylum Streptophyta; class Magnoliopsida; order Poales; family Poaceae; genus Miscanthus; species Miscanthus floridulus. The sequence continues at coordinate 63,968,003 of NC_089580.1, read as the reverse complement.
TGCAAGGTGGTGGTGATATTTTTGCTGCCATAGTTCCCCCTCTAAGGTCTTCTATTGGTCTTGGGGGTTTTATGAAGAAGAAGATAGCTAAGTGAGTGAATCCTGGTTATGTTTCTTTGCTCCTGGTTTTCCCCTTCTCCGATTCATATTCTTATCGTCAATTTTCTTATCATTTTGCAGGCCTTCGCCTTCCCTCAACCCTCAGTCAATTCTTTTCAGTCTTCTGGTGCGCCCCTGCATTCTGAGTCTCTGGACTCGGAATGTGCGGTCGGTGAGGTTGCTGTGAGGGTGACCGGGCTCTCCAGTGATCTTGATTTGCTTACTCTGAAGGTGACCGTGGCCGCGGCGGCGGAGCCATCTGGGGAGGTAGCCAGGGCTTCTCAGGGTACGGCTCTGGTCTTGTCTTCTTTGCCTCAGCCGGCTTCTCCCTCTGCTCCTCTTCCTAGTGGCATTCAGCGTCTGGATGATGACGTGGTGCAACAATTCGATGCCACTCATCAGTTGTCAGAGCTGACCACTGCCTGGGGGACCTTCGCGGCTTCTTTTGGTGAAAAACTCCAGGTAAGTCTTTTCTGAAGTTCTTTCTTTGGATGTTCGTCTTTCTTCTGTTCTCATGTCTTGTTTTTCTCTTTCTCTTTTTGCTCAGTCTTTTTCTCGGGATCATACCGGCTTCTTTTTCTCGTCTAAAACCAAGAAAAAGCTGTCTTCTGAGGTTAGTGCCCTAAAAACAGAGCTTGATCTTTGTCAGGCCGAGATGGAGACCGAGCGTCAAACGCACCAAAAGGAGGAGAAAGCTCTCCGTGCTCAGGTGGTTGAGGCAGGAAAGCAGAGGGATGCTACTGTGGAGGCCATGAAGAATGAGTGCAATGGTATTGCGGGTTCTTTTTGTTTCCTCTTGTATTCGAATTTTCCTTTCTGATGACTTGTTTTTGGTGCCTGGTTTAGCTCTCCGAGTTGAAAAGCAAAAGCTTTTGGAGTGTATTGAGGAAATGAAGACACTCGCTCGCAATAGTCACAACAGGGCTGAAGAGGTAATTATTCATGCTGAAGAAGAACTCGCGCTTGCTAAGTTGATTAGGCGAGGAGCTGACAGGGATCTTGTGCAGGCCCAAAAATCAGTTGAAGTCTTGACTGGTAAGTTGGCGATGACTACTGAGAACTGGAATGCTTTGTGGAAATCATTTCGGTTAGTAGCCGATCTTCTCCAGACTCCATCGGATGATGGTCAATCTTGGGCTCAGTTTATTCCCCAAGTTCCGACCTGTTTCCAGGAGTTCGTGAAGAGATGCGCCCGACTATGTACCAGAAATGTTCTTGCCCAGGTCTAGGTTCTTGCTCTGGAGATGCCCCTGTCCAAGATTGCAGAGGAAGCCGAGAGTCAAGAATATCTTGATGCTGTTGAAAAGATGGAGCCTGAGGTCGAAGATTTGGCTAGGAGGATTGTAGATAATCTTGATATTGATATTTCTTCTCCTGATGGCGATGCTTGATGTATTTTGACTTTAGTAGTCCAGCCTCTGTAATAAGGATATTATACTTCTTTTTGAATGAAGATCCTTTATTTTTTGTTGATGTCTTCTTTGCCTGGATGTCTTTGATTTAGTCAAGTGTTTGTTATGCCTTTGACTACGCTGTGTAAACAACTCGATATTTGTAGGTTGTTGTCATGCCTTTGACTGCGCTGTGTAAATAACTCGGTATTTATAGGTCGTTGTCTTGACAAATTTGCTTGATTTGTCGAGTGCTTGTCTGGCTTCCATATACGCCAAGTAAACAACTCGGTTTTTGTAGACCGTTGTCTTGATGAACTTTCTTGATTTGTTGAGTTCTTGTCTGGCTTTCATATGTGTCGTGTAAACAACTCAGTTTGTGTAGATCGTTGTCTTGATAAACTTTCTTAATTTGTCGAGTGCTTGTCTGGCTTTCATATGCGTCGTGTAAACAACTCGGTTTTTGTAGATTGTTGTCTTGACAAACTTTCTTGATTTGTCGAGTGCTTGTCTGGCTTTCATATGCGCCGTGTAAACAACTCGGTTTTTGTAGATCATTGTCTTGACAAACTTTCTTGATTTGTCTAGTGGTTGTCTGGCTTTTCTTCTGGTTGTAGGAGCATCTTAGGATTGGCTCAGGTGTTAGCTTATTAGCTACCCTCATCGGTGGGCTCAAGCATCTTTTCAGCTCTTTTGCTCTCAGTCGGTATGCTCAGGCATGATTTCAGCCATTTTGCTTTTTGGATCGGGTGTTAGCTTATTAGCTACCCTCATCAGCGGGCTCAAGCATCTTTTCAGCTCTTTTGCTCTCAGCCGGTATGCTCAGGCGTGATTTCATCCGTTTTGCTTTTTGGATCAGGTGTTAGCTTATTAGCTACCCTTATCGACGGGCTCAAGCATCTTTTCAGCTCTTTTGCTCATAACCAATATGCTCAGGCGTGATTTTAGCCATTTTGCTTTTTTTGGATCGGGTGTTAGCTTATTAGCTACCCTCATCGGCGGGCTTAAGCATCTTTTTAGCTCTTTTGCTTTTAGCCGGTATGCTTAGGCATGATTTCAGCCATTTTGCTTTTTTTGGATCGGGTGTTAGCTTATTAGCTACCCTCATCGGTGGGCTCAAGCATCTTTTCAGCTCTTTTGCTCTCAGCCGGTATGCTTAGTGAAAACAACTCGGGAAGATTCGTAATAAGACATCTGTTGTTGAGGAGAACCATCTTTATTGATCATGACCGTTTACATGGTTATTGAAAACAACTAGGGGAAATCCATAGTAATACACGTATTGTCGTGGAACACCATCTCTATTGATCATGAACGTTGATCTCTTATGGCTTGTACGTGTATTCTTCCTTGATTTGTTTTTCACGCATAGAATCTTCTTAGCTAGCTGATGTACCATGTATTGTTGACTTTTTTCCATCTTCATTTATCAACTTGTACGTGCCTGGTCCGGTGACTTCTGTGACAATGAAAGGACCTTCCCATGGACTGAGTAGTTTATGGCGTCCGTTAGTTTTTTGTATTCTTCTTAGTACCAGATCTCCAATTTGGAGTGATCGAGGCTGGGTATTCTTGTTGTAGTGGCGTCTTAAACCTTGGAGGTATCTTGCTGATTGAAGGGTAGCATTTACTCTGACTTCTTCTGTACTGTCGAGTTCTAATCTTCGGGTGTGTTCTACTTCTCCTTTGTCATACTGTTCTATTCTTGGCGATGTCCAGATTAGGTCGGCGGGTAGTACGACTTCTGATCCATAAACTAGGAAAAAGGTGAGTATTCGGTGGCTCTGCTTATTTGAGTCCGTAGCCCCCATACTACTTTGGGTAATTCTTCGATCCACTTGGATCCATAGTCCAATAGTTCTTCATACAATCTTGGTTTTAATCCGGCTAGTATGAGTCCATTAGCCCTTTCTACCTATTCGTTGGCTTCTGGATGTGCGACCAGCGCGTAATCTATGCCAAAGTCGCAATCCTGTGCCCAACTTTAGAATTCTGTAGCTATAAAGGGAGAACCCAAATCTGTGATGATTCGATTGGGCATTCCAAAGCGGTGCATAATGTCTTGGATGAACTCAACTGCTTTGGCTGTGCTGTATTTTGCGAGTGGTTTGTATTCAATCCACATGGTGAACTTGTCGATTGCTACGAAGATGTACTCGAAACCGCCCTTTGCTTTCTTGAGAGGTCCTACTTGATCTAGCCCCTAGCAGGAGAAAGGCCAAGCGGGAGGGATGCAGATGAGATTGTGAGCTGGTACATGAGCTTGTCTTGCGAACATTTGACAACCTTTGTATTTCCTAACGAGTTCTTCTGTGTCTTTCAAAGCGGTTGGCCAGTAGAATTCGGTGCGGAACGCTTTGCCGACTAGTGTTCTTGAAGCGGCATGATTCCCACAACACCTTGAGTGTATTTCGACTAAGATTTCTTTGCCTTCTTCAAACGAGGCACATTTTAGGAGTACTCCTGAGGATGCGGCTCTTCTGTATAGCTTGTCCCCTACTAGGATGTAGTTCTTGCTTCTACGAACAACTCGGGTAGCTTCTGCTTTATCTGCTGACAACTTATTCTCTTTGATATAATCGATGAAAACCTGGGTCCATGAGGTGGTGATTACCAAAATCTGGGTGCCTTTTGCTGGGAGTTTAGGGGTTATCTCGCCGGGTTGTTTGATAGAGGGAGCTGATAACTCCTTTATGAATACGCCGGGTGGGACCTTTGCCCTGTCTGATCCGAGCTTGGTGAGGACATCTGCTGCAATATTAGAATCACGCAGGACATGTAGAATATCCAACCCTTGAAAATGTTTTCGAGTTTTTGTATCTCAGCGCAGTAAGCGCCCATATTTTCTTTGGTACAGTCCCAATCTTTGTTGACTTGGTTGATGACTACTGCAGAATCGCCGTATACGAGTAATCGCTTGATTCCGAGGGTAATTGCTATTCGCAGTCCATGGATGAGGGCTTCATATTCTGCTTCATTGTTTGTAGCTTGCCATAGTATCTGAAAGACATACTTGAGTTGTTTTCTGTCTAGAGAAATGAAGAGAACGCCTACACCTGCTCCGCCTAGCTTGAGCGATCCATCAAAGTACATCTTCCAATGGTCAAGGAATTATTTGGCATGGGTTGTTGAATCTCTATCCACTCGGCCACAAAATCAGCAAGGGCTTGAGATTTAATTGCCTTCTGTGGGGTGAAATCAATATTGAGAGCACCAAGTTCAACTGCCCACTTAGATATGCGCCCTGTTGCATCTTTATTGTGTAGGATGTCTCCGAGTGGGAAATCTGTCACCACGGTAATCTTGTGGCTTTTGAAATAGTGATGAAGCTTGCGTGAAGTGATCAGGAGGGCGTAGAGTAGTTTTTGCACATGTGGGTACCAGATTTTTGATTATGATAGTACCTCGCTGATGTAGTATACGGGTCATTGTACTTTATATACGCGCCCTTCTTCTCTTTCTACGGCTATCGCTGTGCTGATGACAGTAGAAGTTGCCGTAATGTACAACATCATGTCCTCATATTTCTTTGGAGGTGTGAGAACGGGTGAGGTTGTGAGGTACGTCTTGAGTCTTTTGAAAGCTTCGTTGGCTTCTTCTGTCCACTCGAACTTGTCTGTCTTCTTTAGTAGTTTAAAGAAAGGTAACCCTTTTTCACCGAGTCTTGATATGAAGCGATTGAGGGCCGCCATGTAGCCTATTAGTTTCTACACATCCTTGACACTTCGAGGAGGGCCCATCTCTGTTATGGCTCGAATTTGCTTGGCGCTGGCTTCGATTCCACGATGGCTGACCAAGAATCCTAGTAGTTGTCCTGAAGGAACTCCGAATACACATTTGCTTGGGTTCAATTTCCACCTCCACCTCTTTAGGTTTTTGAAGGTTTGCCTTAAGTCTTCAATTAGTGTGTCTGGGTTCTTTGTTTTTACTACTACGTCATCCACATATGCTTCTATGTTTTCACCAATCTGATCACCAAGGCACGTTTGGATAGCTCTTTGGTATGTAGCACCAACATTCTTGAGTCCAAACAACATGGTCTTGTAGCAGTAGGCGCTGAACGGAGTGATGAAAGATGTCTTGCTCTGGTCTTGTTCTTTTAATACAATTTGGTGATATCCTGAATAGCAATCAAGAAAGGATAATAGGGCAGATCATGCTATCGAATCAACTATCTGGTCAATGCGTGGTAGCCCGAATGGATCTTTCGGGCAGTGTTTGTTGAGATCTGTGTAGTCTACGCACATGCGCCACTCGTCCGTGTTCTTTTTTTGTACTAGAACTGGGTTTGCCAGCCAGTCTGGATGAAGGATCTGATGAATCCGGCTGCCATTAGCTTTGTGATTTCCTTTTTAATTGCTGCCTTCTTGTCGGGTGAGAATTGTCGTAGCCATTTCTTCACAGGCTTTGATCCTTCATTGACATCAATTCTGTGCTCAGCCAACTCTCTTGGGACACCTGGCATGTCGGCCAGCTTCCAAGCGAAGATATCTTTGTTGTCCCGAAGAAAGTTGGTGAGCGTGAGTTCCTATTTTGCCGAGAGGTGGGCGCTGATGGTTGCCATTTTGGAGGGATCACCGGTGCCCAGGTCGATTTTCTTGACGTCGGCTTCTTTTGGTGGTGCGAGGATGCTGGGCTTTTTAGCCGGTATCTCTAGTTCTTCTAGGCTCATTTCTGCGGCAATAGTGGCTATTTTTTTCTACCATCGATGGCTTGTGCCTTGGCTACAATTTGAATTGCCTGAATGTCACAGTCAAAAGCATGCTTCAGATCACTTCAAAGGGAAAGGACACCATTAGACCCTAGCATCTTAAGCAATAGGTACGGGTAATGCGGCATTGCCATGAATTTTGCTAGTGCTGGGCGCCCAAGAATTGCATGATATGATGAATCAAAGTCTACAACTTCAAACTTGATGAACTCTGTTCGGTAGTTTGAGGGAGTGCCAAAAGTAACCGGTAGAGTGATTTGTCCAAGTGGCATAGCTGCCTTGTCGGGTACTATTCCATAAAAGGGGTGCTTGTTGGTGTAATCATCCCATCGAGTTGTAGTCCCATCTTCCTTAGCGTCTCTGAAAAGATACTGTTTTGTCCAGCTCCCCCATCGATTAGTACTTTAGTGACAGTCATGCTAGCGACAGTTGGATCTAGAACCAGTGGGTAATGGCCCACATTCCCTACGCTAGTCCATTAGTCTTCTCTTGAAAATTGGATTGGATACTGTGACCAATTGAGATATCTTAGAGTAGCCGGTTCTGCTGCCATGATGGTTCGTAGAGCTAGCTTTTCTTGATGTTTACTTCTGGAATCTGGAGCTCCAGCGAAGATTACTGCTACTGTCCCCCTGGATTTTTGGAATCCCTTTCCTTCGTGGTTGTCTTCATCTTTTTTCTGATTGTCTTCCTTAGTGTTTACCTTATTATCCTTTCTCGTGTATCGCTCGTTGAATGTGTAGTAGTTTCCAGTGGTGTGATTTCCTTTAGGATGCAAAATGCAACGCATATTTTCACTGTCGTCATACCCTCTGGGTTTGGAAAACTTTCTTGATTTATCAGCCATCGCCACGGTGTTGTCTGGTCCACGTTTTCTTTCCTGATGTCTGATGTTTTGATGATTTCACTTGTCCGAGTTGTCTTGATTGTTTTTATCTAGGAACCTTTCTTGTGTCTTCTCCTCTGCAGTAATCATCTTTTCTACCGTGCGTCTGAATTCTTCATTGCTTCTCGGGTTTTCTTTGCAGAAGTCTTGAAATTGCCACCTAGAAATAATTCCGTGAGAGAAGGCTTCGATTACTTCTCGTTCGGTGATGTCATGTACTTCGACACGTAGTTCGCCAAATCATCGATAGTAATTTCTGAGAGTTTCGCTTCCTTTCTGCTTGAGTCCTTTTAATTCTACGTGGGTGATGGGGTGTGTAATGATACCCATGAGATTTCCACAGAAAACTCTTTGCATGTCTTCCCAATTTCTAATTGACCCTAGATTTAATTTGTCGAACCATTGAAGGGGCATGGTTTCCAGCGCCATGGGAAAAAAATAAGGTCTTGATATCATCGTCTCCTCCGGCTAGTTCAATCGACTGCGAGTAAATTCTAAGCCACTGCTTTGGTTTAGTCTTGCCATCATATTTAGAGTGGTTGGACGGCTTGAACTTGTGAGGCAGTCGTATTGAAGCAAGTCTGTTTGCAAAATAGGGGAATCTATCGTGCGTTCCTCCTTTGTATTCCGATTTGGCACCTCCTTCCTGCCAACTATTGTCTTGGTGAGAGTAGTCCTGCAGGGATGTCTGAATAGGTGCTTTGCTTCTGCTCTTCCTTGGTTGTTCGATTGGGTAACTTTGACTATAGTCCCTTCTACTTTCTCTATTGTGACTTCCGCCTGGTCCAAGTCTCTTGAAAGCGGACTTCTTTTGGTTTTGATCTTCCTTCCTATGAGATGTTGACCTGGCAGGTAGTCTTGAGCGGGCTCTTCCATCGTGTGTCCTTAGGGCTACTGACTGGAGGAGGTCTCAGAGCTATTCCTGTTTTTTATTGGGAAGTGATGTCGCTCCGAGTTCTTCTAGTGCTTCTCAGATCCTACTGTAGGGTGTATTCATCGCGTGTCTTTCTTTGACTTTTTGTTTTGATTTTCTTCTACCGTACTCAGCCAGATCTGACTCATATTTAATCCAAGCTTCCTTGCGCTGCCTAGCATGGTGTTGGCGTCCTTGTTTCAATTTGTTCCTTCTTTCTCTGGCTTGCCTCTGACTCTCGGTCTCACCATTGTGCTTCTAGATAAAGGGTGATATGTTGGACTCAGATTCGTCCGATGATCTAATGTCGGGTGCCTCTGGGGGAGCCAGAGGTGATCGAGGACGGTGAACCATGAATACTTCTCATATGTGAATTGTTCTGTTATTGGTGTTGGTCTCCACACTGTCGGAGTTGTTGATGATCTTAGTAGAGGCTTGAAGGTCGTAGATCGAGTCTCCCTCTTGGTAGGGTAGAATTGCTGTCATCGTCGTGTCGATTAGTTGGGTACTGCTGTCCTTAGGAACTAAATCTGGCCAGTGGACGATGCAGTCTTGAGATGTTATAGTCATTATGAGATCTTCTTGAGCTCCTTTTAGTGGCATTCTAAGCACCAGATCGAGGGATCCTTCGGGCCATGCTTGATAAGATTTAGCCATGTTGTGGAGTTCGAACGGAAAAGGTCCTGACTTCTTGGAAAGAGTCTGAGTGAATTCTGAGTTGTTTTCTTGATAGGCCGAGGCCGCGTATTGGAGCCCTATCAGAAAAGAACTTAGTTTCTTGAAAGAACTCGATAGAGATTCCATCTCAGATGCGGAGCCTGAGTTTGAGTCGAATGCGGAAATCCACAAAATTTGAGTTGGATGAGATATCACGAGCAATGCGAATCTTCCGGCGATTCGATCTGTCGTAGTCGCCGAAGTAGAAAGGTCTTCATGGTGAACCGAATCTTCAAGGAGACTGCTTTGGAGCTTGCCATTGCCATCTGCCTTGCAGATCCATGAACCGAAGATGAAGGTTGATCCCGTCGAGAAGATCATGTTGTCGGGGTCCGTCGAGCTCTCGGATGCAGTTTCACCGAAAGCCCCTACCTGGCGTGCCAGCTATCGATGTTTCACCACCGATAGCCTACCATGGGGTACCTGGGGTAGTTTGTTCAGGCTTCAGCGTATGCAGAACTCAACGGTAAACGCAAGAGACAGTCGATTTATCCTGGTTCGGGCCCTCGACCATGATCGAGTAATAGCCCTACTTCTAGTCGGCGTTAGCCTTTGCGTTGGATTGATTGTAAAGTGTTGTGTTACCTTATGTGTTATGTGTTTTTTGTTCAGGAACTCCGCCCTCCTTTATATAGTCAGGAGGCTAGAGTCCTAGTCGGTTTACAATGAGGTTCCTAGTAGGATCATAGAATAATACTACTACTAAGATTACAGGAAAAGAAATCATAGTTAGATTAGATCTTCTCCCTTCCTTGTGGGGTATCCCGTGGGTCCTGTACCGACACCATCCCCCATAGTCGCCACCGAGCCAAGCCCGATACTGGTGGTGGTGGTGCTCGTGCGTCGCCGCTCGCCGTCGGCTCTGAACCTGATGGCTAGAATCGACCGGCCTAGGCTTTCCCTGCCCTATGTTGCAAATGTATGTTTCAGGTGTTTCAGTCGTTTCAAAGTTATGTTGCGGTTGTTTTTTTATGGATGTTGCAAAAGTAGATTGGGGGATGTTGCATATGTTGCAAGTGTTTCAGAAGCATGTTGCAAGCGTTTGTTCAAAATGTTTCATCTGTTTCCAGACGTATGTTGCAATCATTTTTTATCTAGACGTTGCATCTGTTTTCACACTTATGTTGCAACATTATGTTCCAAATATTTCAACTGTTTTAGTCTTATGTTGCAGTAAGTGTTTTTCATGTTGCAATTGTTTTATGTGGATGTTGCATATGTTTCACACACATGTTGCAAGTGTATGTCTCAAATGTTTCATCTATTTCAAATGTATGTTACATTCAAGTGTTTAGTGTTCCAAGTGCAAACCACCGGTGTTGGTGTCCATGAGGGAGGGCAAGGCCAAGCCACATCCACCGACGCATGGAGGAGGCACGGGCCACCACCATCAGTGTGGGGAGGAGGCATAGGTCGCACGGTGCTATTGTGGAAGAGGTAGGGCAAGTCTTCGGGCGGCCTTGAAGAGACGAGCATCACGCCAGTATGGAAGAGGCGGGGGCGAGTTATCCAAGCAGCGTGGGCAGCAGATCTGAAGCGGGTGGTTTGGATGTGAGCGCGGGAAATGGAGGTTGCACAGGTGGCGCACGAATGCAAGCGGATGGGGTGGAGTAGCCATGGGCGCCCAAACAAGACACAGGCGTCCAGACGTCCGGACACTAGTGCTGCCGTAGAAAATTGCATCAATACTTATAATACTAAATTAGTATCACTACCAATACAAGGTTAATAAGATTTATAGAGTTAACTGTTACATGAAGCTCACTTTTAGTCTTAGGAAGTCAAAACCAATGTCACTTAGCTCTATCTAATGATATATCCAGTCTGTTCCAAAACATATAGGTTGTTTAGGTTTACCCTAAATCAAACTTTCTAGTTCTGATAAAGTTTAGAAAAATACCAAATAAATCCACCATTGGAACATTTTTTGTTTTACAAATTTAATAAATATATTTACTGATATACACCTTCAGGAGGCGGATGGAGCCATTGGACCCTCCCTGGAGGGTCTCCCAACCTGAGCCCTCCACACCACCCCCGCTCAAAATCTTCTAAAATCCACCCAAGATGCAAGGCCAAAAGCCAAATCCACTTCAGATCCTACTCCTCAACAAGATCTCCCATTCAAGGGGCCGTTTGCCTGTTCGGATGTCCAGGACAGCGTTGCAGCCATGTTGGAGGTGGAGGCGGCGACCTGTATGGAAGATGAGACCATCGAAGCCTTAGTCGCTGCTGCACCCCTACCCGTCGCAGCTGTAGTGGCCCACGAGCTATAGGGGAAGTGCAAGCTGGATCTATAGGTCCACCTGGTGGAGGTGCATGTGGCCATAGTAGACACGGCCCAAGCCAGCGTTAGCATGGGTGGCGTGGGAGCCCATCCCCAGCCTACCGTGAGGCCACTGCCGCCCACATCTGACCCATGCGGTTCCCCATCCGCCGCCTCTCTGTCGATGCCGGAGTCGATTCCCACTGTCACGGCCACCCAGCCGCGCGTGGGTGATGGTGCTACTAAGACCACTGCGCGGCTGCCCCCATCGCCGCCCGTTGTGGCCTCACGGCGCCCTCTAGAAGCTGTCTTCTAGGCGATAGGCCCTAGTGACTCGGCCAACCCCCTTCTACGCGTTGACACCAGTTGCCCACCGCTAGTGGATAGCACCGATCTGCCCTAGCCAACACTAGATCCGAGCCCCTAGCAACCTGATCTATCGACCTGTGGGCGAGGTGAGGTCGCCCCATGGCTTCCTAGGGAAGCCACGTCGGCCGGGCCCAAATCTGTCTCCGTGTCGTCGCCCCCAGCCTCCACAGCCACTAGCACCCTCCCACCCTGTAACAGCCCTCCGCTCAGCCTAGGCAATCCCTAGAACCTGGCTCCCGCCTCACATCCACTAGTGTCCGCCACGGGTGGAGGGACGGAGGATGAGACGCTGGTCGTCGTTGAGGATGTCTTGGAAGGCGAGGATGAGGACGACGATGAGGAAGCCGGGGAAGCTGCACGGGCGTCCACACCGCCATCCACCTTGCTAGTGACGGTAGCTCGCTCAAGCAGGTCCTCACTATTTGCCCTGTCCCCACATGCCACCCCTTCTTCTCCACCCGTCGGTCCACTGGCAGGAGTAAGTTTCGGCATTAGGAGGAAGACCCCTTAGCGGGCAACTCCGACGACAAACTTGCTTCTTTTGCCACGCGCTTGTCGTACCTGGATGTCGCTCGTAAGCCTCTCCGGACCATGCCTCCACCACCGGTGGGGGCTCCAGACGCTGCATGTGCATGAAATCCTTCTTCTTGTACCATCGGTGTTACACTATAAATTTTTTTCTAAAACACTGCATGTGCATCATGTTTATGTAATAATGTATGAATTATAGTGTGTAAATCAATTTCTGTGACTTGAAACGTTCATCAGAAACATGAAATGAATGTTATATTTCATGTTGCGTTATATCACTTAGGGTTTTAATGAATTTTTATTGAACGAAAATACTATAGAACACATATTCATCACTTTAATAAAGTTTGTAGTGTAAGCTTCGTAGGTGACGATGAAATACTTGCGGCCAAGAACGGGATTCGCTAGCTAGCTTATTTAGTTGCATGGAAATCGCATTCGACGCGAAACCGTTTGAGACTTAGCCGAAATTCCTAAGTCAGACAACGCCTTGACGAAGCTAAGTTCGGCAATTTTCGTAGAAGAATCAGGTTAAGTAGTGGTATGTTCTCAGGGTTTGTTTTGGTATCTTGACATGCCATCTCGAGTATGGAATAGATGGTTTAGCAACTGGATCACTGAGACACATTTTTGGGATGCTTTAAAAAGCGTGCACGACACGTTCTTGGCCGACGTCAGCATCTGGACGCCGTCACCGCCTCAGTTTGGCTCGGCGCCGTAGCCTTGGCTTGCCCGGGCACACACCGTCGCGCAGGCCACCCGACCCCATCACGCCGTGATCCGTGCTGTGCCATGCTCCAATTTGGACTTTTCCTCCCACCAGGCCATTAAGACCGCCATGGCACGCGTCGTCGGCAAAGCCCTAATCCAGAGCTCCTCGTGTTCAATTCATTGCACCGCCAGATTCGCCTCCACCTACTCACCACCCTGCGTAACCTTTCCTAATCGCTACCACCTTCTAGCCTCACCTAACGCAGCTTTGCCACCACAGTGCACCACCACACCGTTCGTGCGCACGCGGCCAGCTCGGCTCGGGCCGTCTTCAGTCGAACCGCCACCTTGTCTGTGTTCGTGGTAAGTCCTTCGAGCTCACTAGCTACCCCAACTTCTCCAGTGTTGTTGTAGCTCACCAGAATGTCACCGTTGTCATTGTAGGAGCTTTGCCGTCGTGGACCGGCCTTACTACGGCGTCCTGGCTCGAGCTTTCTTCGCCCATCGTCTTGCGCTCGCGCCTAGGTAGATATCGGCTCGCATTTGGGGGTGGGGAGGGACTGGTCTGCCCGACGTAACCGCTCGGTGTTAGTGCCGCCACACCGGTGCACACACGGGGTGCTCGAGGGTATGGCCATGGTAAAGATGGAAAGGGGGAGGGGCATAGTTGCAAGATAGCTAACTAGTGGAATAGTGCTCTCAGTGCTCGCACGATTATCGGGTAGGCCAAGGGTGTTTTTGCAAGATGATCGCGCACGTGGGTCTTCCCCGTCGCGGGCCATCGTCGCGTGGACTAGGCCATGCCATGCGTCGCGTGCACACGCGCATTGCACCTGAGTGGGCCAGGCCACTAGCGCTTGGGCCACGCGGTGGAATGCGTTTTTCAATTTCTAGTGAAGTTATGAATGTTTATTCAATTTAGTTTTGAGCTAAACTTTGAAAAATAATAGTAAATTCTATAGATGTCTAAAAATAGTGAAACAAAATTTGTGAGGTTCACAAAAATGCTATCTATTTGTTAGTGTAGTTAGTTTATAGTTAGCTATGATAATGATTGGTTCATAAATTCAATTTAGAAAGCTTAGTATTATTTGGCTTAATATTTGTAGGAATTTTTGTGGCAAATTGATGATAGCTTTAGCCATAAAATTTTTATAGTAGGTTCATTAGATTATTTTGTACTCACTGTAATTTTTGTAACCCTAGAGTAGGTTGATAAATAGAGTAGTTAGAACCCTTGTTTTATCATGTATAGAGTAAATCGGTATTAAGAGTAAGAATACTTTTAGTTTCTAAGATAATATATGTCATGCTGCATACTTTTTAGTGGTAACAATAGGTAACTTAGCACCTTAGTCGATAGGACTAGCTTAGTAGCTTGATAGATGTATTTTTATTTTAAGAGTTGCTATTGCCATATTACTAAATGTTGCATCATTATTTCATGCATGTAGATCACGAGTTGGTAGAGTTCATGCCGATGGATGAACAGTACTATAAGGAGGTCATTGAGGAGTATAAGGAGGAGATTCTCATGTAGGAGAGAGCCCTAGAGCCATTCATTGCTGACCTTGTTGACCCACCGCCTGCCCAAGGTAAGCCCCGGCGCATAACCCCTATTTTTGAATGATTACTGAATTTATATATGATGTGCATTTACGTTATAGGTATTTTATGAAAACTACATGCATAGATATACTTACCTATGAGTCCTACTAGTATAGGTCAAGTAGCTGCTATGCTCAGGATTTTGGTAGCGTGAGTAACCTGCCGTTACTCACAATAGGTGAAAATTATGATCACTCATGATAAAATGGTGGAAAAGGAAAATGGTGACCGGGCAGGGATATGGTTTGGGTATTGGTGGGTGTAAGAGGTGTCCTATGGCCAAAAGGGCATAGCTTGGTTACACTTTTTCCCTATCTGTGTTGGTTAAGGACCGGCCGTTGCATTGTACGCTAGGCAAGTCATAGATCTATTATCCTGAGCACATACTTGGGTATGGGCATAGGGAAGACTTGTTGCTCTCTTGTTGTGGGTTTTGGCTCTTTCCGGACTGACTAATTGGAGGCGGGGATGGTAGAGGTCTAATGTCGCAGAACCGACTAATTTATAAGAGTACAAGTACAATGGCAGCCCACAAGCGGTCGCACTGTCATACTTGAACCCATATAAACCTGGTAGTCCATCGAGTACCACGACAGGTCTCAAGAAACGATTTACAACAACCAAGATCGTACATGATTCAACATACGTGCCACATATTACATAAAGTTCACAGATACATTTCATCATCAGAGTACGAATAAAAGTTATTACAATCCGAGTTTGATAAATAAAGCAGAAGCAATTAAGTTCGGAAATAAAGTTTCCAACATAGTTTGATACAGTGCCAACTAGGATCACGGTCCACAAAAGCAAAGATAGGAATTAATAAAGAAGCCTGCCCAAGGCTTACTCCTCATCCACGGCGGGATAGAAGCAACTCTTGCAATAACCATGATACATAGTGCCATCTGCAACAATGGGAAAATAAAACCCTGAGTACGAGAAGGTACTCAGCTAGACTTACCTGTCATAAACCAGAAATAAATCGACTCCAAGGATTATGCAAGGCTGTAAAAGTGGAGATAACTTGACAACATTTTGCATAAAAGCAATTGACTTAGTTGTACAATTACGATTCCTTTATCAAGTTAATTGTAACTATCCATTTCTAGATTAGCAACTATCCTATGCCAAACATGTGGTATATCAATTTAAAAGCATACAATAGTAACCATAGCAGGTATTGTACTTCCATATTCATTCAAACCCTCATGTTCCATAACACAGGTACTACGATGTTGGAGCTAGCCAAGTTTCTCACTATCCGGGAGAGACGGCGATTCGAATCGATTTCAACCAGCTGGGAATTTATTCCTAACACAAACCCAGGCATACCGCGCGAAGGCAGCCTTAGGTCACCTTTGGTACAACTTAGGTCTACATTTCATGGGTCCGTACCGCGCCGCACAATCTGGGACACCAGATGCTAGGATGTTCAGGCCTAGCCTGCCCTTGGGCTCAGCTTGATCATCCCCCGGAAGGAGCGCACAACAGAACGGGTCCCGGCCTAAGTTGAGCTACTTGGCTTCGCGGTCGGAACGAGTTATCCGACCAGCTAAGTGATAGGCATGCGTTCAATCTTATCAGAAGTTCCAACAATGGTACTGTCCTTGATCAGCATAGACGGAATCACATGAGTCATCCTACACATAGACTTTGCCTGGCCTCAATTTTCTTTTACTCCATAGTTCTGTTCTACGATAGCAAATATAGCCAACCGTGCTCCGGTATCCACCTATATCTCACAGGTGACAGGACATCACCTGACTTCTACCGGTCTAAGCATGGCTAAGCATATATTCGATCTTGGACCTATACCGGGTAAAGGTGTAATATCTGGACAAGGAATGTATATGCATCAAGTGGTTTCATTCAACTCTTATAACCTAATGCATCAATCATAAGTACTTAAGTAATCATTTGTAAAATACTGGGAGACTTAGAATGCTCTAGGGCTTGCCTCGTAGAAAGGAAGTGGAGCGGTGGTCAGGACACTCTGGAAGCTCTTCAGGATTTTGCTCCACGCCTTCGGGAGCTGCGACTTGAGGATTCTCCTGCTGGTCCCCATCCTCTACCTCGTCGAATTCCAGCAACGTTATTTCTTCCTCTGATCCTAGATGCATGAATATGGCATAAGATATTGCGAATGCATATATGTTAACAAGTGCATCATGTTCTACTGAGTATGTGCATATCTCTTCTTGATTATGCAATTAATTACTTCAACAATTCATCCACTATCTCACAAACAGCAGCTACTTGTTTTACTCATAACTAGAGTTCTAATTATCCAAATGCAGTGATCCTAGACTTTCTGGAAAGCTTATAAAATTACTGACAACTTTGTTATTAATCATTTTTACAGTAAACATCATTTTTATCATGCAACTTATCAAACTCCAGAATCTGTCCGGAAACTATTCTAATTCGCATTATGACGCAACCATACTTCTACTTCATATGAGTATTCAAATTTTTACAACACAAGGTCTACCAACAGTTTAAGTACACCAAATACACTCAAGAAAATATAATGGTGAAGCCCAAGCTATTTCTTTAAATGCCTTTATTCTTTTATTTAAATACTTAGGTTAAATAATAAACATATACCAGATGTACTTCATAAATTCTCTAAAATTTACAGTGCCTTAATAATGCTATCAAAAGACCACTGTAAAAGTTTCATGCCATTTTATTTAGTAAAACATTCTATACAAAAATGACAAGACAAAAAGGCTTACAATAGCAAAAATAGAAAACCCTAGTGAAAAGTGTCAAGCAACAGATTTCTATTTTTCTTAGCATCCATATGGTACTAGGATAACCTCCAACAAATTTCATGAATATTGGATTCCTAAATAATTTATGAAAATTCATACAAGGATTACCTATTTATAAAAGAAAAATCTATAACTACAAATCTTTGCATGCACTGATCATCAAATTTTTATCAGAGCTCATACAAGTCAAGAATAGATTACCACAAAAATTTCATAATTTTTGGAGCACAGAAACTCTAGATATAAAATAAACAAGTTTGCATGCATTCAAAAACATATTTCAAATCTCCATTTAAATCTTCCAAAATTTCTACTGTAAGTGTGAAGATCATATTTTTCCTAAATACTACACTTCCTAAGGAACATTACCAAATTTATTTTACAATTTTTGAAGCTACCAGATTGGAGATCTAAAAATTACAAAACAGTACAAACTCTAGAATTAAATGAACTATCCTATACTCTTACTGCCGCTGACCGGTGGGACCCGCTGGTCAAAGGACCCACGCATCAGTGAGACGAGAACAGAGCAACTACGCTGCGCGATGGTGGCACGGCCAAAGCTCGCCGACGGTGAACTCGCCGGCGGTGACATCATCATGGTGGGACCTACTCGACCTAGCGCATCTATTGCACTACTTGGTCGGCCCTATTGTCGGTGCTAGTGCCGACAGCGGCGTCAATGGCGGGGCAGTGGAGTCGGACAATGGTGAGACGCCGGTGATGACCTGGGCGGCTCAATCAAACGAGCGTACAAGCATCTACGAACTATGGGAAACCTAGCGCATCAACAAGCGTAGCGAGAGGTGGACTGTGGCGGTGTGGCCACGACAACGGGTTTGGCGACGAGGCTCCGGCGAGCATGCGCACGACGCTGTGGCTTACCAAGCACCGTCAGCGAACACGGGTGGATGTGGTGAGCTACTGGGGTGGCGGTGGAGTGCTTCGGTGGTGATGGAGTAGCAAGGCAAGCCGGTGACTGGCAACGGCGATGGCGAATTCTCAGCGCGGGGACAGCTGCTGCTGCGGGCGCTGCAAACGGCGAAGGAGGAGCCAAGAAATGCGAAATGGTGCGATGGGCGGGAGCGGGCGGTGTTGGGGGTGATAATGGCCTACTCTGGTTTGGCGCGGCCTGGCTGTTTAGAGAAACGGTGACGCGTGGCCGTTCTTCGCGTCCACGCGGTGCGCGGACCCTGATGCTAGTCGGCCATTGAGCTGTGATTCAGTCGATTTAGTGAATCAAAGCCGAGCCTGACGACGCATTTTGCCGTGATGAAAACTCCATGACCGTGGACTTTCAGCGAAAATTTCGTACATCAAAGTTGAAGCCTAATGTACCAGCTACAACTCTTGTCAAGGGATCATGCTCTAATTCGCAACCAAAACTGAGTAATATCACCCCCAATGTCAGCCTGTCAGTCGGTCAGTGAACATGACCTAGAAAAATTTTTATAAGTGTTGAAATTTTTGTTTTGCTGACTCTTGTGATCCAATTTCAAACATATTAGGAGCTGAATCATTCAATGACCCAAAAATAAAAGTTGTTCCTTATACCAAATACTACAACTTTGCTTTAGTGACCACCTCCATGCAAGGTCTCTAACACATAGTTCAAACTTGGTCAAACATGTCACATTTAAATGTTGATATACTCCAAACTATGGCTTAATGACCTATTTACCCCTAACCATGAATATCAAAGGTGTTCATAATGATACTCTAAACATGTTTAAGCAAAGTGCAAGGTCATACAATCATTTCATGTATTAGTCACTCATAGAGCTATTTAGTGTAATCACATGAAACATGACATAAGGGCTTGATCATGGGAAGTGACATTCATGAACCATGTTCCATTTGCTAACCTAAGTATTGCCAATATATTTTTGTGACTCATATCAACCATCTACATGTATACACTCATGATCATATGCATATACACATGGAGACATGAAATAATGAGAAAAGTTACATATGTTCAAGGAAACATGCGATAACAAGCAAACGTTGCAGATGTTTCAATCCAATGTTTCAATTGTAAATGCTTGTTTATGAATGCTTGATGCTCACGCTCATGTTATGCAAGTCAAGTTTATGCAAGGCTAACACCCGAGGTGTTACATCTAAGCGCCGCACTAAGTCTAGGACTTAGAAGCGAGGGCTTGGAGTCCAAGTTTGGATAGGGACCTAGACCCCATGACAGGAGGGTGATGGGTTGGTCCTGCTTGTGCCTGGGGTACAAGTAGGGCATGTGTTTTTGGGGTACCCAGCTGGGCACATTGATTCGCGAATCACCACCATGTCAGTACGACTTGTCTAAACTCTAGCACCGTAGTAAGAACTGAAAGATGAGATGTGAAGAAATGGAACCGTTGCTCAACTCTTGATTGAAGGTAGAATAGGTGCTTACATAGAATGGCTAGATAATAAATTAATCATGACTGCTAATAATAACATAAATAAGGATTCACTACTAGAATTGCTTTCTGCAAAAAGAAACCCAGCAAACCATAAAGCTTTGCATATTCCTTGGAGTCGGGAAATTATTTCCACTATTCGGATAAGTCTTTCAAGTACATTGTGTACTCAGGGTTTATTTACCCCTATTGTAGGTTCAACTTGAGAAGTACCCATTGTGTGAAGGATTCTTCTGGTGGGCACAGACGGATCCTTGTTTTTTATCGATAGATGTTTATTTTTATTCCACTATTTAATATTCCGCACTCTGACTTTGGGAATGTAATAATGTAATTTTTAAGCACTCTGGATGTATGAAATGGATTAAGTATTGTAACTCATTCTTATTATTGGATCCTTGGGAAAAAATGTGGATCTTTCGGGCTCTCCCTTGGCGTGTGTTCGACGAAATTCGCCCGCCGTTGCTCGCTTTCAGGGTGCTTAGTGTCTGGTGGAAGACGAGCACCTTCGTAAGTGCGTTATTTTGAGCAATTATGCCGTAGTTGATACCAGAGCCAATAATGAGTTTACAAGTTCATCACTCTTTTCTAAAACTTAAAGTTCGACCAACAAAAGTTTTGCAAAAAGTAGGATGCGCTAAAATTATGTAAATAAGTATAAGCCCTAGCAATATGGTCTATCTAGGATAGCGGCACTGGTTTTATCTAACATTTTTCTGTAGGTACACTGACTTACATTGCATAAGAAATCGCTTAGCATACGAAAAGTGAGTGTACGATGTGCCAAAACTTTGCGAATGCCGCTATATTCCGGCTTGAGTGAGCGTACAGGCCGATACATGCATCATGATAACAACATCTTGCTAAAGTCCCCCTACACATATAATTGAATTAGTAAAGTGATATGATAACTAAAGAATGCTTTAATAAATGTCTTGTCATTTCTCTAATCCCTTGCTTCTGATATGGAGGGTTGTTCTAAGTGGATGGTTCCTATCTCTTACTGATGAACTTGAGATCCGGTCGTGGGAGCACCAACGCCGGGGTGGGCCAAGGTGAAAGTGGCTGGGGCAATGAGCACGACAATGGGGAGAGCCATGAGGCTCCATGTCTGGCTCCTCCTCCTCCACCACCACCTCCTCCGATCACTCACGTGGAGATGATGGCAGAAATGTTGGCTGCTTGTCGCAAGTCAGCCCGTGCCATGGAGTTGCTGGCACAAGCTGTCTGTGGCTTCGCCTGTGGAGGCCACGGGGGCAATGGTGGGAACGGGGGTGGTGCCCATGGTCCTAAGGGACCCTGCTCTTATCAGGACTTCCTCAAGACACACCTGCCCATGTTCACACTGATGGATGAGCCCTTGGTTGTGGAGCATTGGCTTCGCATTCTTGAGCAAAAGTTTCTGTTGCTCACCGTGACTGATGAGCATAAAGTGTGCTTTGCAGCGCAACAGTTGTTGGGGTCTGTGAGTGCATGGTGGGATACCTTCAATGCCATGCAATAGCTAGATCATCAGGTGACCTAGCAGGAGTTCATCGCAGTATTTAGAGAATTTTATATTCCAGCTGGTGTTCTCAATAGAAAGCTGACTGAGTTCCTAGACCTATGGCAAGGGAGTATGTCCATAATGGACTATGTCAATAAGTTCAACCACTTGTCCTTGTATGCTGGAACTCATGTGGACACAGATGAGAAGAAGAGGGACTGCTTCTATCATGGCATCTCTTGCAGCTTACTGAAGGAATTATATACTGAGAATTATCAGACCTTTGGGGTGATGATGAATGCTGCCATCACCATGGAGGGCTTGTAGCGTGACTTGCAGGCCGAATGGAAGCACAAGCGGGTGGCTATGGGGCCTTCTAGTCACCCCCATACTCATAAAGTACAGGTTGTCAGGCAGGTGCCCTATCAATCTTTAGGCGGGCATTCATTTCGACAGCCTTAGCAGACTGTTTAGGCTCCTTCCATGTAGTACCGTGCCCCTACTCAGCAGGTGCAACATCAGCAGCCCCAAGGATAGCAGGTCCCACCTTGTTTGGGATAGGGAAACAAGCCGGGTGCTTGTTTCAAATGTGGCAAGGATGGCCACTATGCTCGAGAGTGTCCGCAAAACCAGCCGGCCCGGTCTGCTCAGCCATCGGCTAACTCTAGGCTAGTCAAGCGGACAGTGATCAAGAAGAAAGTACCAGTCAGTCGATCTGGATAGGTGAATTTCACGGAGGCTAAGCAAATATTGCAACAGGAACTAGTGATGGCTGGTATGATTACCATTGATTCCCATCCAGCTTATGTGTTGTTCGATTCTGGTGCATCACATTCATTTTCATGAGCATGGGATTTGTAGACCGACACAATATACCTCTTATGGCTATACCGTTTGCCTATAGAATCCATACTCTAGGTGTGCAGATGTGCGTTAATACTTAGACAAACATAGTGAGCTTGGTATTAGCCACTCACACTTATCACCTCCAGTTCATGGTGCTGCCTGGGCAAGGCATTGATGTAATTCTTGGAATGAACTGGTTGTGGGTATATGGGGTAGTCTTGGATCTGAAGCAGAGTTGTGGAGTTACAGCTTCCTTCTTCTGAGGATAGGATGTCTCTTCTTATACCCTCAGATCTAGTCTTACCTGTTGCTGCTCATACTAAAGCCTCTCCTGATCTTGCCTCTATTCTGATAGTATGTGAGTTCCTGAATGTTTTTCCTAAAGATCTACCTGGGCTGCCACTAGATAGAGAGGTGGAATTCTCCATTGAGCTAGAGCCTAGTACTACTCCTATATCTCGACGCCCATACTACATGGCTCCAAAGGAATTGGCTAAAATGAAGAAGTGGTTGGAAGAGTTGCTGGAAAAGGGCTTCATCCGTCCTAGCTCTTCACCTTGGGGTTGTCCAGCCATTTTTATAAAGAAGGATGGCACTCTTTGGATGTGTGTGGATTACCACCCTCTTAATGTGGTAACCATTAAGAATAAGTATCATTTGCCTCGCATAGATACTTTGTTCGATCAACTAGCTGGTGCCAAGGTGTTCTCCAAGATTGACCTTCGTTTTGGCTATCATTAGATCAAGATTAGACCACAAGATATACCAAAAATAGTTTTTTTTCTACTAGGTATGGGCTGTATGAGTACCTAGTAATGTCTTTTGGTCTCACCAACGCTCCTGCATTCTTCATGTACCTGATGAATTCAGTCTTTATGCCGGAGCTGGACAAGTTTGTTGTGGTATTCATTGATGATATCCTGATATATTCCAAGAACGATGAAGAGCATGCCCAACACCTTCAGATAGTATTGGCTCTATTGAGGGAACACAAGCTGTAAGCTAAATTCAGCAAGGGTGAATTCTGGTTAGATCGAGTGCAGTTTTTGGGGCATGTTTTGACACCTGATGGTATCTCCGTTGACCCTAGCAAGGTGCAAGAGGTGCTAAATTGGAAGTCTCCCAAGTCTATGCACCTGATTTGTTTGTTCCTTGGTCTAGCTGGATATTATCGGCGCTTCATCCTGGATTTCTCCAAGATAGCTCAACCGATGACCAAGCTGCTCCAAAAAGAAGCTAAGTTTGATTGGAGCCTAGTCTGTGAAGAAGCCTTCCAAGATTTGAAGACATTTCTGACCACTACTCCTGTGTTGGCCCAACTAGATATTGACAGACCTTTTGATGTATATTATGATGCCTCAAAGATGGGGTTGGGATGTGTGCTTATGTAGGATGGGCGTGTGATAGCTTATGCTTCGCACCAACTGAAAAAGCACGAAGTGAATTACCCCACTCATGATTTAGAGCTGGCTGCTGTGGTCCATGCTCTAAAGATTTAGAGGCATTACTTGTTGGGCAAAAAAGTATACATCTTTATAGATCATAAGAGCCTCAAATATATTTTTACTTAGTCTGAGCTAAATATGAGGCAAAGGAGATGGTTGGAATTGATCAAGGATTATAACTTAGAGGTACATTATCACCCTAGAAAGGCCAATGTGGTAGCTAATGCCTTGAGCCAGAAGTCACATCAGGTTGATGAAACACCCTTATCTCTCAACCATGCAGAGGTGCTGGCTCACATTGCCTTGGTCTCAGAATTACTTGAGCAGATTATTCTGAAGTAAAGGCAAGATACTTTAGAAATTCCTCACATCAAGAAATTGATTGCCGAAGGTCGTGGCCCTCACTTTAGTATTGATGAGCAAGATGTAGTGAGGTACAAGGATAGATTGGTGGTTCCATCAAATGAGGAGCTGAGAAGGAAGATTTTGAATGAAGCTCACCATTCCAAGCTTTCTATCCATCCTGGCAGCAACAAGATGTACCATGAATTGCGCCACTTGTATTGGTGGTCCAACATGAAGCAGGACATCACCCAGTACATCGCGGAGTGCGACACTTGTGGGAGAGGTAAGGCCAACCACATGCGTACTCTAGGATATTTGCAGCCCTTGCCCATTGCTGTGTGGAAATGGGAAGATATTTCCATGGATTTCATTGTGGGTTTACCCTACACATCCAAGGGCCATAACTCTATTTGGGTCATTGTGGATCGCCTTACCAAGTCAACTTATTTTCTCCCAGTGAATTCCACATATTCTGCCAGAAGATATGTCTAGTTGTATTTAGACCGAATTGTGACCCTGCATGGATTCTCCCTTACTATTGTTTCTGATAGAGGGTCAGTTTTTTATCTCTCGCTTCTAGGAGCAACTCTAGGAGTGTCTTGGTACTAGTCTCCTCCGTGGTTCAACCTATCAGCCCCAGACTGATGGCCAAACAGAAAGGGTGATCCAGGTGCTCGAGGATATGTTAAGAGTTGTGCCATTTCTTTTCCTGAGAAGTGGGATGGATGCCTAAACTTAGCTGAATTTTCTTACAATAATAGCTACCAAGAAAGCATCCGCATGGCACCATTTGAAGCTCTATGGAAAGAAATGTAGGACACCAACTCACTGGGTTGAAGTAGGTGACCATGGATATTTTGGGCCTGATTTCATCAAAGAGGCTTGAGAGCAAGTGAGCATTATTTAGAGTCATTTGAAGGCAGCTCAGAGCCGATAGAAAGATTATGCGAACAAGCGTAGAAGGCCTTTGTAGTTTGCAGTTAGGGATTACGTGTACCTCAAGGTGTCTCCTATGAGAGGAGTGCATCGGTTTGGTGTCCATGGCAAGCTAGCTCCTCGATATGTGGGTCCTTACCAAATTTTGAAGCAGTGTGGCCCATTTGCTTATCGTCTCTAGCTTCTCGATATTTTATCGGTTGTACACGATGTGTTTCACGTCTCATAATTGAAGAAATGTTTGCGGGTACCTGATGAAGCTGTAGAAATTGAAGGACTTCCACTCTAGCCTTATTTGACTTATATTGAGCACCCTGTTAAAATCCTGGATGAAAAGGAAAGAGTGACAAGGAACAGTGTGGTGAAGTTCTACAAGGTGCAGTGGCAAAACCACTCTGAGGATGAGGCCATGTGGGAACAAGAGAGCTATATATTGAAGCATTACTCCCATCGTCTCTCTAGTTCAGATAGGTAGTGGTTTACATTGAAATATATTTCCTATCTCCTTTCCCACACTAGGCACATGAAATCTTGGGTCAAGATTTTATTTTAGGGGGGTGGATTTGTAACACCCTCGGTGTTACACGGTAAATCTTTTTCTAAAACACTACATGTGCATCATGTTTATGTAATAATGTATGAATTATAGTGTGTAAATCAATTTCTGTGACTTGAAACGTTCATTGGAAACATGAAACGAATGTTATATTTCATGTTGCGTTATATCACTTAGGGTTTTTAACAAATTTTTATTGAACAAAAATACTATAGAACGCATATTCGTCACTTTAATAAAGTTTGTAGTGTAAGCTTCATAGGTGATGATGAAATACTTGTGGTTGAGAACAAGATTTGCTAGCTAGCTTATTTAGTAGCTTGGAAATCGCATTCGACGTGAAACCGTTTTAGACTTAGCCAAAATTCCTAAGTCGGACAACGCCTTGACAAAGCTAAGTTCGACAATTTTCGTAGAAGAATCAGGTTAAGTAGTGGTATGTTCTTAGGGTTTGTTTTGGTATCTTGACATGCCATCTCAAGTATGGAATAGGTGGTTTAGCAACTGGATCACTGAGACACATTTTTGGGACGCATTAAAAAGCATGCACGGCATGTTCCCGACCAGCGTCAACATCTGGACACGGTCACTGCCTCGGTTCGGCTCGACACCGCAACCTTGGCTTGCCCGGGCACACACCATCGCGCAGGCCACACGGCCATTGCCACGCCTTGGTACACGCTCACGCAAACGACGCGCACACGCACGCACGCCCGCACGCGTGCCACTGCGCTAGCCAGGTCTACCGCTGGCTCCGCACTGTTAGCCGCTGCCACCTACTGCCACGCCCATGCACGCTCACTTGCTCCGTCACCTTGCCGCACGTGGGCCTGCCCCACCTACCTTGCCATCACATCCATGTTTGATGTGTCACGACGCTGCTGCCTCTCCCTTGGCCAGCGTCGTCCACTGCGGCGCGTAGGGCCGAGCCGCCGTTGGCTTGTGAGTTATGGCATTGTGACCAAACCATTCCTGTGCGCTTGACTAGTTCCCCATCACCCTATAGCACGTGTGCATTCATGCTTCGAGTTCATAGCCTGTCCCACCATGGCAACATCGCACCAAGCCATGCCGACCGTGCCCTGTTCCTCTGTCGCCTTGGTCGCCGAACCCGTGCTTGTAATTCAACCTGGTGGAGCCGCCTCGGTCCCATTACCTTAGTCCACAGCTTTGTGGTGTAGTCAACCAGCCACCTGACCCCATCGCACCATGATTCATGCTGTGCCTTGCTCCAATTTGGAGTTTTCCTCCCTCGAGGCCATTAAGACCACCATGGCACGCGTTGTCGGCAAAGCCCCAATCTAGAGCTCCTCGTGTTCAATTCGTTGCACCGCTAGATTTGCCTCCACCTACTCACCACCCTATGCAACCTTTCCTAGTCGCTACCACCTTCTAGCCTCACCTGACGTAGCTTTGCCACCGCCGTGCACCACCGCACCATCCGTGCGCATGTGACCAACTCGGCTCGGGCCATCTCTAGTCAAACTGCCACCTTGTCTTTGTCCGTGGTAAGTCCCTCGAGCTCACTAGCTACCCCAACTTCTTCGCCGTTGTTGTAGCTCACCAGAACATCACTGTTGTCATTGCAGGAGCTCTGCCGCCGTGGACCGGCCTTACTATGGCATCCCAGCTCATGCTTTCTTAGCCCATCGTCTCGTGCTCACACCTAGATAGATATCGGCTCGCATTTGGGGGTAGGGAGGAACTGGTCTGGCCAGCGTAACCGCCCGGTGCTAGTGCCGTCGTGCCGATACACGCATGGGGGGCCCGAGGGTATGGCCATGGTAAAGATGGAAAGGGGGAGGGGCATAGTTGTAAGATAGCTGATTGGTGGAATAGTGCTCTCGGTGCACGTGTGATTATCGTGTAGGCCAAGGGCGTTTTCGCAAGATGACCGGCGCACGCGGGTCTTCCCCATCGTGGGCCGTCGACGCGTGGACTTGGTCGCGCCGTGCGTCATGTGTGAGCATTCGTTGCACCTGAGTGGGCCGAGCCACTCGCGCTTAGGCCGCGCGGTGGAATGCGTTTTTCAATTTCCAGTGAAGTTATGAATGTTTATTCAATTTAGTTTTGAGCTAAACTTTGAAAAATAATAGTAAATTCTATAGATGTCTAAAAATAGTGAAACAAAATTTGTGAGGTTCACAAAAATGCTATCTATCTGTTAGTGTAGTTAGTTTATAGTTAGCTATGATAATGATAGGTTGATAAATTCAATTTACAAAGCTTAGTATTATTTGGCTTAATATTTGTAGGAATTTTTGTGGCAAATTGATGATAGCTTTAGAGATGAAATTTTTACAATAGGTTCATTATATTATTATGTACTCACTGTAAGTTTTGTAACCCTAGAGTAGGTTGATAAATAGAGTAGCTAGAACCCTTGTTTTATCATGTATAGAGTAAATCGGTATTAAGAGTAAGAATACTTTTAATTGCTAAGATAATATATGTCATGTTGCATACTTGTTAGTGGTAACAGTAGGTAACTTAGCACCTTAGTTGGTAGGACTAGCTTAGTAGCTTGATAGATGTATTTTTATTTTAAAAGTTGTTGTTGCCATATTACTAAATATTGCATCATTATTTCATGCATGTAGATCATGAGTTGGTAGATTTCGTGCCTATGGATGAATAGGACTATGAGGAGGTCATTGAGGAGTATGAGGAGGAGATTCTCGTGCAGGAGGGAGTCCTGGAGCCATTTGTTGCTGACCTTGTTGACCCACCGCCTGCCCAAGGCAAGCCCTGGTGCATAACCCCTATTTTTGAATGACTTCTGAATTTATATATGATGTGCATTTACATTATAGGCATTTTATGAAAACTACATGCATAGATATACTTACCTATGAGTCCTACTAGTATAGGGCGAGTAGCTGCTATGCTCTAGATTTCGGTAGCGTGAGTAACCTACCGTTACTCATAATAGGTGATAATTATGATCACTCATGATAAAATATTAGAAAAAGAAAATGGTGACCGAGCAGGGATATGGTTTGGGTATTAGTGGGTGTAAGAGGTGTCCTACGGCCAATAGGGCATAGCTTGGTTACACTTTTTCTTTGTCTATGTTGGTTAAGGGCCGGTCGTTGTATTAGACGCTAGGCAAGTCACAGATCTATTATCCTGAGCACATACTTAGGTATGGATGCAGGGAAGAATTGTTGCTCTCTTGTCATAGGTTGTGGCTCTTTTCGAACCGACTGATTGGAGGCGGGGATGGTGGAGGTCTAAGCACTGCACTAAGTCTAGGACTTAGGAGCGGGGGCTTGGAGTCCAAGTTTGGACAAGGACCTAGACCCCATGACAGGAGGGTGATGGGTTGGTCCTACTTGTGCCTAGGGTATAAGCAGGGCGTGTGTTTTTAGGGTACCCAATTGGGCACATTGATTCACGAATCACCGCCATGTCGGTACGGCTTGTCTAAACTCTAGCACTGTAGTAAGAACTAAAAGATAAAAGGTGAAGAAATAGAACTATCGCTCAACTCTTGATTGAAGGTAGAATAGGTGCTTACATAGAATGGATAGATAATAAATTAATCATGACTGCTAATAATAACATAAATAAGGATTCACTACTAGAATTGCTTTCTGCAAAAAGAAACCCAGCAAACCATAAAGCTTTGCATATTCCTTGGAGTCGGGAAATTATTCCCACTATTTAGATAAGTCTTACGAGTACATTGTGTACTCAGGGTTTATTTTCCCCTATTGCAGGTTCAACTTGAGAAGTACCCATTGTGTGAAGGATTCTTCTGGTGGGCACAGACGGATCCTTGTTCTTTATCGATAGATGTTTATTTTTATTCTGCTGTTTAATATTCCGCACTCTGACTTTGGGAATGTAATAATGTAATTTTTAGAACTTTGGATGTATGAAATGGATTAAGTATTATAAGTCATTCTCATTATTGGATCCTTGGGAAAAAATGCGGATCTTTTGGGCTCTGCCTTAGGGTGTGCCTGATGGAATCCGCCTGCTGTAGCTCGCTTTCGAGGTGCTTAGTGTCTGGTGGAAGATGAACGCCTCCATAAGTGCGTTATTTTGGGTAGTTCTACCACAACTAATGCCATGAAGCGGGTTTTTATTACATCATGGTGGTCTCTAGTATGATAGTATTATACAGTGTAGCAATATCCTAATCCATAGGCAAGCTTGAGCTCGGTCAAAACCCTAGCTTCGATGTCTTCTTCCTTCGATCGAAATCTTCACGTAACTCCTAATCCTCATGGTACACTTCCTCATCGAAGTCTTGGTCCTCCTTGGTGCCAAAGTCTGTGAGTCAACAATGGGTGAGTACATACGTACTCAGCAAGCCCTAACCATAGGGTGGAAATATGTGGAGTGGTGATCATAAATAAGGGCTGAGTCCTAGCGGAGTATTACCATTCCCACTAGTCCCTGAGTCGATATTAAGGTTTCATAACATAGTTTCATTACACATGAAAGTAAATCTAATCATATTATCCCATCCTAGCATCTGCCCATTCCAAGGACGTGGCTATTCGAATAGATTTGGTGAACTCTACAGAGGTGTACAAATTTCCCCACATGATAGGCGCAATCCCTTCCATGATCAGCGGACAAAATAGGCCTAACGAGACCCCATACCCGAATATACGTGACCTTAGATGTTCATATAATTCTACCACAGCTTCTCAGGAGTTAGAAAACACACTAATCTCGAGAGGATATCTGATCGTCCCATCTCATAATCTCGGATGATACCACATCATCCCATCATACAATCTCGAATGATACCTAATCATCCCAACATAGCAGTGCCGATGATACCTAATCATCATATTAATAATAAAATGGGCTCGAACACGGCCAACATAAACAATAATATGGGCTTGAACGTGGCCAAAAATCCAAGGGCTTAACGTGGAGGATCACATAGCAACCACGCCAACCAGGCCACGGAAGATCACATAGCATCCGTGCCTGCTCCTGATATTCCGCTGCCAACACCGGCCTCCTAGTAGAAACTATACTTCTATCTAACGGGGTGTGGGGTCAAGTCTACCCATATAGACATGTGGCTGTATGTAATATCTCACTAGGCGAGAGGGACTACAAATTGGTCCTTATGTGACTAAGGCGAGTATCTCCCAACATGATCCCTTTCCAAGCGATCCTGCCATGATAATCTACCTCCATAGATTACCACCACACGTCCCCTATCGGGGTTTTGTTCTAGGTTTACCAATTTTATGTACCACAAATTATTATCTCTAAGCTCATTATACCATGGAGCTCATAAAATAGCAAGATAACTATTTATCTTAATTCAACATTAATCATTAATCATATCATAATAACCGAGCTCATATTCTAGGATAATGATTCATTTAATGCATTTAGTAATAATTAAAACAAGATGGTAGAAGGGAGGGGAGCTAGGACTTGCCTTCGCTGTTGTCTCCTTCTAGCACGTCTACGTAGTCCGGGTCCCCTTTTTCCTGGTAGTCACCGTCGTATGTCGGGCGTAGCTATCGAATGAGACTACTGCCAAATACAAGGGCAAAAGCAAACATAGAACAATATGGTGGTACTAGGTGAAATGCATAGAGCTAGATTTTAGATGAATTTTAGAAGTGGTTTCATGCGAAAAGGAGTTAGGATGCAAAAGTTATACATTTTAGAAATTTAACCTATAGTTGATTAACTAGGTGAATTTTTGTATGCATTTTCTGGTGCATGAAAATATGTGCAAACTACATGATTAATTTCCTTATTGCATCTAGTTTATTTACGTTTTTTTGGGAATTTTTCTAAGTCAGGAAAATAGATTTCTAACCCTCTGTGTACATTACTCGGGTGCACCCAACATTTTTAGATAGTGCACCCGGCGCTGTGTGTGCGCGTGGCGTGTGTGGCTGACTGGTGGGGCCGCGGTGGTGATGGCATTATGGCCATGGGCCCACACATCAGAGGAAGGAAGGGAGGGGGAGGGTAACAGATGGGAACGACCGTTAATAAAATGTCGTCACCGTCCGATCCCACATGGCAGCGAGGGGAGAGAGGGAGAGGGGAAACGATGGTCGGACGGTTGCTGTCCTGGTGTCGAGGAACAGTGGAGGGGGTTTGGGTTCACCGGAGTAGGTTATGCCGGCGAGGCTGAGCCCCAGTGCAGGTGGTGAGGTGGTGAACGGGGCTTAGGAGGCCAAGCCACGGTCGTCGGTGGTGATCTAGGTGCCAGGGGACGACTGTGGTGGTGGTGGTGGCTCACCGGAGGAAACACGATGGCACCGAGCGGTGGACTTGGCCTTAGAGGCCCTAATTGATCTAGTTAGCTACATGTACGTTGGTGCGGGTGAGTGGCGAGTGCAATAGTGACAATGTGGTGCTTAGCCGAGCCCTACCAACGACAGTGGTCAGCCATGGTGGCTCGGCGGAGTGAGGTGCACGATGGTAGTGCAACACAGAGCGATTTATGGTCATCTAGCTATAGCAGAAGGTAAAGTGGAGGCTCTAGGGCTCACCTGCCTCACTAATTTGCCCGGGACATAGCAGAGAAGGAGAAGGGGGAAGTGGCTCTAATGGCGACGATGCCCCCCCAATATGGGGAAGAACTAGACTGAGCTCGAAAGGGAAGTGGAGAGGGGGAAAGGTGGGTGAGATGAGGTGTTTGAGCTCCTAGTGGAGCTCAGAGTGAGGAGGGCGAGGGCAGGGGCGGAGCGTCACCAACCGAGCCTATTTATAGGCCAGCAATGGTGGTTCGGCCGGCGAGGTATTTTCCCACCACACGCACTGCCATTGCACGCGCTCGTGCTCAAATTGGCTAGGTTGATTCGCCATAGTGCGACCTTATCCATTCGAGCGGCAAAGGTTGCTTGGCGGCTACCCATGGTGGTGCTGGCGGGGAGCGGCCATGGTGCCGCATGTCAATGGCGGCACAGTGAGAGAGAGAGGAGGGGAGGAGCGTCTGTGGGGCCGGGAAGGTTCGCTAGAGCGCGGTCGATCTTATCCACTCGGTGCTGGGTGGGCAGAGCGCAGCCACGGCGTGGCCAAGGTGGGTGCCATGACGCGGTATTCCCGTTGTCTAGAGGTAGATGACGGTGATGACATGCGGGCCCCATCCGTCAGCGGGTGGAAGAGAGGGGAGGGCACTTGCGCGTGCGGGATGGGCTTAGACGCGACGACGGGCTGGCCTATTGCAGAGGGAAGGAAGAGGGAGGAGGGAGGGCTGCTGCTGCTGCGGGCCGAGAAAGGAAGGGAGGGAGGAATGAGCCCAAGTGGCTTTTTCATTTTCCAAATCCTTTTTCCATTTCCCAAATTTGTTATGCATTTGAATTCAAATTGGAATATGCATGCATGTAGGGTGTACCACCATATGTTCACAAGCAAGCAAACTTCCACTCACACAATTCAACACATTAAGTTTATTCCTAAGTGAACCTATTTCTACTAACTAGCACCTATGCTAGTTGTATATATTAGTTCCTATGCAAAGTTTTCAAAAGTTCAACTTTTTAGTGTTTTTTAAATTAGGACAAAATTTAGGGTGTTACACCGGGATGCCAAGGAGCATCGCCTTGCGGGTCCAAGGTGACCCAGCTTGTCACCGGGAGGTTGCGATGTGCCTTGCCAGGCACTGACACCGTCGCCGCCACGTCGTGTGCAGCAGTTGACCACACCGTCATCGTCGCCGCAGCTGCACCACAACAGCAGCCTACTGCTATCACCACAGGATCGAGGTCTTCGTTGTCCCGAAGAACACAGAGCTCGTCGCGTCTGAAGCGGACTTCTCCCTTGTTCTTGTCACGCTCGTTGGTGGGAATCAACCAACTGTCTCGTCGGCGGAATTGAGGGCGCACCTTGCCTCGACGTACGAGGTGTCAGAGGGTGCGGCGAGCGTCTGTGCCTAGCTCGGGGGAAACTTTGTAGGCGAGCATCATCTAGATAGCCGCCCTAGCTTGTCCTGCGAGGTAGTTGGCCCTGAGGCTGAGGCGGACCTGGTGCTATGGAGCTGGCCGAGGCAACTGCCACCCGCCGTCGACTTGACGCTGGATACAATGTTGGTTGAAGTGGCCATCCAAGTTCTGCCCCCAAATTGTCGCTCCATTTCAGAATGGGCCATGGGGACATGGTGACCAACGTGGTCGACGATCCTAGCGATGTCCAAGCTGTTTTGACTTCGCCCAGGGAAATGGAGATGCTAGGTGCGCCAAGGGACTCCTCGAGCGACGACAACGCGGGTCGGCCAGCATCGACAGGGCCTATACCCCCTACACTTCATGAAACACTAGAGGCGCGACTTTGCCTTCCATTGCAGACGCCCCTCATTCGCGGGCTACCTAGGCTGCGTAGGCCTAGGACGCCGCTCTCCGTTCCGTCGCTGCGGCGCAGTGAACGCCTTGCTGCGAAGCCATGCGAGGCGGACTCCACCAAGTAGGCTCAGTTCGTGCTCATGCAGAAGCTAGGAGTCGTAGCAAGCTCGCTCAACGTCGACTCTGAGACGGTGCTCAAGTACAAATCAACCTTCCAAGCGCCGTTATCGGCCTCCAAGCAGGAGGCGCTACAACTTCTTTTCGGTGGGGAATTTGACCCGATAGCCATGAACTTGGATATGGCCGGGATGGACGAGGTGTAAGGTGTATCCTTGTATTAGTCGCAAAATAGTATCTTGTGTAATCACAACCACGTGCGAGAAATGTGAGAGGTGTGGGCTGTGGGTTTCGGTAATCTTTGGATTACTGTAACTTGATAGTTTTGTTTGTAACAAAACTTTCTACTCCTGCTTAATGAAAAACGTGCCAAGGCACGATCTTGAAAAAAACTGATATACACCTTGATGTATTCTTGTATAAACTAGATAAAAGCTAGAATGATTTTATTTATGACAAACCAAAACAGCCTACATTTTTAGGAAAAGAGGGAATAGCTCTCTATTATTTATCCGTCGTCCACCAAAGTGTATAACAAGGCTAAACACGTTGGGAGAGCCAAGAAGGTAAGCAATACTATCAAGTCATTCGGTCACTCACTGGCCGTATTTGGCCTTGTAGTTACTGATGAAAACGGACAGAAACGAACAGAAAATAGCTCTATCGTTTTTGTTTTTATATTTTTTTTACAAAAATGGGAGCGGGAGCCGGACAGCCGGGAACAAAACACTACCGGAGGTGGCTTCTTTGCCGAGTGCCTGAGGCACTCGGCAAAGGCCGATATACACTCGGCAAAGGACGCTCGGTAAACAGTTTATCGGCAAAGACCTCTTTGTCGACTGCACTTTATCGGGCAGTCAGCAAAGGCTTTGCCGAGTGCCAATTTGACACTCGGCAAAGAAAAGTGGCCATGACGACGAGCGTCACCGTGATGGCGGCTTTGCCGAGTGTCAAGGTCAAGCACTCGGTAAAGGTACCCGCTTTGCCGAACACCGTTGACTTAGACACTCGGCAAAGGTGGCCACTTTGCCGAGTGCCGCCGACAAGACACTCGGCAAATAGGCCACCTTTGTCGAGTGCCTGGCTCGTGGCACTCGGCAAATCTGTGATGTTTGCCGAGTGCAATGGCCATTGCACTCGACAAAGCATGTTCCCAGGTCGTCACTTTGCCGAGTGTCATGGCCATTGCACTCGGCAAAGTGATTGAAAATAGCTTTTTTATTTGTTTTTTACATCCCATCCAAACAAATAGAAGATATATATAACTATAACACCCTGGTGTTACGATCTTATTTAGCACCGCGATTAAGTAAAAATTTTCGAAACGAGTTTCTCTGGTTTTTAATTTAAAACGTACTTGAGGCGATAAGCGAATCCTGGGTGACGTAGTTTCGCGGACTCAAATAAACGTCTAGGTTAAATTTCAGTGCGCAAAAATATTTAGGAACGTGGAACGATAATCCTGGCAAATAAATAGCGAACAGTTTGTTCTATTAGATTAAGCAGGAAAAACAACTTTTATTAATAAAATAAAATCCATAAATAAATAGAACGATATACACACACACACATATATATATATATATATATATAGCGTTTGAATCAAATTTAAATTCGAGCCTTGCTGAAATTTTCGTGTGCCTAGACGTTGCAAATTGTCTAAATTAATAAACCATTATATATATGTACATATACACGTTACGACGCTGACTCAAAAACAGAGAATAAAAAAAGAAATCATTAGCGTGACAACTCTAACTATCACCATTCACTTTCACTAGCAAGGGGTGAAACCTACTGTGACGAGAGTTTCCCATTTGGCGGCAAAAATCTGTCCTTTCTGTATAATTTGACTGACTGTTACTTGCTCTTTCTTCTCTCATGCGTCTGACTTCCGTGTCTCCCGCTGCCCCTGTCTTGTCTCTGTCTGTCCTCTGTACTGGCCGTGTCCGAAAGGAGTGGCTCCGCATGAAGACGTTGAGGTTTGCTCTGTGCTAGGAGAGTACTGGACGCTACTTCCCTCGCCTGGCCTACTTCCCACGCCCCTTCTTTTCTTCTCTCCACGGTCTCTACCGAGCCGCAGCCACCGAAGCACCTCACACCGCCGGAAGCTTCTCACTCCCGCTGCTCGGCCGCCGTGGGCGAGTGTGCGAGCCCCCGCCGCACTGGACCGCAACCATAGCTCTGGCTCACCCTCTCCAGCTCGCCCTCCCTCTGTTGCCTCACGCCGACGCCGTCGTCCGCGCGCAACCCCGGCCGCGCTGGCCTACTGCTCCGACGTTCCCTCGTTTCTTCCTCTGCTTGTCCGCGCCCCCTATGCGGCCGCGCCGTGGCCCGCTGCACCGGCGCCCCTTCTCGCTTTCTCTTCTCCGCTGCCCACAGCATGCACCTTGGCCGCGCTGCCGTGCCCCAAGGTCCCGTGCTGCTGCCGCAGCTGCCCGAGACTGGAGCACCGCCCGCGGTTCCGCGCTGGACCGTAGCCGCAGCGTCCTCAGTCGTCGAGCTCGAGTTCCGCACCGGAGCCACCGTAGCCCCCACCTCCATGCACGAGCCCCTGTGCCGCATCGTTCCTGCTGCTCCACAGCACCCGTGCGTCTCCACTTCGCTCCCCGCGCTGCCTTCCCGTCCGCGCTGGGAATCGCCGTGGCAGTGCTGCGTCGTAGTGGCCTGCTTCGCGCGTTCATGTCGCGCCGGCGCCGCTGTTGCCGGGCCGCAGCGCATCGCCGGTCCGCCCATGCCAAGCTCGAGCACCGCCGCTGCGTCTGCACCGAGCCACTGTTGCCTCTTCTGCGCCGTCTGCCGCGCCTCGCTCGGGACCATGGCCGCTCCCACCGCCCTCCGTGCGCAAGCGCGCCAAGCCGTGGAGCCGTCCCGCCCTCACCGGCCGTCGCGACCGCAGTGACTCCACTGCCGGCCAGAGCTCCTCAGCTCCTCTGCTCCGTGCGCTTCGCTCCTGGAAAAGAGAGAGCAAGGTGAGGGGGGTATATATCCAAGCAAAAGTTTTATACGGGGTTCTTTTTGCTAAATACATGACTCAAGTAAATAGTGCCAATGTCCTGTGGGTTAATTTTGAGAAAACGCAAGGCCCTTTTTGCATAAATCGCTAGTCCACAGGGCTGTCCGCGCTGCCTAGCTGCTTGGGCCACAATCAGCCTTGCGCCGCTAGGCCACGCTCGCCACGCGTGGGCCGGTGCTGCCGGTTGCTAGGCCATTCGCACCCGCGCACTGGGCTGCCCACGCCGCGCCCGCGCTGGGCCGGCCGTTGGCCGCCGCGCCTGGGCCGCTTGCCTCACCTGGGCCGGCATGCTCTCGGCTGTTGGGCCGCTCACGCCCAGTGCTCCGCCTGGGCCTGCTTGCCGCTGATCCTGGCCGAGCGGGCTGCTGGGCCAGCTAGTGGCCGCCGACCCCTTTTTCATGTTTAAGGTGTTTTCTAATTTAAAGCTGAAGTAAACTTATAAAGTTGATAATAAAATATAGAAAAAAAATCAGAAAAATATCAAACTAGTTTTGTTGAGTTCTTAAAATCATGATCTACCTGTTAGTATATTTTGTTCACATAGTTTTATAATATTCGTGGAAGCTATATAATTAATTTAAGGTACTCAATATTGTAAAATATAAATTTGTAGGAATTTCCGTGGTAAATGGGTAATAGTGTTGGATTTAAAAATTGTACAGTAGGCTCCTAGCAGCATTAGGCATTCACTGTAATTTTTGTAGCTTCGGAATAATTAGTTGCTAAATAAGATAATGATGTCCTATTGCGAATAAAGATTAAATCGATAGAATAAAATAAAGAAACGTCTTGGTTTATATAACTAAAATAATTGTGGGGAAATAAGGCCTTGTCCAACAACGTGTATATGTAGCCTAAGTACGGTTGTCGTTACAATTAGCCGTTAACTCGAGAGGCGTACGTCGTATTTTACGAGTCACAATTGCAATTGATTAATTACATCTTTGCATTGCATCACGTGCATATCATATAGGTACCATGATGAATCAACGGATCCATCGAAGCATGATTGGGAATCAGAAGGTGGTGTAATGGTATTCTCTCCAGGAGATGATGCAATGGGTTTTCGATCCGGTTGATGGTGGATGATCTGAAAGATATTAACTTTTTAATATATCTTACCCAGGCAAGCCCCGGTGCATAACGCCTACTTTCTGCAGTTTAAATTATATTTGTGCATTAAGTTTTAAGGAGTTGATTGAAACCCACTTGCATATATATATATATATATATATATATATATATATATATATATATATATATATATATATATCTTTATCCTATAAGTCTTACTAGTATGACAAGATCGTGTAGAATGCTATGCTACAGGACTTCGGTGGAAGTCGAGTGATTGCCTGTCACTCGTGAGAGAGAGGAAATATATTACTGGATTATTATCACTTGAAAGATATAAATGATGAAAAGGAAAAATGGTGACCAGGCAGGGATGTGATTTGGGTATTGGTGGGTGTAAAAGGTTGTGTCACCGTGGACTCAGAGCATAGCTTGGTTACATTGTTTTCTCTGTCTGGTCAGTTAAGGACCGATCATTGCATATGACTCTAGGCAAGTCACAGATTTATTGTCCCGAGCGCATACTTGGGTATGGGCATAGGGAAGGCTTGTTGCTCTCTTGTCGCAGATCCGGCTCTTTCTAAACCAACTTATTGGAGGCGGGGATAGTGGAGGTCCTTGCACCACATGGAGTCTGGGACTTAGGATGTGGGGGCTTGGAGTCTAAGTTTGGATGGGGACCTGGACACCTAGGATAGGAGAGTGATGGGTTAGTCCTGTTTGTGCCTGGGGTACAAACGGGACGTGTGTTTTTGGGGCACCTAGCTGGGCACATTGGTTCGTGAATCGCCGTCGAGTCGGTACGACTTGTCTTAACTCTAGCATCGTAGTAAGAACTGAAAGATGAAAGATGGAAAAAGGAAATCTGATGGCTTACCACCTGCTTGTAAGTAGCACAGGTGCTTACATAGAATGGTTAGTTAATGAACCAATGCGGCTCTTAACAAAAATCGAATATTAGGACGCACGCTTAGTAATGCTTTCCTGCAAATGCAATAAACCCACAAGCCAGATAACCTTGCATATCCTCGGAGTCTTTTCTTTTCTCCCGTTGGGTAAGTCTTGCTGAGTACAATTGAGTACTCAGGGTTTTATTCCCCCTGTTGCAGGTGATAAGGTGGAGATTTAAGCTGACCATTGTGTGTGGATTCCTCCTGGTGGACTCAGAGAGGATTTCCTTTACGCTGCGATCGTAGTTTTATTTATAACTTTCACCAAATGCTTTTATAAATGAAAGTTTTATAATCTGTTGTCATAGTTTATATATCAATACTTCATCATGTCATGATTAGATATTCATTTCCGCTGAAATTCTGATCACATGTTTATATTCCGCTGTTCAATTAAATTGTTCATAACTCTGATAATATGAATTCATTCTGCTGTTATATTAATAAATATTATACTCTGATGTTGTATTAAAAGTGATGTAAGAAATGGTTCAGAATGATGTAAGCTTTATTCTCTCATTTGTGATCCTGATGGCAAAAATGTGGATTTTCGGGTTCTTCCCTGGGGTGTGCCTAACGAAACCGAGTAATTTAGTGCTCTCCCTTGGGTGCTTAGTGTCTAATGGAAGACAAGCACTCCTGGGAGGCATTAGATTAGGCGGTTCTGCCACAATAACAAACATCACCAACATCACATATATATCATCAACAACACATATATATCACCAACACCACATATATATCACAAACGTCACATATATATCACAAACGTCACATGTCTCACAATATATCACAAAGATATTAGCTTCCTCATCCCACCGCTCCTCCTCCTACTCTCCCCCGGTGCAGCGGTGCTTGTCCTTCGGTACAAGGACGTTAGCTTCCTCATCCCACCACCCACCATCTTTGTTCAATCACCTGCAATTAAAAAGAGTAAACCAATAAGCACATAAAAACAAGAAGTACTTAGAAAGAGATGCAAAATAAACAAAATGTAATTACAAAATAAAATAGTATTACATGTATTAGAAATAATCTTCATGATTGGGATTAGCTACATCACAAGTCTCATCATCACTATCAATCATGTCGAAATAATCAACACTATTCGAATGAGCAATGTTGCCATTGTCATTGTCTAAATGTAATCGCTCAAGCATTTGTAAGTCCTTCATATTTTGCACCTCATCTCCAGCGTCCTCTTCAATAACCGTTTCATTGTCTACTTCTATTCCGATCGCTTTGGTTAAGTCTATCTCAAACCTCCCTTCTAGTCCCTCTTCTTGAAAGAACTCTCCGTCATATGTGTTTGGATCTAAGTTGTAATCTTCATCGTTTGGGACAAGCACTTT
Source organism: Miscanthus floridulus (assembly GCF_019320115.1). NCBI lineage: Eukaryota > Viridiplantae > Streptophyta > Magnoliopsida > Poales > Poaceae > Miscanthus > Miscanthus floridulus. The sequence continues at coordinate 63,928,199 of NC_089580.1, read as the reverse complement.
ACCGTGTGGCGATACCCTATACACAATATCCCAACCCTTAAGATGCCTTTTGGTTTGACACACATATGGGAGATAATAAACTTGCGTGGCTTGTTGGGCCACAATATAGACATCGTCTCCTGGTAAGACAAAATCCTGTCGAATTTTGACTAGACCAAGATTACAATATGTCCGTCTCATTGCTTCAGGATAAAACCAATGGCATTTGAATATGACGGGATTAAAAGGTTTGGAACCATGAAACTTGAGTTCATATATTTCTTCAATTCTTCCATAATACTCAACCTCATCAACGCCGGGCGTAAAAACTCTGGAACTTGTGGTTCTTCGATTGGGCCGACTCTGCTCGTAGCTTGTTTTGCGAAAGCGATATCCATTCATGTCATAACGAAAAAATGACCTGACCCTATAGGCAAAGCCATCGACAACCTGTCTCAACTCGGCACGCATAGATGCATCCCTCTGGCCCTGCAAGCTCAAGCAGGATACATCGTTATATTATTCGCACGTACGAGTAACTTAGAATGTCAAACTAAGTATGAGCTAAATTGGACGGTACCTTCCGTTTGAACCAAGAAATGAAATCAGGCATTCCATTTCCCGCACCCTGTCTAAGAAGGGTATCTAGCTGCTGCACGGTAGGATCCCTTGATTGACGCTAGAATTCATGAAAAAATTCCCTGTACCAACGAGAAACAAGGGGTTGGATGCAGAATAGTGATGGCGTATTTAACAAGTTCATTGAGAACTTACTGCATGTACAGCACCACTTCGTCAAGGTTGGTCAACACGTATAGCATGATATGGCGCCACTCTTCATGATTCAAGGTCTTGGGGGTCGATGCACTTGCGCTTCCGAGTTGCCCTCGAAAAAGGCTAAGGTTTGATTCATTTTCACCAGCATTGTAATGAGGGGTTGGATTATGCACGCTAGGGAGGTTGTCACCATAGTATGTTGTTGTGAAGTTCGCCTCTTCCTCTAGAATGTATGCCTCTACAATGGAAGCCTTGATTTTGTACTTATTTCTACATTTCTTTCGAAGAACGTTTAGACATCTCTTGATTGGATAGCACCAACGGCCCTGCACGGGCCCCCCATTCGTGTCTCATACGGGAGGTGCAAAATCAAGTGCTGCATCGGATTAAAGAAGCTGGGTGGAAAGATCTTCTCCAACTTACAGAGCAACATAGGTGCCATTCTTTCCTAGTCAGCAATCATGGTCCGAGATAACTCCTTGGCACAAAGTTGGTGAAAGAAATAGCTCAACTCTGCCAGCACTAGCCGGACATGCTCAGGGACATAACCTCGAACCATCACCAAAAGAAGCCGCTCAATCCATATGTGGTAGTCATGACTCTTTATCCCTATGACTCACATAGTAGATAAGTCCACTCCCCTCCTCAGATTAGCTGCATACCCATCAGGGAACATTAACGTCTAGATCCATTCTAGTACTTCCCTCCTTTGGGGCTTGCTCAAGACAAAATCGGCCTTAGGCCTTCTCCATGTCTTGCCATGACTAGGAGGCTTCATATGTTGGTTTGGTCTATCGCATAACGTTGCCAGATCCACTCTAGCCTTAATGTTGTCCTTTGACTTGTCATGAATGTCTATGATTGTTGCCCAAAGTGCCTCGGCGACATTCTTTTCAGTGTGCATTACATCAATGTTGTGTGGAAGGAGAAGGTCATCAAAATAGGGGAGCCGAGTCAAGCCCGACTTATGAGTCCTCATATGTTGCTCTCCATATTCCACAAAACCACCTTCTAGATTGACCATGAGACCATCTATCTGTTCATGAACCGTGGCACCAGTCATTATCGGTGGTGCAGGGTCTGTCACTACGACACCTTTCATAAAGTTCTTGATGTCTCGTCTGAATGCATGGTCAAGAGGGAGGAATTACCGATGTTTGTCGAACGATGAATATTTGCCACCCTTCTGCAACCAAATGAACCTCAAACCATCCTTGCATACTGGGCATGGGAACTTTCCATAAACACACCAGGCGCAGAATATCCCATACGCAGGAAGTCATGCAGGGAGTAGTGGTACCAAACATGCATTTTGAAGTTTTTCTTTGTAGCTCGGTCGTATGTCCATACCCCTTCCTCCCAAGCACGGACCAATTCATCAATCACAGGCTCCATGAACACACCCATATTATTCCCCGGGTGTCTAGGAATTATCAACGACAAGAATACGTTCTATCGTTGAAAGCATACGCCAGGGGGGAGATTGAGGGGGATAATGAACATGGGCCAACATGTGTATGGGGCAGCCATCATTCTATAAGGATTGAACCCACCTATTGCCAGCGCAACACGTATATTATGAGCCTCTTTAGCTTTCTCATGATGAATGCCATCAAAGTGGGTCCATGCTTCACCATCGAATGCATGTACCATCCTGTCAGGATTGTATCGTTTTCCATTTTTGTGCCATGTCATCTGTTTCACGGATTCCTCGATCATATATAGCTGTTGGATCTTGGTATGAACGGAAGGTGCCATAGGATTGTCATAGGAATATCAAGCTACCTCGTCTGGCCATCACCAGAATCTATCTCCAGGAACCTAGAAGATTTATACTTTGGATAGTACTTTGCTTCCACGTATTCTTTCCTAAATAGGACGCACCCCTTCGAGCAAGCATGTATCTGCTCATACGGCATCTTAAGTGCACGAAGGAGTTTCTGTGACTCATGCATGCTCTTTGGCAGAAGGTGACCCTCTGGAAGCAGGCTGTCAATAACTGTCAACATACCATCGAAGGCGTCTCGACCTAGGCTATACTGGGACTTTAACGCCATTATGCGTCCAATGGCATCCAGTTGAGAAACCTTTGTCTGGCCGTGAAAGGGTTTCTATGCCGCGGCAAACATGTTGTAGAACGCCTTTGCGGTTGCCTCTGGCTCCTCCTCCATACGTCCTTCAGCGAACTGTGCCTCGTGATAGTCATTTAACATGTCTGCTACCCCGGCATCAACATCATAATCCTTGACACGTGGTCTCACCACCTCCTCTCTCATACGATCGGCTTCACCATGGTAGACCCACCGGGTATAGTCTACCATAAATCCATTCTTCCAAAGGTGTTCCCCCATGACCTTCTTCGTTTGTCTTTTTCTATTTGCACATTTGTTGCAGGGATAACAAATTTTACTCGCTCCTTTAGCAGCCATGCCAAATGCCCATTCCAAGAAAGCATCAGTCTTGTCGATCCATTCATTGGTGACCTGACCCTAACTTGTGCGGCCCGTGTACATCCACTCATGGTTCTCCATCCTCTAACATATATAGCGACGAGTAATATAAACATCAATTGCATCTACACGACATTCCTACTATCTAATAGGTGAGGGTAGGTCCTAATCCCATGCGAGGATCCATAGATGAGGTTAGTTTCCATGCTCTACTCCTATCCGAGACAGAATTTTGGCAGCACCTCCCCGCTGTTCTCCAAATACACGTCCTGCTAGGGAGAGTGTGTATCCGGAGAACAAAAGGGAGATGATGCCGAAACTCTGTCTCGGATCGGAGCAGACCATGGAAACTAACCCCACCTACGCATCCGTAGGCTGTCCAAACAATGTGGACAATTCGAAACAGATACGGTTTTAGATATAGAAATATCGGCATATTTCCAACCGTATCTCTTTCGAACGGGAGACGCCTAACTGGGTTACGTGATCTACGACCATAATACGAAAAGAGGGGTTATACCTAGGATGGCGGTGGAGTCAGGCTAGCAGGGCCGTGGCGGGTCGGTGCAGTGGCGAGGCGATGCGGTGCAGGTAGACCTGTAGCGGCGAGGAAGACGATCGGGGTCACCGAGGTACTCCGGCTTCGCTCCAAAGGGCTCTTCTCTGCAAAAAAAGAAACATAAAACTATCAATACAAAATTTCTGCAGCACCTCCCCTGCACGGTGAGGTTTCCAAAACCTGCAAGAAAACCAACGACACGATGGCCGACATGCACATATATATGAACGGCACGATGGCCGACATGCACAGGATTATATAAGGAACACCTAGAGATGTAATCAGAATAAGCAAGGATCAGGGATTACAAATTCAGGATCTGTGTCCCATTACTAATACATTCCATAAGATATATTAATTTATGACAAACATCAATCCATGCATCTACAATCCATCCATGCTAAACCTTAGAGTTGCTTCGGCGGCCTCCTTTTCTTCCTCCTTCATCCTCACCTCCTCTCCTCCTCCTCCTCTCTTTCTCCTCCTCCGGCGGCGCGGTGCGGGGGGCGGCACTGGCGCGGGTGCACGGGTAGGGGCGGCACTGGCACGGGCGCGGGGCAGGCACGCGGGCAGCGGCAGCGCTGGCGCGTGTATATGTGCGGTGTGTGTGGGCCAGCCTAGCCGGCGGGGTTAAATCCCCCTTTGCCGAATGCCCCCGATCTGGCACCCGGCAAAGGTTTTTTTTTAATTTTTTTAATTCTTTGCCGAGTGCCACCTGGCCTGGCACTCGGCAAAGAGGGGTTTTTTTTTAAAAAATTCTTTGCCGAGTGCCCCCGATCTGGCACTCGGCAAAGTATTTTTTAATTTTTTAAAATTCTTGGCCGAGTACCAACCGATTTGGCACTCGATAAAGTGGGGTTTTTTAAAAAATTTTAAAAAAATCTTTGCCGAGTGCCAACCATCCTGACACTTCCAAATCATATTTTTTTCACTTTTGACCTTCAAACATGACCACGAACTTGCGGTCGAGTTGTTTTTAAATTCAATAAAAAACAAACGAAGTTTCATGGTTATGTTTCGTGAACAAGATGTTCGAAATTGGTGGTCTGTTCTTGGATACGGCCTCACATTATACTAAATAACATGAATATCATTTTTCCATTCATTTTTTCATTATTCGAATGACTAGCGGTTATAATTTGAATTATCCAAGAAAATTCAATTAAATGAAATAAATTAAAGAAATATAGAAAAAGTCTGAGAAATATGCCATATTAGAACATGGAGTACCAGGTATTGTATGAGGACTGTAGAAAAAGTGTGGAGGTCAAAAGTAAAAAATGGTTTGCCGAGTGTCAGGATAAGACACTCGGCAAAGAATTAACGGCGCCTGCCGGCCGTTAACGGAGGCGGCCCTTTGCCGAGTGTCTTATCCTGACACTCGACAAACCACCTCTTTACCGAGTGTTATTGTTTGTCGAGTGCTCAGCACTCGACAAACAACCTCTTTGCCGAGTGCCATTTGTTTGCTGAGTGCTTTCTCTCTGGCACTCGGCAAACAGCCGCTTTGCCGAGTGCCCGATAAAAAGCACTCGGTAAAGTCTGGGATACTCGGCAAAGAAGCCGTCTCCGGTAGGGAAAACGGTAGCGGGATAAACGGTAATACAAAAACGAATAAATACGATCGGAAAATAGATGGAAACGAACGATAAGCAAAAACTTAAGCCGGGATTGCACGCCCCATATGATAGCTCAAATATAGAAACCAAGGTGCATTAGTAAATAGATAATACACAAATATTATTACATTGTTTCTTTGCTGTCATAAGTACTCCAGGCAGCAAGCTGATCACTGAATCAAGGCAAACCAGTTCTTCTGATTGATTGATGTTTCTGCTATGGTCGAATAACGAATACCGTCAGACATTACTTAGTAGCAAAATTTGTTCAGGTCGTGCCTATACTGAACCGGTTACTCGAATGCTTGAAAGTTTAGAACTTCATATTAATAATAATCGATATGAAAACACATAATCAAATGCGGAGCGGTCTCCAATCAATAACTTTCTAACAGCAATTTGTACAAATTAGCAGTTGGACACTGTATGGCTGGCTACAGTGCAAACTACGCTAGGCCTACGATGGTTCTGGCGTGCGCGAGCACATCGACGTTCATGAAGAAGTGATTCAGCATTGCCATTGCCAGGTGCACGTCAGTGGTGAGCAGGCTGTCGGAGCCGACGCAGTGCGCGCGGGCGGCGCTACGCTCCACGCCGAGCGCGGTGACCACCTGCTCTAGCCACCACGGTCTCCTCGTCCTCCAGCCTGCAACATCAGCCGGTCCGAGGGTGCGGTTGCCAGCGTCTGGCACCAGAGGATTGGAGGAAGAGAAAGAGGGCGGCGGGCGGGGGAGGCCGCGTCGCCGTTAGGGATGATGAGGGTGCGAGTGTGGTGTTGTGTCATGGGCTAAGTTGGGCCAGCTCTATGGATGAACTGAGCTCTTAGCAGGCCTATCCCGGACTTAATAAAAACGGGATGCAAAACGGGATATCCCGGTCAAAAATGGGATACCACAAATACGAACGGACAAACGCTCTACTGTTTTCGGTCCCGGTCCCGTTTCACTCCGTCCCGTTTTTGTCCCGTTTCCGTTTATCTTTGAAAAAACGAAAACAAACGGGAAAAAACGGTATACGGTTGCGGACGGCCCGTTCGTTTTCATCCTTACTTGTAGTCCTGCCACAGCTCCTGCACGCACGTCCCCAGGATCTGCACGAAGTAATCGTCGCTGTACCCGTTCTTCAGCTTGGCGTTGAGCACCGCGACGAAGCCCGGCCGGAGCGAGTCGCAGTAGTCCAGGAACCTCGCCGTGACGTCGTAGCCTTTGTCCCAGCTGCTCCCCTGCCCGGGCTGCACCCAGTGCGCCGGCGCGTACCCGGCCCGCAGCCGGACGAAGTCGGTGATCCCCTCGTAGATCCACCAGTACACGTCGTAGTCCTGCAGCCCCCACTGCCACACGTGTGCCGTCTCGTGGTACAGCACCCCGGTTACCCGCACGCTCGCGTGCGCACACGCACGAATGCCCCGGAAAAAAGAGGCCACGCGTGTGGACGGGTGGAAGAACAAATTAATTGTAGGTAATTGTACCTGTCTTGACGTCGCCGGTGTAGTTGTTGACGTAGCCGGCGTTGAGCACGATGGTGCTGCCGGCGGTGTAGGCGATGCCGTCCATGGCATTCACCACGAGGGTGACGTTGTCGACGGGCCGGCGGTCCACGGTAGAGGTGGGACTTGGGCCGGGCCGTGCTGGTACGGCATGGCCCGCTCGTACTTCATGCCGTTTCGGGTCATTCCCTCTAGACACGGGAGGCACGTCGGGCCGTGCTGACATTGCACGGTGAATCTTTTGATTGGCCCAAACACGGCCCGTGGCATGCAGGCACGTCTTCGTGTCGTGCCGGTCCAAGCATGGCCCTTAAAATATCTCTACTAGTTTTCTTTTTCCACTCGTGATATCAAATATATATATCTTGCCTGTACAATTTTAATGAAAGTTTTAATGATTTTCACAATCTATTCAAGAGTCAGATGTGAGATACTATAGTAAATGCTAGAAAATTGTATTGTATAGTTGTAGAAATGTCTACGTGCTATTTTTGTACCGTGCCGGCCCAAACACGGCCCAAAATGCGGGCCGGGCCATGTAGCCCGCCGTGCCGAGATCCTAGACACGGCACGGCCTTTGTGTTCGTGTCGTGCCGGCACGGCCCAAAATATTTCATGTGTCGTGCCGTGCTTCGGGTCGTGTCAAAAGACCGTGCCTTGACCCACCCTCAAACAGCACTTCCCAAGTCCTAGCTCTAGTCCGCGGGGCTCGTCTGGTTGAACACCGCCCAGATGAAGCAGGAGGCGTCGGCGAGGACCTGCGCCGCGTAGCTCACGCCGTAGTCCCGGTCGAAGCGCTGCCCGCCGGGGGTCGTCGTCGCGTTGTTTATCACCTCGAACGTGACGGCGCCGGCCAGGAGGAGTCGAGAAGCTATGCCCACTGCGGCGAGCTTCATCTTGTGCTAACGCCTCGTGGTAGGCTAGTAGCGTGCAGCGCACGTGCTTTAATTTGTGAGCGAACGAGAGGTGGTCAGGGTCAAATTTATAGGCAAGTCAGATCATATTTTGATCTGCTTGCCAGAGCTTGGTATACGGTGTATCTTATTTTGTATCAAGCTTTGCATTGGCTCGGCGCCAACACAGCAGCTGAAGAACTGCTGTGTACCACACAAGAGTCCTAGCATGCTCTACCGTACGCAGCCGACTGATCGTCATTAATTACCTCCTTGGTTTGTCAGTAGTATATATCTTCATTTGTAACATGTGTATAAGAAACGCGACAGTGCTTACAAATGTCACGCTGTCCTGGATTTGTTGCGTTCCTCTTGCCGGCAATGCACCCCGTGAATGTGTAAGCTACAAGAGGCTAAGAACAACTATAAATAATAAGATAATATAAGCGGGTTATAGATTGCTACATATAGGTTAACATGTTTGTGCTGAGTGAAGAGGGAGATGGCAAGAAAAGTGGCCTGCCAATCTACATCTACCTATAGCATGGATTCTACCAAGCTGGTGAAAGAATGAGAGAATAGAGGTGCGCTAGGAACGAATCTAACTATAACATGGATTTAAATACTAAATGGATAATCTGTATACAAATTTGGAATTTTATCTGTACCATACCCGAATCCGACTATGAACTTGAATTCCTGATACATATGTGTACGTGATATATCAATATCCGACACATCCTACACTACCCATATCTGACTCCGAATTTTATAAAGAAACTACTGCCCCCCATAATATTCATTCGTATTTGGTCCGATTTCATCCCTAGTGCCAGGTATTAACATCCTAACGTGCTCTGGAGCGCGTCGGTTGGCTAGCCAAGCATTGTGAGCATATTAAGACATGTTGAAGGTAGTGGCTCATCCTGAAGCAAGATAAACTATTATGGTAAAATAGGGACCATGCGGTGGAGAAGGGTGGTGACACTGAGGCTTTCTTGTCATTAAAGAGAGCATCCAGAAATCCACATTGCTCACATGGAGAGTGCAAGAAGACATGTGGACAAGAGGGTGGTGAAGATGGCCGTGGCGGAACCAGGGGGCCAGCAGGGGCCGTGCCCCCCAGCACAGTAGATTTTTTTATATATCCCTATAAATATTTTTTTTACAGCACAAAAATACAAAAAATCATCCATTTTGTTATCATATATGTTGCGACTTTTTGTTACAAATACTAACTACATATGTGAGAACACTGAAAAAGTTGTTGAGACATACAATTATGTATATATTTATCATGCTTAAAGATGCCATCTTATTTGTCCGACCCCCTTAATCAAAGTTGCTGATTTCGCCACTGGAAGATGGCATGACCGAGTCAAGGAGGAGGATGATGGTGTCGTGGCACTTGGTGTCGTACATGCGTCAATATTAGGGATGATGAAGGTGGCATCAATCAAGTCAAGAAGTAATGCAAATGAGTCAAACCTTGGTAGAGGTCATACACTCATCAACATTGGTGAGTCATACTTGTGGGGTGTGTGGGAGTTTGTTGGTTTGATCCTTAAAACCAAGTATGGAGGTTTGGGCCTCACAACCATAGACAGAGGTTTGACCACTTTGGGCCTCAAAACTAGGGTGTTAAGTCTAAGGATGCATGGCATCATCACGAAGCTTGCGTTGAGGCTAAGCAAGTCAGAAAGACTCCAGGCCTGTCTGATGCATTTAAAAAAATTGGACAGGTTTACTCCTAGGGGTATTTGGGTTGAGTACATAATGTAAGTGTATTTGGGAAAATAGCGTGCCCCGTGTGGTGCACAACTTTGGGATTATTGTCTCATTTGAGTGGTTGAGAGTTTTTCTTAGGGTTAGAGGGAGAGAGAGAGAGAGAGAGAGAGAGAGAGAGAGGAAAGGCTATTTGTTTTTCAAGCTTTTTGTCATCTAAAATTTTTGTTATTAGGAGTGGCTTGTATCCCAACGTCTTGAGATAACCCAAGTATATGTGATATCAGGCCTAATTTAAATTTGGCCCATAGTGGCCTGTATGTTGAAGTGATATTGTGGGAAGGTTTATTGCCACCTTAGTAATTGATGGAGGCTTCTAGAGACTGTATTAACGTCCTCAAGTTAACCCTTTTATGTGAAGCTAGCATAAAAAGTAATTGTGTTGGTGATAGTGTGTGGTTCACTCAGAATGCAAAGTGGATATGAGCCATTGGGTATTACATTATCAATCTTGTGCAAGTTTGTTCCTCTCTCCAAATATAAAATTTATGTTTCTCAAGACTTTTGGAGTTGATTTTTTGGGGGATTTTTCATCTGCTGCTTTGGCTGAGCTTTGGCATGAGTGTTTTTGGGTCCTTAAAACTTGGTGAAATCATGGCTTGAAGGTCAGCACTTATATCCCAAGTTTCTCCCTCCAAAACCCCTCTTTTTTCAGTACAAGCTAATACCCTTTATATATTTTTTTCAGTACAAGCTAATACAAATTAATGTCGACGCATGGTTTATTGATTATCTGAACTGATAATGGATCAATAATAATAAGCAGCAGCAGCAGCAGCAGCACCCTGCGCTGATAAAGATCCATCGATCGCGTCGCACTAGCTGACTAGCACTTGTAGCCACCAACACACATCAGCCTCCGTACTTGGCCTTGTAATCCTGCCACAGCCGCTGCACATTCTTCCCAAGAATCTGCGCGAAGAAATCGTCGGAGTAGCCGTCCTTCATCTTGGCGTTGAGCAGCGCGACGAAGCCCGGCTTCAGCGAGTCGCAGTAGTCCAGAAACCTCGCCGTGATGTCGTACCCCTGATCCCACCGGTCTCCCTGCCCCGGCTTCACCCAGTGCCCCGGCGCGTACCCCGCCTTCAGCCGGACGTAGTCGGCGATGCCCTCGATGAGGCCGCCGTTCGCCTGCCCCTGCCCGTTCCACTGCCACACGTGCGTTACCTCGTGGTACAGCACCCCAGTCGCCTGATGAAACATTCATTCATATTCATGTTGTGTTTTTCCTTTTTGAAAAGTTTAGTAAGCTTTGTCCACACGACAGATTAGCCGACGCCGATGTTGTTACCTCTGTCTTGACGTCACCGGAGTAGCCGCCGACGTACTGGGCACTGAGGTGGATGCCGTTGCCGCTGGTGAAGGCGACGCCGCCGATGTCCTCGACGACGAGGGTGATGGAGCTGACGGGCTTGCGGCTGCCGGGGCTGGGCTGGTTGAAGGTCTTCCAGCAGAAGGAGGAGGCGTCCGAGAGCACTCGCCTCGAATACCTGACGCCGACGTCCCGGCCGAACCGCTTGCCGCCCGCCGTGCTCGACGCGGCGTTCGTCGCGCTGAACGTGACCACGCCGGCCCTGGCTGCCACGCCGCCGGCCAGGAGATGAGAAGAAGCGAGCGCTACTACGACGACGGCGGCACGACTCATCGTCATCATCTCGCTTGAAAGTGTAGGCGGCGCCATGGAACGAACGGGATGGTGTGATGAGGGTTTAAATAGGCGGGCAACCTGGCAAGATAGATGACGTGCGTGGCGTCACCAAGGTTTGTTGGGTGTGCGTGTGAGGCATTATTTTGGTTGACTCGAGGACCTGGAGCTGGAGTCAAGCATTAGCTCGGGGGTTGTTTAGTTCCCACAAATTCCAGAATTTGGCACTATGCAAAAAGAAGATTCCCCGTCACATCAAACTTGCGGTACATGCATGGAGTATTAAATGTTGACGAAATCAAAAACTAATTGCACAGTTTGGTTGTACTTTGCGAGATGAACGTTTTGAGCCTAATTAGTCAACAATTAGACAATTATTACCAAATAAAAACGAAACGCTACAGTAGCGTACAGTTCCACCCGAATCCGGCGGCGCCGAATCCGGTGGCCAACTAAACGAGGCCTCGGTTGGGAAATTTGACGAATGGGTACGCAGCTGAATGCTGGTTCGCTGTTCCCGTTCTGCCTCCACGTACGTCAACGAAGATAGGTTCACGACGACGCCACGTCCCGCGCCTGCACGTCCGGTTTGCTCTGCGTTAGTGCTGGCTGGTGCCTGCGTAGTGGTGTTCGTCAAAAGCTGTGGAAAAGAAGGCGCGCGCGGGATACGGCGGATCGCAGTGTAATAAGGTTGTCAATTTAGATAAGATCTTAGCTTAATTATAAAATTGTAAAAATAAAAGTCGAAAAAATAGTAAAATCAAATTCCTCAGTTAAGATCGTAAAGACCAAAACGGGCTTGCTAGCGCCGCACGTCCGGACTTGAAGTCCATTTCCCTCGTCGTTTCACGTGCCCACACGGGCCTGCGCCGCCCCCAACGTCATCAGCATCGAGAAGAGAGGGCGGGGGCGGTGGATGCTCAGCTGGCGTCGGGAGCAGGAGGAGACATCAAGGCAATGCAGCAGAAGGCGAGAAGTGAGATGCAGAACCTGATCTACTTTTAAAACATACAGATACAATATTTACAACATATGTTTGAAGATAGATGAAATATTTGAAACGTGCATATGAAACACCTGCAAAAACACCTAAAAATACTTGAATCATTGTAAAATATACGCAACATCCATATAAAACACTTCCAACATATGTGTGAAACATATAAAATATCCAAATAAACACACTTGCAACATACGTCTAGAATGAAACATCCAAATAAACACACATGCAATATACGTCTAAAAAACAGATGAAATATTGAGAACAAAATCTTACAACATACGTATACAATCAGTGCAACAAATGCGATATCCTGATCTACTTTTGCAACATCTATATGGAACACTTGCAACATACCTATAAAACATCTGAAGCACTTGAAACATAAGACTTACAACATGTGTTTTTTTACCTTCCTTTAGTACGACCCAGCGCAGAGCGAGGGTGGCCGGTTCCGGCCAGCCGACAGCCGAGGATGGTGCGCGGCATGGCAGCGGCAGCTACGCCTACGCCTGGCCTGGGCCCGGCTAGCGACGACCCTCTCTCCTGGCCGCTTGGCCTAGGCGCGGCGGAGGACGGAGCACGACATGGCAGGCAACGAAGGCACGGCGGGGGACGGAGGCGCCGCGGGAGATGGGAGGCGCCATGGAGGATAGTGGTGGTAGCGCGCCAAAGTGGGCCGCAGTGTGGGATGGAGGTGCCGCGGCGGAGCGGGGCGGCCGGCCTGCCTCACGATGGACGAACGTGGAGCGGGAAGACAAGCACGGAGTAAGGAAGAATCGATTGTTTTTGTCCGGACATACGGACGCCCAAGTCTGAGCATTAACGATACCAAAATCATATAAATTTTAGAGTAAAATGCACCCTGGGTACTTAAACTATTGGGGCATTACCATCTAGGTACTCGAACTGAAAAAGTTACCACCTGGGTACTTAAACTATGGGGGCATCACCATCTGAGTACTCGAACTAAAAAACCTGCCACTTGGGTACTTAAACTATTGGGCCATTACCATCTGGGTACCGTCGCCGCCGCTGTAGAGTGACCAGGAGCGCGGGAAAATGAATTTTGATTCTTTTTCTTTTTCTAAAAATGGATGAATAGTGCTGAAATTTGTTATTTTTAAAAAAATAATTAGAGCTCCAAACATTCTAAAAAATTCTATGTAGCCTCTATATGATGTACTCTACCTAGGAAAAATATGAAACTTGGAAAATGAATAGTTTTTGTATGTTTAAAAATTACCTCTTTTAATTAATAAATGAACTTCCATAAATTTTATAATTAAAATAAATAAATGTCCAAAAAGAGGCGGCCTACCTGTGCTCGCCTGCTCGCTCGCACACAGTTAGGCCGCCTCTTTTTGACATTTATTTATTTTAATTATAAAATTTATGAAAGTTCATTTATTAATTAAAAGAGATAATTTTTAAACATAAAAAACTATTCATTTTCCAAGTTTCATATTTTTCCTAGGTAGAGTACATCATATAGAGGCTATATAAAAATTTTTAGAATGTTTGGAGCTCTAATTATTTTTTTACAAAAATAACAAATTCCAGCACTATTCATCCATTTTCAGAAAAAGAAACAGAATCAAAATTCATTTTTCCGCGTTCCTGGTCACTCTGCAGCGGCGGCGACGGTACCCAGATGGTAATGGCCCAATAGTTTAAGTACCCAAGTGGGAGGTTTTTTAGTTCGAGTACCCAGATGGTAATGCTCCCATAGTTTAAGTATCTAGTGGTAGCTTTTTCAGTTCGAGTATCTAGATGGTAATGCCCCAATAAATACCCAGGGTGCATTTTACTCTCAATTTTAATAACTGAGTACTAGTGTACTACTAGTGTCCTGACATGATCAACAACCACCTTATTTAATTCCGTGACATCATGCTAGATCATTGACGTGTTGACCATGCCGTGCCGTTGCTGTTGTGTGATAGGCTCGTACGGGTTTATGATCAGGGACAACCGGACATGGACACCTTCGGATCCTTTGCTTTGCTAGAGCTCGTGTCCTTGATGAGCAATACAGTTGTAATAGTACATGTAGTTGGATTAGCTAGCTGCAACGATGCTCATGAAAGCAAGCCTTTTGCTTTCTTTCCTGAGTAAGTCAATTTAGTTAGGGCGCGTTTAGATCAAAAAAATTTTGGGTTTCGGGTACTGTAGCACTTTCGTTTGTATTTGACAATTAGTGCCTAATTATGGACTAATTAGGTTCGAAAGTTTCGTCTCGTGATTTCTCACCCAACTGTGTAATTAGTTTTTTTTTTCCGTCTACATTTAGTACTCCATGCATGTGCCGCAAGATTCGATGCGTAAAATTTTTTGGATTTTGGGGGAACTAAACGGGGCCTTAGCCTTACCAGGGAAGTTGGTGCGAGTATGAAGGGCAGGCTAACCAAAGGAGCCCTAAAATCTGGAATACCAAAGCAACACATGATGGCCAATACGATGAGATCAACAGCACCGAATATTTCAATTCGGAAAACTCTGGTGGGGGATAAACTCAATGAATGGGAAGACTTAGTACTCCCTCAATTCCAAATTATAAGGTATGCCAACTTTCTTGCAAAGTCAAAGCATCTCAAGTTTAAACAAAATTATAGAGATAATTACAAAGAGTTATGACATCAATTAGGTATACTATGAAAATATAATTACTAAAGAATCAGTTATTTGGTATCATAAATATTATTATTCTGTTCTACAAATTTGATCAAACTTGAAATGTTTTGACTCTCCAAGAAAGTTTTAATGTCATGGAGGGAGTAGCTAAGATCAATCATATCAGTTTAACTAATGAGATGGATCTATTTATTTGGAAATTACATAACAATGGTCATTTTACAGTCCGCTCTATGTATCTTTACATAATGAATCAGAATATGTCTTCCTCATAAATTGATTTGGAAGTTAAAAGTTTCTCTAAAACTTAATATTTTCCTATGGTATCTCCAGCAGGGGGTTATTTTAACAAAGGATAACCTAACTAAGAGGAATTGGAAAGGTAGTCAAAAGTGTTGTTTCTGTAACTGTAACAAAACTATTAAACATCTTTTCTTTGATTGTCATCATGCCAAGGCAATCTGGAGGACTGTCTCTACTAGTATAGTGCCCGTGCAAACGCCGCGGTTTCATTCAGGGATATACAAAAAAACAACCGTCATATATTGGAAAAATGAAATGGAAAGAAACAGTTCATTTTTAGAGAAATATATAGAATAAATCATGACTTGAGCACGGTACATATATTTAATAAAGCATATAATATAATTCCTATGCATCACAAGGGCAATAACCGTTCCTCTCCATATTAATAATTTTCAGATTATAGAACCTGCCAAAACTAAAATTACCACTCTGCAGTGTGCACTGCAGTTTGCTAGGAAGACAACATAGGAAAAATTGCAATATTTCCAAAACCTTTTCAGTTCACCAATCCATCAACACAATTTTGGAAAGACAAATGTTGCTAGTACACAGCAGCTCAAGCGGCACATCGCCATGGCTAAATGTGCAGATTCCACCGAAGCCATGGGAGCGAGACAAAGACAGAAGGGTACATGAACTGACCAGCAGTACACTCGGCGACGTGAGGACTGAGGAACCACTGGCAGTCCACTTGGCAGCTTCATGGTTTTCCACCCGTCCACCCGCAGTGAGGCATCGTCATTGTTCTGCTCCTCTGTCCAATCCAATATGCAGCTATGAAGCTGCAATAGTTGCAAAAAGTTACAGAAGAAGGCGGCAAATCCTTACCAACTTGTTGCAGGAAACGAAGCAACAATTCAAGAAAAAAAGAAAAAGCAACGAAACGCATCCCAACCTAAGACAAAGCATCCAGAACCATATAGTAGATTGAGGAAGAGTATTGATCTAGTAGATTAGAGAAGAGTATTGATCTAGTACACGAATGGAACAACGAACAAAGGAAGCTATTGCAAAGACAAGCGAACAAAAATCTTACTGGACAAAGACAAATACCAATGCAATGCAATAAAAAAGGGAGGTGTCCTTTAACATCTCATACTGGAATTAACGCTAATGCAGTCAGGAACAAAAAAAAAACATTGGAACTTCTCATACTACAAGTAGATGAACCAATGCACCAAAATGTTCGATTTTGGGATCTATCCCGAAATCCTTTTTCATTCTGTAAAATATCTCTAAACCCTCTGAGACCAACCCAGCATGTCTGCAAGCAGTCAGCATGCCAAGTACACTAAGATCATCCACTGCAACCCTTTCTGCGCGCACGGTCCACACCAGCACCACCTTGCTTCCCATACCCAGGGCCGTCTCAACAATTTTCAGGGCCCTTGGGCAAGGAAGACACTAAAGGCCTGGCAATCTAATATTTTAATATGACGATCGAAGAATGTAGTACTATTAATAAGCTAAAAGAAAGTTAACTTGCAACATATATTTAGTTCATGAAAAAAACGACAGTACATCGAAGAAGCTAAAAGAACAGTAAAATAACTATTATGATTATTACCTCAAATAAAACTATAGCGCTTCAGTGCTTTGTAAAAAACAGCCTTTGGGTATTTCTTGATGCAAAATCTTCAAGAATAGTATCGGGATCAATTTTTTTCCTATTCTGAGCACCAGATAACTGTTTCTTAGGCAACATCTAACATGACCCTATCACGGTAATCTGGAATGACTAATTTTAGAACAAATTACCTGCGACCTACGGCCTACAGGCCTCTCGGTTCTTGTCCATATGTGGCTTGATGAATCAAAAAATTTAGAACAAATTACCTGCAAATTGAAGTAATCAGATCAAACAGACTGCCACTGCAGGACGCCAGGCCCTAACTGAACTGAAATCACTTACCTGAGTTACCGTCTTCAACCTTCAGGTTTCATTCCGCTGCGTTAGCTGCTCGCTGCCGCCGGCTGGAACGCCCGCAGGCCGCGGCAGCACGCCGTCACCGCGTCAAGCGAAGTCCTAGCTAGCCCCCTCCTCACGAACCACGAGTCCGGCCCTGCAGCCAGGCGCGCAGCCGCAGGCCTTGAGGACAGCGGGGAACGTGTAGGCGTCAGGCTGCACGCCGCAACGGCGCATCCGCGTGAAATAGAGCGGCGCGGCGCGGGGGTGCGCGACGGCGTGGAGGCAGACGGCGGTGTTCCAGGGAAATGGGTCGCGGGCGGCGGGCTCCGGGAGGGGCTTGAAGATGGCGTCCGCGATCGCGGCGGCGAGGAGGAGGAGGTTGGAGAGGCGCAGCGGGGAAGCGGCGAGGTCCTCCCCAGTGGCGAATCTGGATTTTGCTCTAGCACCGAGCGCCGCGTCACCCCACCGGAGCTGCACTCCTTTTGCCCCCGCCGCCATCGCGTTGCCGATCTGGAAGAGAGAGGAGGGTGATGGGGAGAAGAGGTATCGGTACCGTGAGGGGAGAAGAGATTCCAGGCTTCGATCGGTCCTTCTCGTACGTTTCCTTTCCGTGGGAGGTCCGCGGGAGGGCGACGGACGACAGCGACACTGGACATGAGTCGTTGGATTTGGCTTGAGTAAGCAGAGAATGCCCGAAAGATGATCTGCATCTCCATCTTGTTCCTCCATGTAATATTGTAATCGTCGTGTGCGGACACGCTGGCGGGAAGTTCTCTGCCATTTTCTAAAAAAAAAAAACACACATCGTTGCTCCAGCTCAATACCACCATATATACCCATACCTTATAATATCAATCTTTCTTTAATTATTTGATCCTTTAATTTATTTCCTTTATTTATTTATTTTCCACACACTGTGCAGACATCAACAAGACATTATTTTCAACAATATCAGTACTAGTAGCAACACTACCCTGAGCTGATGATCAAACACCTTATTCAATTCTGTCATATTCAGTTTCATATTAGGGATGTTTGTTTCCACGGACTAAATTTTAGTCCATATCATATCGGACGTTCGGATGTTAATTAGGAGGACTAAACATGAGTTAATTATAAAACTAATTACACAGATGGAGACTAATTTACGAGACGAATTTATTAAGCCTAATTAATCCATCATTAGCACATATTTATTGTAGCACCACATTGTCAAATCATGGACTCATTAGGCTTAAAAAATTCATCTCACAAATTAGTCAGAATCTGTGTAATTAGTTATTTTTTAGTCTATATTTAATACTTCATACATGTGTGTAGACATCCGATGGAACAATGACTAAAATTCAGTGTAAGGAACCAAACATGAAGCACTCTGACGTTGACGTCTTGACTTCCCACCACCTATTTGCATCAGCCCCCGTACTTAGCCTTGTAGTCATGCCACAGCTGTTGCACGGTGTTCCCCAGGATCTGAGCGAAGAAATCGTCGGTGTAGCGTGATGACGAAACAAAGGCGTCGGGACTAATACTAAGGTATCCGAAGAGGATGAGCTAATAACCATCGACGGTTGATTCATCCGAACGGTCAGGAGCGCAACTACACCTCTTGCTGGGCTCCGCCTCGTCTGACCACTGAGGCCAGGGGCTCCGCCTCGTCCGATCCCCGAGGGTTGGCTCCACCTCAGTGGACACTAAGGCTGCGGGCTCCTCCTCGCCCGACCCTTGGGGTGGGCTCCGCCTTAGCTGACTCTCGAGGGTAGGTTCCGCCTCATCCGACGTCTGGGGGCCAACTCCATCTCGTCCGACGTCTGAGGGCTGGCTCCGCTTCGGCTAACTCCTAGGGGTAGGCTCCACCTCAGCTGACTCCCGAAGGTAGGCTCCGCCTCAACCGTCCCCTGAGGGCCGGCTTCGCCTCGCCCGATCCCTCGAATACGGTTCCTAACAGAAGCTCACGTCGTCGCCAACCACTACGGGCCAGAGAGTACCACTCAAGGTCAAACTTCTAGCATTGTGCAGGGAGCGGTCACGTCTCAGCATGACCCATCCCCACGACATGTCATTCCAGGGAACTCACATCGCCCATAGTGACGAACGCGTGGTCACTGTGCTGCCAACTCTCTACCTGACCACCGTCCAACGTCAGTCAAACCGGCGTCAGTTGACTGGCACTGTACCACTAGCCCCCCGCATGGCTTTTTGTTAGGAGACCTTCTGACCATTCCGTCCGCTCGGATGGGACGGAAGACACGAATAACGCACGACGCCCGCATGTAAGCTGCAGCGGCCAATAGGACCCCCGGTACGACGCCACTGCCACCATGATCTATAGGGTCAGCGGGACCCACGCAAAGAGGAGAATGGCGCACCTCCGGAAGCCTTGTTTCTCTTTCCTTTTTTCTCCTCCCTTCGGTGGTAAAAAACCCCTGCTTCCCCTTGACCTATAAAAGGGAAAGCAGGGCGTCCCACCGAGGGGATTGATTCATCTAACAAACACACCGCATCACACCAGAGACTTGGGAGCTATCTCCCTCTCTCACCAGTTTGTAACCCCCTACTACAAACTTAGTGCTAGTAACACGAGAAGCTCGAAACTGGACGTAGGGACATTTAGCCTGAACCAGTATAATCCTTGTGTTATTTTAGCACACCATCCGGGTCAGACGCACATTATACAAATTTACTAGCCAGTGCTTACTTGAAACACCGACAGTTGGCATGCCAGATAGGGGCGTTTTTGCACGTCTCGACATCAACACCGGGCCTCGGATGGCTAATCGCAACGTTAGCTGGGTCCTGGGCGCGCACGTGCATTTCGGGAACCTAGACTTCGTCATTACGATAGAGGGAGAGTTGGTGTGGTCTTCCGCTGCCACACAACTCCTCTTCACCGGCCTCGACTCAATCGCCGAGGCGCCCGAGGAGCTACAGGTACCTACAACAAAGGTCCGCGCCCCCGAAAGCAACCAGCCCCTTAGCCTCGACTACGAAAGGCTGCGCACCACGGGATCGGTGCACGAGCGTCTCGAGCTCCACCGCGACACGCGTGACACCCCCAATGCTCATAGACGCGAAGCGCCCTCAGAACAACCCGACGAGGACGTACCGGTCCATCAGGCCCAACAGGGCGGTGAGCCGCACACCGTGGTTCCAGTACATAAGCGTCTCAGCCTCCACCGCGACGCCCGCTACACCCTCAATGCCCGCAGGCGTGCCTACGGCGATGCAAAGGAAGAGGCTAGCTGTGGCTACCATCCACGTCATGGTGGACGCTATGACAACGGTGAGGATCGAAGCCCGAGCCCCAACTTGATGGGACCTTAGGCCTTTGACTAACACACCCTCAAGGGCAAGGTAAAGCGGGATGAGGATGCTGATGAAGGCGCCTCTAAGCCTCCCAACAAAAGGAAGAACAAGCGGTGGCACGGGAGCTCGCTAGCGGCCAACGTCGACTACACGGGGGGCCGAAAGTCTGCGAAGGGCACCCCAGGCTACTTCGAGAAGCTGCTTGAAGGGCCACGCTCAAACCATGCTTTCCCCGTCAAGCACCTATATAAGGAATGCATTCTCTTGAAGCGGTTCTTGTCCGAAAGCTCTAACAAGGGGAGCATAGGACGGAGCCTAGCTAGATGAAGTGCGCAACATCGCCCTCCTTCGCTCGGCCAAGTATGCAAGGACCACCACAAGCTCTCCCCACCGTAGGAAGGACTACACGTCGTCACGGAGATGCTCTGGCTAGGTGCCTACAAGCTCAAAACCATCAACGGCGAGGTCTTCGTCAAATGTCAGGAACATTGAGAAGCTATGTTACTTTTACCCTTAATGAACGCATATTTTCTCTTATTATTAGTTTCGCTGTCGAAATCCCCGATCTTTTGTGACACCCAACCCCGGCAAACGGCGGGGGGATGGGCCTCACTCGGGGACTAATAAGGATATATCTATCTGGTAGATAATCTCTACGTTCGACCCTTTCTCACGATTAAGACCCAGAAGCAGAGTTTGCGAAAATAGACCCTGAGTAAAACTAGTCGGACCGCGAGAAACCTACGCCCCAGCGGCTATGGCGCCTTGGCTCACCAGCGTAGTCAGAGTTTCTTTTCCATACCCTGGGCTTTTTTGGGCCTTAGGCATGGAAAGGGCCGGTACACTTTAAAAATCTATCTGCCTAGCAAATATTCTCAATGCCTAACCCCCTTTCACATTAAAATTGAGGAGCTAGGTTTACGGGAACAGGCTCTAAGTATAACCGGTCGAGCTTCAGGAAACCTACGCCCTAGTGGCTACAACGCCTCTTCTCACCAGCGTGATCAGAACTGGCTCTCCCGCATCCTGAGCTTTTATGGCCTTAACGACAAAAAGGGTCTGAATGCACTAACCTTTTTATACAAAAAGGGGAGAAGAACTAAAAAGTTGTTTGCTATAACGAAATTTAAGAGCTTGTCCATTTATCACGAGTTCGTCGCCTGGTTTATCTACCTAAACTGAATTCTCACGTAGGTAGGGAGCAGTAGGATGCCCCATGCGGGTCATGCCAACCCCGTCACGAACAACGGACCCAGATCCCGCTCAATCATATCTGGTAAGAGCTTCTCGAACCCATCACTCTTATCATCAAGGTAAAACCTATGTCCAGGTCGATCGAACAGCTCTTGGAAGCTGCCAGAAGACGAGCGCATGCCTATCCAAATATTCCCCGCGAAGGATCCATCAAGCAAAGGTTCGCCTTCAAAGACTACGGGCCACCGTAGGTAAGTGGGATATGGAGCTAAAACGCTCCTACAACACATTAACGCCTAGGAGTTCGAAGGCTAGCCCACCAGTAGGTTCACAGCCGCTCTAGGGCACCCTAGAGTGAGGAAGGTTAAGGATGGGCCCGCTAGCGGCCAATACCCAAAGCGCGTGGAGCGCCTCGAGCGTCCTGACCCTCGTTATGAGTCTTGGATGATGCAAGGTCCATGGTTTTTCCTCAAAGAAAGGCATCGAACCCTCGGACCGGTCGAACGGATCCGAGAACTATATAGACCTGCCACCAAGAATCTAGAGTGAGTCACCAACTGACCTCGAACCGGGCCCCCATGAAGGGGATGTTGGGTCTCCACTTGAACAAGCCTGTTAACAACTCACCGAGCACCGTACTCCATCCAGCGAGGAAAGCACAACATGGCTTAGCCCCTTCATTCTAGCAAATGGAAGCATGTGGGACGACGATCGCAAGACGAACTGACCCCCCCGGCCAAACCCCTGCTATGCTCGGGGGCTCGGGGGCTTGGCATCTCAAAGAGACCAAAAATGCGGTAGCAGACATACGACGAGTCACCTCCGGCTATGGAAACCGAGGGTGGTGTAACACATGAAACACGACCGACCCCTACTGAGCCTCACAAGGCTCGGGGGTTCCAGCTGCCCAACCCTAAATCGGGAGACCAGGGTTCGAAGGCCGACCCGCAGAGGAACCATGGTCGCCTCACGTCAAACAAGAGCTAGGGGAGAAAACGCAGATGAACGATGCCCGCCTAGAAGAGGATAGGGTCATCTCAACCTTCTTGTTAGATCCTAGCTCCCAGCCAAACCCATAGAATCCCTATTGAGGGGGCATCTATTGGAAGATGGGTTAAGGAGCAGTGGAACATCACATGACGGCTCTACCGAGCCCATCACGAACGACGGACCTAGATTCCACTCGAACATACCCGTTAGCAAGATCACCAAATGCATCACTCAAGCCATTGAGGCAAGTAACGTTAGCTCAACCCCTATAGTTGCGAAAACCATGGATGGGGCAACAATCACAAAGTCGAGCCGACTCTTTTTCGAACCCCCGCTACGTGAGGGGGCTCGATGAAAGTTGGACTCGCAAGGAGACCGAACGTGCGGTCATAGAACGATAGCTCGAATCATAGGGAGGGAGTACGTACAAAAACAAGAGACGATTTCTCCTACTAATCTCGCTATCCTCTCCACGATCTATAGTGACACTTGACCCTAGCAATGGCAAGGGGTCGGATCTCACTCGGGGGCTAATAAGGGTATAAATACACCCTTTCTAAAACAGCCATCGTGCCCAACCTCTTCCTCATGATAAATCTAGTGGCAAGGTCTGTGGAAACAGGCGATTGAGCATCGCTGGTTGGACTATGAGAAACCTACGCCCCTGCGGCCATGCCACTCTTACTCACCAGCACGATCAGAGTTTCCCTCCTACACCTCGGGCCCTGCGGTTTTTAGCAAACGGAAGGGTCAGAACACACGAACCCCTTTCCACACATAAAAGGGAGGAAAAATAAACTTAGACAAACAAAACAAAATGATAAGTTTATGTGATAGTACAGAAGGGTCAGAGTTTGTCTGCTTATTACATGAACGATTACTCGACCTATTTGACTAACCCCTCCAAGGTTGAACTATGTCTTCCATTTTGTCCGCCAGGTCCCGCGAAAGAGAAGCCACCACCGCCTCTATCTCATCTAGCTCATCATTAGTGTAGATAGGCGTGAAGCCGACGCTCATCGTCTCTAGGTCGATGGTGTCCCCATAATGAGAACGAGCAATCACGAAGGATTGATGGACACCGGTGCGATGGGCGTCCCTCTTGAGCTGGCGCACCCGCGCCGTGATCTCAATAGCATGGGCCACAAGCAAACTGGTCCCCTCCACCGCACCACCTCTATGTAACGTCCCGCCTCTCCGAGGCCAGGCCCGCTTACATCTGGCAGCTTCTCTAGGATATAGACTGCCCTCACAGACCAACACAGGTCTTTTCTGCGCACTTTGTCCTCACTCGTGCGCACCCGGGAAGAACTTCCCGATCGGTCACCCATCGCTCTAGGCCAAGCATGCTTAACCTCGAAGTTATTTGCAAATGGGCTTCCGAAAAAGAAGTTGCAACTTATTGATGAGTATCCTATTAATCCTGTTAAGCCCTGGGCCAGGATGTTACATCCTCACCCCCTTAAGAGATCGACGTCCTCGTCGATCAATCCCAAGCCAGGAGCGTCCTCTCTTGGCCACGTCTATGTGTCCAGAGCCAGCACATGTGCCATACTGTGTGACCACGCCAGATCCACATCAGCCATGCGCACCATGCTTGCGCAACTGCGACACACGCGCCCGTGAAACCGCGAGAGTCGGCTCTGATACCATTCTGTAATGTCCCGCCTCTCTGAGGCCAGGCCCGCTTACATCTGGCAGCTTCTCTAGGATATAGACTGCCCTCACAGACCAACACAGGTCTTTTCTGTGCACTTTGTCCTCACTCGTGCACACCCGGGAAGAACTTCCTGATCGGTCACCCATCGCTCCAGGCCAAGCACGCTTAACCTCGGAGTTATTTGCAAATGGGCTTCCAGAAAAGAAGTTGCAACTTATTGATATGAGTATCCTATGAATCCTGTTAAGCCCTGGGCCAGGATGTTACATCTAGGTCATCACAGACCACTCTGAGGGTGGCGTTTAGGATACCGAGCTCATCGCTCTCCGCCTGAAGGTTCCTCCTCGCCTCAGTGAGCTCCATGGCCAGCCCGACAGAGATGCCCTCGGCCTCTAGCCTCTGAGTTGTCGCGGTTCTGAGCTCGGCCGGGAGTGAGCCAATCCTCTGCTACGCCTCGTCGAGCTCTCAGATGGCCTAGTTGCTCTCCTCATAGGTCGTACCATGCTCCGAGCAGAGCCTCTCTACGGTTTGGAGCAGCTCATCTCGCTCCTTACATAGCCGAGCGACTGCCTCAGCATCTAGACTCACCCTCTGCTCTAGGTTTGTGAGTTTCTCCTCGGCTACTAGCTTCAGCTCCCGCTCCTTCTTAGCCTCGGCTAGAAGGTCGAGGATCCATCGACGGGTCTTGGCGTCCCTCTGAAGCAGCTCATCCCACTCCCTCTTGCCTCTAGCGGCTTCCACATCATCTTGCCTCGCCCTCACCGATAGGGCCTCGAACGCCCTCTCGGTCTCGTCCTCATGTCGACGGGCCTCGGTCTCCCATAGTCGGAGACTATCCGCCTCCTCGGTAAGGGGAGTCAGCTCTGCCACCGTCTGTTGGGCAGCAATGAGCTAGGTGGTCACATCCCCATGTAGCATCATCTCTTCGACAAGGCGGTCCTAGTTCTCCTTCTGCTCGTGAAGGAACCAGGATTTCTCCCGGCTGTGAGCGATAAGAGACTGAAAAAAGATGATGGTCAGAACACAAAAATACATGAAGAAAGAAGAAGACGAGAGGCAAGGTCAAGTGAATACCCGGACAGTGGGAATGACGACTTCGCACAGGACGCCCCTAGCATGGTCCAAGGCTTTCATCGCGGCCGCAATCCCCTCGTCGAGACTCTCCCGCTCCATGCTCTCAGTGGCATCGTCAAGGGTGAAGAGTGTCGATGTTGGGTCCCACGGATTTGTCCACCAGAGCAGGGGCTCGTCCTGCATGGGCGAGTGGCTGCCTCTCGACGTCGGGGCTAGGGACAATTCCCCACCAGTCCTATCTGCCACCGCCGTGATGTCTAGGGACCCCTCGGCCGCATCCCCCTCCATCCAGCCCACGTCGGATGCCGTCACTCCGGCCGCCGGTGGCATGGATCGCACCATTGCCTTAGGCACCACCATAGTTGCATCTGGTTGTGTCTCACCTATCACAGCCGCTGGCACCTCTGCTTGCATCGGTGGGGCCTCAATCGGTGGCATCATGCCCGCCACGGTCGGTGCCACAAGCACGGGCGATAGCTCTGTCCGCCCCGTCGGTAGTGGTGGAATCACCTCCATCGTCGGCTGCTCAGTGACCTCCAAGGATGTCCCTCGAGCCCTAGCGCCCGCTTGTCCCACCGAGGGCACATGCGCCACCGTGGACGGGGCATGACCGGCCAACGACGCAGTCATACCAGTGCCGCTCCCACCTGGAATGTGTGCAACGTCAACCGACGGCTGACGCCTCACTTGAAGGGTGACACTCTTTTTTGGTGCCAGCGCCAAAAGATTACGCTGCCTCAAGACGCTGTGAGATAGAAAAGTATGAGTCATGATGAAAATAGAGAAAAACAGAGGAGTTGGTGACTTACATTGATGATGTTGGGTGGTGGATACATTTGGGGGGTGAACCCCAAGATCCCTGCTCCACCTCATCGGGGTGGGGCCGCTTTGAGCCCGCCCCTAGTTCCTAGGCAGAGTGGCTTGCCCCGCTTGCATCTTAGGGCGCGGCGGTGAGCCACCCTCCTCTGTCAGCACCACGGGTGCGGCAGGAGGCCCGCTCGCCCCTGTTAGCTTCTATGGCAGGCTGACTATTTGGCCCGTCTCCACTGGCCTCTCGGATGCACCCTCCCCTCCATGGAACGGGAAGGGCTCCAATCCCTGGACGGACGAGTGGATACCTATCAGCACATCCTCGCTCTCTAGGTCATCACGCTTGGTGTCGCTGACTACCTCATTGTCATCTTCCTCATTGTCATCGTCATCGTTATCAGTGTCCTTCCCTCACTCCTATGCCAGCAATTTCTACTGCCTTTTCTTCCTCTCGTCCTCCTTCGCCTTCCTCTACCGCTTAGTCTTGGCATGATTTGCTGCCCTCATGGACGAATCCCTTGGCAGTGGAGCCAGGAGATCCATAAGGATGAGGTCCCTTGGCTAGTCCCCCCATATCAATGTTAGTTTGAAGGGGTCGGGAGATCAATTGAAGAGGTGGCATGAGGAAAGGAAACTTACAGAGACGATGTAACCCAGTTTCGGCCACATCGGAGGGTGCCCCAGCACTAGGTACACAAAATCAAGAGGGACGCTTGCATCATCCCAAGATGGCTCAATCGCCTCCTTGATGTGTTGTGCAACTTCAGAGGGGGAGAGCGCTCCCTCGGGCAACACCATCTCGACGAATGATGCCTTAGGTGCCATTGCATATAATGGAAGCGTGCGCCTCATTAGTGGTGCCACCCTCCTCACATGGTAGGCCCCAATGATGCCTAACCCCTTTAGGCCCCTCTCCTTCAGGATACAGATGGCGACGAGGTGGTCCCTGATCTTCTTCTTGTCCTTCTCTGAGACACCCCACTTCCACGAATCCAGGGCCTCTTCGATTAAGCGCCTAGAGAACTCTGATAGGAGGTGGTAGTGTCGTTCTTGAGATAGAACTAATGCGAATGCCACCCTTTGTTGGAGGTCGACAGCCGCATCGATAGGTACTCACTGACCCGATTGTTTTGAAGGTGGATGCTGCCACATCCCATCGGCGTATTCAGCTCCTGCTTCTTCTCCCTCTTCTTCTAGAGGGTAACGATGAAGAAGTGACACCACAGATCAAAGTGGGGACTAATCCCCAGGAATCCCTCACACAGGGTGATGAACGCTGCCATGTGCTAGATTCCATTGGGATTAAGGTGCTGTAGCTCAATCTAGTAATAGTGTAGCCGAAGAAATCCATGAGTAGGTGTAGCAAACCCTCACTCATGGAAGTACGTGAATGACACCACGTAGATGGCGAGCGGCAACGGCATGTCCTCCTCGCCGAGCAGCAGCCACACGCCCATGGTCAGCGCACAGCGAAGACCGCGATGGATGAGGCCCTCCATACACTGGAACATGATGTCAAAGTGGCACCACGCATCCATTGGAAAATGGAAGCGGGTGAACATGAGCTCAACGATGGCCAAAGACACAGATGTAGGAAGCCTAGGCGATTAGCGGCGAAGGTTGCAGATGCAAAGACAAAAAGGCAAGGTAAGAAACCCTAGAGTGGGCATGAGGAAACCAACCGTCTGCCCAGATCTCCGCACCCACCATGATCTGCTATAATGTCACACCATGGGATATGCGCACGCAATCCCTATGCTTTCCCTCGAAAGACGCGCTAGACATTTTGCCGCCTCGAGCGGGCCACCACTCGTTGCGAGTAAGAGGAATACGGATCAAAAAACGCTTTTACGTCCTATTCGGGCCTAGGGGTTTGACGGTTGGCCCATCAATTGGTTCGATAGCCACGCCAAGCACACTTACGATGAGGGACGGAGGAAGATGGGCCCCGCAAGTAGCCAATACCTAGGCGCATGAGCGCCATGGACATCTTGGCCCACGATCGGGCCTCATCTAGGTTGACCTTAGCTGGATCCCCATGAACGGGATGCCTAGACCTGAATCGAGCTATCCGGCTAATGAACCACCAAAACCCATAGCCATACCCACGAAGGGTCCGACCTCAGCAAGAAGGAATCACCATTCCTAGAACATGCCCTGGGTGACAAAATAAGGCTAGGCCCCTTAGGGTGCTCCCTTTTGCAAAACCTCTAAAGGAGTATTCTACTTCTTCGTAGGCTTAGGGTACACCCACTGGGTGCGCTCGCGTGCACCCACCAGAAAGTAAAAAAACCCTCAGGTGATTCTACCTGAATCACCTGGGGGCTTAGGGGCTACTATCGGGGATCAACACTAGGGTACCCAAAAAGGAGGAGCTAATAACCATCAATGGTTGATTCATTCGAGCGATCAGGAGCGCGACTACACCTCTTGCTTGGCTCCGCCTTATCTGACCACTGAGGCCAGGGGCTTTGCCTTGTTCAACCCCCGATGGTTGGCTCCACCTCAGTGGACACTAAGGCCGTGGGCTCCTCCTCGCCCGACCCCCTAGGGTCGGCTCCACCTTAGCTGACTCCCAAGGGTTGGCTCTGCCTCGGCCAACCCCTGAGGGCAGGATCCACCTCGCCCGGTCCTTCGAATATGATTCCTAACAGAAGCTCACGTCGCCGCCAACCACTATGGGCTAGAGAGTACCACTCAGGGCTAAACTTCTAGCATCATGCAAGGAGCGGTCATGTCTCAGCATGACCTGTCCCCATGACATGTCATTTTGGGGAACTCACATCGCCCATAGTGATGGATGCGTGGTAATTGTGCTGCCAACTCCCTGCCTGACCACCGTCTAACGTCAGTCAAACCGACGTTAGTTGCCTGGCACTGTACCACTAGCCCCTTGCATGGCTTTCTATCAGGGGACCCTCTGACCATTCCGTCCACTCAAATGGGACGAAAGACATGAATAACACACGACACCCACACATAAGCTACAGCGGCCAATAGGACCCCTAGTACGATGTCGCTGCCACCATGATCTATAGGGTCAGTGGGACCCACGTGAAGAGGAGAACGGCGCACCTCCGGAAGCCTTATTTGCCTTTCATTTTTCCTCCTCCCTTTGGTGGAAAAACCCCCTGCTTCCCCTTGACCTATAAAAGGGAAAGCAGGTGTCGGCATAAAAATGCGTCGACACACGGCAAGCTAGAAGTATCTGCTTGATGGAATTGGAGATCCGCTTGGCTTCAACGCAGGGGTAACCGATCCTGCAAATATCTCCCGAGACGTGCCAGTCAATTTGACCCTACAATTGACAAAGAGAGAAAGTTTATCAGTAATTTAAGGTGGAACATGCTGGTCTTGGCCTAGATAGTTCCAAGTGTGCCGCTTCGGGGGCAGCCAGATGGGAAAATCGACTAAATGGCCAATACGCACAGAAATCGGCTATTACAGACTGTAAAGCTCATGGGTAGCGATTAATTTTATGTTGATAGGTACAATACATGTAGATATAAGGAAGATCATCAGCTAGGCAGATATTATCAGTATAAAGCATTGAGCCAATGAATCTGATGAGAAAGGATATAGCATGCGAACAAATCGACTGTCTAATACAAATGGATCTACAAACGCTCTAAATCTAATCTATTATCATCAACAGTGAGGTTCGATCGGATCGATGGCAGCTATGATGATAACAACAAACTAAAACCGAAGAATCCGCAAAAACATCTATACTTCGACAGGCTTTCCGAAAGACATGCTATGCGTGAAGGCTCAAAACGGATCGGCTGAAACAGCCGATTCGGGTGAAAAGGACTACAACGTGTGAACAATCGACTATTTTACATGGACAAACATATGGACTCATCAGACCTAACCTACTATCCCTAACAGTGGGGTTCGACCGAATTGATGCAGCCGTGATAAAGACAACAAATCAAACCTTTAAAGTAAACAAATCTATTCACGTTTAACAGAATCATGTAAACACACTATAGGCATTAACGCATAGGCGATCGACTATTTAGACAATGCAGGCATAGCAAACAGTTAAGGTCACGCCTAATCAAGAACAAATCTACTAACTAGCATCCTCCAACCTACAGTGCCATCAGTGGGGATCGACCGGATCGTTGTAGCCATAATAGCGAAGTATACACTAGATTTAACTAGCCAGCAAACCTCTTCAAGATCATACATGCCTTAACCGCATACTATACACAATCAAGATCGAAGTAAAAATAGCCGACAAAACATAACCCGTCGCTCAGAGTAAGAAATATCGTATTGTGACAAAGCGAATGACGGACTAAAAGGATATGAGGCCGATCTAAATCAATCTTGACCAGACAGGTTGATGTTGCTGCAAGCCAGTAATAATAAGAACATCAGCAAGATCGGTAACTTAATGAATCTACCCAAAGGATGCCACCCTTAGGTAGAGCCGATAACTTGACCTTAGTCTAGTTCGAGCAGTGTAGGTCGACCGGATCGATATAGCCGTACTTGAACTAGACAAGAGTCGATAACTAGCTTATACTAGAGTTCACAGTGGAGGTCAATCGGAACGATGCAGCCATACAAACCAAAGTATAAGCCATGATGGTACTTACAGACAAACCAAAGGTTGGCCGGACCGATGTAGCCCTGCTTGCTGAAGAACTCACCGAGATCTACTCTACTCCTACTTCTAAGGATTGGCACAGAGCCAAAAAAAGTAAATTGTATTTGATTGATTGGATGTGTCTTTTACAATACCCAGGGTCCAATATTTATACTCAGAGCCTAAACATGAATGCTACTCAAGTATGACTCATTACAATCTTTGGTATAAAAGAAAACATTCCTATTTGAAGATAACTTGGACCCTAATCTTTCCCTTTTTGTAGAGTTCAATATATATTTCCCGATACCAACCGTAGCTCATTATCGTTATCTACTGACGTCATTCAAAGAGAGCTGATTCCAGTGTTGTATTTGAATCAGCTGATATCGATCCGTATGCAATTGATTCCTTGATCGGCACAATTTTGGAAGCTTCGAGTTCCTACGTTCTTCTTCCCAAATTTTGGTGTAAACACATGCCCCCTAATTTTGGGATAAAAATGATTTTATTCTAAAATTTCTATTTATCTGTTTACCACGCCGCAACTATTTCATTCTAAGATATACACGTGACTCCTGACTTCCCGACCCAAGTTTTATATAATATCCCAATAGTATCTTTTCCAACTCACTCAGCCTGTTTGCTTTCCCCTTCTTTCTCGAGCAAATCCTAATAGCCAACGCCACCATCACCAAAGCCTCAACCCTAGCAAATCTTCTGCCCCATTAAGATTTCATTCGAGCGATCTTCCTTAGA
Organism: Miscanthus floridulus; assembly: GCF_019320115.1. Taxonomy (NCBI): domain Eukaryota; kingdom Viridiplantae; phylum Streptophyta; class Magnoliopsida; order Poales; family Poaceae; genus Miscanthus; species Miscanthus floridulus. Next base: position 63,896,764 of record NC_089580.1, on the reverse strand, counting down.
TTCAAATCCATTTTGGCTGCAATGGCGACTAGCAACCATGTCCCTAAGGTATGCTTTTGAGTTCCCATTCTCCAAGTATCGGCCGCTATTCTGCATTTCCCTGTTCCTCAATTTTATTTTGTCCAATCTCTAGGAAATGATGAACGAAATCTTGATTTCATTGGCTAGTGCTCCCAATGTCTATTTTCTTGGGCCTATGGGTGACCCTGATCCATCTGATTTTATCTATCAAGAAACCAACTAAATCCCTTTCAAACAATCTGTAGTGGATTCGTCTTCCTAGAACACCAAGACTCTCTTCAGAAACTGGCCCAAAATGCCTATGGGATGGAGAAATTGGTTTCGTAGGTGTAACAACCCAAAAATCCACACACCAAATATCACAACTACAAAATTTTTGTTTTAGCCCTATGTGATGTTGAGTGACACATGTAGAAGCCCAACCCTAGTTTTGGATTGGATGTGACCCAACTAGGTTAAAATCATAAGCATAGTTGGTTTTATGCCACAGGTGTAATTAAATTCCTAAATAAATAAATCATGCATGCATCCTTAAACCCACTTGTGATTTGGATTCTTTTGCCTTATGTGATGTTTAACTAACTTACTTAATATTTATGATAAACCCTAACCAAATTGGCAACAAATAAAAGAGAAAGGAGGGAAGAGGGAGCAGCAGCAGCCAAGGCCTGCTCGGCCTTGCGAACCAGCCTGGCCTGCCCTTTCACGCACGTAGCCCACGAAGCCGGTCCAGCATTGCCGCCCGCATGCGCACAGCCGCTGACAAGCCGAGGCCGCTCGTCAGCCATCACGCGCAGCACGCAGCCACAACACACCAAGCGCCTGATGACTCAACCCCACTTGTCAGCACAGTAGCGTCTTCTTCCCCTCGCCCACGCCAACCTCTCCCACGCGACTGGGAGCCGACCAGCGTGGTAGACGTGGGCCTAGGGTCACGCAAATCGCACGACCTTGTTCCCCTTGCACTGCGCTCACGCTACCACACGTGAGCCATTGGATGCGCCACATGTATCACCGCCGTCCGATCACCGTCCACCATTGGAGCCCTGGGAGCTCGGCTATAAAAGCCAATGTCCGTGAGCCCTAACCCTCAGCCCGTTCGCCGCCACCGTTGGTGGCATAGCACCACACACACATCAAGCCAAGAGAGGGAGGAGGGAAAAGCAAGGAGGAGAAGGAAGCCGCTGCGGGGAGGACCTTGTCAGAGCCAGGAGTGCTGCCCCGATCGGCTACAATGACGTTGCTGCTCGGCACGGCACTGCATCACCACATCATGGCCTCGCCTTGCCACCGCACCGCCATCCTACCGCCATGAACCCTACGGTGAGCCATCCTGCTGAGACCACCTCCCTGGCCAAATGGAACGTGCACCGCCATGATCGCAACCTTGCTGAAGCCTCGAGCTCTAGCCTAGACCAACTGGTTAGTTAGGGAGACCACCATGGCCATGCTTGTCGAGACCCAGGACGCACCATGCATGCTGACAATAGCCAAAAGGAGGACCCTAGCCATGACATTTTACATCAGAGCAGGAGCGCACATGCACGGACATGCTTGCCATGGCCGAGAGCACAACCATGCCGAGACCACCACATCTTCTACGTTGCGGTAAAGGCAACGTTGACACCTCGATTGGTTCCGCCATGATGAGAGTCACACCGTGCTCACCTTAGCCGAGGAAGAAGCCCACCAGAGCCCTGCGTTGCCGCACCGCATCTCATCGGAGCACCACCACCTCTGTTTTGCCCCCACCACCATGGCTAGACCCACTGGGAGCACCAGGAGCTCCGTCAACACACCCACCATGGCCGTAGAAGCATCGGGGAGCTCACACGCTCCTCCAACTGGTTCTCGCTACCACTGTAGCCCTGCCCATGCACGCCGACAAACCCACGCCACCGATCACCGTGGCTAGAGCCCTAGGAAGCCCTAGCCGTCACCTTGACCCCACCACCACACTCGCCAAGGCTTGGCGATGCTTTGCCTACCTTAATCACGCACCAGTACCGCCCGAAAGGCTCGCCGGTGACCTCACCACCGGTGGAAGCCCCATCGGGGAAGAGCAGGGGAATTTCCCCTCGACGATCGTGCCGACCATGATTGCGTCGACCACGACCGTGCTGACCATGATCACACTGACCACGATCGCACCGACCATGTCCCGAGCAGCTCCGACCATGACCTCGCCGACCACGTCCCGAGCGGCTCCGCCAAGCAGCGCCGACCATGACCACGTCGTGCACGTGAACCAAACCCTAGGAAGGAGTAAGTGAACCAAGTCCTTCATAGACTGGCCCTACGGTCTATGGACCAACGCAGGTGGGTTCACCATGAATCGCGCCTCACCTGCACCCGTGGACCACGGCTCGTTAGTGGCCCAGAAAGACGACGTGGCCGCACAAGCGCGCGCCACGTGGAGGGCTAAAGCCCAGCCCGTATCCAGGCCCAACCAGCCTAGTATGGGCCCGAACTATATTGACCAATGATCGGTCAATGTTGGCTTTGATCGAACCCACATGTCAGTGACCCAAGAGCCCTGGCCCCACCTGTCGGAATTGATGACGTTGATGATGTCATGCTGATGTTGTGATGATGTCAGCGGGAACCACCTGTCAGCCGTAGTTTTAGCTCTGATGATGTCACGCTGATGACAGCATGCCACGTGGACCAGTCATAGCATGACACGTGTTAGCCTAGGATTAATTCAGCCTTTTTCCATTATCAGAAATGATTTAAACTTTAGAAATTCATAACTAATTCATACAACCTCAGAAAAATATGAAACTAGGACCAAAATTCATCTAAAATCGAGCTTCACGCAATGAACCCATGTTTGAGTGTATTCGGCTCTTTTGAATTTCTATTGCTTCTTTGTGCTATTCTATAGATGTTGCTAACGCGACTATAATGCGATCGATGTAGACTCAGAGGAGAACCAGACGGATGAGGACCGTGAGTACCGTGAGGAGAATAGAGATGACTACACTGAAGGTGCCACATCCCACCCAATCTTGTAGCACCTATTACGCATGGCTAATATAGAACTGCTATTGCTTTACTTTACTGTTATAATCATACTATGATAGGACTTGCATGGTAGAATGCTTACTTGATGGCCTTTACCTTGACGCAACCTTACCCCTGCATACCCTGCTATTAGGCTAGACACATGCTTACTGTTACATTTCATTGCTTGCACTTCTACTACGCTTATACTACCTTAATGCGTGGTGGAAACGGGTGATAACTGGACTATGGGGAGAGTGCTGCGTGTGTGACTTGGGTGTGTGGAGGGTGAGGGTTGTGTCGACCAAGTTGGAGTATACGACGAGCCTGGGACAAGTCTTGCTATGGGATGCTACCTGGGCACCCCTGGAAATGGATACCTGTGGTGGGTAAATGGTATATGAGGTAGACTTGGGTGTGAACCTGTGATGGGAGGAGCCCAGGATGGAGGTGCTGTGGTGGCACGATAAATGGAAACCCTGATGGAGACATTCTGGCTTGGTCAACCCTAAGGACTTACTAGTACTCAGATTCACCAGGAAGCCTTAGATACCACTTGCCCTATATGGTGCGGGACGGCCGAACTACTTGGTAGGATATTGCCACTACTGCTAGGTTGATAGTGGATAGTGTAAGGATGTATGGGGCGCAGAGGATTTCCCCCACACCCTTTCGAGACTTCATGGAGACCTTGTGGACCCAGCTCATGACTCATAGTTTCAGCCACCCCAGACTAGACTTGGGGTGAACCAGGGCAGAATGGTAGAGTGGCATTATCCTAGGCTAGCAAGCGGCCGGAATCAGCCTAGTTGACGATGGTCAGCGAGGAAGGCAGATCTTGTGGTTATGTAAAACCTCTACAGAGTGTATGGTTGATCGATCGATACATGTGCCGACTTGTCGGCTATGGACCTTTCCTGGGTTTCGCTTAAACTAGATAGTGAGATGAGTCCTTCTCTTCTTCCCTCGTGAGAGAGTGTCGGTCGTAGCTAGGGGCTGCAGGCCTTGAGACAGTGCCGAGAGGGAGTTGGCCTATCGACTGAGCGATGGTATGGTTATGGTATGGTGATGGTGCGGTGATGGAGGTATATCGATCCTAGGATCGAAACCTAGCTTGGAAAGGGAATAGGGTGGAATATGTATGGGAATGGTGTTTAAAACTTGACTATACCATTATATACTTGATATGCTAATACATAGGAAACCCCAGCCTTATAGGTTCCTTTGATTATATCCAACTTGCATCTAATTTCCACAAAGCAATGCTCATAGGGTTGGGAGTGGCCAGTACAAATCGTACTGATAAATTTTGGCATACAGGTTCTGCTGAGGAGTATAGCTCCGAGGAGTTTGACGGTTGAGGGGTTCGTGCCTGCGCTCGAGTTTGGCGATCTTATCTTCAAGCTGTTATGAATGAATGCTACTTTTGATTCCGCCAATGCGGTGATGTAATAATTTATGTAATTCCGCACTATTTGTACTATGATATTATCATTGTATGGATGTGATATTCGACTAGAATTTGGGTAATATGATCTACAACGGTCTTATTACACTTCGACCCTATGGATTTCCCTTCGCGAAAATTGGGTCGTTTCAGTTGGTATTAGAGCCATACTTGACCATAGGACGAAACCCTTAGAAATGGATGATAGAATAGGACATGAACAACCCTTCTTTCGGTTATATACCGACCCTGCATTTACTTTTATGCAAGGCTTATCTATTATTGACCTGCTAACACCTATTCCTTAAAACCTGCAGATGGCAACGAACGTCGACTGGCCGCCTCTAGGACCGCTACCTCTAGACCACACCAAGCTTACCTTCGACCTATGTGAGCTTAGGGGTTTTGCACAGACCCTCTGCTGAGTTCTCGTCACGTTAGGTGTCCCCAACGAGCTTGTCAAGGTCACCTGCACTGGGAAGCCAGCTCAGGAAGGAGGAATCAAAGGACCGATTATCACCTCAGTCGAGTTCCTAGCTAGCACTACCTTACCTTCTGTCCCAGCTTTCACCGAGTTGACTATAGAGGACACAGTCGAGGAGGGACTACGAGCTATCTCACATAAGGCACTTCATAGAGTGATGAGGGACCACTACGAGCACCTGAAGATGATAGAGTTCTGTCTACTTCCCCAGGCCCTTGACCTCAGCCATACCCCTAGTGAGCAGAGTTTCGCAGCCGGTAGAGTTATCCTTGCCAAGGAGGACAGATGCCTTCGCATCTTAGCTATCCACCTACTAGAGCAGGATAGGTATGTGACCCAGCTGGAGCAGAGGAGACGTCAGGACCAGGCCCTTCAATGGGAGTACCAGAAGCGAGACTCATAGGGAGCACAGGAGCAAGCTAGTCTACTGGAGACAGTTGCCAAGCTACAGAACGAGCTCAACCATCGTGAAGAAGTCCATAGAGCCAAGGTCGCTGACTTACAGGACAAAGCAGCCGACCTAGGCAATAGGAACTGCTACCTTGACAGCAAGGTATTGGAGTTGCAGAGAGAGTTGGATGATAAGAAGGCCGAGTTCAACCATAGAGGAGACAGAGAGAGATCCAAGGGGATTGATATGCTAAAGATCCAATCTCAGAACAAGACCATGACTCAAGTGCTAGAGGAGTTCAGGAAGAAGGCCGTTCGCAACTAGGGTCACCTAATTGAGGCACTCAGGCAGACCAAGTACCTATAGGACAAGTGTGAGAGGACATGGTAGGCTTGGCAGAAGTCTGATAGGAAGCGCCTTAGGGAGATGAAGGGTATGTGGGATTAGCTACCCAAGGAGATTCACAGCAAGACAAAGCCTAAGATAGAGGAGTTTGAGTTAGCCCTGACTTGCCTTAACCTAGACACCTGCCCTACTCTACCTAGAGCCAAGCCTACTGAGGAGCTCATCAAGGCCTTGAAGTACGTGTCCCGACTTCATAAGTCTAATGAGGAGATTGAGATCGAGAACAGTCATATCCCAGCTGCGGTGTACGAGTTAGAGTAGGATGGCCATGTGTGGTCATGAGTCATGTTAGTAGCTTCCGTAAGTTGTACCCCATGATGTACCCCTTATGAGATGCATTAGAAATTATGCGTAGTACGATTCTTGCACGTCTTCAAGTGTAGCTACTGGAGATGATGCTATGTAATAAAACCCATGTGATGAATGTTTTGGATCTTACCGCATTTTATGGACCTTATTGCTTCTTTGTGATGAGTGTTGGATAGAATAAATGTTTTCTTTAAATCATCAAAATCATGTAATCATAGTGAATTATAAGCACTTATGGCACAAGCACTAAATTCTCTATGATCTGTGTTGCAGATGTTGAACCGCCGATCTAATCGCCTAATGAACCATGGACGTGCGCCCACCCCTGAACTAGCTAAGCCAAATGGGGGACATGGTGGCAACAACCATGGCCGTGGCCGTGGCCATGGACATGGAGGGATACCCTTCCACCTAGAGAATACCCCGCCACCTGAGGAGAACATTCCACCACCACCACCACCAAACCTGGTAGAAGTGATGGCGTAGCAGACTCAGCTTCTTGCAGCTCTGGTTAACGGAGCAAACCATTGCCAGGGAGGTCAGCAGAATGACTTCCAAAGGAAGCTGGAAGGATTCCTGAAGCTAAGGCCACCTACCTATGATGGCACTGACCCTGACCCGCTTGTAGCCGATGACTGGCTCAAGGAGATGGAGAAGAAGCTTGACCTCACTACTTTCACCGACGATGAGTGTGTTGGAGCTACCACACACCAGCTCACAGGTGCAGCACGCGCTTGGTGGGACAGTTTAAGTGATTCCCATGAGGACCCTACCAACATCTCATGGGATGAGTTCGTCGAAGCATTCACTGAGTATCACATTCCCAAGGGTATCATGGAGGCCAAAGCTGAGGAGTTCCACAACATCAAGATGGGAAAGGACAGGGTGACTGAGTACACTACTTGTTTCACCAATCTTCTTCGCTATGCACCTTCCTATGTTGTGAACTCTGAGAAGGAGAAGCTGTACTATTACCGCAAGGGACTTAACCCGCACATCAAGTTGAAGTTTGGCGGTATTGAGAGTAACATGTTGCGTGCTCTGGTGGATCACTGCATCTAGATTGAGAAGGACCATGCTGAAGTTGGAGAAGAATATAGGGAGAGGAAGCGTAAGCATGAGGAGTCTCTCCGTGGTCATGATCGCAAGAGGTTCCACAGAGATGCACCATCTAGAGAACGCTCTCGCCACAACAGGGATGACAACCCTAGATCGAGTAGGGATAGTGGAGGCTACACCGCCAAATGCTCCCGCTCTGCTCAGGATCATTACACCCGGGACCGTTATGCTCAGGACCACAACACTCAGGACCATTTCAACCATTCCCACTCTATGAATGAACGCCCAGCACAGAACCGCTCTGCACCAAGCACTGGAAACTGGAAGGCACCCGCGCCATCCCCTACAGGCGGTACACCTTTCACCTGCTTTGCTTGTGGCCAACCAGGGCCACAAAGCCGCTAAGTGCCCTTAGAACTCAGCTGCTCAAAAGTCTCAGTTCAAGGGATCTACTACCCATGGACATCTCAACCATCTGGACATCGAGGAAGCACAAGTTGCCCCTAACATTGTGTATGGTATGTTTTTAGTTAATGGCAATACTGCATCAGTTCTATTTAACTCTGGAGCAACTTGTTCTTACATATCATCCAAGTTTGCATGAGAACATGACCTGCCTGTAACCCCACATGAAAAGCCTATCATCACCAGCTCACCTTTAGGAGACCTAAAATGCACCCACATCTGTAAGGGAGTGAGTCTTACCATTGAGGGTCTTATCTTTAAAGCCGACCTAACCCTGTTACCTTCCACAACCTAGATGTCATCTTAGGTATGGATTGGTTAACCATTCATCGAGATATCATATCATGTTCACCTAGATATGTCCAAGCGACCCCACCCATCAGGCCAAGTCATTAGATGTGAACCCCAGTCCGGAAAGTCCACCTCTATCTTGTGTGCCCTTAAAGCGAGTTTAGAATCACAAAAAGAGGAGAAGACAGTTCATGATGTGCCGGTGGTCAGAGACTATCCTGATGTATTCCCTGAAGAATTACTAGGTATGCCACCAGACCGTGATGTAGAGTTCATCATTGATCTCTTGCCGGGAACAGGACCCATTACCAAGAGACCCTATCGCATGTTAGTTGATGAACTAGATGAGCTTAAGAAACAGCTTGATGAGCTCATCTCGAAGGGATATATCAGACCCAGTGCTTCACCCTGGGGATCCCCTGTTCTGTTTGTTAAGAAGAAGGATGGCTCAATGAGAATGTGCATTGATTACCAGAACTTGAACGTAGTCACCATCAAGAACAAGTACCCTCTGCTGAGAATCGATGATCTGCTTGATCAACTTTGAGGTGCCAAGTATTTCTCCAAGATTGATCTCAGATCTGGCTATCATCAGATGAAGATTCGAGAGAGTGACATTCCGAAGACAGCTTTCGTGGCTAGGTATAGGCAGTTTGAGTTCACCGTGGTGTCCTTTGGACTCATGAACGCTCCCGCCTACTTCATGAACATGATGAATAAGGTTTTCATGGATGAACTGGATAAGTTCATGGTAGTATTCATTGATGACATCCTTGTCTATTCATCCACCGCTGAAGAACACGAACATCATCTGAGAACGGTGCTTGAGAAACTAGCCCAACATCAGCTCTACGCAAAGTTCAGCAAATGCGAGTTTTGGCTACAGAAAGTTGCCTTCCTAGGCCATGTACTATCAGCTGAAGGTGTTGCAGTTGACCCAGCTAAGATCGAAGCTGTGAAAGAGTGGGATAAACCCCATAATGTGACCGAAGTCAGAAGCTTCTTGGGATTGGCTGTATATTATTGCCGATTCATTGAGAACTTCTCTAAGATAGCCCGTCCAATGACCAACCTTCTAAAGAAGACTAAGGAGTTTGAATGGATGCCCAAGTGCGAACAAAGCTTCCAGAAATTGAAACAGAAGCTTACCACAACTCTGGTGCTAGCATTGCCTGATATCAGTAAAGATTTCATGGTCTATTGTGATGCATCCCGCCAAGGACTTGGTTGTGTATTGATGCAAGAAGGGAGAGTGATAGCATATGCATCTCGACAGTTGAAAGAACATGAGAACCATTACCCAACCCATGATCTTGAGTTAGCAACAGTTGTGCATGCCTTGAAGATCTGGAGACACTACTTGATAGGCAACAAGTGTGATATCTATACAGATCACAAGAGCTTGAAGTACTTTTTCACTCAGGAAGATCTAAATATGAGGCAACACCGATGGCTAGAGTTGATCAAAGATTATGACCTAGAAATTCACTATCATCTGGGAAAAGCTAATGTAGTCGCAGATGCTCTCAGCTGCAAGAGTTACTGTCACACTTTGATCACTAAATCTGTATCGCCTGAGCTCAAGGAAGAGATTGCTGATTTCCAACTTGAGATACTACCGCATGGCTTGTTGAATGAGCTCCGCATACAGTATGATCTCACAGATCATATCCGTCAAGCTTAGAAAAGTTGCAAAGAGATTGAATATCTCCGTGGTCTGATGAAACTAGGCTACAAGACCAACCACCAAGAAGATGAACAAGGAACCATCTGGTTCAAGAATAGAATATGTGTTCCATCCAACCCAGCACTACGAGAGGAAATTCTATCAGAAGCTCACGATTCCAAGTACTGTATTCACCCTAGAGGTTCAAAGATGTATCAAGACTTAAAGAAACACTTCTAGTGGAAAGGCATGAAGACAGATATTGCGGGACATGTGGCATGATGTGACACCTACAATAGAGTCAAGGCTGAACATCAAAGGCCTGCAGGATTGCTAAAGCCTCTAGATGTTCCCAAGTGGAAATGGGAGAGCATAGCCATGGATTTCATAGTTGGATTGCCCCGATCACAGAAAGGCAATGATTCCATCTAGGTGATTGTTGATCGTTTGACCAAGATTGCTCACTTTGTACCAGTTAAGACCAAGACCAATGCTAAAAAATTAGCAGATCTATATGTAGAGCATATTCTCAGACTGCATGGAGCTCCCTCTAGCATTGTATCTGATCGAGGTCCTCAGTTTGTGTCCTGATTCTGGGAAGCTCTGCACAAGTCCATTGGAACCAAACTTGATTTCAGTACCACTTATCACCCACAGACAGATGGACAGACAGAATGAGTAAATCAGATCTTAGAAGACATGCTTCACGCTAGTGTACTGAATTATGGCTCTGATTGGGAGAAATGCCTACCCTATGCAGAGTTCTCTTACAACAACAGCTACCAAGCCAGTATCAAGATGTCGCCATTTGAAGCTCTATATGGCAGACCTTGTAAGACACCTTTGATGTGGTCCCAACCAGGAGAAAGAATGTTCTTTGACTCCGCTAAGATTCAAGATGCAGAAGAAGGAGTTGCGCAAGTGAAGGAGAATTTGAGAATTGCTCAAAGTCGATACAAGAGCTATGCTAACAAAAGGAGAAGAGAACTTGAGTTCAATGTGGGAGACTTTGTCTATCTCAAGGTATCACCGCTACGTGGAACTGTCAGATTCCATGTGAAAGGAAAGCTTGCCCCTAGATTTGTTGGCCCATACAAGATTTGCAAGAGGATTGGAAAACTCGCTTACAAACTTGAGCTACCTGAGGAATTGGTGGGTGTACATTCTGTATTCCATGTCTCATAGCTACGCAAGTGTTTAAGAATGCCCGATGAAGTAGTTCCAACTGATACACTTGACATTCAAGATACACTTGAGTATAAAGAACATCCTATCAGAATTCTGGGCAGAGATACCAAAGAGACCCGAAGCAAGACTATTCCTATGTGCAAGATCCAATGGAGCAATCACACAGAGAGAGAAGCAACATGGGAGAAAGAGTCTGACCTCCGGCTACACTATCCTTACCTTTTCGAAGAGTACATTACGCTTTAATCTCGGGGACGAGATTCTGTTAAGGGGGTAGGACTGTAACAACCCAAAAATCCACATACCAAAAATCACAACTACAAAATTTTTGTTTTAGCCCTATGTGATGTTGAGTGACACATGTAGAAGCCCAACCCTAGTTTTGGATTGGATGTGACCCAACTAGGTTAAAATCATAAGCATAGTTGGTTTTATGCCATAGGTGTAATTAAATTCCTAAATAAATAAATCATGCATGCATCCTTAAACCCACTTGTAATTTGGATTCTTTTGCCTTATGTGATGTTTAACTAACTTACTTAATATTTATGATAAACCCTAACCAAATTGGAAACAAATAAAAGAAAAAGCAGGGAAGAGGGAGCAGCAGCAGCCCAGGCCTGCTCGGCCTTACGATCTAGCCTGGCCTGCCCTTTCACGCGCGTAGCCCACGAAGCTAGCCCAGCATCGTCGCCCGCACGCGCATAGCCACTGACAAGCTGAGCCCGCTCGTCAGCCATCATGCGCAGCACACAGCCACAATGCACCAAGCGCCTAATGACCTGACCCTACTTGTCAGCACAGTAGCATCTTCTTCCCCTCGCCCACGCCAACCTCTCCCACGCGACCGGGAGCCAACCAGCATGGCAGACGTGGGCCCAGGGTCACACAAATTGCATGACCTTGTTCCCCTTGCGCCGCGCTCATGCTACCACACATGAGCCATTGGATGCGCCGCATGTATCACCATCGTCCGATCACCGTCCACCATTGGAGCCCTGGGAGCTTGGCTATAAAAGCCAACGTCCGTGAGCCCTAACCCTCAGCCCGTTCGCCGCCGCCGTTGGTGGCACAGCACCACACAGCATCAAGCCGAGAGAGAGGGAGGAGGGAGAAGCAAGGAGGAGAAGGAAGCCGCTGCGGGGAGGACCTCGTCGGAGCCAGGAGCGCCACCCTAATCGGCTACAGCGACGTAGCTACTCGGCATGGCACTGCATCACCTCATCACGGCCTTGCCTCACCACCGCACCGCCATCCTACTGCCACGAACCCTACTGATAGGTCCTTGTTTGGTTTTGGTAATTGAGTGACAACCTAGGTGGACTAATTGTGTTTATGTGAGATACACAGGTGATTAGTCCATAGGTACATGTGTGTGAGCAACATATGCCATGAAGGAGAAAATGGCTTGGAGATGTTGCAAAGCTCACACATGTGATGATGAAGGAGCTTATTGCACATGAGACATGACATTGAGTCATGTGATCAAGGTGGAGAAGATCAAGACAAGACTTGGCTTGATGGACCGGTTGCAAGCGTGAAGGGCAAGTCGAAGGCTTTGGAGTGATGGACCGCGTGGCGGTGAAGCTTGAGCAAGACTTGGCGCCGATGGACGATGGCAACGGTGAAGAGCAAGTAGAGTCAAGATCAATGAACCAATATGATCATGTGATGATATGAAGTGGATCATATCATTATTGATCGTGTTGGTGCATGTGTTGCATCGACATTGAAGGAGATGAAATGGAATGCGCAAGGCAAAGGTATAACCTAGGGCATTTCATTTCACCGGTCATAGGTGTGTAGAGAAGTTTATGACCGAGTTTAGGATAGATGGCCGTACTATCAAGAGGGGCAAAGTTATTTGCATATCGGTCATCTAGTGCCACTCGAGTGATCTAACTTTGCATTGTCGCTAGGATCGAGTGGCGTGGCAAGTTGAGTGGCTAACATCCTTTGGGAAATGATTGTGAAAATGCTAACACACATACACATGGTGGTGTACACTTGGTGGTGTTGGCACATTTACAAAGGAGGTGGTGTTTGCAGGGGTGAGATGGGTTCGGTGCTTTCGGGAAAATGGAATGCCTATTTTCTATTGCACTGGATGCAAATTCTTATGGTTGGCTCATTGGAGCAAGGGTAAAGAAGTTAGAAGTGAAAACAAGTTGATCACAAAGATGCTAGCGTTGGTCAACTGACCGGACGCTGGGTCTGAAAGCACCGAATGCTGACTGCCTACGTCCGGTCGCGCTGACATGGAGTGTAGCAGTAGCTGGAGAGTGACCGGACGCTGGTGCTGTGTCCAATCGCATTCGACCGGACGCGTCCGGTCATGCTCGGGAGCTTACTGGAAACGACCAGACGCTGAGGGTCCAGCGTCCAGTCTATTGAAAGCTGTTGCATCCGGTCAAGTCAAGTGACCGTTAGAACCAGGACACGTGGCCGTCTACAGGCGATCGGACGCTGAGGTCTAGCGTCCGGTCAACTCGACCGGAGCGTCTGGTCGGCTCGACCGTTGCCCAGTGAAGGGGTAACGGCTAGTTTAGCCCTTGGGGCTATAAATAGAAGTGGCCTTCAGCCATGGCTGGAGCTGAGCACCTCAAGGGACTTAGTGTCCATGCTTGTGAGTGCTTGGGAGCCCTCCATCACACATATACTTTATAGTGATCATTCGATTGTGTGAGTGAGCGATTCTAGTGTGATTGCATCGTGAGGTTGCATCGAGTGGCACTAGGTGATCGAGTTGCAAGCCAGTGGTGCTTGTTACTCATGGAGGTTGCCACCTCCTAGATGGCTTGGTGGTGATCTTCGTCGAAGCGCATAAGAAGCTTGTGCGGCACTCCGAAGAAGTGCTTGTGAGGGGCATTGTGCTCGCCCCACGGGAGCCACGAAGAGCAACTCTAGTAAAGCGTGTCATTGAGCTACCCTCATTTCTAGGGTAGGTTCTTGCGGCGCCCGACGTGTGGGCTTAGCGGGTGATGCTAATTAGCCGCTGAACCACCAAGTGAGCGATCGACACAATAGGGACTAGCGTGTTGGCAAACACGTGAACCTCGGGAGAAAAATCATCGTGTCAACCTTGTTCTTTCCGTTGGTTTGCATCCCCATTACACAAGCTTGCAATTACTTTTATACATATTAAGCTTGTGTAGTTGCTCTTGTAATTAGATAGCTTGTGTAGCTTGCTAATTACCTTCTTGCTTGAGTAGCATAGAAGTAGCTCCCTTGTGTGGCTAATTTTGTCTTAGTAAACTTGTTAGTCACATTGCTTAGTTTGTGTAGCTAAGCATTTGCGCTCTCTAATTAGGCATTGGTTGCCTTGTTATTGAGCATTGCTAGTGAGCTTTGTTAGCTTTGTGCTTTTGCTTACTAGCATGTGTAGGAGCTCTCTTGTTGCTTAAAATACTAGTGGCATAGGTTTGTGTAACCTTGCTCCTAGAATTGTTTAGGAGAGCTCTAACTAGCCCGGCACCTTTGTTGCATAATTGTTATCTTTGCAAGGTGCTAGTGAACATATATAGTGGGGTATAGTCTTGGCTAGACCGATAGTTTTAATTCCGCATTTGTATCGGTTAGCCGACGTGATTAATTTTAGAAAAGACTATTCACCCCCCTCTAGTCCGCCATCTCGACCCTTCACCTACGGTGAGCCATCTTGCTGAGACCACCTCCCTAGCCAAATGGAACGTGCACCGCCATGATTGCAACCTTGCTGAAGCCTCGAGCTCTGGCCTAGCCCAACTGGTTAGTTAGGGAGACCGCCATGGCCATGCTTGCCGAGACCCAGGACGCGCCATGCGTGCTGACAATAGCCGAAAGGAGGACCCGAGCCATGACGTTGTACATCAGAGCAGGAGCGCACATGCACAGACATGCTGGCCATGGCCAAGAGCACAACCATGCCGAGACCACCGCATCTTCTACGTTGCGGTAAAGGCGACGTTGACACCTCGATTGGTTCCGCCATGACGAGAGTCACACTGCGCTCACCTTAGCCGAGGAAAAAGCCCAACGGAGCCCTACGTTGCCACACCGCACCTCGTCGGAGCGCCACTGCCTCTGTTTTGCCCCCACCACCATGGCCAGACCCACTAGGATAACCAAGAGCTCCGTCAACATGCCCACCATGGCCGTAGAAGCACCAGGGAGCTCACACACTCCTCCAACTGGGTTCTCGCTACCACTGCAGCCCTGCCCATGCACGCCGATGAACCCATGCCGCCGATCACCGTGGCCAGAGCCCTAAGAAGCCCTAGCCATCACCTTGACCCCACCACCGCACTCGCTAAGGCTTGGTGATGCTTTGCCTACCTTAATCGCGCACTAGTACCGCCCGAAAGGCTCGCCAGTGACCTCACCGCCGGCGGAAGCCCTGTCGGGGAAGAGCAGGGGAATTTCCCCTCGACGATCGCACCGACCACGATCGCGCCAACCACAACCGCGCTGACCATGATCACGCCGACCACGATCGCGTCGACCACGATCACGTCGACCACGTCCCGAGTAGCTCCACCGAGCAGCTCCGACCATGACCTCACCGACCATGTCCCGAGCGGCTCCGCCGAGCAGCGCCGACCACGACCACGTTGTGCACGTGAACCAAACCTTGGGAAGGAGTAAGTGGACCAAGTCCTTCATAGACCAGCCCTGTGGTCTATGGACCAATGCAGGCGGGTTCACCATGAACCGCGCCTCACCTGCACCCGTGGACCACGGCCCGTTAGTGGCCTAGAAAGATGACGTGGCCGCACCAGCGCGCGCCACGTGGTGGGCCAAAGCCCAGCCCATATCCAGGCCCAATCGACCTAGTATGGGCCCGGACTGTATTGACCAATGACTGATCAACGTTGGCTTTGATCAAACCCACATGTCAGCGACCCAAGAGCCCTAGCCCCACCTGTCGGAATTGATGACGTTGATGACGTCATGCTGATGTCGCGATGACGTCAGCGGGAACCACCTGTCATCCGCAGTTTTAGCTCTGATGATGTCACGCTGATGTCAGCATGCCACATGGACCAGTCACAGCATGACACGTGTCAGCCTAGGATTAATTCAGCCTTTTTCCATTATCAGAAATGATTTAAACTTCAGAAATTCATAACTAATTCATACGATCTCAGAAAAATACGAAACCAGGACCAAAATTCATCTAAAATCGAGCTTTATGCAATGAACCCATGTTTGAGTGCATTTGGCTCTTTTGAATTTCCATTGCTTCTTTATGCTATTCTATAGATGTCGTTAACGCGACTATAATGCGATCGATGCAGACTCAGAGGAGAACCAGATGGACGAGGACCGTGAGTACCAAGAGGAGAACGGAGACGACTACACTGAAGGTGCCACATCCCACCCAATCTCGTAGCACCTATTACGCATGGCTAATATAGAACTATTATTGCTTTACTTTACTGTTATAATCATACTATGATAGGACTTGCATGGTAGAATGCTTACTTGATGGCCTTTACCTTGACGCAACCTTACCCCTACACACCCTGCTATTAGGCTAGACACACGCTTACTATTACATTTCATTGCTTGCACTTCTACTACGCTTATACTACCTTAATGCGTGGTGGAAATGGGTGATAACTGGACTATGGGGAGAGTGCTGCGTGTGAGACTTGGGTGTGTGGAGGGTGAGGGTTGTGTCAACCAAGTTGGAGTATACGACGAGCCTAGGGCAAGTCTTGCTATGGGATGCTACCTGGGCACCCCTAGAAATGGATACCTGTGGTGGGTAAATGGTATATGAGGTGGACCTGGGTGTGAACCTATGATGGGAGGAGCCCAGGATGGAGGTGCTATGGTGGCACGATAAATGGAAACCCTGATGGAGACATTCTAGCTTGGTCAACCCTAAGGACTTACTAGTACTCAGATTCATCGGGAAGCCTTACGTACCACTCGCCCTATATGGTGCGGGACGGCTGGACTACTTGGTAGGATATTGCCACTACTGCTAGGTTGATAGCGGACAGTGTAAGGAGGTACGAGGCATGGAGGATTTCCCCCACACCCTTCCAAGACTTCATGGAGACCTTGTGGACTTGGCTCATGACTCATAGTTTCAGCCACCTCAGACTAGACTTGGGGTGAACCAGGGTTGAATGGTAGAGTGGCATTATCCTAGGCTAGCAAGTGGCTAGAATCAGCCTAGTTGACAACGGTCAATGAGGAAGGCGGATCTTGTGGTTATGTAAAACCTCTACAGAGTGTATGATTGGTCGATCGATACATGTGCTGACTTGTCGACTATGGACCTTTCCTGGGTTTTGCTTAAACTAGATAGTGAGATGAGTCCTTCTCTTCTTCCCCTGTGAGAGAGTGTCGGTCGTAGCCAGGGGCTACGGGCCTTGAGACAGTGCCGAGAGGGAGTTGGCCTATCGACTGAGCGATGGTATGGTTATGGTATGGTGATGGTGCGGTGATGGAGGTATATCGATCCCATGATCGAAACCTGGCTTGGAAAGGGAATAGGGTGGAATATGTATGGGAATGGTATTAAAACTTGACTATACCATTATATACTTGATATGCTAATACATAGGAAATCCCAGCCTTATAGGTTGCTTTGATTATATCCAACTTGCATCCAATTTCCACAAAGTAATGCTCATAGGGTTGGGAGTGGCCAGTACAAATTGTACTGATAAATTTTAGCACACAGGTTCTGCTGAGGAGTATAGCTCCGAGGAGTTTGGTGGTTGAGGGGTTCGTGCCTACGCTCGAGTTTGGCGATCTTATCTTCAAGCTGTTATGAATGAATGCTACTTTTGATTCCGCCAATGCGGCGATGTAATAATTTATGTAATTCTGCACTATTTGTACTATGATATTATCATTGTATGGATGTGATATTCGACTGGAATTTGGGTAATATGATCTATAACGGTCTTATTACACTTCGACGCTGTGGATTTCCCTTCGCAGAAATCGGGGTCATTTCAGTAGGGTGTCTAAGAAAAAGGGTGGAGATTAGGAGCTTTGTGATCTGAATCAATGCTTGACACTTTTGTTGTCTAGAATGGAGAGGAATGATCCACTCCTCATCTCTGCATCTTATTTCTGGTCCAACACCCTAAATGCCTTCATTTTTTGTCATGACCCAATGACCATCACTTTGGCCAATGTTTATATGCTGACCGGCCTTAGAATAATGGGATCGATGTAGCCTTATGACTTCTTAAGTGCTAGATCCAAGAAATTAGCCAAGATATTATACTACACAGGATGGGCAAGTTACATTCAGAACCACATCGAAGACAAATCAACTGTTAGCGAAAAAGAATATGTGGCCTTTCTAAACATGTGGTTAGAGAGATTCATCTTCTGTGGTTCATCTTGTGGTCTGACTTACAATCACAAACTCATGGCAGAGCATCTAGCAGAAGGCAAGGATATCCCTCTTGGAAAGTATCTGCTAGGAGCTGCTTATCATCTGATGCACCAGGTAGTTGCCTAATTACTGAAGAAGGAACCAGTGCATACCATCAATGGCTCTTGGTGGTTGATACAACTATGGCTCAACCTATATATGCACAAGATTGTAAGGCCTAATCTCAGAAACCTGAATTTCCCTTCCTCCAACTTTGATGAGGAATATAGAGGTGAAGATGGAAGAACCCGTCAGTGCATGAGCTATGATGAGGCTACATCGGCCATAATAATTGATATCGATGTTGGCCATCTCTTCAAAAAGTTTTACAGAGGGTTTGATACAGATATCCTGACTTGGCTACCATATGATGAGGATGAGAACAATGAGTTGATCTTCCCATTCAAATTTCAATTTGAATTAGGCTGTTCGGATGAGACGACAGCTACAATCTTTAATTCCTTCATCAAGCCCTACGTTCTTCTAGCCGAATTTCATCATGATCATAGCAAAATGGCTATAGGCTCCTTCCTTCTAGGCAACCTTCCAACTTATAAGTTTTACAACCCTTCTTTTGTAGCTCGTCAGTTTGGTCTTGGTCAATTACCTCCTCAACTGTTCTTCAAGGATATACTGAGGCCAAGAGAAGGTATCGGTGAAGTAATGGAAACTTCTAGAGTTTTTCAACTGGGATCAGATCTCCCTTCTCTTTACTTGCATGACTAGGCAAGAGTCAACTTCTCTTCCAACCTTTTTGACTCTTGGTGGCAAAAAATGACACTCCCATCTCTTCTGTGGGCCGGCCCATCCTAGATGCATAGCCCTAGATGGAGAGTTTGCTTCTAACAGTGAGGTAATTTACTATTCTTTTTTTAGAAAAATTATTTGATGACCTCCCCTGCCAACTGTTCTAACAAACCTTATTTAGGACATCGAGTTTGATCCCTCAAGCTTGGATAGGAAAGGACACCCCATAAATTATCAGCCACCATGCCTAGTTTCAAGAATAGGATCAACTGTGCCTCCATTGAAGAAGCTGATGAAAACTCACGTTGCCCCCGCAATCGTAACGTATCAATCTTCAAAGTGCAAGGTAGCTCAAGGGACAACCCAGAAAACCGTTACTGGGAAAAGACTCCATAGAACGAGATCATTAGCTGCTCAGGTAAACAATTCATCTTTTCCTCAAAATGATATTCAACTTCTGATCCCCTTTCTTCATAGTTATCAACCATTGCATCCCAATCGGTTCTGGGTGCGGAGCTATTGTCCCAAGCATTTAATTCAGCATCGACTAAACCTTCATCTACCGATCCCCAAGAGGAGCCAATTTTGGTTGAACCAACCAACGCTCCTAGGATTGCAGAAGATAAGGATGCTTCCACTTTAATCCTTGACATTGCCAAGGTATCTCCTTAAAGTTCTTGATTCTTATTCAATTTCACCCTTCATCTGACCATTTATTACGTCATATACCCTATGAGGGAACACCCATGCAGGAGCAGGAGTTTGATAGTCTACTTATTGAAAATGATCCTACTGTTGTCGACACCTAGATTATTGATTCCCTAGTTCAGCACACAACTGCTGGTAAGAAGATCATATATACATTTTACCCTTCTACAACAATTATGAACTAAAGATCTTCCTTGATATTTGGAGATACCAATGTTGAGAGCTTAGAGCCAATTCAACCCGATATTATTGGTGCATCATCAGTTGTTCCACCTCTTCAGATAGAGGCCACCATAGAAAAGGTATTGTATCCACTTCACCATTCGTTTTATTATAAACTAATCTAAACCTCCTAACCAAGATTTTCTTATACATACGCACTCAATCTTCTAGCTCTGAGCTACTCTTTCAATCTTACAGGGTATCTATATGAAGATGAAATCAGCTCGTCAGCCACCTCCTCTAAGGAAGCTTTGTCAAAAGAGACAAAAAATCGGCTAAGGGATATATTGCCAATGTTTGAGAAGAATATAGCTGATTTGGTCCAAGACACTGATTCAATGCAGAGAGTCTTCTTGGCTATTAAGGGTAATCCATCTCCAGTTCTATCCAGAGTCTTGTCACCATTATCCATTATTAAAGATCAGGCCCTAAAGGTTAAAAAGGCTTAGAGGAATCTATCTGACCATGAAGCTTTATTGGCCAAGAGGAACTCCAATAGGCAAGAAGCTAAAGAGCTGACATAGTTGATTGATGATTTGAAGAACTCCTCCCTCAGGATCGACCCAGAGTTGTCCCAATTGGAAATCAAGCATGCAGAACTTGAGAAGGAGCTGGAGAACGTGAAGGCTGCCATTGATCGCCACAAGTCCAACCTGACTCAAATATCTGATGCCATCAAGCAAAAGAAACAAGAACTACTGGCCAAAGTCAGAGAAGATAGGGCCATCTGTAGTAGCCTCGAGGACATTCCTACATCAGCCAAAAAAGACAAGCAACAAATCACAGAAGTTGATGCTATCTGGCTAGAAGTATTGAAAGCAATCTAGGATGTTCTAGATTTATGATATGTATATCAACGTGTATCTTGTGTAGAATCAATGATAATCATACTTTTTGTTGCCTCATTGTGTTTCTTGTTTTCGGCTAAAGAGCCAATTTGAAAATAGCCGATTCTAGACTTCTAACCTTAATCTGATTAAGTCTAAAAACATGGCCTTTATTAAGAGAACCCCTCAATCATCTGTCCTTAGTCACCTAGCGTCGTATTCTCTTCGGCATTAGTGAGGTGGCGCTTCGCCTTCTATTAATTGTGCATGTCTTTTGCATGTCCTAAGGCATCCACCTCCTCGCTCCTTGGCTTCAAATACCAGCCGAGGGCTCTAGCTTTGAACACATCTACACTCGCAACCGCTCCTATTCCTTTGCACTTCTCTACCCTCACAACCTCTATAGCGGCCTCCTTCCCCTCTTGTAGATCCAATCAACTTCATAGCCGGCGAGGACAACCACGACAAATGTGCGGCGGAGGAGATTCTGAAGGAGGATATGCCGGTGAACCAGCACATTCGACGCATGAGGTGAGATCGAAATCTTCCATTCATGGTGATGAACTTTTCTAACTTGTTTATAGGTTTGTCTTGAATGATAGTCTTCATCCTCTCCCCCGGGCCGGCGAGCCCTATGATGCTTCATCTTCTATGCCGGCCTCATCATCAGATTCCTCCGACTCTTACAACGGCGATGACGCCTGGCGTTTCCTCTGAGAGTGGAGGGCAACCCAGGACCGTTATTCCAAGGCAACTTAGGAAAATGGTCAGCTTGAGATCCGCATCGGGGTCTCTCAAGTCGCCCTTCACACTACTAAAGAAGAGGCCAGCGCCGCTCGGGCACGGCTGGCCGAGTTCGACGCCATGGTGGCGGGTAAGATGAATTTTAGGAACGCTTTTATTTCCATTGTCTTTATATTGATAGCTCTCCTATTTCTATGATCGCCAGCCCTGTGGTGCAGTTGGAGTCCCTCCAACTGGTGGCGAACGCGGCTACGGATGCTGTCAATGCCTGGGGCTCCCTTATCAACACTCGCATCCATGACATTCCAGCACGTGTTCAGGAAATCGCCCTCCATGGCGTCCGTCATGACGCATTGGTGGCACTGGCCGCGGTGTAGGTCTAGACCGGGCATGAGCTCCACACCATGGAGATCGGCTTCCCAATGGGTAATGGCCCCAAGGAGCATGAGGATTTGATCGAAGAATTTGTCATTGCAGCGGAGGCCATTGTGGACATTACATCCGCTCAGGATGTGGTGAATAAGGTCTTCGATTAGTTTGTATTTAGGGCAAACTAATGAATAAAATCTTCTGCTCTTCCATGACTATGTCTTAGTGCAATGCCCCTGTATATGTCACGATTGTCTTTGTTTTTGCTTTTGCTCTATAGGCGATACATATTGTATCGGCTTTTACCTCTTCGGATTTATTTTTGAACTATAGGCAATACCCTTCTGATATCGGCTATTAGAGCCGATGACTGAACGAATCGGCTGTCAAGTGTCGATCTAAACGTTATGATAATACTCCTTCAATTATTTTCCATTAATCACTCCTTGACAGGTTGCACCAGAACTCTCTAGACCAAAGATTAAACAGTCGATGGATCTAGGCCAAGCATCTCACTAAGCAGAACAACCTTTAAATTCCTTTTAATAAATTTATCAACTCTGGCTTATACTCAGGATTCGACTTAGCGCTTATATAAGTCGGTTTAGGCTTATCTCCATGACCAATGTCTATCTTCCTTAATCCACCGGCCGACTTGAAGCCATGATTATCTATTCAAAACAAACTCTCAGAGCCGATTGCTTGGATCAGTTGTTGGCTTTCATTACTAATCTTAATGAAGCCTCCTTCCCATAACTTGCCAGAAAAGCACTCAAAGTCTTCAAGCTCCCAAAATACTAGATCGGCTGTTGCGATACTCATAGATTCATCAGCGCGAACCAACTCGACATCATCTCCATGCCATTGAATCAAACATTGATGCATGGTTGATGGCACACAACAATTTACATGAATCCAATCACGACCGAGGAGTAAACTGTATGACCCTTTTCTATCAATGATGAAGAATGTGGTGAGCAAAGTCTTACTCTCGATTATTAGTTCAACGTTCATTGCCCTGTGGGTCTTAGACGCATTACTCCCAAAATCTTTAAGCATCATGTCGGTCTCAATCAAATCTCCTGGTCCCCTACCAAGTTTACAAAAAGTGGTGTAAGGCATAAGATTGACAGAAGCACCTTCATCCACCAACATCTTGTTCATCGGCTTCCCATCGACAAAACCTTTTACATATAAAGCCTTTAAGTGCTGATGCTTGACCGGCTTATCGAATATAGCCTGCTGTATAATTATCAACTTGGCAACTATTTTCTTATACTCTGATTTATCAAAATCTGAATAAACTTCTTGGTCTGCTAGAGCTTTAAATTCTGATGACAATAGAAAAGCCATCTGAATATTAGCCGATGGTTGCCCCCTATCAGCTGTTTGCTTAGCATGCCACACTTGAGGTCTACCAGATGCTTGAGCGTATTCCAGTTCTCTGTTCCTTAGGCGTTGTACTCTTCTTTTCTGGTTTCTTGTCAGACCTCCTAGATACTATTGGCCTTCCTGCCAAACATATTCTTCCTCACTACTTTTTTCTTCATAATCAGCCCGGTTTTGATCAACAACTCACTTTCCAAGCCGATCATGAACACTTCTATTTTTTATGCACTGATCCATATTATTATGATGATACTCATCTCAAGCATAGATAGATCGGTGGTTGGCTTGAGATTGCCTGAACTCCCAATATTGCTCCCTGCATTCCGGACAATTATTCTTGGTAGGCAATTTTAAACCTTTATTCCAGTAATGTCTGAAGAAAGGACAATTCCAATGCAATTCAGCTTGTTTTCTTTCATACCTCTCTTTTTCCCAGTTGATGCTGGTATTCTTGCTCTTCTAACCAACGCTGATAATCCTTTTCCTTCTGCCGCTGCCATTTGTTCAACAAAATTCAAGATATAACACGTGGCTTTGTCGCCCCATCCTTCGATGTTTCTCCCTGCTCATATCAGTTGTTTTGTTGGTCACGACGCCTTCTAATCTCTCTATATTCATCAGCCGATATTTGCATCTCGAGATCGACAGTTCTAGTTTCTTTTGATCTAACATATGTTAGGACTTTAGTCTTTTCTTTGAGTAGCCTAGCATCAACCATGTTCTGATATCTTGGGAAAGGATTATCATCAACTTTCATTTTTTGAGGCGCATCAAATTTGAGCCTTCCTTGCTGAATAGCCCTCTGTATATGCTATCAGAAAACTCACTCATTAGTAGAATAAGAAGTGGCGTTGTGAAATTTGCAGAACTTCTTATTCTTTAACTGATCGGAAGGCAACATAATATGATTATCGGGCAACTTAATATGTCCCTTTTTGAGCAAGAAATCGAAGAGCTTGTTTGATTTTGTGACATCAAAATTGTAGCTCTCTTCGACTCCACTTCCCTAAGGATTTGACACCATTACTGTCTTCTTACCCCAATTCCATTCAGCCGCAGCAACCTCTTCTTCTTCATCGTCTTCATAGCCATCATCAACCGAATATGGATTATAGGTTTCAGCAATTGTGACATTCTTCTAAAATTAGGTATCTCTACGCATGTTCTAAAATTGGCTATTGAGTGCTGCCACTCATTGAGCCATTGGACCTAAATTATCAAACTCTTGTCTCAGCAGCTTCTCTCTCTATGTTGGCAACATTCCTTGAATGGCCAAAGTAGCTAGCTAATCATCAGTTAAGTTTAGTGAGATGCAGAAATTTTTGGTCTCTCGGAATCTCTGAAGAAACTCGATGCCCGATTCATTAGTTCTCTGCCTTATGGTCATCAAATTAGTAATCTTCTTTTCTCTTGTCCCAGTGTAAAAATATATATGAAACTTTTTCTCTAGGTTAGCCCAATTGATAATGGAGTTAACTGGCAGTGATGAAAATCAAGTGAAGGTTGGTCCAGATAGGGACAAAGAGAAGAAACGAACTCGATGGGCCTCTTCAATTTATTCTTCGCCCAACTGTGCAAGATACCAACTAACATGTTCTACTGTACTTGTGCTATCTTGGCCAGTAAACTTAGCAAACTTTAGGAGCCTGTAATTAGTGGGAAGAGCGACCAAATCATACCATTCTGGATATGGGCGTTTGTACGAGAAGGTCTCCCCTTTTGGCTTCAAACCAAACTGATTCTTCATCATCTCGGTCACTCTAAGCAACAACTCATCAACATTTGAATTTGAATCTCTCTACAATTACTGACCCATCTATGGATTAAAATTTCGAGTACCTTGATACCCCAGATTTGAAATCATGTGAAAGGTATTATAATCTATGCCGTAATGATACCCTTGTGGAATCTCTATTTGCTGGGTCCTTTGCTAGTTTGCTTCTTGAAGTCTCTGGTTATAGATGTTAGGATCTATATCTCTATGAATCCTTTGAACCGATGGCGCTATTTTTTGAGCCGACGATGGTATCTAGCCTGATGTGCCAAAATTGACCATTTGATTCTGAACTTGCCCCATCAGCTGTTGCACATGCTGTTCTGACGATATAGGATTATACTGTATCTGATTAGTAGTAGCATCCTGAACTTGCTCAGTTGAGCTCTGAACCACCTGGACATCATCAGTACTAGCTGGTGCTATTTCTTGATGGCTAGTACCGGCTTGATTAGTCCCCTGAGCCGACGAATGTAGAATGTTGTAATAAGCCGGCCCAACCTGATCAATTAGAAACCCATGAAACACCTCTTTCAAGGTGTTGTGGAATGTGTTCAAGAAAACTTCATTATGATTTGACATGACATCATGAATAGACTTGTTTACAGCCTTTACCAAGAAATGTCTGTCTTCAGCTTCATCTGCATCTGTCTGACCAAGCAACAGAACTCTTGGTAGTGGATATTTCTAAATAATTTTATTGTTACGTGTCTTGGTGTAGGACAACAAACACTTATTTTGAAATTCTTCTATAGCTTTGCTGATGACATCTTTATTTCCATCAGGTAGTTCTTCATAAGGCACCATAAGAATGTCATTGTTGTTGTAAGCCACCATGACGATTGTGGGGTTTCACCGGGCGTGCCAAAACGTGTGTCAGCATGAAAATATGTCGACATACGACAAGCCGGAAGGATCTGCTTGATGGAACTAGAGATCAGCTTGGCTTCAATGTAGGGGTAACTGATCCTGCAAATTCCTCCCGAGATGTGACAGTCAATTTGACCCTACAATGGACAAAGAGAGAAAGTTTATCAGTAGTTTAAGGTGGAACATGCCGGTCTTTGCCTAGATAGTTTCAAGTGTGCCGCTTCGGGAGCAGCCAGACGGAAAAATCGACTAAATAGCCGATACGCATAGAAATCGGCTGTTACGAACTGTAAAGCTCGTGGGTAGCGATTGATTTTATGTTGACAGGTACAATACAAGTAGATGTAAGGAAGATCATCAGCTAGGTAGATATTACCAGTATAAAGCATTGAGCCAATGAATCTGATGAGAAAGAATATAGCATGCGAACAAATCGACTGTCTAATACAAATGGATCTACAAACGCTCTGAATTTAATCTGTTACAATCAACAGTGAGGTTCGACCGGATCGATGGCAGCTATGATGATAATAACAAACTAAAACCGAAGAATCCGCAAAAACATCTATACATCAACAGGTTTTCCGAAAGACATGCTATACGTGAAGGCTCAAAACGGATTGGCTGAAATAGCCAATTCAGGTGAAAAGGACTACAGCGTGTGAACATTCAACTGTTTCACGTGGACAAATCTATGGACTCATCAGACCTAACCTGCTATCTCTAAAGACAACAAATCAAACCTTTAAAGTAAAGAGATATATTCATGTTTAACAGAATTATGTAAACACACTGTAGGCGTTAACGCATAAGCGATCGGCTATTTAGCCGATGCAGGCATAGGAAATAGTTAAGATCACGCCTAATCGAGAACAAATCTACTAACTAGCATCCTCCAACCTATAGTGCCATCAGTGGGATCTACCGAATCGTTACAGCCATAATAGCGAACTATAGACAAGATTTAACTAGCCAGCAAATCTCTTCAAGATCATACATGCCTTAACCACGTACTATACACGATCAAGATCAAAGTAAAAATAGCCGATGAAACATAACTTGTCGTTCAGAGTAAGAAATATCGTATTGTGACAAAGCGAACGATGGACTAAAAGGATATGAGGCCGATCTAAATCAATCTTGACCGGGCAGGTTGATGTTGCTGCAAGCTAATAACAATAAGAACATCAGCAAGATCGGTAACTTAATGAATCTACCCGAAGGACGTCACCCTTAGGTAGAGCCAATAACTTAACCTGAATCTAGTTCGAGCAGTGGAGGTCGACCAGATCGATGTAGCCATACTTGAACTAGACAAGAGTCGATAACTAGCTTATACTAGAGTTCACAGTGGAGGTCGACCAGATCGATGCAGCCGTACAAACCAAAGTATAAGCCATGACGGTACTTACAGACAAACCGGAGATCGGCCAGACCGATGCAGCCCTGCTTGCTGAAGAACTCACCGAGATCTACTCTACTCCTACTCCTAAGGGTTGGCACGGAGCCAAAAAAAAGTAAATTGTATTTGATTGATTGGATGTGTCTTTTACAATAGCCGGGGTCCAATATTTATACCCGGAGCCTAAACATGAATCATACTCAAGTATGACTCATTACAATCTTTGGTATAAAAAAAACATTCCTAACTTAAGATAACTTAGACCCTAATCTTTCCCTTTTTGTAGAGTCCAATATGTATTTTCCGACGCCAACCGTAGCTCATTATCGTTATCTGCTAACATCATTCAAAGAGAGCCGATTCCAGTGTTGCATCTGAATCAGCTGATATCGATCCTTATGCAATCGATTCCTTGATCGGCACAATTTTGGAAGCTTCGAGTTCCCGCGTTCTACTTCCCAAATTTTGGTATAAACAACATGATGTCCCACTGACATGATCGATTCATCGAACAAACACACCGCATCACACCAGAGACTTGGGAGCTATCTCCCTCTCTCACCAGTTTGTAACTCCCTACTACAAACTCAGTGCTAGTAATACGAGCAACTCGAAACTGGACGTAGGGACATTCGGCCTAAACCAGTATAATCCTTGTGTCCTCTTAGCACACTATCCAAGGCTAGACGCACAATATACAAATTTACTAGCCGATGCTTACTCGAAACACCAATAAAAGGAGTCTTTTTTGACATGATTTCTACATCTCCATCTTGTTCCCCCATGTAATATTGTAATCGTCGTGTGCGGACACAGGCAGGAAGTTCTCTTCCATTTTCTAAAAAAAAACACACACCGTTGCTCCAGCTCAATACCACCATATATACCCATACCTTATAATATCAATCTTTCATTAATTATTTGATCCTTTAATTTATTTTCTTTATTTATTTATTTCTCTCCATTCCAAATTATAAGGTATGCCAACTTTCTTAAAAAGTCAAAGCATCTCAAGTTTGGACAAAATTATAGAGATAATTATAAAGAGTTATGACATCAAATAGGTATACTATGAAAATATAATTACTGAAGAATCAGTTATTTGGTATCATAAATATTATTATTCTGTTCTACAAATTTGATCAAACTTAAAATGTTTTGACTCTCCAAGAAAATTTTAATGTCTTATAATTTATGATGGAGGGAGTAGCTAAGATCAGTCCTATCAGTTTAACTAATGAGAGGGATCTATTTATTTGGAAATTACATAACAATGGTCATTTTACAGTCCGCTCTATGTATCTTTATATAATGAATCAGAATATGTCTTCCTCTCATAAATTGATTTGGAAGTTAAAAATTTCTCTAAAACTTAATATTTTCCTATGATATCTCCAACAGGGGGTTATTTTAACAAAGGATAACCTAACTAAGAGGAATTGGAAAGGTAGTCAAAAGTGTTATTTCTGTAACTGTAACAAAACTATTAAACATCTTTTTTTTTATTGTCATCGTGCCAAGGCAATCGGGAGGACTCTCTATATAGCTAATGGGTTAACCCTTCGCAGCACTGTATCCCGCATGTTAGGGAGTTGGTTATCAAATTTTGATTTAAAAGAGAAGAAATATATTTTGGTTGGGGTAGTCCCTTATGTTGGGCAATTTGGAGATGTCGTAACGATCTAAACTTTAAAAACTGCAAATATACATCTTTTACGCGGGTTATTTTAAGGGGAACATACTGGCTGTGTTTTTGGGCACTGATGTAGCGTGATGATGAAACAAAGGAGTCTTTTCAGATATGATTTCTGCATCTCCATCTTGTTCCCCCATGTAATATTGTAATCGTCGTGTGCAGACACGCAGGCGGGAAGTTCTCTTCCATTTTCTAAAAAAACACACATCGTTGCTCAAGCTCAATACCACCATATATACCCATACCTTATAATATCTATCTTTCTTTAATTATTTGATCCTTTAATTTATTTCCTTTATTTATTTATTTTCCACACACTGTGCAGACATCAACAAGACATTATTTTCAACAATATCAGTACTAGTAGCAACACTACCCTGAGATGATGATCAAACACCTTATTCAATTCTGTCATATTCAGTTTCATACTAAAGCACTGCGACGTTGACGTCTTGACTTCGCACCACCTATTTGCATCAGCCCCCGTACTTAGCCTTGTAGTCCTGCCACAGCTGCTGCACGGTGTTCCCCAGGATCTGAGCGAAGAAATCGTCGGTGTAGCCGTCCTTCATCTTGGCGTTGAGCAGCGCTACGAAGCCCGGCTTCAGCGAGTCGCAGTAGTCCAGGAACCTCGCCGTGATGTCGTACCCCTGATCCCACCGGTCTCCCTGCCCCGGCTTCACCCAGTGCCCCGGCGCGTACCCCGCCTTCAGTCGGACGTAGTCGGCGATGCCCTCGATGAGGCCGCCGTTCGCCTGCCCCTGCCCGTCCCACTGCCACACGTGCGTTACCTCGTGGTACAGCACGCCGGTGACCTGCGAAACTTTCAGATAGTTGCCTGAGCTCGAAAGTCGAAACATGAGGGTTAAACTACTACTAACACAGTGCATCTGATCTCACCAACCTCTGTTTTCACGTCGCCGGAGTAGTTGCCGACGTACTGGGCGCTGAGGTGGATCCCGTTGGCGCTCGTGAAGGCCACGCCGCCGATGTCCTCGACGACGAGGGTCACCGCGTCGACGGGCTTGCGGTCGGCGGGGCTGGGCTGGTTGAAGGTGTTCCAGATGAACGTGGACGCGTCGGAGAGGACCTGCTTGGCGTAGTCGAGGCCGACGGCCTGGTCGAACCGCTGGCCGCCGGGGGTGTTGGACGCCGTGTT
This sequence comes from Miscanthus floridulus, assembly GCF_019320115.1. Classification (NCBI taxonomy): domain Eukaryota; kingdom Viridiplantae; phylum Streptophyta; class Magnoliopsida; order Poales; family Poaceae; genus Miscanthus; species Miscanthus floridulus. The sequence goes on along the minus strand of NC_089580.1, from coordinate 63,866,738 downwards.
GGTCGCATCGAACGTGACGGCGCCGGTCGTCGTTGCGGCCAGCGCCAGGAGGGAAGCCACCGTGGCGACGTGAAGCTTGTTCATCTCTTGTGCCGGAGCTGCTTGCTTCTTATTGCTCCGTTGCATTGGTTAGCTACTTGCTGTGGTTGGGTTTATATATAGAGATAGGTAAAGATGTGACGAGATATATTTTTTTGGTTGGCCATGGTGATGATATGTTTGTCTGAACAGATTGAACCTTAGGTTTGGTCCGGTCAAAAGGACTGACTTGGACTTGTTCCTGTTTGGATGGGTTTTCTTTTTCTAGAAACTTGGTGTGGAAGAATTGAAAGCCACGTGTCATTTTTTCTCTCCATATGAAGCAATAGATAAACTTCTTTGCTGTTAAGACACTCACATTGTTTCTCCACAACCACAAGGGTTGCATGTTTGCCAAAATGATGAGTCAACCAATACGTCCACACAACCAAGCATTCAGACGGAAAATTGGGCCGTGTTTAGTTCGCGAATTTTTTTAGAAAATGGTACTGTAGTACTTTCGTTGTTATTTGGTAATTAGTGACCAATCATAGTCTAATTAGGCTTAAAAGATTCGTCTCGTGAATTTCGTCTAAACTGTGTAATTAGTTTTATTTTTTATTTATATTTAATACTTCATCAATGCGTCCAAAGATTCAATGTGACGGGGAATCTTGAAATTTTTTGCAAAATGAAGTGCAACTAAACAGCACCTTGGTTGCAAGTTTGCCAAAATGAGTCAGCAAAGAACACTTAATGTCTCTACACCTAGATACGACACAATATTTCTGGTTATATGGTTTTATTTTATCTTTAGGCCATGACTTTACTCCCTCCGTCCCAAATTATATGTTATTACAACTTTCTTAGAGTCAAAGGTCATCCACGACAGCCATGGACCCCTATAACAGCATCTTCGTCGACCAGCTCAACTCCTCGCATGCTGAGGCAATACGAGAGCTCTTCCCGGACCCACAGGGAGAGCGGCCGAGGTGCCGCACAAGGCGGCACGTCTGATCGCCGGTGATGGCTAGGTAGCGTAATTAGCGAGTAATAGGCTAAGGTCACCTTCTACTGGTGAGGGCAGAGCCGATTATATAACATTTTCTCCCTAGTGTGCCATGTTCATGGCGCGTTGTTGTAACATTCACTATTTCTCGTTCTTAATATAAAGATACGCAAACCTTTTACGTATTCGAGAAAAAACAACATTTATGATACCAAATAAGTATCAATGAATTCTTTATTAATATTTTCATAATATATTTATTTGATGTCATAAATGTTTATAATTCTCTTTATAATTTTGGTTAGACTTGAGATTTTTATGACTCTTCTATAAAGTTGTAATGACGTAATTTAAAACGGAGAGAGCATTATATATATATATATATATATATATATATATATATATATATATATATATGTCCTTTTCATTTTTCAAGGTCGATAATGCATGCATGAGTGACGAGTAACATTTCGTGATGTAGACGGCGCCTGGGCCTGCCGGCCTGGAGTAATAATTAACGTTTCCGGTGCTAAAACTGCGCAAATAGTCCCACAAAGCGACGACTCTTCAGTCTTAAGGGTGTGTTTAGTTGGGCGAAAGTTGGAATTTGGGTTACTGTAGCACTTTCATTTTTATTTGGTAAATAGTGTTCAATTATTGACTAATTAGGCTCAAAACGTTCTTTTCGCAATTTCCAATCAAACTGTACAATTAGTTTTTTTTCGTCTATATTTAATACTCCATGCACGTATCGCAAGATTCGATGTGATGGATACTGTAGTACTTTTTTGGATTTTAAGGTGCCAACTAAACACGCGCTAAATCTTCAGTCTTCAACTGTATGTTGATCAGATCTTCCGGTTGGGTAGCATAGCATGCAAAATAGAAATCCTTGGAGAAGTCAAGCCATGTATATGTACGTGGACCCTCCCCTGAATTGCTGAATGTATCAATCAGTTCATCAGAGCCACACATTCAGCACCGACACAACCTTTGGACTAAGGGTGCGTTTAGATCAAAAAAATTTTGGATTTTGGCTCACTGTAGCATTTCGTTTGTATTTAGTAATTAGTGTCTAATTATGGACTAATTAGGTTCAAAAGTTTCGTCTCGCGATTTCTCGACCAACTGTGTAATTAATTTTTTTTTCGTCTACATTTAGTACTCCATACATGTGCCGCAAGATTCGATGTGACAGTTACTATGCAAAATTTTTTGGCAACTAAACGGGGTCTAAGTCACAGTCATGAGATTTTGTTTTGGGATTTTAAAGCGTTTTGACTTTTGTGGCCGCGCTTCTACGATGGACTGTTGTACTGTGCTATTGGCCTCGTTTGCTGGTCTGAAACTTAGCTGAAACTGGCTGAAAAATACTGTTCCGGCTGAATTGTTGGGAGAGAAAAATACCGTTCCGGCTGGAAAAAAAAACCGAACAAATCGAATATGGGGTAAGCCGAACATGGTCATTGTTATTGGAAAAAGCACTGCATTGTCCCAAAGTCAAATAATTGTAAAATCTGATCAAATTTATTTAAAAGTTTGCAGATATTTATAGTACCAAATTAAAACTACAAGATTTCTCGTAATCAGGTGTTATTTGAGTAAAAACAGGCTCCAAAACATGACTATGCCCAAAACACGGACTTCGAAGTAATTTCGGGCTCACTATTTAAGCCCAGATTCTACTCACTCGCGTCGCGGAAAAGCGGCATCAACATTCCCGCGTGCCAACTGCGTGGTTGCAGCCGAGGATGGCGAATCACGCGCACGACAGCTTCGGAGAATCGGAGTAACCGAGGATGGCGGCCGACGGCATCTACAAGCTGCCCGTGTGTTCCGATGTACGCCTCGACGAGCTCCACTGGTAGAATTGCAGTGCTCTACACTGGCGTGCATCCATGGCTGTTAGGCTGTACGAGTGGAAAGACAGTTTGGCCTCGAATAAGTTTCCTCAACTGTTTTCTCATCATCCAAGAAACAAAGTTGTAGTCTTGCTAGTAGGGGCGGACATTTGTTGGTCATTATGGCTACGCAAGAATGATTTGGTGCTTCAAAGACACATGTTTCTTCTCCTTAGCAGGTTATTGTTTCATCTATCCACTAGACCACTAGCTTGGTAGTTGGGCTATATTACAGAAGCCGGCCTCCCGAGATTTGGTTTTAATGGTATGTCACCAATTGGCACAGGTGGCCGGAGGCAAATTCTGAGAGACCCACCCTTTTCTGACCTGAAAGACCTCCTTCCTCTATGTGACACATGGCATATATCACAATCTTAAAACAAGCTCCTACCCACTTTCGTCTTCGTCTAGTTTCAGTTCCGACACCGTTAGTATATATACCTCACTCCGTGAACGGCACGCGTTGTCTTCCGTCAGAAGCCACGAAAGATCCGTGCAGGGCGATTAAGCGAAGCAGACCTTGCCACGACACCTGCTGATCAAGACATTCATGGGGCGCTCAGGCAGGGCCTTGTCGCTTCCCCAAGTCTGCAATTGCGATGTCGACACGAGAAAACGCCACAGCACGGTCTCCACATGGCAGAGCTCGAGCGGCTCTGTCGCGGGGGCGCCCCGCTGCTCTAGCTGTCCGCCGTGAACCGTGATCGGGGACGACGCTGCAAGCACAAAGGACCACCCGCTGCTCCACTATCACTACCACCACCACCTGCCGATGCCGGCCTCGGCGTTCGAAGCCGCCGCAGGCGCGCGCGATTGCTGGCAGCTACTGGCCCTAGCGAATCTGCCGCCACGAGGCCCAGTCTGCATCCTCCACCCGATGATGCGCTTAATTGGGCAACCATTTGTAACACCACTTGTCGATGTTGATCCTTTCTCCTTTGTGACATTGTTGCCTTCTGGAAATTTCAGTTGTTTGATTTTGGGTTAGCAAAGCAAGTGTCAGCTTCAACTTCCTTGCAAACATGTACCGACATCACGAGAACCTTTTGGGTCTGTATTATCTCAGGGCTTTGGTTAGCTGTTATATTAACTCACAGTTACATCAGATCTGACAAACTGCTCTTGTCGTGGTACTTGGGTTCTGAATATTTTTCATACAGGAAGGTCAACAAGAAAGTTTGATGTCTATGCATTTGGAGTTTTATTAGAGATTATTTCTGTCGCAGAACCGACCAATTTATAAGAGTACAAGTACAATGACAGCCCGCAAGCGGTCGCACTGTCATCCTTGAGCCCATATAAACCCGGTATACCACGACGGGTCTCGATAAACGATTCACAACAACCAAGATCGTACATGATTCAACATACATGTCACATATTACATAAAGTTCACACATACATTTCCATCATCAGAGTATGAAACAAAGTTATTATAAACCAAGTTTGATAGATAATAGCAGAAGCAAATTAAGTTTGAAAGTAGCATTTGCCAACATAGTTTAATACAATGCCAACATACGATCACAGTCCACAAAAACATATAGAGGGATTAGTAAAGAAGCCTGCCCAAGGCTTACTCCTCATCCACAGCGGGATAGAAGCAACTCTTGCAATAACCATGATATACAGTGCCATCTGCAACAATGGAAAATAAAACCCTAAGTACGAGAAGGTAGTCAGCTAGACTTACCCATCATAAACCAGAAATAAAATGACTCCAAGGATTATGCAAGCCTGTATAAGTGGAGATAGCTTGACAACATTTTGCATAAAAAACGATTACTCAGTTATACCATTATAATTCTGTTATCAAATTAATTATGACTATCCATCTCTAAATTAGCAACTATCATGTGCCAAACATGTGGTATATCATTTTAAGGGCATACAATAGTAACCATAACAGGTATTATAATTCCATGTTTATTCGAACCATCATATTCCATAATACAATTACTACGATGTTAGTACTAGCCAAGTTTCTCACTATCCGGAAGAGGCGACGATTCGAATCGATTTCAACCAGCTCGGAATTTATTCCTAACACAAACCCAGACATACCTGCACCAAGGTAGTCTTAGGTCACATTTGGTACAACTCAAGTACATATTTCGCGAGTTCGCCCAGCGCCGCACAATAAGGGACACCAAATGCCAGGACGTTCAAGCCCAGCCTATCCTTGGGCTCAGTCTGGCTCCCCACACATCCTTACTACCATCTAGAGTGCGCACTCTTACAGAGCAGGGCCCGGCCTGTGTTGAGCTACTCGGCTTCGCGGTCGGAATGAGTTATCCGACCAGCTAAGTGATAGGCATGCGTTCAATCTTGTCAAACAGCGCCAACAACGGTACGGTCCTTAATCGGCATAGACGGGATCACATGAGTCAACCTACACATAGACTCCTTCCAGCCTCGATTTTTATCACCCCATGGTTCTTTTCCACGATAGCAAATATAGCCAACCATGCTTCGGTATCCACCTATATCTCGTAGGTGATAGAAAATCACCCGACTTCTACCGGTCTAAGCATGACTAAGCATATATTCGATCCTAGACCTACATAGGGTTAAAGGTATATTTCTGGACAAGGAAATTATATGCATTGAGTGGTTTCAATAAACTCTTATAACCTAATGCATCAATCATAAAGGACTCGAGTAATATTTTGTAAAACACTGGGAGACTTAGAATGCTCCGAGGCTTGCCTTTCAGAAAGGAAGTGGGGCGGTGGTCAGGGCACTTCGGAAGCTCTTCTAGGGTCTACTCCTCGCCTTCGGGAGCTGCGGCTTGAGGAATCTCCTGTTGGTCCCCTTCCTCTCCTTCGTTGAATTCCAGCAACGTTATCTCCTCTGTCGATCCTATATGCATGGATATGGCATAAGATATTGTGAATGCATACATGCTGACAAATATAGTATGATGATACTTGATGAATGCATTCTTATAAGTATTCTTAATAGCATGGTGTTAAAGTAAAAACAAGTGCATGACACTTTACTGAGTATGTGCATATCTCTTCTTGATTACTTAATCAAACACTTCAACAATTCATTTACTATGCCTAAAAATAGTAGCTACTTATTTTACTCATAACTGAAGTTAAACTTATACAAATGCTGTGATCTTGGACTTTCTGGAAAGCTTATAAAATTGTCTACAACTCTTATTAAATCACCAAAAGCAAATTCGTAATCTATCTTAACCAAAATAGACAATCAATCCAGTACTGTCCAGAAATTCCAGAGAGCGAGCATTTCGAAATACTAACTTTAAACAGCTATAACTCCTAAACCCTTTGGCCTATTGTCCTGAAATTTTGACACAAGATATGTGAAGAAGTTACCTACAACTTTATTATTAACTATTTTTACAGCAAACATCATTCTTACTATGCAACATACAAAACCACAGAATCTATCCGAAAACTCTTCTCACCCGAATTATAAAGCAACGATATTTCTATTGCATATAAACATTCCAAATTTGACCTCACCAATTATACCAACAGTACAAGGACATCAAATACACTCAAGAAACATAATGTCCATGCCCAAACTATTTATTTAAATGCCTTTATCAATTTACTAAGATACTTAGGTTAAATAATAAACATATACCAAATGTGCATCATAAATTCTCAGAAATTTACAGTGGCTTACTAGTTCTACCAATAGACTACTGTAAAAGTTTCATGCCATTTTACCAAGTAAAACATCCTATGCAAAAATGACAAGGCATAAAGGCTTAAAATAACATAAATAGGAAACCCTAGTGAAAAGTGTCAAGCAATAGATTTTATATTTTTCTTAGCATCCATATGGTACTAGGACAACCTCCAATAAATTTCATGAGTATTGGATTCATAAATAATTTATAAAAATTCACACAAGGATCACCTAATTATAAAAGGAAAATCTATAACTAAAAAACTATTCATGAACTGACCCTCAAATTTTTACCAGAGCTTATACTTATCAAGAAAAGCTCACCATATAAATTTTATAATTTTTAGAGCACAGGAACTCTAGATATAAATTAAAAAGTTTGCATACATTTAAAAACACATTTCAAGTTTCATTTTAATTCTTTCAGAAACTCTACTACAAGTGCTAATATTATATTTTTCCTAAATACTACACTTCACCAAGATCCTAACAAAATTTGAACCACCAAATTTGGATCTACCAAACTCCAGATATAAATTTTATAAAACAACATGAAATCTGGAAATAATTGAGCTATCCTACAACTCTACCGTCACTGACGGGCTGGACCCGCTGGTCAGTTGACCCCACGTGTCAGCAAGACAAAACAGGGCAGGCGGCGCTGCTCGATGCTGCGCGGCCAAAGTTCGCCGACGATGAGCTTCACCGACGACGGCACCTCTACTACTGTGACCCCCTCGACCTTGCGCACATGCTAGGCTAGTCATTAGGATGGATTAGCGACGCAGAGCTTGACTATGGCGGCCATGGCGGTGCGGCGGTGTGGGTCAACGGTGCTACGCCGACGGTTGCCACGGCGACTCAAGCTAAGGCTCGGACGAGCATCTACTGACCATGGAGAACCTAGCGCAGAAGATAACACAGCGAATGGTGAACGGAGATGGTGCGGCCACGATGACGGGGCTCGGCGGCGGAACTCCGGCGAGGTCGTGCGCGGTGCTGAGGCCTTACCAGCGCGGCTAGCGAGCAATGCAGGTTCGGTGCGACGATAGGAGTGCGGTGAAGCTTCTACAGTGGCGAAGGAACAACGCGGGCGAGCCTGGCGCTGGCAATGGCGACGGCGGCGCTCACAGAGCTGCTGCGGCTATGGTGGGTGAGCGAAGGAGGTAGACAAAAGTGAAATGAGGGCATGGGGATGGAGCGGGCGAGCGCTAGGGTGATAAAGGCGCGCTCTGGCCTAACACTGCCTAGCTGCTCAGAGCAATGACAACGCGCAGTCTCGTCGCCACCATGTGGCGGCCAGCTCCTGCTGGCGGTCAGCCACTGAACCCGAGCCGCTTCGGCCATCAGAGCCCCGAACCGAGCCTGACGACGTGACTTGAAGACGATCAAACCAATAATTCGTAGCTCCATAGTGAAAATACCATGTACAAAACTTGAAGATCTAAGTACCATCTACAAATTTTATTAAAATACCTGGTGCTAATTCTCAACCAAAACGAGTAATATCATCTCAAAGTCGAGCTTGTCAAACTGTCAGTGCACATGAATTAGAAAAATTTCTCTAAGTGCTGAAAACAGTGCATTGTTGATTTTTGTGGGCTCAAAAAGACTAAGCTATGCACATAATTAGCTCATGACCCAAAATAAAAGTTGTTCCTCTACTCAAATACTACAACTTTGCTTTAGTGACCACATACATGCAAAGTCTCTATCATATGGTTCAAACTTGGTCAAACCCATTACATTCAATTGATGACTTATACTTGAACTATGACTTAGTGACCAATTTAGCTCTAGCCATGAATACCAAAGTTGTTCATAATGACACTCTAAACATGTTTAAGCTATTTATAAGGTCACACAATCATTTCATACATTGGTTACACATAAAGCTCTCCAGGTCAACACCCATAGCATCACTTAAGTACTTGATCATGCAAAGTGATCTTCATGAACCATGTTCCATTAGACCTCCTAAGTGTAGCTAATATGTTTTAGTGACTCACCTCCACCATCTACATGTATTCACTCATGGTCATATGTATATGTACCAGGAAACATAAAATAACAAGCAATATTGCATATGTTTCAATCACATGTTTCAATTGTAAAAGCTTATATATGAATGCTTGATGCTCATGCTCATGCAATGTAAGTCACATTATGCAAGCTCAACACTAGGGTGTTACAATTTCAAGAAGGAAACCCATTAGCAGAGTTGAAATCTCTATCACCAATTCTCACCATCCTCGACCACAGCGGACAACTCGAGCAGATGGTCGCCTCTGCAACAGAACCGCTCGAGCTCCGCCACGCCGAGAGACCACGTTGCGGAAGCTCCTTGGTTCCAACACCGAGCCTGCTGCTGCTTCCTAGACGCAGAGGAGTTTCGGCGCAGACGTGGCCGCGCCGGCGTCACGGAGCCGAGCTCTGCTGAGACCAACGACGTATCCCTCGCAGCCGTCGTAGCGGCCAGCACTGTCTCCGGAGTGCTCGATGACGTCGAAGTCCAACCGCAGACTTGAGAAAGAACATGCTCGCGACGAGGTCTACGTCTTGATCTATCGTCGCCGTCGCGGCAAGATCCATCCCAGTGGCTTCCGGTGTAAGCCAACGCCTCTGTTAGCGGAACGAGGTATATGCCAACGGTGCCGCTAACTGAAACTGAGCGAAGATGGAGCGAAGATTCATCCTGTTCGCTTGGTCGTATTCGGCTTATAAGTTATGGCTTATCAGCCAACGAACAATATTTTTCTCTCACGCCAAATTAGCCAACAGTACTTTCAACCATGGCTTATAAGCCAAACAAGTCCAAACGAACATGGCGATTGTCATAATGACACGTGTCATGCAGAGGAGGGGGTCTCTCAGATGAGAGAAAAGGGAAGGTCTCTCAAAATTTGCCAGGGTGGCGATTTGGTGTTCAGATTGACTCCTACTATAGTGTGTGTTGTATAAGCCGTGTGTATCCATATATGTAGAGGTTGATAGTGCTTTTAATGATAGTTGTGTCAATTTGATCAGAGCCGGAGGGAAGGGGTGGGGCCAAACACCCCCTAATATATTGTTGTTGAATAGGGTAATATACTTTAAATCAATTTAGATACCCTCTTATGCATATATTAAACTAATCCATGTGGTGCACAGCTCTTGGTGGTTGATTATTAACATATGTTTTGGCCCCCGTTCGGCTGAGATTCTTGTCGCTGCAGCAGCAGCAGCAGAGATACACAGTCTGTTTGGTTGGCTGGTTCGTATCATTGCTGGTTCGTAAAGAAATACTGCTGGCTAGTTTGTGTGAGAGAAAAATACTGTTCCGGCTAGAAATTTATGATCGTTTACGACAAGCCACAGCCAAACAAACAGGCTGCCACTTGGTTTCACTGTTGCTAGTACTGTCTACAGCCATAGCCGCTGCGGCTGTACCGAACAACCCCTTTATCTTCATATGCAAAATTGATTGTGTATTGTAGTTCTGGTTATCTTTGTTAAAGACCTAAGAGCAACTTCAAAAGATTATGTAAAATTAGATTCTAAAACCATTGATTTAGCCATTGTCCAAAATAAAACTTCCTCTAAAAAACAGAGTAATGCAACAGCCTTTCTAAATTCTCATCATCTATTTTTTAGAACTCACACGTCATGCTCTGATTGGCTCACTTCCCTGATTTGCGTACTCCCACCATATGCTTGCATGCCACCAAACACTACCTATCGCGAGCGCCATGCAGGAATAGGCACGGATAGGCCGATGCAGCTCGAAACACGGAATAGCAGACTGGTTATTTTGGATCACACGATAGAATAGCTGTTGGACTTCTAATTCTTACGAAAACACCTAAAAATAGATTCCACAACACAAATAGCCACTCTGCTAGAGTTGCTCTAATGTGGAGCCAATGTGATTGTTTGTTGTTATCTTGTCTGCAATAGTCTTCCTATCTCAAATTTTCTGGCTCGGCCCTTGTGTTTGATGTAATTGTCTTGAAATTTAATAGAAGGGCGTGGCTAGCGCTTGGACGTTCGGACGCTAGCCCCCGTCCGGACGCCCGCACCTGCCTGCCGCGTTGCCCGCCCTCATTGCTGCGGCTCACCTCCTCCTGCGTGCCCGCCCCAGCGACGAGCACTCACCTGCATGCCCTGCTCCCTCGGTCTCGCATGCGCCAGCAGCGCCCTCTCTACTGCTTGCAGCTACAGGAGCAGCAGCAATTTTTCCTCTGCATGCACGATTCCCACGCAAAATTAATAGAAAAATCGCATGAGGAACATCCGCATGCGGCACAGTGCGGACTTGTCGTATTCTGACAAGTGGACCTGCTAAACACCATGCCACACCACCGTGTTGGCTCCTAATTTTCTCTCACACTTGGTGCAATTTGGTTGTAAGTCCGCATGTTGCCGCGTGTGGAGGGTCCGCGCGTAATTTCTTTTTCCAAATTAATGCGCTTCATTCATGAAGAAATTGAACGTCGCACTACGCCTGCATGGCGTGCACCTACGTATCCAGCTGCGTGCCACGTGCCTGTTGCCTGATGATGCGCATGCAGGTGGAGACCACCCATGCTGGCTTTGCTTCCCGCGCACGTGGGGACCGCTACACCCGCGGGACCGCCTCTGTATGTGCTCGCTTCCTATGCCTGCTAATGTTGCAAAATGAATCACTTCGTCTGAAACAGGTGAAATATTTACAAACATACGTTTACAACATATGTGTATATCAACTATAACATCCAGATAAACACACTTGCAACATACGTATGAGTATGATAGATGAAACATTTGAATAGACGCTTGCAACATATTTCTGCAACATATGCAACATCCAGATGAAACACTTATAATATAGGCTTGAAACAGGTAAAAATATTTGAAACATACACTTGCAACATACATGTATAGACACTCCAATATATACAAAATCCAGATAAAACACATGCAACATGTGTTTGAAACAGCTAAAACATTTGAAACATACACTTGAAACATAAGTGTATAGCCACTGCAACATATGCAACAAACATCTGAAAACGCATGAAACATATGGTTGCAACATGTGCTCCTGTACTTGCTGCCGCCCAATGGAGGCTGGTTTACTTGCTGTCGCCCAATGGAAGCGGCACTCGGGAGCGCAGCACGAGGCTAGTGTGGCGCGTGGCGCGAGGCACAGGCAGGGTGCGCGGCATGAGGTGCAAGGCTCGGAGCGCGCGTGATGGGTTCGTCCCGACCGGACGGATACCCTGATAGGAGCATTGCCGTTAATAGAATTTTTCCTTATCACAAAGTTGTGTTTTCGTGGTAGTGTTGGGTAAGAGTTATGAAAGACATTCAACGTTCAACAAACACCTTTATTCAATCTTGACATCATGCTAGACAATGGCGTTTGCTGCATTTATTTTTTCTCATATATGAGCTGCTGAGAACTGGTGCCAAAACAAGACTTTTATCAGCTCCCGTACTTAGCCTTGTAATCCTGCCACAGCTGCTGCACGTTCTTGCCCAGAATCTGCTGGAAATAGTCTTCGTCGTACCCGTCCTTTAGCTTGGCGTTGAGCAAGGCCACGAAGCCCGGCTCGAGCGAGTCACAGTAGTCCAGGAACCTTGCCGTGACGTCGTACCCCTGATCCCAACTGTCTCCCTGCCCCGGCTGCACCCAGTGCCCTGGTGCATACCCTGCCTTGAGCCGCACATAATCGGCGATGCCCTCGAAGATCCCCGGATGCGCCCCGTAGTCTTGCAGCCCCCACTGCCACACGTGCACCACCTCGTGGTACAGCACCCCGGTCACCTAGCAGGCCACGGTGCACAGAGAGATGTTCATTTAGAAACAGAGACGTAGATTGGAGACAGAGTTGGGCGCTACATACCTCTGTCTTGACGTCGCCGGAGTCGTAGCCGCCGACGTACTGAGCGCTGAGGTGGATGTCGCTGCTGACGGTGAAGGCCACACCGCCGATGTCCTCGACGACGAGGGTGACCGCGTCGACCGGCCTGCGGTCGGCGGGGCTGGGCTGGTTGAAGGTGTTCCAGACGAAGGTGGACGCGTCAGAGAGGACCTGCTTCGCATAGTCGAGGCCAACGGCCTGGTCGAACCTTTGGCCGCCGGTGGTATTAGACGCGGTGTTCGTCGCGTCGAACGTGACGGCGCCGGCCGTCGCCAGGACCAGGAGGGAAGCGACCGTGGCGACGTGAAGCTTCATTCTTGTGCCGGTGTACACCTGTGCACTTCTTGCTCTGGGATTGGCAACTAATGGTCGCTTAAGCTACATTATATAGGGTGCATAAGTGCATGACAAGGAGAGAAGATGAAATGAGACTTTTCCAAAGCAGAGAATTTTCCCTATTGATTGACAGCCTGTTTGGTTGGCGTGGTTCGTATCGTTGCTGGTTCGTGAAGAAGTACTGCTGGCTGGTTTGTGTGAGAAAAAAATACTGTTCCAGCTGGAAATTTACGATCGTTTACGACAAGCCACAGCCAAACGAACATGCTGTGAACAGGGGCGGATCTGCCAGGGGGGCTGCCGGGGCTCAAGCCCCCCCTACCCTAGCCACGCCATTGGAGCCCCCTTTAGCCTCCCCATGAATTTTTCAGCCATTAACAACAGGAAAGAATGTGCTGCAGTGCTCCCGACGGAGGTTGAAGATGAGTTTCGAGTTGAAGATGAGTTCCCAACCCCCTAAATGTATTTCCTAGATCCACAACGGCTGTGAAGGAGGAGATGTAGTGTTTGGTCAGGTCAAATGGACAGACTTGGACTTCGTCCAGTTTGGTTGTGTTTTTGGAAATTTGGTGGAAGTGGAAGCCCCGATACATGTCTCGTTTTTCTCCATAGACAGCGATATATAACCTTCCCTAGGACTATTGCCTATCGATTGATCGATACTTTATTTGTACACTTGCAGAAATGTGTCAACGAAGAACATTGACGTGTGCGCATAAGGATGGCAACGGGGATGTACCCGTCGGGTATCGTCGGAACGTTCTCTTCTCCGCGACGGAGAATTTATCCCGTCCCCATCCCCGTTAACTGTCTCGGGTATAGATTTTTGTCCATCCCCGTACTCGTCGGGCATCAGTCGGGTAACAGATACCCGACGGGTACTGCATACCCGATAAACAAGGACACTTGGGGTCGCAGCTTTACAATCGGAGATGTTTCTTTTTCACCCGGGTATAAGTGTCGGAGTCTCCGAGATACCGAAGAGAAGGAGCGAGGTTGCGAGGAGGACGAGCAAATGTGGCAGAGAGACCGAACTGAGGAAGCGAGGGGCACGAGCGCTCGTGAGGTAGACGTACTTGTGCTGCTGACGGAGATGGTGAGGAAAAATTGAACTAGGGTTTTTAGAACACACAAACTATATATATGATTGTTCAGATTTGGGCCAAAATACCTATGTTCTTTATGCCTAATACTCGCATGACAGCTCAAATAGTCGGGTTTCTCAACGGGTAACGGACACGGATAAACAGGGAACGTTCCTGTACCTGCTATACCCGTTGGGGATGGATTCTTATCCATTTAGATGTCCACGGGGAAAGATATGATCCCATCCTATCTCCTAATGGACCAAATGCCCGGCCCCGTTGCCATCTTTATGTGCAGGTAATATTTGCTGTGTATCGATCTGGATAGCCTGACCATAAGCAGATGAACGAACACAAATTAAACAGCTCTGGCATACGCAATCACATTTTGTAAGCAAATCGATCTGGAGACGCAACTTTTGCAGCCTGTGCAAACGCGTCTTTCGTATCCGGCCATGAAGTCCGTGGACGCATGCACATGACACGGCGTCGTGCCCTCGGGCCGTGCCCGGGGGGCGCTGATCGAAGCTAGGCAGGTAGTCCATAGAACCCGAGTGACGGAGTAAGCGGGCGGGCGGCCGGCCGCCGACCGTGACGCCGCGGTGCCGCACGCCGCAGAGAATCAGTCAGGCTCCGGCGAACCGAGCGCCCTCCACGATTGCCACGCAGCCGGCCCAATTTTTTATAATTCAGCTCTTTTTTTTTTAAGAAAATCTAAGTTTGATCTCTGGGAGACTTAAATTTATCTTTAGACCATGTGGGTCGGCGTTAGGACTCATGGTGCCGAGGTAACCCGTCTCGGCGCCACAGATCTTGGCTTCGAGGTGCCTGGCCATGCACAACAGGGCATTCTAGGTGGCGTTCACGTGGCCGGTACTTTGGCGCCAGAACACATGGCGCCGAGCTCGGCGCCAAGATCTGTGGCGCCGATCTCAGCGCCATAGATCTTGGCGTCGATCTCAGCGCCATAGATTAGCGTCAGAACACATGGCGCCGAGCTCGGCGCCAAGATCTGTGGCGCCGATCTCAGCGCCATAGATCTTGGTGCCGAGCATGCATTCAAAATCCGAAGTCAAGTTTCCCTTGCCGACGCTGCTCTTATTTCTTCCTCCCCTCTCGGTTTCTTCCTCTCCCTAACCCGCCAAATCTCTTGAATCGACGAATTTGACCTTGGATACTTGGATTTAATCCATACATCTTCGCGACAAGGTATCCTCTCTCCCCTTATTAAAATTTACGCATTGATTTGGTATATATTACGTCTATTTTGCAACCCTAGATACGTTATTACGTAATGTTTGAAGTAATTTTTTATTTTTTGTATTATGTAACGGTAGAATCTCAAGGCGTGGTAAAGCTAGTCAGCCAAGGTAATCTCTTATCATCGTGTTATATTATGTTTTCATTTATATGCAACAAATAGAAAAATCCTAGGTTTAGGGTTTAATGTTCATTGCTTTCGGTTCTTAGAACAAATTTGATTCAATTGTAGTTATGGCCGGATGACCGGAAATACCTTCGACCTGTTGCTTCTGCCTAGTGGTGTTCCAGTGCCCATGTGCTTTTGCGGCGATCATTGCAAGGTAGCCAAGTCCGATGAAGCGGACACTGAAAGCATCTAGGCCCCTAATTGGATTTCGGTGATTAATGTCAATACAAGATTACTATGACTAACGTGTGTTTTGCAGAGACAATTAAGTTAGGTCATGGTAATGGAGATCGATTGGGCAATCGAGGTTGTCATGCCCCTACGATGGAAATCGTTTCGGTTTTCAAAGGATGGACGACAAGGTTAAGGATAACTAGTTCTAAGTGTCAATTGGAGTTGGAGAGACACTTTGAGTAGTTTAGGACTTTGTTTTTCCTTTGGCCGTACTATGAAGGGGGGTATGAACGGGTAGCTTGACCTAGTTAAGTCTAGTGAGTTAGGTGTGGTGCACACTTGTTAAAACTAGCTCTAGGTAGCTCCTATGAATGCCTAAGATCTTTTGAAGTAAACTTCATTCACATATGTTCGGAAGTTGGAAGTGAATGGAGGGTCAAACACTGACCGGACGCTGGCTCCGGTGCGACCGGACGCTGGCCGCAGGGTCCGGTCAGTTCATTTGACCAAGGGGATCAAGTCTGGTGTGACCGGACGCTGGGAGGTCATGTGACCGGACGCTGAGGGCCAGCGTCCGATCAACTCCAGTAAGGGTCCAGACTTGGGAAAGAGTGACCGGACGCGTCCAGTCAGTGTGACCGGACCCTGAGTATGCAGCGTCCGGTCGTTTACAGTAAGCATCCAAGAGCGACCGGACGCGTCCGGTCAGTACTGACCGGACCCTGACAGCGTCCGGTCATCACTTGAAAACTGGTTCACGGGTTGAACTGACCGGAGCGTCCGGTCATCACGACCGGAGTGTCCGGTCATCACGACCGGAGTGTCCAGAGGCTCATAACAGTTTGTTTTTCAGGCTGACTTATAAATAGAAGCTCCACTCGTGAGTGGAGCATCTTTTGCTCATTCCAACAGCTGAGAAACACGTTAGTGAGTGCCAAGAAGAGCAAGGTCCTAGTGAGGTGTTTGTGATTTGAGAATCCAAGAGAGTAGCCTCACTAGCAAATCAAGAGTAGCAAAGTGTGCATCCATCTTCTCATTAGGCTTCGCGTGGTCAAGTGAGAGTTCGTGCTTGTTACTCTTGGTGATCGCCATCACCTAGACGGCTTGGTGGTGATTGGGAGTTTGGTGTTCACCCGGCGGAGCTTGTGTGTGACCCAACTCAAGTTATGAGCGGCTTTGGGTGATTCGCTGCGACGGAGTGTCAAAGAATCAACCCGTAGAGAGCACTTGATCCTTGCGCGGATCAAGGGGGAGCTACACCCTTGCGCGGGTGCTCCAACGAGGACTAGTGGGGAGTAGCGACTCTCCGATACCTCGGCAAAACATCGCCGCGTTCCTTTCTCTCTATTTACTTTGAGCACTTACTTTGAGCATTTACTTTGAGCAATTCAATACTTGTTTTTACATCCATAAGATTGCTTGCTAGAGTAAGTTTGGAACTTAGGTTGCGAGGTTGTTGTGCATTAGTTTGATATAAACACTTTTCTAGGTACAAGGGGTTAATTGGGCTATCCGTAGGATTTGATTATTGCAAGAGAATTTAGAATTAGCCCAATTCACCCCCCCCTCTTGGGCATCTTGATCCTTTCAATTGGTATCAGAGCCTCGTGCTCACGTTTTTAAGCTTAATCGCTTAGAGCAAGATGTCTCACGGAGATGGTCCTCCTCCTATCTTTGAGGGAGATGATTTTCCATATTGGAAAATCCGCATGGAGGCTTACTTAGAAGCTCTAGATGTTGGAATTCTTAAAGCCGCCTCTCAAGGGTTCCTAGCACCTAGGAATGCCGCACAACTTCAAGGCGATGAAGTGAATTATGAAAAATGGAATGCAAAGGCTCGCAACACCATCTTTAGAGGCCTTTGCAAAGATGTGTTTAATCGTGTAAGGAACCACAAAGACGCCCATGCACTATGGTCGGACATTTGTGCACTCCATGAAGGAACCAAGAGTGAGCGTGAGGAATGCTATCATCTTATGATTAAAAAGCTAAATTCTTTTGAGATGTTTCCCAAAGAAAGTGCTAATGAGATGTATTCTCGATTAAATGTTCTTATAGAGGAAGTCAATGGGCTTGGACTCACTCAAATGTCACCATCCGACGTTGTGAGAAAAATCTTGAGTGTCCTCCCCATTGACAAATATGGGCACATTGTGACCGTGCTACATCAAGGTGATCTTTCCGCCACTACACCGACACAAATCTTGGGAAAGATCAATGCTCATGAGATGTACATGCACATCACACCACAAGATGGCTCATCCTCTACAAAGAAGAAAGAGAAAGACTTAGCATTCAAAGCTAGCCAAGACAAGGGCAAAGCAAGACTTGAGTATGAGAGCTCAAGTGATGAAGATGATGAAGAAAGCCTTGCCCTCATGGTGAAAAAGACCACCAAGATGCTAAAAAGGCTAAACAAGAGTGGCATCAAGTTTGATGGCAAGAAGAAGAAGTTCTTCACTAGCTCAAGAAGAAAGCCAATCTCCGAGATGGATTGCTACAATTGTGGCGAACTTGGTCATCTAGCTCATCAATGCACAAAGCCCAAGAAAGACAAGTTCAAGAATAAGGGCAAGAAAGATGATTCAAGTGATGAAGATGAAAAGAAGAAGAACAAGCCATACAAGAAGAGAGATGGCAAAAAGAGGGAGTTCTACAAGAAGAAGAAGAGTGGCAAGGCCTATATTGTCGGTGATTGGCTCACGGACATTGATTCATCAAGTGGATCATCCGATGATGATAGTGACGATGAAAAGGTGGCTGCCATTGCTATTGATCTTGCATCTTCACCACCATCATCGCCATCATCCTCTACACACCTATGCCTTATGGCCAAAGGTGAACGCAAGGTAACTAAGAGTGATGATAGTAGTGATGATGAACATGCTAGTGATGATGATAGTGATAGCGATGATGATGACTCACCTACATATGATGATCTTGTCAAAATACTAAGAAAATATACTAAGATCATTAGAAAAAGTAGAGCTACAAATGAAAAACTTGATGCTAAAAATGATTCACTCTTAGCTAAGTGTGATACATTAGAAAAGGCTAATGATGAGCTCAAGGAAACAAATGATTCTATATCATCCAAACTCAAGGAGCTCAAATCTTCTAAGAAAGAGCTTAAAGATAAAAATAATAGACTTGAGTGGGTACACAATGAGCTTATCACTAGTCACAATAAGCTAAAAGATGAATATGCAACTCTAAAGATCAATTATAATACCCTTATTATTGCACAAGAATTCTTACCAAATGAGCCACATGATGCTACTAACCATGTTGTTAAGATTGATATAGCTACCTCATGTGATGATTTAATTGATGAAAGCATTGAGCATGGATCTAGTAGCAAGGGCAAGCAAGTGGTTGAATGCAATGACTATAATGAGTATGTCAAGCTCAAGAGTAACAATGAGAAGCTCATGAAAGATCTTGAAGAGATGAAAAGTCACAACACCATTGTGCTAGAAACTCTTGATCATGACAAAGAGGTGATCCTTGAGAATGAGAAGTTAAAAGAAGAAATCAAGAAACTCAAGGAGGAGAAGAACAATGATATTCTCAAGGAAGAGAACAAGAAGCTCAAGATGGAGAAAGAGCATCTCAAGGTGGGATTGAGCAAGTTTGCTAGAGGCAAGCATCTCCAAAGTGAGCTACTCATGAATACCGTCCTGAAGATGGATAGAAGTGGCATTGGATATATGGCAAGTGTAGAGAAGAAGAAGGCTCAAGCTCAACACCAACAATCAAAGCCAAAGCCAAAGCCAAAGAGATGTTTTGAATGTGGACAAGAAGGCCATTTTGCTCATGAGTGTCAAACTCCACCACCACAACCCTTGCCCAAGCATGCTAGACCCTTTGCTTTCAATGCTCACTACATGCTTAGAAAAGATTCGAGTGGAAAGATGAAAGTCATGTTCTTAGGTCCCCCCAATAAGAGTAGGCCTAAGAAAATTTGGGTGGCTAAGTCACTTGTTGAGAAGGTGAAGGGCCCTCAACAAGCTTGGATCCCTAAAGCTTGAATCTCTTGTGTGTAGGTGAACTACAAGACCGGTGGAAGTCATTGGGTTATTGATAGTGGTTGCACTCAACATATGACCGGTGATCCTCGTATGTTTACCTCACTAGATGAAGAGGTAGATGGACAAGAGAAAATAATATTTAGAGATA
This sequence comes from Miscanthus floridulus, assembly GCF_019320115.1. Taxonomy (NCBI): domain Eukaryota; kingdom Viridiplantae; phylum Streptophyta; class Magnoliopsida; order Poales; family Poaceae; genus Miscanthus; species Miscanthus floridulus. The sequence goes on along the minus strand of NC_089580.1, from coordinate 63,847,053 downwards.
ATTCAAAGGGCAAGGTCAAAGGATTGGGCAAAGTGGCAATATCAAATGATCATTCCATCTCAAATGTGCTCTATGTTGCTTCATTGAGTTTCAACTTGCTATCCGTTGGACAATTGTGTGATCTTGGCTTCAAATGCTTGTTCACCGAGAAGGAGGTGGTTGTATCTAAGGTAGATGACAATCAAGTGATATTCAATGGATTTAGATACAACAATTTATATCTAGTTGACTTTACCTCCGAAGATGGAAACTTGAAGACTTGCCTATTCACCAAAACAACACTTGGGTGGCTATGGCATAGAAGGCTTGCTCATGTTGGGATGAGCTCACTCAAGAAGCTTATGAAGAATGATTTGGTGAGAGGATTGAAGGATGTGAAGTTTGAGAAGGACAAACTTTGTAGTGCATGTCAAGCCGGCAAGCAAGTTGCAAACACTCATCCAACCAAAGCTTTTATGTCAACCACAAGAGTGCTAGAACTCCTACACATGGATTTATTTGGACCAACAACATACAAGAGTTTGGGAGGAAATCTCTATTGTCTTGTGATTGTGGATGACTATTCAAGATATACATGGGTGTTCTTCCTTCATGACAAATCCGAAGTTGCATCTTGTTTCAAGAAGTTTGCCAAGAGAGCTCAAAATGAATTTGAAGTGAAGCTCAAGAAGATAAGAAGTGACAATGGCAAAGAGTTTGATAACATAAACATAGAAGCTTATTGTGATGAAGTTGGAATCAAACATGAAGTCTCCGCAACCTATACTCCTCAACAAAATGGTGTAGTTGAGAGAAAGAACCGGACTTTGATCACTCTTGCAAGGACAATGCTAGATGAGTACAACACCCCCGAAGCTCTATGGGCGGAAGCAATCAACACCGCATGTTATGCATCCAACCGCCTATTTCTTCAAAAGTTTCTTGTCAAGACACCATATGAGTTGCTCAATGGGAAGAAGCCGGATGTCTCCTTCTTTAGGGTGTTTGGTTGCAAGTGCTACATCTACAAGAAGCGGCAACACCTAGGGAAGTTTCAAAGGCGTTGTGATATAGGTTTTCTTGTTGGTTACTCATTGAAGTCCAAAGCATATAGAGTATTTAATCATGCCACCGGCTTGGTTGAAGAAACATATGATGTGGAATTTGATGAATCTAACGGCTCCCAAGGAGCACATGAGAATCTTGATGATGTAGGTGATGAACCATTGAGGGAGGCTATGAAGAATATTCCAGTGGGAGACATCAAGCCAAAAGATGATGAAGATGATGTACAAGTCATTAACCAATCCTCTTCATCAAATGTACCACAAGATGGTGATAAAGTTGGGAGAGTAGAAAATGAAGATACCCATATCTCCCATGAGCAAATGGTGGTACAAGCACAAGATGTTGATGCTCCACAACCTCCTCCTCAAGTGATCAATAGAAGAAATACACCTCTCCTACAAGATCATCCACAAGATCTCATCATAGGGAGTCCAACAAAGGGGGTGATGACTAGATCTCAAAAACTTACCTCATTTATTGCTCATCACTCTTTTGTCTCTTGCTATGAGCCTACCAAGGTAGAAGAAGCTCTAAAAGATCCGGATTGGATCAATGCCATGCATGAAGAGTTGAACAACTTCACTCGCAATGAAGTTTGGAATCTTGAAGAGCGACCAAAAGGTGCAAGAGTGATTTGAACAAAGTGGGTGTTCCGCAACAAGCAAGATGATCAAGGTGTTGTTGTGAGGAACAAGGCAAGACTAGTGGCAAAGGGGTTCTCTCAAGTTGAAGGTTTAGATTTTGGAGAAACCTTTGCACCGGTTGCAAGATTAGAAGCCATCCGTATCCTTCTTGCATATGCATCACATCATGAAATAAAACTATATCAAATGGATGTGAAAAGTGCATTCTTAAATGGCTTTATTAATGAACTAGTCTATGTTGATCAACCTCCCGGGTTTGAAGACCCTAGATATCCTAATCATGTTTATAGGTTGTCCAAGGCACTATATGGGCTTAAGCAAGCCCCAAGAGCTTGGTATGAGCGCCTTCGGGATTTCCTTATTGAGAAGGGCTTCACCATTAGGAAGGTCGACACCACACTATTCACCAAGAAGCTTGATGGGCATATCTTCATTTGTCAAGTATATGTTGATGATATTATCTTTGGATCATCAAATGAAGACTCATGCAAAGAATTTGGTGAATTGATGTCTAAGGAGTTCGAGATGTCAATGATTGGTGAGCTTACATTCTTTCTTGGTTTTCAAGTCAAGCAAATGAAAGAAGGCATCTTCATCTCTGTTGATGCAAAAGTGGATCTGCAAACACAAAGGGCTAATACCCGAATCGATATCCAAAGCGTGCCAGTCGATTTGACCTGCTAATCGACAAGGATGAAGGTACGAACACTTTGGTCCTAACAACAGCGATGCGCCCAGAAGTCACGGCCAAGAGGTGCTCACGCGGAACTCAAGAATCGCCGAAGGTCGCACTGAAACGATGCAGCTCGCCGAATCAATGAGAACTCGTAAAAAAAAGGAAAAAATATGCAAATTGACGAAGTCGCCGAAAAGTAAGTAGATGCGAATAGGAGTAAAAATTAGTTTTGATATTGATTGATGTTATTCTCTATTACATTGCCCCTTACTCCATATTTATACCCTGATCTAAAGAGACACAACCAAACACAACTAGGACACCAATCCCATATCTAAGGAACACGTGACTCTTACATGAATCATACCCTAACAAATATAGAAAAGGAAATCAACTCCTATCTATTTCCCTGTCTGCCTCAATTACGATGGAAACCTCACCGTCCTCTTTTCCATCGGCATACTCCCTATTTCATTGGTAGTAGTCTTCAAGTCTTCCTTCATCGGCATACTCCCTGTTTCATCGGCAGTAGTCTTCAAGCCTCCCTTCATCGGCATACTCCATGTTTCATCGGCAGTAGTCCTCAAGCCTCCCTTCATCGGCATCGACAATAATACCTCCAACCTCATCGGCAACGCCCGAGTCCAAATCAACCTTTCCATCGACCATCACCAGCTATCGGCAACCATCTTCTCAAACTGGCTTTCTTCAGCTATCAAAGTATTCAATAACTTTCCCCTTGCCGATTAGTCCACTCCGATTATTTTGACACGTGCAAAAAACGGTGTCAACACATGCCCCCCAATTTCGGAGTATAAAACCATTAATGCTCCGAAATTTACTCCAGATAACGCTTGCCTTTGCCCGATTACCGTAACTCATTCTCCAAGCCAAAACTTGATTTGTTATCAAATCCAATCAAATCTAATCTTAATTCACGCACTTCAGTAAATATCGCACAATCGCCAACCACTCTTGCCTTGATTATGGTTAAGATACCAAAACAATAACCCATCGGCAAGATCTTAACATGATAATGCTGCCATTTTCAGAATTAAAATATCATGTATCGATATCCCTTCCAAGTCATGATTACTTGTTATCAACTCATCTGTACAATCCCCTGATTATCGCGCGAACAGTTACCATATCCCTCTGAACCGCCTTGACCTATATGCGCGCGACATAGAGATAAGTCCAAAATACCCTTATTCTGGGCGGCTTATAAATAGATTTCTCCGGAATCCTCATTTTCTATCTTCAGCCTCCAATCCTTGGCATTCTCTCTCTCCGGCGGCGACTCCGACGAACAACCGCGCGACCTCAACCAACAAGAACCCTTCTCCGGCGCTAACTTCAAGTTTCCGGCTCGTACCTCCACCTTCCTCAAGACAATGGCCATCAACTTTGACGTCCCCGCGGTTTGCTCCACTTCCATTACCTTTTACTTTGATCTTTCTGCAAATTCATTCAGTTGGTGATTTTTCCTTTCTTCTGTCTTCTGGATTCCACAACCTTAGGAACTGCGCAACAAATTAATTATCCCAACCGATCAGCCGCACGTCCAATGCCTTGGACCAATGGGCAACCCAGACCCAACCGATCTGATCAATGCAGAGGTTAACAGAATCCCCTTTAGAGCCCAAAATTTCTCTCTGAATTTGTGGAAAGACACATTCCGATCTTGGCCCAAAACCACCAAAGGGTGGAAAGATTGGTACTTGAGGGTTAATAGATCGATGCAAGTATACTGGGCAGAACGAAGGCTAGACCAATGCATCAGGCTCTCTATTGCCGATATGCAGAAAAATGAATCAATGATAATTGCAGCTGCTTATTTCTGGTCAGACACGACCAATACTTTTATGTTTGGACATGGCCCAGCTACTCCTACTCTTGCCGATGTCCACATGCTTACTGGCTTAGACATCTCAACTGCCGATGAAGGCTCCATCTATGGTAGAAAGTCTGAATATAGGGTAAATACCCGCAACATCGGCGGTTGGACAGGATATATTCAAGAATACCAGAAAACCGGGACACTTAGCCAGAGGGAACATGCCACATTCCTGAATATGTGGTTAGAAAAATTTATCTTCTATGGTCGATCAGTAGGACCAACCAACGCCTTCCTCCCTGCAGCTGAACTTTTGGCTAATGGCGTAAGGTTTCCTCTTGGCCGATACCTTCTGAGCTCCACTTATCATCTTCTTCATCAAGTGTCTCAGAAACTTTTGCTTGGCGAACCCATCGGCAACCTGGGAGGCCCGTGGTGGTTTATCAACATGTGGCTGAATGCCCATATGCACAAACGTTTGCAATGGGACTTTTTCGCTCAACAATTCCCACGAGAAATTGCTGAAGACTATGTGCTCGGGGATGATGAATCGGCAACACGCTCACCCCTCAATTTTGGTGAAGCCATAATTGTCCTTCCTGGAACAGAAGCCAACGAAGACCAAATCGGCAGATTCTTTCAAAGCTTCCACAATGGTCTTTCTCGTGATCATAGGGCCTGGGTGCCTTATATCGACGAAGAAAACAGATTCCCCCTTCTTTTCAACTTTGCCGATGACACTCTGAATCAAGATAATGAGCTCATGATGGCTATCATCACTCCCAGGGCAATTCCAGTAAACACATTCGGCAGCGGGAAAAACACCAACATTACATATGAATTTTACAACCCATCGGCAGTATCCCGCCAATTGGCTTTTGGGCAACTGCCAATCAAACTCTGCTTTGCCGATGTGATCAAACCCAGGGAAACAATCACCTGCGGAACAGACTGGAACAAGGTAGTACAACTCTCCCCCGATGCCGATACTACAGATGTTGATATATCCACCTGGACACCAATATCTTTCATCACCGAGTCATATAAGCAATGGTGGCGAGAGTGGAAAGAACAACTGTTCGCAACTTCTGCTCACACATATCGGCACATGATTGACCCTGAATATGCCATCCCTGACGACGCGGTAAGTTTCCTTTAACTCCCTTCTGCTTTTCCCTTCATATATCAGTAACTGATTCTCTTGTAACAGGTTAACAACCCAGCACCATCGGTGAGCAAAAGTGGGAAACCCTTCAATTTCCGGCCTGTTTCCCCAACATCGCCGATCGGCTACAATGCTCCCACCTTAGCCGCTTTGACCCACCAGAAGATTCGTACCAAGACCATCACTTCTAAGTCCAAATTGGCTACATCCAGGGCTACTCCATCGGCCGCTGCTACAACCTTGGTCAAAGCCTTTAAGGTAACAACCTTGTTTATTTTCACTTATGCCGATCACAAACTGTATTAACCTTAATCATCAGGGGGTAAGAGCTGCTACTGGATCATCATCGGCAATTCCGCCGATATCAAGCACCACTCCTTCAGAGGTAGCTTCTTGACTTTACATTTTATCTGTTAAATATCATATCTTACACTTGTTTTGCAGCAACAATTGGGTACATCGGCAAACGTACCAGATGTCCAAGCTTCACAACCAACAAGTGTCGATGCCCCCCAGCCAATCGTTGCCGATGCTCAAGCAAAGCGCAAAGCTTCAACAGATACTGAAGCACAGCCAAAACGACAAAGGTCTATGCCGATCCCTACATCTGCCCCAATGTCATCGGTCATCATACCTCAAGAGCCCACCACCGATGAAGTCACAGAGGATATCCCATCGGCAAGCTCAGCCGATCCCCCACACGACATACTCCAGGTTGCCTCCTCCAGTCAAGCACAGGAAATTGCCTTGAAACAGGTAAACCAATCAGCCCATCTGATTTTACAATACTCATACTTACCCCTAACTGATCTCCTTTTCTCTCTCTCAGGAACAAGATTCCCCGAACAGCTTATTTTCCTTTGCCATTGACATTTCTGACGACGATGGAGAGGAGACAAGTTCTTCTCTTGCACTGGGAACAATATCGGCAGAGACTAAATCCAAGTTGGAAACCCTCCTGAACTTGCTACAGCAAGGAACCGCCCAACTAGTAGATGATTCGGACCCCGCAAAGGCAATTTTCAAAACAATTCGTGGCCAGGTCCCTGCCGATGTTGAAGAAATACTCTTCCCAGCAGCTCACTTAGAAAGCCGCCAACTGCAATATCAACGGGCTGCTTAGCGCATTGCCGATAGAGCAGCTCAAGCTCAACTTAAAGAAGAAATGCTACAACTGAAACAAATCGCTGATGAGAAGCACAAAGGCATCGTCAACTTGCAGACTTCAGGTGCTGCACTTAAGCAGAAAATCTTGGATCTATCAGCAAGGAAGGTAGCTCTATTGGCTGAATTGAAAGAAATCGACGCAGCCTTAACTCATGCTCAACAAGAAGAAAGCCAGCTACCCAATGCCGTCAAAGCCCTTCAGCAAGAAAGAGATATCCAAGCTCGCAAAGCTTTAGCCATGAAGAAAAAACTCAAGCCTGTGGAGGGTGCTGCCGATGACGATATCAAAGAAATGGAGGAAGCCGACCAGATTCGCCTGCGTGCGATATTAGCTATCCAATCCTTGTTGAACGTGTAATCTTATTTATTGTATCGGCACTTTATGAGACATTGACACCCTTGCATAATTCTAGCCGATAGTACTGTTATCGGCACTTATACTTTTATGCATCTGTCCAGATACTAGGGTAATATCTCTTTAAATATTTTCCATTTAACGCTCTGGGAAACACAACCCCTTCGAGGGTTTCTAAAATATATGCATTACCAGGAATAGACTGATTTATCCGATATGGACCTTCCCAATTAGGAGACCACTTTCCAAACTTTGAACTTTTGGTCCCAATCGGTAAAATCAACTTCCAGACCAGATCTCCATCGGCAAACTCTTTTACTTTCACCTTCTTGTCATACCATCTAGCTACTCTTTTCTTATTTTCTTCGATACTAACTAAAGCCCTTAACCGATGACCCGCCACATCTTCCAACTCATCCTTCATAAGAGTATTATAATCATCGGCTGTCAGCTGATTTTGAGAACGTATTCGTCTAGAGCCAACCTTAATTTCCCAAGGCAATACTGCATCGTGTCCATATACTAACTGATAAGGCGTTACTTTGGTTGCACCATGACATGACATCCGATATGACCACAAGGCTTCATTTAATACTGTATGCCACCTCCTAGGATTTTCTTCAATTTTGCGCTTAATGAGTTTGATGATCCCTTTGTTAGAAGCCTCAGCTTGACCATTAGCTTGAGCATAATATGGAGAAGAATTTAAAATTTTAATTCCCATACCTACAGCAAACTCATCAAATTCTCCTGATGTAAACATAGTACCCTGATCGGTAGTGATAGTCTGAGGAATACCAAATCGGTAAACAATATGCTCTTTTACAAAATCAATCATATTGACCGATGTCACCCTTTTTAAAGGAATTGCCTCAACCCACTTTGTGAAATAATCGGTAGCAACCAGAATAAATTTATGTCCCTTACTCGATGGCGGATAAATCTGACCAATGAGATCAATAGCCCATCCCCGGAACGGCCATGGTTTGATTATAGGATTCATAGCCGATGCAGGCGCTCTTTGAATATTACCAAACTTTTGACACCCCTGGCATCCCTTAAAATATTTAAAACAATCTTCAAGAATAGTCGGCCAATAGTACCCATTCCTTCTGATCATCCATTTCATCTTGAAAGCCGATTGATGTGCCCCACATACTCCTTCATGAATTTCACCCATCAAGCTTTTCGATTCATCATTGCTAACACATCTGAGTAAAACTCCTTCTATAGTTCGATAATATAACTCATCATCGAGGAGCACATATTTGGTAGCTTGGAACCTTATACGTCTCTCAACCTTTCTATATGGATCTTTTAAATAATCGACAATCTCTTTCCTCTAGTCATCGGTATCAACTGCCGATGTTAGCACTTCCTGAATAGGCTGATACCCTGAAGCATGCTGAGCTAGTCGATTAGCTTCCTCATTATGCAATCGAGAGATATGTTCAAGACGAAAATCTCTAAATCCTTTCAACAATTGCAAACATCTTTCATAATACGAAATCAAAGCTTCACTTCGGCATTCATAAATTCCAGCCAATTGATTTATAACTAGCATAGAATCACCAAAGATTTCAACAACATCGGCACGTATCTCCTTTAGCAATTCTAACCCTTTTATCAAGGCTTGGTATTCAGCTTGATTGTTTGTCGCTGTAGCAACAATCGGCAATGAAAACTCATACTTCTTTCCTTGAGGTGAAATTAACACAATGCCGATACCTGCTCCTTCACCACATGTGGACCCATCGAAGAAAAGTGTCCAGGGAGCAATTCCCAGAGAGTCCACCGTATTACAATGCTGAGTGACAAAATCAGCCATCACTTGTCCTTTAACTGCCTTAGTTGATTTGTAGCGTAGTTCAAATTCTGATAATGCTAAAATCCATTTGCCGATTCTACCACTTAATATCGGCATCGACAGCATATACTTGACCACATCGTCTTTGCATATGACCGTACATTCGGCAGATAACAAATAATGCCTTAATTTGACACAAGAAAAATATAAGCACAGACACAATTTTTCGATAGCCGAATACCTCATCTCAGCATCCACTAATCTTCTGCTCAAATAATAAATAACACGTTCTTTCCCTTCAAATTCTTGAATAAGAGCTGAACCGATAACTGTATCATCAGCTGACAAATATAACCTGAAAGGCTTCCCATGTTGAGGTGGAACTAGCACTGGAGGATTTGATAAATATTTCTTAATTTCATCAAGGGCTAATTGCTGTTCAACTCCCCATACAAACTCCTGATCAGCTTTCAATTTAAGTAGTGGGCTGAAAGCCTTGATCTTACCCGACAGATTGGATATGAATCTTCTAATGAAATTAATCTTACCGATCAAAGATTGCAATTCAGTCTTATTGGCAGGAGCAATTACCTTGTTAATTGCATCAATAGACTTCCTACTGATTTCAATGCCCCGCTGATGCACCATAAAACCCAAGAATTGTCCTGCCGATACACCGAATGCACATTCATTAGGATTCATCTTCAATCCATGCTTCCTTGTGCACTCCAGTATCTTTCGTAGATCGACTAAATGTGCTGTGATATCTCCAGACTTAATCACTACATCATCAATGTAGATCTCCACTAATGTGTCGATGTACTCATGAAAAATAAAGTTCATAGCCCTTTGATAAGTAGCACCGGCATTCTTCAAACCAAACGTCATGACTATCCACTCGAACAACCCCACATGACCCGGACATCTGAAAGCAGTCTTGGGAATATCTTCCTCAGCCATGAATATTTGATTGTAACCTGCATTACCATCCATGAAGCTGATAATTCGATGTCCAGCCGCAGCATCAATCAACAAATCAGCAATTGGCATTGGATAGCCATCCATCGATGTGGCTTTATTGAGATTCCTAAAATCAATACAGACACGAAGTTTTCCATTTTTCTTATAAACAGGAACCACATTAGAGATCCACTCTGCGTATCGACATTGCCGAATAAACTTTGCTTCAATTAATTTAGTTATTTCGGCCTTAATGTCAGGAAGTACATTAGGGTTGCATCGGCGCGCTGGCTGCTGATGTGGCCGAAATCCAGATTTGATAGGTAACCGATGTTCAACTATCGATCGGTCTAATCCAGGCATCTCAGTATAATCCCAAGCAAAACAATCTTTATATTCTTTTAACAAATCTGTTATTCGCTGCTTACACTTGGAATCTAACTTAGCACTAATAAAAGTAAGTCTTGACCTATCACCACCACCGATATCTACTTCTACTAAATCATCTGCCGATGTGAACCCTTGACCTAATTTTCCATCATCGGCAAACCTATCCATTAAAACTCCTCTTCAGAACCGACTGCTTGGATCGGTGGAATTTCATAATCAGCAACTCTAAGGAACTCTTTTTCCCAAGCTTCTCCTGATATGCATTTAGTTCGCTCATAAGTATCTGATTCTGCCGATGCGATGATATAAGAAGAATCACCAGGGACGACCTCAATCTTATCCCCAATCCACTGTACGAGGCATTGATGCATTGTAGAAGGAACACAACAATTAGCATGAATCCAATCCCTCCCTAGAAGCAAATTATACGCACCCTTGCCGTTGATAACAAAGAACGTTGTTGGCAAGGTTTTGCTGCCGATGGTCAATTCAACGCACACTGCCCCTTTAGCCGGTGACACATTGCCTTCAAAATCTTTCAACATCATATCGGTTTTGGTCAAGTCTTGATCTCCTTTACCAAGTTTCCGATACATCACGTAAGGCATAATATTAATCGCAGCCCCTCCATCAATAAGTACCTTAGACACAGGCTGCCCATCAACTCTGCCCTTCACAAATAAAGCCTTAAGATGCTGTCTCTCGTCATCGGTAGGTTTCTCAAAAATAGCCATCATTGGATCTAGTGTTAGCTGAGCTACTTGATCAGAGAGAACAACTTCTTCCTCATTATCGGATAGTGCCAGAAACTCCATCGGCAACATGAATACCATATTAACATCTGCCGATGGACCCTTATTTTTGTGTTTCACCTACCACTGCTGATGACCAGACCTTTCATTGGAGGAATTTTCCTCTTGGTATAAATCCTCCTGACGCTCACGTTGCATCCTCCTTCTCTACGTCTTTGTCAAACCCTCTGGGCACCATCGAGGAAACTTGTTTTTCCAAACCGGCTGATAACAAGTCCTAGTTGGTTCTACACGACGTATATTAGGGTCCCTGTAGAATATTTCCTCATCGGGAACTCTTGCGTTTGCCATCTCCTCAAGCTCCTCTTGATTCCTTGGAAAATATCCAGCGCGTTTACCAAGCCTCTCATGTACACTAAGTCTGCCCCCCAGCCGATCATGCACTGATGCTCTGCCTCTGATCGGCTCGTTGATAGACAAACCCTGACTACCACGTTGAAACCTCATTTCTGAACGATTGACTCCGTAATAACCATTACACTCAGGGCAATTTTCAACAGTTGGCAATTTAATACCTTCTTCCCAGCAATGGATGAAAAACGGACATCTCCAATGATCTTTATGTCGATTCCATTCTTCCTGACGTCTCATTTCTTGCTGTTGTCGATATCGGTCATTTCGTTGACGCCAACCCTCCTGCTGCCTTCGATGAGTAATCACAATGCCAGGTCGAGGAGGATTTTTGGAACTACTGCTTTCTCCTAGCAAACCCTTACTCTTGGCATCATCGGTAGTTATCCGATGTTGGGGGTCCACTGACGCGTTTTTCTCAGCAGCCTCTGACGTCAATACCTTGGTCTTTCCTTTGGCATCCAACATATTTGCTGGAAAAGGGTGTTGATCAATTTTCATCGGCTTCTGGGCCTTGGAAGTACCAAACTTAATTCTCCCAGATTCAATAGCCGATTGTAACTGTTGCCTGAATACCTTGCACTCATTTGTACTGTGTGAAGTTGCATTGTGCCATTTGCAGTACAAAATCTTCTTCAACTCTTCTGCCGATGGGATCACATGATTAGGTGACAGCTTAATTTGGCCCTCTTGAAGCAGAAGATCAAATATTTTATCGGCCTTGGTGATATCAAAGGTAAACTTTTCTGGCTCTTTTTGACCAAAGGGACATGATATCGGCTTTTTATTCTTAACCCACTCAGCTAAGCCGATAACTGGTTCTTCATCAGAGTCAGAATCTCCTACTTCTTCAACAAATGATACCTTTTTACTCCAGTTCTTTTTAGGTTCAAAAACCCTAGTATCTTGATCAGAGATCCTTTGCACAAGATGACTGAGGCTTTCAAACTCCTGAGAAGCATATCTGTCTTTAAGATGTGGCAATAACCCTTGAAAAGCCAGATCGGCAAGCTGCCGATCATCCAGCACCAGGCTGTAGCACTTATTTTTTACATCTCGTAGCCTTTGTACAAAGTTCTCTACCGATTCATCATTACGCTGTCTCAATTTTACTAAATCGGTAAGCTTCTTTTCATAGATTCCAGCAAAGAAATATTTATGGAATTGTTTTTCTAGATCCACCCAAGTAATAATAGAATTTGGTGGTAATGAAATGAACCATGTAAATGCTGATCCAGACAAAGATGATGAAAATAATCGAACTCTTAATTCATCTCTGTTAGCTGCCTCTCCACATTGAATAATGAAGCGATTGACATGTTCCATTGTTGATGTATCATCTTGCCCAGAGAATTTAGTGAAATCCGGTACCTTGTACCGATTTGGGAGAGGAATTAAATCGTATGCAGGAGGGTATGGAGTCCGATAAGAATAAGTATTGACCTTGGGCTTTATCCCAAATTGATCCTTCATAATTTCTGCTATCTTATCGGCCCAAAAAGCATCAGCCTCCTGCTGACGAACTGGTTGAATTTCTACAGGAGGTGCCTGCTGACATCCCTCCACATATCTTTGTAGCCCACGATCTCCAGCAATCGGCATATTTGCCGTTACTTGTGGCCCATTAGCCTGTTGGAAAGGATTCATCGGCTGGGCTGCCGATGCTTGATTCTGGAAACCAGCTTGCATATGACCTTGTTGAATCCCTGCAACCTGCTGATTTCGCTGAACTGTATATTGAACAGGTAACTGTCCTGACCAATCATTATTAGAACTCATCGGTACAAAACTTACCGATGGCTGGTAATTTGCTGATATTGTTGGATAATTATAACTGGTTTGAGGCATGAACTGAACCCCAGTTTGACTCATAGCAGGGGCTTTCTGCTGCATCGACAGTAAGCTCGCCGATGGACTTGAATTGAATGTTTGAACCATAGGCATCTGGAAACCCCCTGGAGTTGGTTGCACAGAAGTAGTTGCGGCATATTGAGGCACTTGAACCATCGGCGAAACGTCCGATGGTATAGGCGCTCTTCCTACTGCATCAATCACTGGAGGTAATCTAGGATTGAAAGCAGATGACTCTGGAGGCATGCCATATCCCCACCAATTAGTAGGAATCTGGCTATTCTGAGATACAGGGCCTGACATAGCTGATGCCGATAGATCTGTATTAAGCTGAACTCGCCCTCCTGGTAGTACCTGATCTGATTGTATCGGTGTAGATTGAATATTAGGTGAGCCTGCCAATACTGGAGGGGAAGTAACTTCTGTACCCACAACGGCCGAAGGAGCCGATGGAGTTTTGACAGATGCCGGCTCTGGTTGATGATAGGCAGGCCCAACGTAATGTGGCGCCGCTTGTCCTTCTTTGAGAGTTCGAACCACAGCATTATGAACAGTATTGGACATCACATTGGAATGATTAATCAAAGCATGATTTACTGCAGAATTAACCATCTCTTGAAGTTTACCAGGATTGGAGTCAAAGGTAACCTGCCGAGGCAACGGCAAATCTTGCTTCTGGATGACTTGTCCACTCTTGTTCAAGCTAAACGATCTCAGACAAAGCTGCTTGTATTCTTCTACAGCCTTTTCCATAGCCTGCCTCTGTTCTTCCTTGAGATCTTCTTCTGATACTGCGATAATGTTCCCTGAATCGATCTCGGAGTTGAACATATTGATTGATCTGTCCCACCAGGCGTGCCAAAAGATGTGTTGATGCAAAAGTGGATCTACAAACACAAAGGGCTAATACCCGAATCGATATCCAAAGCGTGCCAGTCGATTTGACCTGCTAATCGACAAGGATGAAGGTACGAACACTTTGGTCCTGACAACAGCGATGCGCCCGGAAGTCACGGCCAAGAGGTGCTCACGCGGAACTCAAGAATCGCCAAAGGTCGCACTGAAACGATGCAGCTCGCCGAATCAATGAGAACTCGTAAAAAAAAGGAAAAAATATGCAAATTGACGAAGTCGCCGAAAAGTAAGTAGATGCGAATAGGAGTAAAAATTAGTTTTGATATTGATTGATGTTATTCTCTATTACATTGCCCCTTACTCCATATTTATACCCTGATCTAAAGAGACACAACCAAACACAACTAGGACACCAATCCCATATCTAAGGAACACGTGACTCTTACATGAATCATACCCTAACAAATATAGAAAAGGAAATCAACTCCTATCTATTTCCCTGTCCGCCTCAATTACGATGGAAACCTCACCGTCCTCTTTTCCATCGGCATACTCCCTATTTCATCGGCAGTAGTCTTCAAGTCTTCCTTCATCGGCATACTCCCTGTTTCATCGGCAGTAGTCTTTAAGCCTCCCTTCATCGGCATACTCCATGTTTCATCGGCAGTAGTCCTCAAGCCTCCCTTCATCGGCATCGACAATAATACCTCCAACCTCATCGGCAACGCCCGAGTCCAAATCAACCTTTCCATCGACCATCACCAGCTATCGGCAACCATCTTCTCAAACTGGCTTTCTTCAGCTATCAAAGTATTCAATAACTTTCCCCTTGCCGATTAGTCCACTCCGATTATTTTGACACGTGCAAAAAACGGTGTCAACAATCTCTCAAGAGAAATACACAAAAGATCTTCTCAAGAGATTCAAGATGGATGAATGTAAGCCAATTAAGACCCCAATGCCTACCAATGGACATCTCGACCTAGATGAGGGAGGTAACTCGGTTGATCAAACTCTATACCGTTCTATGATTGGTGGCTTGTTATATTTAACCGCATCTAGGCCCGACATCATGTTTAGTATGTGTATGTGTGCTAGGTTTCAAGCTAGTCCTAAGAAAACACATTTAATTGCCATAAAAAGAATCCTTAGGTATCTTAAGCACACGCCAAGCATTGGCCTTTGGTATCCCAAAGGAGCTTTATTTGAATTAATTGGCTATTCAGATTCGGATTACGCCGGATGCAAAGTTGATAGAAAGAGCACATCCAGAGGGTGCCATTTGCTTGGTAGATCACTTGTGTCTTGGTCCTCCAAGAAACAAAATAGTGTGGCTTTGTCCACCGCCGAAGCGGAATACATTGCCGCGGGTGCTTGTTGTGCACAAATATTATACATGAAACAAACTTTACTAGACTATGGAGTAGTTCTAGAGAAAGTACCTCTTTTGTGCGACAATGAAAGTGCGGTAAAACTTGCAAATAATCCGGTTCAACACTCTCGCACCAAGCATATAGATATCCGCCATCACTTTCTAAGAGATCATGTAGCTAAAAATGATATATCACTAGAAGGTGTAAGATCCGAAGATCAATTAGCGGATATCTTCACTAAACCGCTAGATGAGCCTACATTTTGTAGATTGCGGAACGAGCTCAATGTACTTGATTTTAGTAACTTCACAAAAAATTGAGCTTGTGTTGTCCCTTGCATTCATTGTAATTTACAACATGTTTAATTTGTGGAAATGCATATAGGGCTTGTCTAACATGGTTAAGATAACCGCCGAAAAGCGTGTGAAGAAGCTTAACCTTGGATCAAACTTGACAAGCAACTAGATTTACTTACAAGTATTACATATGCATGAATTTTGTTTTGTCGTTTTGTTCCATTTGCCTTCTTGTTGCCTATTTTCTTAAAAAGAATTATAGCCTAAGGCAAAATATTTTGAAAAATATGAGGGTTTGAGAGAGGTCACTCACATCAGTCCCAATTGGTGTTTATTTGGATCTTATTCAAGTTGGGACTTGATTGGGAACAGGCAGCGCGAAGGAAGTTTGAAGATTTGCTGGAAAAGGTGCACCGGACGCTGCACCGGACGCTGCTGTTCAGCGTCCGGTCAGTTCACAGGAGGTGAACTGCTGTTGAAGGAGTGACCGGACGCTGCGTCTGTGCGTCCAATCAGAAAGGGTTTAGCGTCCGGTCGATCGGAGGAAGATCAAATTGTACTGACCGGACCCTGCCTGCGTCCGGTCATGGACCACCGGACGTGTCCGGTCCCGATTCCAGAGGATTTGGACCTCTCTGGAATCGACCGGACGCTGGGTGGTAGCATCCGGTTGCTACCACCGGAGCGTCCGGTCAGTGGATCTCGCGCGTCTTAAGGACTCTTTTCCCGTTTCCTTTTCTGTCACAAGTTAGGGGGATTATTTATACGGGCCTTTGAGTTTTTCTTCCCTGACCTAACCGTCGCCGCCGCAGCCCGAGCCGCCGCACTGTCGCGCCGCCGCCTCCTCGTGCCCAAGCTTGCGCCCGCGCCGTCGTGCCTTCGCCTCGCCGCACCGTCGTGCTCCAGCCAAGCCCATAGCCGAGCCACTCGCCGCCAGCGCTCCAGCCAAGCCCGCAGCCGCGCTACGCGCCCCAGGCTTTGCGCGCCCGCGTGCCACTGCGCCTGCTCAACACCACGTCGGCCACCTCGCGCCCTAGCTCGCCGCTTCGCCGTTGCCTCTTGCGCCGATCTGTTGGTCATCAATTTGTGTGCCCCAGCCCTACTATCTCCTTGTTTGGTAAGGAAATTTCTTTCTTTTTCTCTCAATCTTGATCCTAATGGTGACCTAGATCGATTTGCAGTCTCTGATTCTCCATTACATTCAGGACTTTTACCCTAACCCTAGCCCGGTTCCGAGGATCCCCCGCGTGACATCTTATCTCTTCTCGGTTCGCTGATCGTCAGGTAGAAAGCCATTCGATTCAATTTCGCATCTACATTGCTTTCTCTATTAGGATTTCGCATCTATTAGATATATGGTATTTATTTGTATATCCATCTATTCTTTCGTGCAGTGAGTCGGTTCCGTTGTGTTTCGTCTGGCAGTTGGCAGTTAACTCGGAGCCAAGCTCGCGAGTAAGGATCGAGGCCAAGCCTCAAAAGCGGCAGTTTGACAGTTGATCTTCATCAGCGGCAGTTCACCATCTTGTCAGTTCAGATGGCTCGCACCAAGAATGTTGGTGGTGGCCCAGGTGATGATGATAGGAGGCCCCCGCCTCGCCAGCCAGCCGGATCTAAAGGCAAGTCAACCAAGCAGGTAACATCCAAGAAGCGGAAGTACCCCGACGCAGAGACAGCGAGAGCAGCAGCTGTTGCAGAGGCCGCAGAGCGTGCCGAGAGAGGTGGTACCCGCAGCGGAGTTGTCATTGCAGATCAGTCAGTTTCACCCGCAGTCAGAGCTGCAATTGAGGAGGTTGAGCGTCGTCATGGTAGTCCAGCCGGGACTGCCACGCTTGCAGGACGACGGGTTGCCTTTGAGGAGGGTCCGTCAGCACAGCAGCAGCCCCCACCAGCAGAGCCTCAGCCAGCCCAGGAGACTCAGGAAAGTCAGGAGACCGAGCCGGCACCTCAGCTACGCCGCTCGAGTCGTACTAGTGCTGCAGTTCCACCGAAGCCAGTTACACAGCGCAGGGGTTCACGCCCTCCGCCCAGACCACAGGGTCCGCCTCCAGTGGTTCACCTCGACTTGAGGGCCGCTACAGCCAGGCAAGTTCAGCAGCTGCGGTTTGTTGAGTTTGAGGTTTGGTTTCCTCCGAGGAGGGATGAGAGAGCAGCTGAGGGGTTCTACACGCCACTGCAGGAGGATTTCTATAATGCATATCTTAACAGTGGGGCAGTGTTCAGATCACAAAGGGTATGTCAGATAGAGTCCATTGTGGCAGCAGCCGGAGAGGGCATTCGGCAATACTTGTCATATTTGCCAGGACTGTCGGATCTGATTGGACGGACAAGAATATATGTACCTTCTTGGGTCCGTCAGTTTTATGCCTCACTCTTCATCGATCCACATCACAGATTCATTCACTTTGCTTTCAACGGCAAAGACTATAGAGTGACGAGTAGCAGGGCCAGAGAGATACTGAGACTATAGGAGCAGCCTATAAAGATGCATGAGGTTTGCTATGGACATCAGGTGCCTCCCAGGCGTCCTCATGGAGGGCAGGTGCCCCCTACAGATTTAGTGCGGCATTGCTTCAAGGAGCCTTTTGGTGAGGGGTCAAGCAGGAACCCCAGTGACTTGACTCCCACAGCGAGGATACTAGAGGCTATCATCAGGAGGACACTGCTTCCTAGGTTGGGATACAGGGAGGGCCTGACTCGCTTACAGCTCTGGCTTCTCAATGCCATCATGCAGATGACAGTGTTTGACATCTGGGACCTCCTTCTTTCAGAGATGGAGGATACTATAGCTGAGGGATTCAAGGGTCGCAGGCAGCTTCCCTATGCTCACTGGATCACGTTCCTCATCCGCAGAGTTGTGATTGATAAGCCCCCTGGCATGATGGATGAGTATACAGGTGCCACTACAGAGTTCCCAGCTTACAACCTGTCATAGAGGATCAGACACGCCACTCCTCAGGCACCCAGTCAGCCTAGCCATCGTCCTGACGTGCCAGAGTCTGCAGCTCAGCAGGATGAGATCATCAGAGGGATTGCAGCCACTGAGGAGGAGTTAGAGGCACATCAGGAGGTGAGCGAGTATAGTGACAGCTCTGACAAAAACTACCAGCCTATACCTCAGATGCCTCCACGCAGACACAATGCAGAGGCAGGTAGCTCCAGTTCTGCTCCACCTGCTCCATAGACAGACCCCGCTCTCATTGCTATTCTTGAGCGGATGCAGCAGGATCAGACACGATAGGCACAGGAGGCAGCTACAAACTTCACACAGTTTCAGGCTCGTCAGGACGAGTTTCAGCGGCAGCAGCAGCTCCTTCAGCACCAGCAGTTACTTATGCAGCAGCAGCTCATGGGATTCATGCAGCATGTAGTGACAGCCATTGGGATCCCACTGCCACAGACTTCGCCCCAGCTTGCACAGCCTCCTACCACTTCGACGACTCCAGCAGTATAGCCCTTCGGGCTTCAGAGTCAGGGACAGCCTCCAGCTCAGTTTTCTTCACCTCCAGTACAGGTGTCCTAGTGGTTAGCCTCACCTGGTGTAGCCCCGCAGTTCACTCCTTATCACACGAGTTTCTCACTAGAGCAGACTTCCTCACTATTCGTGCCTGAGTCGTCAGTCTCCAGGAGTCTTGGAGCATCATTCAGTGAGTTGACCGGCATGCCTACTCCGCCTCACATGCATACTGCCAGTCCGTCTACAGCAGCTCCAGCTATCATGACTACTTAGAGGCTCCCCTCGTCTATCGCCTCGTCAGATCCTACGACAGACATACTTGCAGCTTCACAGGCAGCACCAGCTCAGACCCAGACTGCTTCAGCGACACTTCCTGCTTCAGAGGGTCAGTCAGTTCAGAGCTCAGGGTCAGATGATGATGGTGCCTAGTTCCATCTTGCTCCATGTACTTCAGCGCCCGACTCGTCCGCTGCAGCCCCGCCGTTCGACCCCTAGGTTTTGGTGTTTGACGCCAAAGGGGGAGAGGGTTTGAGTATGTAGACTTAGGGGGAGCGAGTTTTAGGGGGAGCTAGTTATCTAGTATTAGCTTATTATATACATTTGCATTTGGAGTTTTATTTGTGTGATACACTATTACTTATGCATTCGTGTGTTTACTTTCATGCATACTATTATATATATGTGATAGTGCTATCTATGTGATTGTGATATTTGACATGTGTGATTTCTACTTTGCTTTATCTATATGTCATATCACTTGTGGAATGCTCATTTGCTTTTGCTTCCGTGTTTATACTTCGAAGCAAATGAGCTTTGTTATTAGTACTCATGCTTAATTCATATTCTTTGAGTACATTGTGTTGGCTTGGGTCATATAAGCGTGACTAACTCTTTTGTTCTTATTGACAAAAGCTTATATGAACCAAGCCCGTCAAAAACCTCACTCCATAACATACTCGAGGTGGTATTGTCATCAATCACCAAAAAGGGGGAGATTGAAAGCATCTAGGCCCCTAATTGGATTTTAGTGATTAATGTCAATACAAGATTACTATGACTAACGTGTGTTTTGTAGAGACAATTAAGTTAGGTCATGGTAATGGAGATCGATTGGGCAATCGAGGTTGTCATGCCCCTACGATGGAAATCGTTTCGGTTTTCAAAGGATGGACGACAAGGTTAAGGATAACTAGTTCTAAGTGTCAATTGGAGTTGGAGAGACACTTAGAGTAGTTTAGGACTTTGTTTTTCCTTTGGCCGTACTATGAAGGGGGGTATGAACGGGCACACTTGTTAAAACTAGCTCTAGGTAGCTCCTATGAATGCCTAAGATCTTTTGGAGTAAACTTCATTCACATATGTTCGGAAGTTGGAAGTGAATGGAGGGTCAAACACTGACCGGACGCTAGCTCTGGTGCGACCGGACGCTGGCCGCAGGGTCCGGTCAGTTCATTTGACCAAGGGGATCAAGTCTGGTGTGACCGGGCGCTGGGAGGTCATGTGACCGGACGCTGAGGGCCAGCGTCCGATCGACTCCAGTAAGGGTCCAGACTTGGGAAAGAGTGACCAGACGCGTCCGGTTAGTGTGACCGGACCCTGAGTATCCAGCGTCCGGTCGTTTACAGTAAGCATCCAAGAGCGACCGGACGCGTCCGGTCAGTACTGACCGGACCCTGACAGCGTCCGGTCATCACTTGAAAACTGGTTCACGGGTTGAACTGACCGGAGCGTCCGATCATCACGACCGGAGCGTCCGGTCATCCCGCAGAGGCTCATAATGGTTTGTTTTTTAGGCTGGCTTATAAATAGAAGCTCCACTCGTGAGTGGAGCATCTTTTGCTCATTCCAACAGCTGAGAAACACGTTAGTGAGTGCCAAGAAGAGCAAGGTCCTAGTGAGGTGTTTGTGATTTGAGAATCCAAGAGAGTAGCCTCACTAGCAAATCCAGAGTAGCAAAGTGTGCATCCATCTTCTCATTAGGCTTCGCGTGGTCAAGTGAGAGTTCGTGCTTGTTACTCTTGGTGATCGCCATCACCTAGACGGCTTGGTGGTGATTGGGAGTTTGGTGTTCACCCGGCGGAGCTTGTGGGTGACCCAACTCAAGTTGTGAGCGGCTTTGGGTGATTCGCTGCGACGGAGTGTCGAAGAATCAACCCGTAGAGAGCACTTGATCCTTGCGCGGATCAAGGGGGAGCTACACCCTTGCACGGGTGCTCCAACGAGGACTATTGGGGAGTGGCGACTCTTCGATACCTCGGCAAAACATCGCCGCGTTCCTTTCTCTCTCTATTTACTTTGAGCACTTACTTTGAGCAATTCAATACTTGTTTTTACATCCATAAGATTGCTTGCTAGAGTAAGTTTGGAACTTAGGTTGCGAGGTTGTTGTGCATTAGTTTGATATAAACACTTTTCTAGGCACAAGGGGTTAATTGGGCTATCCGTAGGATTTGATTATTGCAAGAGAATTTAGAATTAGCCCAATTCACCCCCCCCCCTCTTGGGCATCTTGATCCTTTCAGACACGTATAGGCAGAGGTATTGGATGTGTGCCAATTTTACGTTTGAGCCTACACTTCGTCAGCGCCGCATTAACAAGATGATGAGAAATTGATGTTGTTTAATATTTATTTTGTGTCAAATGAAGTCTTGCATGATTTATTTGTTTTGTAACAATTGCATTTGTTGCAGACCCCTCCACCTCTCTGTCATTTTGAGCAGTGGATCGACACTGCGATCAAGCTGGAAGACAAGGAGTGGATTCAGAACTGTTACGGTGGGAGGCAGAGGACAAAGAGATGATGGAGAAGAGACGCAGAGAGGAGACTCTAGAAAAGGAGCACAAGGAAAAGAAGGAAAGAAGGCGTGCTGCTTCGCACAAGAAGGAGAGGGAAAGGAAGCTTGAGCGTGCACAGCAAGCGAAGGCAGCGATGGAGGAGAATCCTGATGCCCAGAGGAAGAGAAAGTGACCTCGTTGCACTCAGTAGTCTTCATAACTTTCTAGTTCTATGGTATATTCACGAACAATGTTGTCTAATCTTGGACTTTGCATTGTGTTGTCATGTAATGCACTTTTAGTTTGTCGTCATGTACTTCAAATGTTGTTATGTTGATTAATATGCTCTATTATTGGACCTTTTATAGTGTTGTTGGTTTCATTATTTGTTGTCATAATATTGAGTTTTATATTGCATAGGTAGTGAAACGAGCTTACGTAGTGCAAATAAAATGTAACGAAGTAGTGGATTACCTAATTCAACACACACAACACATGAAATGGCATGTGATAACATGTACCAAACTAGGGTACAGAGGCCCTAGATTAAACCTAACATGCCTAAGTTAATTGAAGCAAACAACAAGCACATAAAATGGCATATGAGAACATGTGCCAAATAAGGGTACATATTTCCTTTGACTAACCCTAACATACCTTAGATGATTAAAGCAAAAAAACAAACACATGGTTGTGGCCTGTTAAAAAGATTGGTTTGTCCTAGTAGTGTGGCCACATAGCAGATTGTGTTGCACCTTCTCCAAAGTATCCTCCCATTGTTGGTGGTGGTGGCAGTGGAGGTGGCGGCGGAGGACCCTTGTTCCTGTGATTAGGGCAGGTGCAATATGGATCATTGCAGAGTGCCTCCTGTGAATTGGCACCATTGTTGTCATCTTCCTGTTCATCGTCCTTGTAACCACTGCTAACTTCCCTTTCTAGATCGAAGATACGGTCCTGTAGGTAGTAGATGTACTCCGCATGCGGATAAATAGGTCAAGGATTGACCCACCTAGTGAACCCATAGTTTTCTTTGGCCAAGGAAGACTGCAATAATATGTCATGTAAGTTGTATAGAAGAGGAACATATTGAAGAAACAAATAGTAATAACAATTATCCATGCTTATGGGCATTTGAAGAAACGACGACCTCCATCTATTCCCTCGGTGAACATCTGCACTAGGCAGTCCTCACCATGCATGCATTTGGCCACTCTTCTTTCCGTTCATCGTATCCTTTCAGTGGTGTCTTTTTGGTGAAATCACTTTTGCTCTCAACCGAGAACCTCTCATAAAGAGCTTCCTCAAAGAAATCGGGACCAAGAGGACCCTCTCACCTAATGATAGTTCCCTTCCCATTTTCTCTTCCTCTGGACGACCCTCCAGACATTGGTATTGCAACAAAAGAAAATGCTGAGGAGTGCTCTTCTTCCTTGTTGTGTGTGTGAATGAGAGGGAGTGATGGGTTATTTATAGGTTGAGAGAAGGAATGGAGGCCTCTCAATGTGCCATGTCAGCGATCCGTGTGCCTCTTCACCTCAGCCCTTGGATCAAACAGTAATAAGACGGATGATAGAGATGGAGTGGAGTTGTGCTTCCTTGCATGCCTTCCTATCTTGAGCAAACCGTCATTCCTATAGGTGTACTATTGTCTGAAAAGTCTAGATTCGTTCACTATTACTGAAAAGTCTAGATTCATCTGCAAAGCATCTGTACAATACGATTGGACTATACATGTTCTAATGAATTTAAATTTAATATGTGTACTACATTTGTGCCTTTTTAACCGTGTAGTATAATTAATGATTCAAGGAAAAAACACAAAAGTGTCCCTTGTTTTAGGAGCATTCATGGTTATAAACAGAGACATCATTATATAATCCAAACATTTAATCGTCCAAAGAGCACAATACAACCACATCGAACATCACAATCAACATAACATATCCTGCATAGTCTAAATAGTCCACAATGTCCATATAGTCCCAAATAGTTATAGGAAAGTAACTACATACTTTCTAAATCTCCACACATGCAAAATAAGCAAAGTCCATGCAACCCAAATAGTTTGTGGCATCGAATCTCCACACAAGTCATCGTCACTGCCTCCTAGTCTTACCCTTACCCATGTGGCCAAGGGCGTCAGTGCCTGGAGTGTACGTGCAAGGCGAACGACGTCGTCTCGTTCCTGCAACCTGCGTAGGCTGAGTCGAAGGAGCGTCCTGGAGCTGAGACTCGTCAAGCTCATCATAACCACGCTCCTTGGCCTCCTCGTCGTCTTCCTTGTCGTCCTCATCTCCGTGGCCTTGAAAAGTGTCCACGGTCGCAGTGCTAGTACCTCCGTGACAAGAAGTACCGAGGCCTACAGGTGCTTCCCATTGTCGTGCGTGTGGCCCATGTACGTCCATCGCCGCGCTAGTACCACAACCACAACGAGCTGTAGCACGCCGCAGCCTACGTGCTAGCCTTTGTCATGCAAAGATATTAAGTAGAAAACCACTAGCTCAAACAACTTACTTAAGTATAAAACAACAAGAGGGCTAGTGTCGACTTACTCCAAAAAAGTTGTTTAGTGTGTGCTCGTCCACGTCTGTCTTTGGAAACCGTTCGATCTCAATCACAGATTCCTTCAGCGTGTTGCCCTGCAAAAAAACAAATATTAATGCACTTAAAATCTGAAATTAGAATCTTACTAAAATTTTGATATTGAAATTACTAGTTCAAAATGCAAACTGAATTCGATAACTGAAATGACAACTTGGGACTCCTGGTACTTACTACAATAGCCTAGTATTACCTCCTACAATACTACTGCACTAATATTTGTGCTGCCTAGAACAACCCACCGAGGCAGCCGGTGTGGCATAAAGCTGAGTGCTGCACATCTTCTATAAGTTTGCCAATTAACGGAAATGAAATAACACATGCAAAAGCGAATTACTAAGATAAATGATATAGTCATCACCAAACTAATACAAATAGCAAGAATCATGGAAGATGTGCAGCCCCGGTCAGTCTGCCGTGCAAATCTCGAAAAAGGACTGAGAAGAAACTGTTCTGGACTCGGTCGAAACAGGGAGTGCGGACTGTCTGGGCCAACAGGGGCGGACTGTCCGCGGCCTGAAGAACGCGCAGATGTAGAACTGAAACGAGCAGAGGCAAATCGAGCGATAGCAGGCGAGCGGCTCCGGGCAGGGGCGAACAACACTTGGCTGAGCGGGATGGACGAGATGCTCAACGCCTGAGGCCTGCTGCTGAACGCTCGGCCACTGGTGAGTGCTCCCTGCTTGCTGGTGGTGACCGGAGACAATTCCGGTGCCCTGAATCAAGACCTGGTGCACCACGATGTCAAGCAAAGGCAGAACAGGAGGGAGCGAGGCTAGCTGCCAGCCACGAGCACCCACAGCAAGAACCGCTCAAGTGAGCTCGCTTGGTGCCTGAGCACTTAGCGTTTGGTAGTGCTGCCCCTGGGCTGCTGGACAGCTGCTCCTGCTCGATACAGTCATGAACACACTAACAGAGAAGAAGCAAGAACGAACAGAAGAAAAAGGAGCGACCAAAAAACTGATGAAAACAAAGCTAACACTTTTGGATATGGAACAAATAACAGTGATCGGCAAGTCTGAACATATGGATAAAAGTGATCTGCAGGTCTGAACATACATAACAGTGATATTTTCAGAACTGAAATCTCCAAAAACACATTCCCCACCAATTGAAATCACCAACATGGTGAGATCAACTACAGCAGTGAGTGAAGTCACAAATATTCACAAGTATTCAGTCCAAATTTTCAGACAAGCTGCAGCAGCAGCATCCAGTAAATATTCAGGTATTTTTTTTTCAAAGGATCACAGCAGTAGCATCACAGCAGCTAGCATCATAGTTCATAGCAGGATGACACTAACATGCTTAGTAGTTCATAGTTTTCAGAAAATTAGTGCAATGCCGAAACAGAAACCAAGTGAAATGCACAAGTACAGGTACCACTTGTCATCATTCAGTTCACTAGTAGAAAACAAGCAAAAATGCCATTTCACATTCAGACTCATACTATTAGGTAACATTTCACACTGTCATTTCCAGAATCAAACAGATACACTAGTTTTTAGAGAACATATACACTAGTTTTCAGATAACAATAGTAACTGGTGTCCTTTGACAATGACTGAAATTTCAGAAAAATAGCAGCTTACAAAATCAGCCACATAATCCGCTTCTCAGTCCTAAATGATTTGCAGAACTTTGCTTTCCCATGTATATCTAAATGATTTGCAGGCTCATTGACAAGTACAGGCCCAACAAGCCGTCGATGAACACCCAGCAAAGTCAAAAAGGCCAGAGAGAAAGTGTGGCCGTTAACAAGCACCTGCCTTTTCATAGCATGGTAACAGAAATTAAAAATGAAAGCTCTGCCTCAGCCAACTAATGAGTACTCCAGAGGAGCGGGCACCCGGTGTCTCTGGAGGAAGCTCTCTTCCAAGGAAGACTTCCACTCTACCTCTCCAACCAGCAGTAGTGCAGTGGCCGATAACTGGGCGGCCACTTATACTGACACCCAGGAACTTATGCGTGTCCTGAAGAGTAACGGTCATCTCACCGCAAGGTAGGTGGAAGTTGTGAGTCTCCGGCCTCCATTTACAAAACAAGAAAGAAGTACTACGGTTATATGCACATCGAGAACCAAAAATATAAATGGAAGTGAATCTGTTCATAATTTTGGTACCCGTCGACTAGAGCTGAGATCGCCGCGGGGTTGAAGGCAGGCAACCCATGGCGAACCTGGAACGATACAACGTGAAGTCCAGCCCTCTCAAGGAGAGGAGTGTACCTGTCGTCGTACCGCATGTCCTCGAACTTATCGTGGGTTCGAGGACGAAGAGGGTACAATTCCTACAAAGAATAGAAATTATTAGATTAATTCGTGAACACAAGTACATGTGCAGAGGAAAAATAACATGCAGAAGTAAAGTCGTTACCTCTCTCTCCGCGGTGAGTCATCCTCGGTGGCTCTCCTCGTAGTATGGCACCAGCAGGTGGAACGGCTCCATCCTACAAAATATAATGAGAAAGTACCGATTAATTTTATATGAACAAACAAATAACTTTTTGGTACTAGTAAATATGCATGTGAAACATTAGTTATTTTCATCTGACTAAGCGGCCAATGGCATGTACGTGAATTATGCCCAAGTCTACCACATTTGCCACATTGGTTCTGCTCGGGGTCAGTAAGAAAGGGGGTTGCTCTCTCTCGCCTTGTTCTACCGGAAACCTGGTCCATGACCATCTTGTGCCTCATCGTCTTCCGGGTTCCACATTTGTCCCAATGGGTACCTAGATCCGCAATGTATTTCGGCCCAGTGTAAAGTGGCCACTGACCCTCGTCCAGGAAAGGCTCGAAACAGGGAGACCAAGTCTATACAATGCTGTCAACAGTGAACTCCAACGGTATCTGGGTCTCGTAGGCAAAGTTGCGATGCTGAGATGCTGCAACATAATGAGAACAAGGGAAGTGGTATTGCCTGGTTTTTCCACATCGGCATGAGAAATTACTAAGTACCACAATATAACTCCTTGATGGCCGGACCTCACCATTGTACGTTGTACCACCCCTTTCTGTGACCTAGTACTTGCCGGTGCAGTGGTCAAAGCAATCGACGTCATGTGTGGCAGCCCTTTCCTTTGTCTTGTCGAGATGCTTCTTAGGTTTAGGTGACCATTTCTGATTATTACTCTGTAGTGCCATTGCTTGAGCATGTCTCTCGTTAAACCATGCAACTTGCCTATAAAAGGTGAATGATACAATGGCATTGACGGCCATGGCATGTATACCCTTGAGTACACTCTTAAATGACTCCGCTATGTTGCTAGTCTGAAACTCGTACCTCCATCCACCATCGTCGTAGGCTATTGTCCATTTCTCAGGTTCTCTCATCAATCCTCTTAGCCACTACCTACCTTCTGCATTTATTGCCATTTTTAGCTGCTCCAACTTCTCCTCGAAGAATGGCACCTCAAGCATGCGAGCAACCTCCTCGAATAGAGGAAAGTTGTCCTTCGTACTATCCTTCCGAAGTAAATTCTCTGTAAGATGTCGAGTGCACCAACGGTGGTGCAAAGGTGCATACCCCGGAATCTGCTCCTGTACGGCACTGAGTATGCCCTGGTGTCTATCAGATAGGACACCTCCTCCCTATGAGGGCCAACAACATGGATCCTAACAAGCCACAAGAACCATCCCTAGCTATCTTTGTTCTCCCTCTCCACCAAAGCGAAAGCCAAAGGAACCAATGTGTTGTCTGCGTCACACGAAATGGCTACCAAAAGTGTGCCTATGTACTTGCCAAGCAGAAAAGTACCATCAATGGATAACACTGGACGACAGTGCCTGAAGGCCTCGACGCACTGGGGAAAGCACCAGAATGCACGAAAGAATATCTGCCTCCCGTCCTTCCATTCATTCGGCTTCGGGATATACACGTAATGCATGTCTGGATTTGCTGCTTTCATTGCATTGAACATTGTAGGCAAATGCTCGTACCCCTCCTCCCAGTCCCCATATATCATCTTCCAGGCCCGTTGCTTTGTCCTCCATGTTTTCCCATACTTTATGTCATACTTAAATATCTCCTTAGTCATCTCCATAATTGTCTTGACCTTCAAGTTGAGCTGACCCTTCAAAGTTGTGTATAACTTTCTGGCAATGAGGGTAGAGGTCAACTATCTATGCTTCTGTTTTAGATCTGTCTAGGCACAAGTGTGTGGACCTAAAATTTTGGTGATCTTGAATTTCCCTATGGCCTTCAGTTTGCGAGCACAGACCCTCCAATTGCAATCTGCCATCTCACATACCACCGTGTAACGGCGCTCCACATGGGAGTGCCTCACCTTGAATGGTCTCTTACGCCTCATAGAATATTCCTGTAGCCACCTTCTTAAGGTGGGCAAGTCCTTGAAGACCATGCCCTTCTAAATTTCCACGCTATCATCGGCCTCAGGAGCCTCTAGCAGCTTGTCATCTCTTCCTTCTCTATAAGCATGTTGAGAATGACTAAGGTCACTGAATTCATGAACTAGTGGATCACGATCAGGACACAAGCGTCTGATGAGCTTCATTTCTTGTTCGCTCAAAGCTGTAACTGGCCGGTCATCATCAGAATCAACGGTCCTTGCTGTGCCGTAAGGCTCCGCATCATCCGCAATATCAGCATCTACACTGTTAGAGGCCATAAAGCCTGGGTCCACGTTGGTTGATGGAGGAACATGAGCACAACCATCATAATCAGGATTGTCTCCTGCATTTAAAGCACAAATATGGATAGCACTGAGACAAAGGAATAGAATGAACAAAGAATAAGGAAAGTAAAAGTGTTACTAAATCACTTACTAGGATGATTTTGGGTCAAAGGGATCTCCTGAGGGGCACCTACAACATCATCAGTCTCACATTCTGTACGAATACCAGGACATACACCAACCTCATTGGAGGCGGATTGAGCATCGAGCACCACAACCGCATCTTCCACATCCACCTCACGGTTGGGTAAC
This sequence comes from Miscanthus floridulus, assembly GCF_019320115.1. Lineage (NCBI taxonomy): Eukaryota > Viridiplantae > Streptophyta > Magnoliopsida > Poales > Poaceae > Miscanthus > Miscanthus floridulus. The sequence goes on along the minus strand of NC_089580.1, from coordinate 63,817,686 downwards.
ATAGGCTCAGAGGGTATTAGATTCTCTGGTGCTGGCGACAACCCATGAGAGGGTGAATGAACATTAGGGGGTGAATACCCATGAGGGGTGGGATCATTGGACAACTTCCGCACAACCAAATCCAAACATTGAAACTCATTCTTCATGACAGTTTTGACATATTTGTCCCATTGAGCCTCTGATGCAATTGAGACCAACCACCTCAAAATTGTCCCTGACCTGCCATGGTGAAGTACCCCCTCAACTAAGATGGCATCTTCATTTGAATTGCATTTAAGCTCATCACGAGCCCTACCAAACAACTCACAAAACAATGGCTGATCATCGAATATCACTGGCACCCTTTGCTTTCCAACAAAACTTACATTCCAAAACTCATCTTCCTCCACACTTCCTCCATAATACAGGGTTACTACGTTGTCCATCTAGTTGGTATGCACAACACCCAAGTTATTACAGGTTTACATATAAAAGTTTCCGACTCTCTACCTAAATAAATAAGTATCTAATCTAAACCACCTATCTAACTACATCTACTACAAGTACTACCTATATAACTAAATTACCTAACTATCTAACTATCTATCTAAATTAGTTATATAAATATCTACCTAAATTAGCTAACTAAATTAGCTAATTAAACATCACTAAATCACTATCTATCTAAATTAGCTAAATAAACATCACTAAATCACTAAATAACTAAAAGCTTTACCAAACTACAAAACTATATAAAATAAATAACTACATTATCTAAACTAACTCAATTAAAAAAAACTAAAGAAAACAATTACCTGGGAGCCGATGCGTCACTGGGGCGGTCGGGTCACTGGGAGCCGAGGGAGCCACGAGAGGAGGCGCCAGTCCAACGGTGGTGCAAGGTCCGAGGCGGCGTCGACGGCCGGTGCGGCAGCAGCTCCGACGACGTTGCTTTAGTGTGGCACTGGAGTGCTCGGCGACAGCAGCTCTGGCGGGTCGGGTCGGCGGCGTTCCTGCGGCGTCCTCGTGAGCCACAGTGGGGGGATGGGCGGGGTAGCTGCCTGACTCAGACGCCGACGGCCCGTCGGCCGATGGGGACGCCGAGGAGGGGCAGGAGCCGCCCTCGCCGCCGATGCGCGTGGAAGGAGCTCTAGGGCGACGAGGGCGGCTGAGGGAACGGATGGGGGAGCGAGGGAGGCGACCGGTGCGTGGGGGACGGCGGGCGGTGAACTGCAGCACTAGAGCAGGTGCGGTCGACGGTGGGCCTGGCTCGCAGCGACGGTGAGAGGGAGAGGAGAGATAGAGAGCGAGAGAGGGAGAAAGAGAGCGCGAGAGAGCTGCAGCGGCCACACGATTGAATCCATGCTCGGTGCCAGAATACATGGCGCCGAGGTCGGCGCCAGAATACATGGCGTCGAGGTCGGCGCCAAGATCTGTGGCGCCGAGCTCGGCGCCATGTATTCTGGCGTCGAGGTACCTGCCACGTGAACGCCATCTAGGATACCCTGCTGTGCTCGGCCAGGCATCTCAGAGCCAAGATCTATGGCGCCGAGACATGTTACCTCGGCGCTGTGAGTCCTGGCGCTGACCGCAGGGTCTAAAGATGAGTTGAAGTCTCCCGGAGGACCAAATATAAATTTTCTTAAAAAAAGGCTAAATTATAAAAAATTGGGCGCGGCCGGCTTCAGCAGCCCCCGCACCACCAGCGTATGCCTTCGCGTATGGCGCACGCACGACGACTCCGCGTAACTAGGGATAAAAACGGTACAGATATTTTCCGACTGTATTCGAAACCGAATCCATTTAGAGGTGTTGAGATCTGTCCGTATCCGAGTCCGGATATCCAACATCCGATACCGTATCCGTATCCGAATACTCAAATCGCATATTTATGATGTTGATATCCAATCGTATCCTATTCGACATAGTTGACACTATCCGTATTCGAATTCGAATCCGGACAGAAATATGAAAACAAATGTAATATCGATGATATCCATCCGTATCCGATCCGTTTTCATCCCTACGCGTAACACGTGTACGCGCGCGCGGATAGTTCATGCGGAACCGCCGCATCCGATCAAACGACGGCGCGGACCGTGCGCGTGACGACAACTGCTTAATTAGCACCGTCTCCGACTCGGTGACTCGACGCGTTTCTCGCCTGCGCAAGCTCATCAATCGCCGCAGTTTGGTTTAGTACCATACCGGAGCATTTCGCTGGACGCGACCAGCTTAACGACGTGCCCGTACAGCTACTCGTTCGCCGGGCCTCGTAGCGATGGCCCACGTCATCCCAACTTGGGGCAAAGGTGCTGGCTCGGCGGGGCGCAGAGCATCGCAGAGACGGGATCCGACGTCCTCGGCTCACTATAGGTTATCTGGTGTGACTGTCGCGATCGTAAATCCGGATGGTCTGTACGTAGAGGGTGGCTCGCTCCGTCCTTTGCTCGCTCTCCATCGAACCAGCACCTTTTATGATGTTTTTTTCTTTGGTGTGCTCTGTTAATTTTCCCCGTGTTTTTCTATCACAAGCTATGGTGTTACCGCCACCATTATCTGGTGTGACGGTCGCGATCGTAAATCCGTACGATCTATACGCAAAGGGTGGCTCGCTCTATCCTTTACTTGAACTAGTACAGAAACAAGCTATATTTTTGGTTGGAAAATCCCTTCAGTCTCGTTTTTTCAACTGAGAGCACGAATCCGAGACTAAAAAGCCCCTCTTTTAGTCCCGATTTCTTGCCTGGGATTAAAGGTAGACCTTTAGTCCTGATTGGTAATACTAACCGAGGCTAAAGAGGCCTCCTGACCTAGCCACATGGGTCGGCCCTTTAGTCCCAGTTGGTATTACCAACCAGGACTAAAGGTTTTCTTTTTTGTTATAAATGTTATAATATGGTAGCTGTTGTTTGGTTTTTTTCTGTTATAATATGGCTGCTGTTTGGTTTATTGTTATAAATGTTAGATAAAAAGTTGTGGTAGCTGTTTGGATTGCAGCCGCATGTTAGTCAAAATGGCCCATATACATTCTCACTAGAAAATGTTTGAATAATCGCTTAATAATGTTTACTAAAACAGTAGCACTAGAGCAATATACTATCAGCTTCTAGCTTTTACAAAATGAACAGCCAATCACTACAAAATCAACAGCCAGCCTTCCATTCTTCATGACGAGACAGTCCTTGCCTTCCATTCTTCATGATCAGATAGTCAAAATAAGGCCTAGTTTAGTTCCCAAAAATTGTCACCCTAAACTATCACATCGAATCTTGCGGCATATGCATGGAGTACTAAATATAGACGAAAAAAAACTAATTGCACAGTTTGGTTGAAAATCGCGAGATGAATGTTTTAAGACTAATTAACCCATGATTCGCCATAAGTGCTACAGTAACTAGCATGTGCTAAAGATGGATTAATTAGGCTTAATAAATTCGTCTCGCAGTTTTCAGGCGAGCTATGTAATTAGTTTTTTTATTAGTATCCGAAAACCCCTTCCAACATTCAAAAACATCCAATGTGACATCCAAAAATTTTTATTTCGCGAATTAAACACACCCTAACACATGCAAATGTTCAAAAGAAAGATAAAATTAGTAATATAATAAACTAAAATAGCTTGGAATACAAATGTACCGTATGAGCTAATTTTATCAACAACAAAAAAAATTATAACACCACATGCCAAATCTGAAGATTTCCTATATATTAGTTAACAAAAATATTATCTATTCGATAGCAATCTTGCCTAGATTAAAGAAACGAAGCATATGCAATGATTTGTCCATATATACTAAAGAAAGGAAGCACTAATTAGCAAGAACCAGATGGATTTACCGCATCTCTGTATGGATTTATTCTTACAAAAATCGATGGAAAGGGAAAAATGGAAATGCCTTCTCTGGCGGCTGCAGGGGTTGCTACGCCTGAACCTTCTTCCGCATAGACTGGATCTGCATGAATCACCACCACGAGATGGATGAATCTTCACCTGGCTGATTGATTTGCCTCGGTTGTGGCTTTCGATTCCACATCCACAAGATCACATCATCTACAAGACCAAAAATATATTTTAGATCTACACAGATGGGGAAAACTAGAGATTAAAAGATGATAACAAGAGAGAAGATAAGAAGCTGCACAAGTTCATCACCTGTGTGAACGGAGAAGACACCCGTGCTCAGCGGGTAGGACGGTTCTTGTATATAGGAGGGGACCTTTAGTCCCGGTTGGAAAGCAACCGGAACTAAAGGTCCCTTTCTAGTCCTGGACGGAGCCTCTAGCCGGGAGTAAAAGTTAACCTTTAGTCCCGGTTGGTAGCTCCAACCAGGACTAAAGGTTCCCTGCAGCAAAAGCCTGCCGCAGTAGCTGTTGGGCATGGACCTTTAGTCCCGGTTGAAGCTACCAACTGGGACTAAAGATTTCTCTAGTCCTGGGCGCGAAAAATACCGGGACTAAAGCCAAATTTTGAAGTGGATCAAAAGTCGTTTCTCTACTAGTGTTGCTCTCCATCGAACCAGCACCTTTTGTGATGTTTTTTTCTCCGACGTGCTCTGTTAATTTTCCCATATTTTTCTATCACAAGCTATGGTGTTACCGCCTCCACCTCCGGTCCAGTGGCAGCTTTCCCACCCACCACCACCGCCCCAACCACCTGTGGCGGGGATCGACCTCAACATCAAACCCGGTGCTTCATGCAGTTCGACGCCACCGCGTGTTGACTTGCCCATGGGCCCGGCGCGGGCGGAGGGCTCCTCGGAGTGCCTCTGCCTCACACGTCCACGGTACGCCTGCGGGCTTTGCCATGCCAATACATACCCCTGATGAATCATCTTCCCATCATCCACCATTTCCTAAGCTCGAGTTTCCCAAGTTTGACGGCACTAACCCGCGTTTGTGGCGGGACCAATGCGAGGTTTACTCTGAGGTGTACGCGGTCCAGGAGGCGATGAAGACCCGTTTCGCGTCGCTCAACTTCAAGGGATCTGTAGCTACATTGTTGCAAACCGTGGAACGCCGTGGGCAGATTGGGGAATGGTCCAAGCTCTGTGATATGGTGATGGCGAAATATGACGAGGACTAGTAATCAGAGAATCAGTCAGGCTCCGGCGAACCGAGCGCCGTCCTCGATTGCCACGGGGCCGGCTTCAGCATGGCAGGCCCTGCACGAAGCGCCACACGTTCGACGAGCGTATGTCCCTGTTCGTTTGTCTTATAAAACCATACTTTTTTTCATCGAACCAATAATATTTTTCTCTCGTAACAAACGAGATAACGGTACTTTGACCCATGTATCAGCCAAGCAAAGCGAAGGGGCCTATGTCTTCGCGTACGGCGCACGCACGACGACTCCCCGCAAGACGTGAACGCGCGCGCGGACAGCTCATGCGGAACCGCCGCATCCCATCGAACTGCGGCGCGGACCGTGAGCGTGACGACAGCTGCTTATTTGCACCGTCTCCGACTCGCACAAGCCCCTCGATCGCGGCAGTTTGGTTTAGTACCGTACCGGAGCATTTCGCTCGACGCGACCAGCTTAACGACGTGCACGGCCAGCAACTCCTCACCGGGGGTGGACAGTAACTTCCGTCCGGCAGTAATTCCCGCCGCTCTCAGCGCGCGCCCATAGTTCCAGCTTGCCCACTCACGCACGGAAGGGCACATCCCACGTTTATAAAAATAAATAATTTAGTGGTACTATTGCTTTATTGGAATCCGCTTCTCCACGTCCATGTACGCTGCAGAAAAGAAAAGTACGCTTAGAATAAGACTTACGTAAACATTGGCTAAGTTTAAAAAAAAGTTACGACTGCTAAACCAAACATCCAAATTAAATTCAGATTACACCATCGGGTTTCTTGTAATAAGTTCTTCAAAACAAGATCTCACATGAATATATTTAGATAAAATTTTATTAACGAACATTTATCTTATGAACATAGAACATTATATTTTATTGAGCAGAGACGATGTTCTATTAACAGAACAATGTTTCGTCTTCGCAATAAAAATGTTTTCGGTTTAGAAGAACAATATTTTAGTTTTAATTTTGTGAATTGGTATTAAAATATATATAAAAATAAATAAATAAATACATAACATAAATAAATAATAATAATAAAATATAGCACAGAAAACAATTATATCTTCAGTGTTCCGCCTTCCCAATAAAAATATTCAGTATTCTAGTTTTAGGTTCATAAAATTGATATTATAATACACATAAAAATAAATACATAAAATAAATAAAAAATAATAAAACCTAAAGAAAAAAATAAAAACACGTAATAGAAAAAATTAAAAGAACATCGCGTGGATACTTTCTAAACATCCTAAAATATACGGTAGAACGTCACATGTGTACTGACGGCGTGATTGGTTTCCTCGGCGCCGCTAGCTTTGCATGCCCTCGTACGCGTTCAGGCTGTTTGGTTTCCTGGAGCTCGAGCTCAGCCTGGTTGCGCGCGTGTAAAAGGACGCCCGGAGCCTGGCTCTGCAGGAACGCAGCTGAGGTCCGTTCCTCGTCAGCCTGGCTGGCTCAGCGCAACTCGCTCGATCGCCCTGTGCTCTCTGACGCATGCAGGAGAGAGATAGAAAGTCGTCCAACCAAACAACTTCAGCGGTGGGACATGCTGGGTAGAAACGCGAACCAAACAAAATGACTCCGCATGCAACGAGCCTGGTCCGTGAGAGCCTGGCTGCCCATGGAAGAGAACCAATCACGCCCTAAGTGAACATCACTAGCTACATAATAGAATATCAATGAATACGTTATAGAAAATCGCACATATATATTTGGAGCGCTACGCTCTAAACACTATTTAGGGCGCCGGCAACGCTCCGCCGTCGGCTCCTGACGATCAGTCCGCAACCGTAAATTATATGGCATGTTGTGATCCCGCCACCGTAATAAATAAAGAACGGGAGAGAGACGCCCCTGGTGGCCGTGTTCCGCAACCGTAAAAGATAGAGCTGCATGCAACGGGGCCAATTTCCTGATTTTTCGCAGTAATTACTGCTGACGGGTTGCATGGGGGTGCCGTGGGTTTGACGTGTTGCATCTTGACCTTGAATTTCGTACCGCGACATACAATTGGCCCCGTTTGCGTGGCTTAAAGCCGGCTTGATCCGCTTCTTCTTTTTATCCGGAACAATATTTTCATCTCACAAATTTCTCCAAACCATCCAAATTCCTCCACAGCCATACCAGCCGAACACCCCCAATGACCATAAAAGTTTGTTTAGACGTGGAATTTTTTGCACCGTGTATTTCGTAGCGCGACATACAATTTTTTTGCACATGTGACCTATACATTACAGGAGATTGTATCTTCTTGATAAGATTTAAGCAGTCGGAGGCCACTAATACTTGATGAAGATTATGATCCTTTGCAAAATACACAACATAACGAACCTGCCAAAGCTTCTGCCATTTCAACATCTGTAATTCCATCAATTTTATGGCAGCAAGCAGCTACAAAAGACCCTGAATGGTCTCTAATCACAATACCAATGCCCATCCGTGGTGGATCCTCACCGCATCCGCATTCACCATTAGCCATCCAGCGGCAGAACCCATTTTACTATGGATAAATTAGGTTCACACCTGTGAGATGTAGATGGTTTAAACATGTGTAGGAAAACCATTTTAGTGTAAGCTTTTACCTTCTCGGCAATACAATGAGGATGGACCCAACTTTCTCCATTCCGAACAGCATTTTCCCAAATGTGCCAAACAGTGATAGTAAAGATCCTCAAAACTTCATCTAATGCTTCAGCAAGGAATTCAAAAAACCATTGTCTAATTGAATTAAAGGATCTGAGATTTCTTTTGATTCCATACTCCTTTACTTGTCGCCATACCTGAGATGGATATTGGAACATAAGCAGAGCATGCACAACAGTTTCTTCTCGCCCACAGAAGCAACATGCATATGGTGCTGGGATGTGTCTATGCTTAAGTTGCATTCTGGTCAGCAAACAATCATGAGCCATTCTCCAAAGTATTATTTTCATCTTTGCAGGAGCCTTGATCATCCAGAGTCGTTTCATACCCTCTTTATTTTTGTCATATCAGAACTTTCCCCTTTTCCCTTTACACTTAAGAATTTGTGGAATCCTTCCATTTTTGCCAAGTTGTGGGCTGATCTGACAGAGTAGATACCCTCTTTAGTATAAGGCCATGAAGGAAAATCTTCGCAATGGTTGTGCAATAATGGCAGTTGTAAGATTTGCTCAGCATCACTTGGATTAAAACACTCCTTAACCAGGTTCTCATTCCATGTCCCCTTAGCTTCATCTATAAGATAGCTTACTGTTGTGTCCGCCTGTAGATTAATAACAGGTTTAAGCACACCCAAACCTTGAATCCAGCGGTCTTTTATCAGTTGAATTTTCTTGCCATTACCCACTCTCCATATTACACCATTCTTCAATAATTCTCCTCCAAACATTAGACTACGCCATATGTAAGAAGAATTTCTTGGTTGTTTCGCATTCCAGAAGTCACCATGGAGGAAATACCTACCCTTAAGCACCTTAGCACACAAAGAGTTTGGTACAGTAAGAATTCTTCAACTTTGCCTTCCTAGCATTGCTTGATTGAATAATTTCATATCTCTAAAACTCATCCCCCAACAGCTTTGGGTGCAGTCAGCCAATCCCAGGATCGCCAATGCATTTTCTTTCTGCCATCCTCGAAGCTCCACCAATGGTCAGATATAATTGATCTCAGCCTATTGCATACTCTGGGTGGAAGGCGGAAACAACTCATTACATATGTTGGAATTGCTTGAGCCACAGATTTGAGCATCACTTCTCTACCAGCTCTTGAGAGTGGTCGATCACACCATCCTCTAATCTTTTTCCAAATCCAATCAGCTAGGAAATTAAAGGTGTTTGAAACAGACCTCCCCACCCAAGATGGCATACCAAGATAGGTTGATTGGAATGCTTCATTATGAGTATCAAGCCCGTTCTTTACTCTCTATTTGATTTGATCAGGGCAGCGATCAGAGAAGAGGATCGATGACTATTAAAATTAATTCGTTGGCCTAATCCATTACTATACACTTGCAATACATAATTTAAAGCTTGTACACTCTTTGCATCACCCCTTATGAAAAATACAGTATCATCATCAAAAAGGAGGTGGGATATAGGAGGGCCAGTACTTCCATTTCTAACGCCTCTTAGATATCCTTGTTGCTCTTTTTTCTTCATCAAACTAGAGAGCCCTTCTGCACATAATAAAAATAAATAAGGGCTGATTGGATCTCCTTGACGTAGGCCACGTGATGGACAGAAAGGTTCAGATAGCTTTCCGTTAACTTTAATTGCATATTTCACATTTGTCACACATCTCATGATTGTTGCAATAAATTCCTAGGCAAAACCAAGCTTGTGCATAATACCATTTAGATATTTCCACTCCACTCTATCATAAGCCTTCTTCATATCCACCTTCAAAGCAAAGAAAGGTGTTTTAGCTTTCTGCTTCTTAATAGTATGGATGCATTCATATGCAATTAGAACATTGTCAGTTATCAAACGGCCTGGAACAAAAGCGCTTTGCTCTTCTGAAATTATGTCATTTAAAAATATTTTTAATCTATTGACCAGAACTTTAGAAGCAATTTTATAGAGAACGTTACATAAACTGATTGGACGGTAGTTTACCAAGTGTTCCGCCTTAGATATCTTAGGGATTAGCACAACTGTGGTATCACAAAGTCCCTTGGGAATGCTCTCGCCTTGAAGGAAACTTCTGACAGCCATGCATATATCATGCTTGAAAAAGTCCCAATGACGTTGATAAAAGATTACTAGGGAAGCCATCTAGACCAGGCGCCTTTGTTGGGCCCATTTGGAATAAAGCATCTTGAATCTCATCATCTGTATATGGTTTACCTAATTCATCATTTATATTTTGGTTAACCTTTTGTGGTACTACCTCTAAAATCCTGTTAATATCCTCGCATGATTCAGAAGTAAATAATTTCATGTAAAAATCATGGACCATACCTTGGAGTTCGTCTTGTTTTGAGCACTTTGTACCGTCTTCCCTTATAAGGTATTTTATTATGTTAGTGTTTTTTTCTAGCAGTAGCTCGAGCTTGGAAAAAGATGTGTTTCTATCTCCCTCTTTCAGTCAATCAATCCTTGATCGCTACCGAACCATAATTTCCTCGCATTCCAACAGTTCACAAAGCTTCTTTTCTATTTCCTTCTCTTCAGTCGAATACCACTTTTCCTTGTTGCTCTTCTTTTTCCTTCCCTTCCTTGAGTACAGTATGCGCTTGTCTTTCGTATGGACTGAGATCAAGACATTCACGCGCTTCTTCCAAAACCATAATAACTTAGTTACTTGAAAAAGCACTACTCCATCAACATGTTGTGGATTTCCCGTTAGAACACAAGGATATTTTTCCAAAGGAGAATATTTTGTTACAAGAGCGGTACGGTGGGGATAACTTGGCAATGGTGCTTGGTGAACAACCTAGATACCAACGCGTGCTGAGCAGCGTCACCATGTGGTAGCTGTTCCACAAGTGCCCTCGGTTTAGTTGCGGCACCATAAGCTATTGACTAGGCAACTATTACCAACTTACACGCAATGAAGGCAGTGGGGTCATAGACCACATAATCAGAGGAGTATTGCAAGGAAAGATTCAGGCAACAAGGGTTCCTTTCACAACAAGGGACAAGGAAATCAAATCCCACAACAGATTTAATTTAAATAAATGCAAACGTTCTGCTAGGACATCCACAATTAGTTGATACAGTGTCCTCTATTATCCAATCAGGGCTGGTCTGTTTGCATCTGAATGGTCTCCTTTCTTGTAACCCGCTGGATGTCGTCTCAAGAACCCTAAGCAAGTCTAACGAAACCTAAGGGTAAATTGATGTATCAAACACAACGGAATAAACAACATGCACGTTCCAAACACCCTTATACTTGTACAATGTACAATCACTTACTCTCCCACTCTTGACATATTGTGTGCCTCCTACGACCAGAAGATCTCAACAACTACAAACGAAATACAACGGAAAGATTACAACACTAGAGGACAACGATGAAAAGCACTACTAACTACGGGTACATCTCCCTAAGGCAACTAATCTACTTCGCCGGACCACATAGCTTCATCCTCGGGTTCGGTGGTTTCTTCTACTATTCGGCTATGGATCTGCCTCCTCTCTTGGTAGTGGCTGAGTGAGGGGAAACAAGGGCTCTCCTTCTGAAACCTCTGAGGGTGGGGGTGCTGGCTAGTACTACAACACCGATTCTCCATCTTTCTGGTGGGTGGACAGGGATTCCCTCTAAGATCAAGGGATCCTGCCTTTCTATGACCAATGTCCTACGCTTGGCCCTAGTGACAAGGTAGGCCTCTCCCAGCTGATGGGCATGCTGATCTTTGGCCTCCTTCAGGGCTTCCAACATGGCAGTTTCACGACTCTCGGCGGCTACCACATTGGCATGTGCTTCAGTGAGCTACACTTGGAGCATCCTAGGAGAAGATCTCAGCTTCCTCGGTTCGGCAGAGGCACTTCCTCATGCTCTGAGGCCTGCCAGTCATACTGCTCATCCAAAGCAATCAAGTACGTGGTGAAGTGCACCACGGTTGGGCTGTCTTCTTATGCATCCCGCCCTTACAAAGCCTCCATGCGAGCCCTCTATACCCGTCGATTCTTTTCCAAAGGTGGAAAGAACCTTATGGGGGTACGAGCAATGGGCTCTTCATAGATCTAGGCAAAGATGCCTCAACGCTTTAGGGGCCACAACCTGGTAGGTAGTCGACTGAAGCAAAACCCGGTTGCGGTCACATTATAGGCTTCGATGATATCGGGGAACTCTTTACTCTTCCCAATATAGACGGTGACCTCACATTCGCTCAGTGCCATGCTTTTCAAACTCACGGCCCTCATACTCAGGACGATCTTTGACTCCCAGCTTTTGCAGGGTGGCATACAAGATTTTAGGAAAACCCTCAGCGTTCAAGCGGTAACTGCTAACCCAAGCTCTTGCAATCCCTAGCAGGTGGTTGCAAGGGAGGATTGAGCGAAAAGCTTGCTCAAAAGGAAAAGCTAGGCGAGCTAGAGTGCACCGAGTGGTGACACCAATGGCTAGGCCAGGCCCTTTTGTAATGGCAAAGCGGTTAGTGGTTCTGGCGCAGTCCACCTTCGGTTTCTATGTGGGGTAGCTACAAATAAACCAACTAGAACTTTTGTGCACTCGAGGTGAGTAGTGTTCTAGGTCATTAATGACTAGTATGGCTGCAGGGCCAGGATCCGACCAGAGCATAGAAAGGAGTACAGAAAGATGTGAGTCACGACAAGCGTGAACCATAGACTACGCGAAGCACGAGGTCATAGTGTAGGCAGAGCGGTCAGTGGTCCTGGCGCAGTCCACCTTTGGTTTCTATGTGGGGTAGCTACAAATAAACCAACCAGAACTTTTGTGCGCTCGAGGCGAGCAGTGTTCTAGGTCATTAATGACTAGTATGGTTGTAGGGCCAGGATCCGACCAGAGCATAGAAAGGAGTACGGAAAGATGTGAGTCACGACAAGCGTGAACCATAGACTATGCGAAGCACGAAGTCACAGTGTAGCAGTAACTCCTGAACAAGGATGGATCAGTCGTGCACAATGCGACACACGTGACACCTATTAATGGCGCACCTACAAGCAATACTGGCATGACAACTAAGGCAGTACCAATGTGACGGACTTAAAGATCATATACTGCGCAAGAATTAGCTCTCCGAAGAAAGCCTAGTTAAACCTATTCCAAATACTTAACCATAACAATAGGGATACTTACATACTTCGTAGACAAATGCCCTAACTTTTTGCAAAAATAGATTATCATATTTTAATTTAGAAAAGGGTTTTGAAGCTTTATCTCCACATTTATGCTCTGATACCACTTGTAGCAGAACTGTCTAATCTAATGCCCTCCCAAGAGTACTTATCTTTCATTAGACACTAAGTACCCAAGGGAGTGCACTAAATCGTGTTGTTCCGTCGAGCACACCCCAAGGAAGAACTTGAAAATTCACATTTTTCCATCAGGATCATAAATGAGAGAATAAAGCTTACAACATTCTTAACTATTTCTTACATCACTTTATTACAATATTAGAGTACTTAAAGAAGTTGAATGCAATAGCGGAATTAAGATAGTTTTACATGTAAAAGAGTTTATACATTTTTATCTTGTAGCGGAGAACAACATATGATCAGAGTTACAACAGAAATAAAGATTAATGGTGAATTATAAAACTTTTCTTCTAAAAACTTTTAGTGAGGGTTATAAATAAACACTACGGTCATAGCGTGAAAGGAATCCTGTCTGAGCCCACAAGGAGGTTTCTACACACAAAAGTCGTCTACCATCCATCGGTTACCTGCAACAGAAGAATAAAACCCTGAGTACTCGATAGTACTTAGCAAGGCTTACCCAACAGGAGAAATATAAAAGACTCCAAGGATATGCAAGGCTTATTTGGCTTATGGGTTATTGCATATGCGGAAGCATTACTAAACATGCATCCTTATATTAAATTTTATTAGCAATCATCCTTAGTTCATTAACTATCCATTCTGTGTAAGCACCTATGCTACTTTCAAGCAGGTGGTAAGCAATCAGGACCATTTTACCTTCTTTCATATTTCAGTTCTTACTATGGTGCTAGACCATAGCCAAGTCATACCGTCTCTAGAAATGGCAATTCACGGAATTAATGTATCCCAGCTGGGTACCCCGAAACACATGCCCCATTTGTATCCCCATGCACTAAACAAGACCAACCCATTCCACTCCTGTCACATGGGTCTAGGTCCCCGTTCAAACTTGGACTCCAAGCCCCTACACTAGAGACCTAGTCTCAGCATGGTGCTTAGACCTCCATCTTTCCCCTTCTCCAATCAGTCGGTCCAAAAAGAGCCGAAACCCACGACAAGAGCGCAACGAGTCTTCCCGCTCCCATAAGCATGTATGTGCTCAGGATAATAAGTCTGTGACCTGACTACCATTCATAGCAATAGACGGTCCTCAATTGACACAGGCAGAACAAGTGCAACCTGAGCCTCGCTCGAATGCCTAACCAATTCCAGATCCAAAGTACCGTTCCGCCCGGTCTCCAATTATCATCCTGATATATATATATTCTGTGTGATAGTAATATGATAATAACAACAATAATATCTTTCCTATCTCTCGCAAGTGACAGGTAATCACTTAACTTCTACCGGATCCTATAGCATAGCAATCTACATGATCCTGACATACTAGTAGGACTCATAGGATATATATATATATATATATATATATATATATATATATATAACCAAATGGGTTTCATTCAACTCCTCAAAACTTAATGCACAACCATAAAATAAAGTACAGAATATTAGGGGTTATGCACCGAGGCTTGCCTGGTAAAATATAACCAAATGTTAACATTTCATCGTGGTGACACTGATCATCAAGGCACCATCTTTTCTGCTACTCTAGATGATTCCGCGATCCATCTTCATTCCTATTATATGCGTGGATGCAACGCAGAGACGTAATTAACCAACAACAATCGCAACTCTTATCATACGATTACGCATCTCAAGCTAATGAGCTAGCTCTAATGACTAACATACTAGGGCTTCGTATCTATGTTGTCGAATAAAGCGTTATTTCCTAACAAGTGTTTTAGCTATACAACCCAAGGTGTTTCTTTTTCCATTTCATTGGTTTAATATATTCGAACTAGGACTCATTAGCTATCTTAGCACACTAATTATTTTGGAGCTACAAAAATTATAGTGAGCACCTAATAATATTAGAAATTTACTATGAAATTTTTAGAGCCAACACTATCTCCAATTTATCACAAAAATTGCCTACAAGTTTCTATCTTAACAATATTAAGCATCTTAATTTAATTAGAGAACTCCTAAAAATATTATAAAACTATGTGAACAAAATATACTAGCAGATAGATCAGGATTTTAGAAACCTAACAAAATTAGTTTCACAATTTTTGGCCAACTACACAAATTTATATTGCATTTACAAGTTTACCTTAGAAACTAAATTAGGAAATGCTTTAGGAAAAGAAAAGGGCCGGCGGCAACCAAATTGGCCCGGCAGCCCAGCGACCCAGGTGCAAGGTGCGGCCGTGCGCGCGTTGCGACGGCCCCGCATGGCCCAAGGCCGGAAGAGGCCGCGCACACGGCACAAATTGCAGAAAGGACCGCGCACATGGTACAAACACGCACTGCATCGCCGCACTATTTCCTCAGCCTTAAGCTTTGTGAAAACCACCCCAAAGAAGTCGCCTTCTCACTAAGCCAGTCCCTGACATGTCCACATGACGGCATGGCGGCCAACCATGAACCGCGGTTGCCCCGAGAAAAAGGGAGCCATTTAGGCCAAACTACAGGACCGACCACCACCTATGGTTCAGACGGCGATGATGGGCAGCGGTGGGATACTAGGAGGTGCCCTAGGATACGCTATAATGACAGGCAGCGGTTCGCGGTGATGGCACAACCGTTCTAGTGAATGAGGATGGCGAAGAGACAAAAGAAGTGGTGCACGAGCACCAATGTAATACCACTAGAGCATCCAATGCGTTGATGAGGATGGAGAGGCCCTGTGTGGCACTGGCCACGTGTGAGCGGCGGAGGCGGCAGCATACCGAGATGGGCATGGTCATGACAGCTCACCTTTGGCGGGACCTTCAGCAAAACTAGAGCGAGCATCGGCACCAGGGAGTTAAGATGAGTCTACAGCTGACTTGAATTGAACTAAGACCAAGCGTATAAACTTACTCCCAAAACATGCCATACTACGACAAAGGCAAAACACCGAATTGGTTGACAATAAGGCTCGTCTGCGCCTTGCCAGAGCACTGAATCGAGGTGGGGTATCATGAACCACGCGTATAAGCTTGCGAAGCAGCGTGGCTCCATTGGCGGCAAGGTAGATAGGGCAACGGCTTCGAGGCTCGAACAACCTCGACCAACACTACGTTAAATGAGCGGGAGCATCCACATGGTGAGGCTCAGAGGGAGCATGCCATGGGGTGCCGAGATGGGACCGCTCGATCTTGGTAGGGCGTGGACGACGACAGTAGAACAGCGGTCGTGTGGGAAAGGCATTAAGACCGTGACAAAGGGCAGCAATGCGATGGAACAGCGGATGCAGACAGCGACTCAATGGTAGGTGTATCAAGTGGTGAGACAGGTGCCACATCAATCATGCGGCAGCTGCCACGGCATCGGCTTGGCCCATGCATGGCCTGGCCGGCAGCATGCAAGCGATGACCACGCCGCAGCAGCCCTGTGGCGTAGTCCGGGCCTGTGGAGGCGGTCGAGGCCAATCTCAGCCCGACACATAGCTGGCAGCCCACAAGGCCGGCCACGGACATGATCATGGCCAAAAATGGCCATGTAGCAAGAGCGCGCGCATGTGGTCACTACAGACACGGGCTGCGCAACAACGAGCGGTGACATGCACAGAATTTAAAGCGAAGCAAAAGCTACTGATTAACTCAGACAAAGGTTCAACCAGTTCCGCTAACCTAAAGCCAGCCGTACTGTTTACACCAAAATTTAGGAGAAGAGCGCGGGAACTCATAGGCTTCCAAGATTGTGCCAATCAAGGAGTCGATTGAGTAAGAATTGATATCTGCCGGGTCGACTGCGACATTAGGATCGGTTCTCTCCAAATGACGTCAGCAGATAACGATGACAGAATTGATTGGCATCGAGAAAATACATATCGGGCTGTACAAAAGGGGAAAGATTAGAGTCCAAGTTATCTTAAGATAGGAATGTTTTCTTCGTACCAAAGATTGTACTGAGTCATACTCGAGTAGGATTCATTTTTAGGCTTCGGGTATAAATACCAAACCCCGGCTATTGTAAACAACACACAATCAATCAAATACAAGTTATTTACTTTTTCAGCTCTGGCCACCCCTTAGGAGTAGGAGTAGAGTAGATCTCGATGAGTTCTTCAGTAAGTACGGCTACATCAATCTAGTCGACCTCCACTGCTTGTCTATAAGTACCATCATGGCTTATACCTCTGTTCATATGGCTGCATCGATCCGGTCAACCTCCACTACGATTCTGGTATGAGTTAGTTATTGACTCTTGTCTAGTTCAAGTACGGCTGCATCGATTTGGTCGACCTCCACTGCTCAAACTAGATTAAGGTCAAGTTATCGGCTCTATCTAAGGGTGGTGTTCCTTCAGATAGATTCATTAAGTTACCGATATTGCTTATTGCTTCCATTGTTTATTTAATTACAGCAATATCACTTCGCCCGATTGGGATTGATCTAGATCGGCCTTATATCTTTGTTAACCCACTGTTTGTTAATCTAAACTGATTTAATCTGCACTTTAAACAATGAGTTATGTTTTCGGCTGTTTTATGTCAATCTTGATTGTGCATAGCGTGCGGTTAAGGCGTGTTTGATCTTGAGTAGATCTATTGGCTAGCAAAAACTGTTCCATGATCCGTTATCATGGTCTATGTGATTCTGCCTCACACCCCACTATTAACACCGTAGAGCGGGGATCGTTAGTTGGTAGATCTATTCCTAAGAGGGCATGACCTTAACTGTGCGTTATGCCTGAATTGGCTGTTTTAGCCGATATCGAGCACTTTCACGAATAGTTCACGTCATGAGACCGTTGAAGTAGCGATAGGTTGAAAGATATGTTAGCCCCATGATCTTATTATTGTATTATGGCCTGCATGATTCTGCCGCATGCCCCACTGATATTAGTAATAAGTTAGAGTCGTCGAGTCTATTGTTGTTTCTACGGCCTACATGATTCTGCCTCATGCCCCACTAGTCATAGCGATAGATGAGATCTAATATGTTCATTAGATTTATCTCTATTAAATGGTTGAATGATGATGAATTGTTTCTTTTATAAAAAAAGGGGTTCGGTTACTTGCAGTCATTGGCTTAGCATGAACTAATTATTGTTAATATCTTATGGCCATTGACCAATATTTGTTTAAAGAATGGTACTCATCCTGAATGATAACGATTCTTCTTACACAACCTCATGAGCTTTAACCAATTTATTTTTATAAATATATTGGAATCGGCTATTTAGTTGATCTCCTTTCATATCGGCTCTCAGAGCCGCACATTTGAGACTATCTGGCGACACCGGCATATTCCGCCCTTAATTACTGATAAGCTTTCTCTCCTTGTCAATTGCAGGGTCAAATTGACTGGCACGTCTCGGGAGGAGTGCGCAGGATCGACCATCCCTACGCTGAAGCTAGGCAGATATCTAGCTCCATTGAGCGGACCCTTCTGGCTTGCTCGTGTGTCCTTGGCATGGAACAAAATTCTATGTCAACACATGTTTTTGGCACGCCCAGTGGGACACCATAATCGCAATGGCAGTTCACAACAACAATGACATTCTTATGCTGCATTATGAAGATCTACCTAATGGGGATAAGGGTATCATCAGCAAAGCTAAAGAAGAGTTTCAGAACAAGTGTTTGTTGTCCTACACCAAAACACGTGACAACACAAATGTTAAGAAATTTTCACTATCAAGAGTTCTACTACACGGGCAGATAGATACAACTGAAGATGAAGACATGCGTTTCTTTAAGGAAGTGGTAGACAAATCTGTTCGTGATGCCATATCAAGCCATAACGAAGCTTTCTTGGACATATTCCACAACGCTATGAGAGAGGCGATTCATGGGTTTCCAGTTGGTCAAGGTGAGCCAGCTTATTACAACATTCTAGATCCGTCGACCCAAGGAACTAATCAAGTCGGTACCAGCCATCAAGAAGCAACACCAGCTGTTAATGGTGATGTCCAGGCAGTTCAGGGTTCATCTAAACAAACTCAAGGAACTACTGCAAATTAGATATAGTACAATCCTGGACCGTTAGTACAGCATGTGCAACAGCCGATGGGGTAAAGTCAAAACTAGGTGATCAATTTTGGCACATTGGGCCACATACCGTCGTCGGCTCAAAAAATAGCACCATCAATTCAAAGGATCTGTAGAGATATAAATCCTTATGTCTACAATCAGAGACTTTAAGCAGCAAGCCAGCAAAGGACCCAGCAAATCGAGATTCCATAAGGGTATCACTATGGCACAGATTATAACACCCTTCACATGATGCCAAATCTAGGATATCAAGGCACATGGGATTTCAATCCATAGATGGGTCAGCTGGGGCAGAGGAATCCAAATCTGCAAGCTCATGAATTATTGTTGAGGGTGACCGAGATGATGAAAAATTAGTTCGGTCTGAAGCCAAAAGGGCTGACCTTTTTGTACAAATACCCATATCCAGAATGGTATGATTTGGTCGCGCTTCCTACAAATTACAGGCTCCCAGAATTCGCTAAGTTCACTGGCCAAGACAATACAAGCACGATAGAACATATCAGTCGGTATCTTACACAATTAGGTGAAGCATCAGTTGAGGATGCCCATCGAGTTTGTTTCTTCTCCTTGTCCTTATCAGGGCCAGCCTTCACTTGGTTTTCATCACTACCAGTCAATTCCATTGCCAATTGGGTTGACCTAGAGAAGAAGTTTTATACATATTTTTACACTAGGACTGGAGAAAAGAAGATTACCAATCTGACAACTATAAGACTAATGAATCGGGCACTAAATTTCTTCAGAGGTTCCGAGAAACCAGGAACTTGTGCTTCTCCTTAAACTTGGCTGATGATCAACTAGCTGCTTTAGCTGTTCAAAGAATGCTGCCAATGTGGAAAGAAAAGCTGCTGAGACAAGAATTTGACAACTTGGGTCAATTGGCTCAACGAGTAGCAGCGCTCAATAGCCAATTTTAGAGTATGCGTAGAGATACCAGATTCCAGAAGAGTACCACAGTAGCCGTAGCTTATGATCCATACTCAGTCAATGATGACTATGAAGATGAAGAAGAAGAGGTTGCTGCGGCTAAATGGAATTGGGGCAAGAAGACAATAATGGTGCCAAATCCTTAGGGAAGAGGGGTCGAGGAGAGCTATGACTTTGATGTCACCAAATTAGATAAGCTCTTCGATTTCTTGCTCGAGAAGGGACAAATCAAGTTGCCCGACGGTCATGTTATGTTACCCCCTGATCAGTTGAAAAATAAGAAGTTATGCAAGTTCCATAATGCTACTTCCCATTCCACTAATGAATGCAGAACCTTCCGGCAACATATATAGAGGGCAATTCAACAAGGGACGCTCAAATTTGATACGCCTCGGAAAATGAAAGTTGATGATAATCCTTTCCTAGGAGATTAGAATATGGTTGATGCTGGACTGGTCAAAGGAAAAGCTAAGGTCCTAACATCAACCAAATTAAGGGAAGCTAGAACAGTCGACCCCAAGATGCAAATACCGGCTGACGAGTATAGATAGATTAGAAGACGTCGTGCTAAGCAAAAGAGCCGATACAAGCAGGGGGAGACGTCAAAAGCAGGGACGACAAAGCCACGAGTTACATCTCAGATTCTGTTGAATAAGTGGCAGCAGTAGAAGGAAAAGGGTTATCAGTGTTGGTTAAAGGATCAAGCATACCAGCTTCAACTGAAAGAAGAGAGGTATAAAAGGAAACAAGCCGAATTACATTGGAATTGTGCTTTCTTCAGACATTGTTGGAATGAAGGTTCAAAGTTACCTACCAGACATGACTATCTAAAATGCAGCAATCAATATTGGGAGTTTAGGCAGTCTCAAACCAACCACCGGTCTATCCATGCTCAAGATGCATATCATCATAATAACATGAATCAGCGCTTAAAAAATAAAAGTGTTCATAATCGGCTAGGAAAAATAGTTGTTGACCAGGACTAGCCTGATTATAAAGAAGAAGGCAACGAAAGAAAATATGTTTGGCAGGAAGGCTAATGGTGTCTAGGAGGTTTAACAAGAAGACAGAAGAGAAGGGTGCAACGCCTAAGGAATAAAGAGATGGAACAGGCTTAGGCATCTGGTAAACCTCAAGTGTGGCGTACCAAGCAAACAGCCGATAGAAAGCAATCATTGACTAATATCCAAATGGCTTTCCTATTGCCATCAGAATTCAGAGCTCCAGCAAATCAAGAAGTTTATTTGGATTTTGATGAGTCAGAGTATGAGAAGATAGTTGCCAAGTTAATGGTTGTACAATAAGCAATATTTGACAAACCAGTCAAACATCGGCACTTAAAAGATTTATATATGAAATGTCTTGTTGATGGGAAGCTGATGAACAAGATGTTGGTGGACGAAGGTGCTTCTGTCAATCTTATGCCTTACACCACTTTTTGTAAGCTTGGCAAAGGACCAGGAGATCTGATGGAGACTGACATGATGCTTAAGGAATTCAGAGGTAATACGTCTAAGACCCGGTGGGCAATAAATGTTGAACTAACAATTAGGAGCAATACTCTGCTCACCACATTTTTCATCATCAATGGAAAGGGTCATACAGTTTGCTCCTCAGTCATGATTGGATTTATGCGAACTGTTGTATACCATCGACCATGCATCAGTGTTTGATTCAATTGCATAGAGATGATGTCAAACTAGTTCACGCTGATGAGTTCGTGAGCATCGCAACAACCGATCCAGTCTTTTGGGAACTAGGAGACTTCGAATGTTTTTCTGGCAAGTCATGGGAAGGAGGCTTCATTAAGATCAGCAATGAAAGCCAACAGGCGATGCAAGCGATCGGCTCTAAAAGTTTGTTTTAGTAAAAAGTCACGGCTTCACATCGACCATTAGATTAAGGAAAAAATAAGCATTAGCCCTGGAGATGGGTTTAGGCTGACGTATGTGGATGCTGAGTCAAATTGTAAGTGCGATTCAGGGTTTATGGATTTATTAAAGAAGTTCTGTTTCGCTTAATAGGATGCTTGACCTGGGTTGATTAATCGTTTGACCTTTGATATGAAAAGTTATGCGGGACTAGGAGAGTATTGCCTCTAGTTCAAAAAATGAAAATCTTCAAAGACAATCAAAGCCGATACGATATGTATCGCCTATAGAGCAAAAACAACAAGCAAAAACAGTCATACACAAGAGCATTGCACTAAGACACATTCATGAAAAGAACAAGAGTATTTGTTCATCAGATTACCCTAGATACAATCTAATCAAAGACCTTGTTCACCACATCCTGGGTGGATGTGATATCTACTATGGCCTCTGCTGCCATAACAAATTCTTTGAGTAGGTCCTCATGTTCCTTAGGGTTGTCGCCCATTGGGAAACCAGTCTCCATGGCATGGAGCTCGTACCTAGTCTAGACCTACGCTACGGTCAGTGCCACTACCGCACCATGACGAACACCATGGAGGGTGATCTCCTGAATGCGGGCCGGAACGTCGTGAAGGCGAGCATCGATGAGGGAGCTGCAGGCATTGACGACATCCACAGCCGCGTTCGCCGCCAATTAGAGAGACTCTAATTGCACCGTCAGGGCTGATGATCACAGAAATGGGAGAACTATCAAGATAAAAACAATGGAAATAAGAATAGAGGCATCCCTAAAGTTCGTCTTACCTATCACCATGGTGTCAGACTCGTCTAGCTACGCTCGAACGGCGCTAGCCTCCTCCTCGGCCACATGAAGGGTGACCTGAGAAACCCCAAGGCAGGTCTCGAGCTGGCTATTCTCTTGAGTTGCCTCAGAGTAGCAGTTCTGAACTGCCCTCCACTCTTGAAGGAAGCGTCGGGTGTTGTTGCCGTTGTATGAGTCAGAGGAGTCCGACGATGATGTTGGAACAAAAGATGCAACGTCAGAGGGCTCGCTGGCCCTGGGAAGAGGACGAACACTATCGTTCACGACAAACCTAGAAACAAAGTAGAAGAGTTCATTGCTATGAACAGAGGATTTATAGATTGTCGCCATGAACAGAAGTCATTAATCTCACCTCATGCATCGGAGGCGCTAGCTCATTGGCATGTTCTCCTCTAGGGTCTCCTCTGCCGCACACTTGCCGTGATTATCCTCACCAGCCATGAAATCGATTAGATCTACAAGAAGGGAGGAAAACTGCTATAGGGTTTTGGAAAGGCGGAGGAATGCAAAGGAACAGTCATGAGTGGAGATGTGTTCGAGGCTGAAACCATCGACTAGTATTTGAAGCCACAGAGCGAAGAGGTGGACGCCTCGGGGAGTGCAAAAGGCAACCACAATTAATAGAAGGCAAAGTGCCGCCTCACTAATGCCAAAGAGAATACAACATTGGGTGACTAAGAGCAAAAAACCGAAGGGCTCTCTTGATAAAGCCAGGTTTTTAGACTTAATTGGATTAAGATTAAGTGCAGAGTCAGCTGTTTTTAAATTGGCTCTTTGGCCAAAACGAGAGATACAACAAGGCAACAAAGTAATGGTTATGATTGATCCCACACAAGACAAGTGTCAACATACAAATTACAAGTTTAGGACATCCTAGATGACTTTCAGTACTTCTAGCCGGATAGCATCAGCTTCTGCAAGCTTTTGCTCATATTCTTTGGCTGTTCCAGAGGTGCTCTCTAGGCTACTTTGGGTGGCTCTACTTTCTTTTACTTTGGCCAACAGTTCCTATTTCTTCTTTTTGATGGAGTCGGGTATTTGGGCCAGAGTCGACTTGCGATGATCAATGGCAGTTTTCATGTGTCTAGCTCCTTCTCAAGTTTTGCATGCTTGATTTCTAGTTGGAACAACTTTGGATCAGTCTTGAGGGAAGAGTTTTTCAAATCATCAATCAACTACATCAGCTCGTTAGCCTCTTGCCTATTGGAGTCCCCCTTGGCCAGCAAGGCTTCTCGATTGGACAAGTTCCTCTAGGTCTTTTTCACCTATAGGGCCCGATCTTCGAAAACAGACAAAGATGATAGGACTCTAGAGAGAGCTAGAGATGGATCACCCTTAATGGCCAAGAAGACTCTCTGCAATGAATCAGTATCTTGGACCAAATTGGCTATGTTTTTCTCAAATATTGGCAGTATATTTCTTAGCCGATTTCTAGTCTCCTCCGGCAGAGCTTCATTAGAGGAAATGGCTGACGATCTGATTTCATCTTCATCAAAATATTCCTCAAGATTGAAAGAGTAGCTCTAGGCTAGAATATTGAGTGCCTGTGTATAAGGGAAATCTTGATTAGGAGGTTTGAATCAGGTTATCACAAAGTGGATGGTGAAGAGGATATAGTACCTTCTCTGTAGCAGCCTCTATCTAAAGAGGAGGGACAGCTGATGATGCACCAATAACATCTGTTTGAATCGGCTCTAAGCTTCCAGCGTTAGCATCTGCAATGACAAGGAAAATTTTTAGTTCATGATTATTGCAATAAAAAGAGACATGTGACTTCCTTACCATCAGGTGTGTGCTGAATTGGGGAATCGGCAGTCGGAGTACCAACCACAGGATTATTCCCAATGTCAACAGGATCATTGTTAATAGGTGAACTACCAGACTCCTATTCTTGCACGGGTGTTTCATCAAAGAGTGTCTTGTATGATAAATAGCCAAATAAAGGGTGGGAATAATAGTGAATCAAGAAGTTAAAGAAAATACTCCAACGAGTATCAAGGATGGAACTTACATTTTTTGTTGTTGTGGAAGTATCGGTTATTTCAATCGAGATTGGCTCCATTCGTGGATCAGCCGATGGAGGTTCAGTTGCTGAATCAAATGCCTGGGATAGCAATCCTATGCCCAAAGTAGACTGGGACGCAATGCTCGATAGCTGTGAAAGAACGGGATTAGAAAGTTGAACATCAGTTTGAGGAAAAGATAAATTGATTACCTGAGCAGCTGATGGTCTCGTTCTATGGGGTCTCTTCCTAGTAGTGCTTTTCTGGGTCACCCCTTGGACTGCATTGCGCTTTGAAGATTGATATGTCACAATTATGGGGGCAACAGGAGTTTTCATCAATCTCTTCAGGGAAGGCACAACCGACCCCATTCTTGAAACCAGGCGTGGTGGCTAGTAATCTATAGGATGCCCCTTCCTATCCAAGCTCGGAGGATCGAATTCAACATCCTGAAAAAGGTCAATTAGGACGGTTAATAGAGGAATTCGCTAAGCAGTTTTCTTGAAGAGAAATAGCAAATTACCTCTCCGTCAGAAGCAAATTTTCCCTCCAGGGATATACACAGGGGATGGACTGATCCACAGAAAAGATGGGAGCGCCATTCTTGCCACCAAGAGTCGAAGGGAGTAGAAGAAAGGCTGACTCTAATCCAATCAAGCAAACAGAGGGAAGGAAGATCTGATCCCAGTTGAAAAACTCTTTCGGCTTCCAGCACTTCACTGATATCTTCCCGAGGCTTTAGTATGTCCCTGAAGAATAGCTGGGAAGGCAATTCACCAAAACCAAACTAACGAGCTACAAATGATGGGTTGTAAAACTCATACGTTGGAAGATTACCTAGGATAAAAGAGCCTATGGCCATTTTGCCACGGCCATGACGAAACTCGGCTAGAAGAACACAGGGCTTGACGAAAGAATTGAAGATTGCAGCCGCCACATCATCCAAACAACCTGACTCAAATCAAAACTTGAACAGGAAGGCCAGCTCATCATTCTCACCATCATATGGTAGCCAAGTTAGGAAGTCTACACCAAATCCTCTGTAAAACTTCTTGAAGAGATGGCCAATATCGAGATCAATTGTTATGGCCGATGCAGCCTCACCATAGCTCATGTACTACCGAGTTCTTCCTTCTTCACCTCTATATTCCTCATCAAAATTGGAAGAAGGGAAGCTTAGACTTTTGAGATCAGGCCTCACAAACTTATACATATACAAGTTAAGCCACATTTGTATTAGCCGCCAGGGGCCACTAACAGTATGCACTAGTTCATTCTTTAGTAATTGGGCAGCCACCTGATACAATAGATGATAAGTAGCTCCTAGCAGATATTTTCCAAGAGGGATGTCCTTGCCTAATGCTAGGTGATCCGCCATGAGTTTGTGATTGTAGGTTGGACCACAAGATGACCCACAGAAAATGATTTTTTCCAACCACATGTTCAGAAAGGCCACATATTTCCTTTCGCTGGCAGCTGGTCCATCTTCAACGTGGTTCAGAATGTAACTGGCCCATCTTGTGCAGTCTGCTATTTTGGCTAATTTCTTGGAGCCAGCACTCAAGTACTCATAAGGCAGCATTGATCCAGTTATTCTGAGGCCGACAACATGTAAACATCGGCCAGGGTGATGGTCATTGGGCCGTGACCAAAGATGAAAGCATTCAGGGCATTAGACTAGAAATAAGATGCAACAATCAGAAGTGAGTCATTCCTCTCCATCCCAGACAATGAAAGAGTCAAGCATTGATTCAGATCATAAAGTTCTCAATCTCTACCCTTTTTCTTGGACACCCTATGGAACCAATTTCTCCATCTCTTATGCATCTTTGGCTAATTTCTAAAGAGAGTTTTGGTATTCCAAGAGGACAAATCCACTATAGATTGTTTGAAGGGGATTTGGTTGGTTTCTTGGCAAATGAAATCGGATGGATCGGGATCACCCATAGGCCAAAGAAAATAGATATTGGGGGAAATGACTGACGAAATCAAGATTTCGTTCCTCATTTCCTAAGAAATCGGATGAAATAAGTTTGAGATACAAGATAGCGGCCGATACTTGGAGAATAGAAACTTAGAGACATACCTCAGGGATGTGGTCGATGGTCGCTATTACAGTCGAAAATTGGTTTGAATCTGGCAAGGATCGCTTGGATGACGACTTGTAAGAGCAGATGTTTTGCTAGGGTTTGGGACCTTGGCAATGACGGCATCGGCTATTAAAGTTGGCTTGAGGAAGAAGGAGAGAGCGAACAGGCTGAGTGGGTTGCAAAAGATACTGTTGGGGACGTTATATAAAACTCAGGGTGGAAAGTAAGGAGTCATGCGTATATCTCAGAATAGTACAGTTGCGGCATGGTAAACCAATGAACTGGAATTTTGGGATAAAATGATTTTATCCCAAAATTAGGGGGCATGTGTTTACACCAAATTGTGAGCGAAGAGCGCGGGAACTCGCAGGCTTCCAAGATTGTGCCAATCAAGGAGTCGATTGAGTAAGAATTGATATCTGTAGGGTCGACTGCAACATTGGGATCGGTTCTCTCTGAATGACGTCAGCAGATAACGATGACGAAATATGATTGGCATCGAGAAAATACATATCGGACTCTACAAAAGGGAAAAGATTAGAGTCCAAGTTATCTTAAGATAGGAATGTTTTCTTCGTACCAAAGATTGTACTGAGTCATACTCGAGTAGGATTCATTTTTAGGCTCCGGGTATAAATACCAAACCCTGACTATTATAAAAAACACACAATCAATCAAATACAAGTTATTTACTTTTTTGGCTCCGGCCACCCCTTAGGAGTAGGAGTAGAGTAGATCTTGGTGAGTTCTTCAGCAAGTACGGCAGCATCAATCTGGTCGACCTCCACTGCTTGTCTGTAAGTACCATCATGGTTTATACCTCTGTTCGTATGGCTGCATCAATCCGGTTGACCTCCATTGTGACTCTGGTATGAGTTAGTTATCAACTCTTGTCTAGTTCAAGTATGGTTGCATCGATTTGATCGACCTCCACTGCTCGAACTAGATTAAGGTCAAGTTATTGGCTCTATCTAAGGGTGGCGTTCCTTCGGATAGATTCATTAAGTTACCGATATTGCTTATTGCTTCTATTGTTTATTTAATTACAGCAATATCACTTCGCCCGATTGGGATTAATCTAGATCGGCCTTATATCTTTGTTAACCCATCGTTTGTTAATCTAAACTAATTTAATCTGAACTTTAAATGATGGGTTATGTTTTATCTACTGTTCTACATCAATCTTGATCGTGCATAGCGTGCGGTTAAGGCGTGTTTGATCTTGAGTAGATCTATTGGCTAGTAAAAACTGTTCCATGGCCCATTATCACGGCCTGTGTGATTCTACCTTACACCCCCACTGTTAGCACCGTGGAGTGAGGATCGTTAGTTGGTAGATCTATTCCTGAGAGGGTATGACCTTAACTGTGCGTTATGCCTGAATCGACTGTTTTAGCCGGTATCGAGCGCTTTCACGTATAGTTCACGTCACGAGACCGTTGAAGTAGCGGTTGGTTGAAAGATATGTTAGCCCTGTGATCTTATTATTGTATTATGACCTGCATGATTCTGCCTCATGCCCCACTGATATTAGTAATAAGTTAGGGTCATCGAGTCTATTGTTGTTTCTACGGCCTGCATGATTCTGCCTCATGCCTCTCTGGTCATAGCTCAATCTGGGCACAAAAAACCAAAAATCAAGAACCGAACTGAAATAACCGGAACCGAAACCGAAGTAACCGAAACCAAAAATTTTGGTTCTAGGTTTCTAGGAACCGAAATTATTATGGTTAATTTGGTTCCAGCACTCGGTTAACCGAAATGACTTGAAATAACCGAAATGAAGTAGCTCTGCCTCTGCGATGGTTGATGGCCCATAGAATACAGCCCAACCCAAGGTAACCCCTAAGTCCTCACCTGTCACTCTCCTCAGTCCTCACCTCACCGGTCACCCACTCATCGCCCCTGACCCTGTCCCCGCCGCGCCGATCCGCCACCTGCGGCGCACTGCCCCTCCCCTCTGGTCTTCGACCCCACCCCCGCCCCCGCCACATCGATCTACCCTCCCCTCTAGTCTCAGGCCCTCCCCAGTCCCCTCCAGTCTCCGGTCCTCCCCTCCCCTCCGCGACCCCGACAGGCGATAGGCCGACACGACCAGCTCCCTCCGCGACACAACAGGTGGGTAGGCGCAGGTGGCCAGCAGTCTAGCACCGACGCAGGAGGCAGGGCGCACCCTGCACCCACCTGGCCGCTGGCCCTAAGCCGCCGTTGCCCACCGCACTGACGCCGCCACTTCTTGTGATCTACTCCACAACGGCTACATCAATTGCATGCTGCAATGTAAGTGTTAAAGATCTAACTGTATTTGTGACTGATTTGTTGTGGAGATTTGTAGTTGATAACTTGACTGCATTTCTTCAGATGTTTGATGAGGACATGGACCAAGACTTGAGGGATTGGGAAGAGACCAATGGCGGGAGTGATGGGAATTTCAAGGATGATAGTGATGCAGAGAAGGATGGTGCTACTACTAGGGCTGATGGTGATGTAGAGAAGGATGGTGCTGCTACTGGGGCTGATGGTGACGTAGAGAAGGAGAAGGAGGTCATTGATGTAGAAGCTGAGGAGGAAAAGAAGAGAAAGCCAATGGCATCCAGATCTAGCATGTGGGATCACTTCACCAAAATCTACGATAAAGGTCAGTTGGTCAAGGGAAAATGCAACTATTGCAGCAATGAAATTGCAGCACATCCAGTGCTCAATGGTACATCTGCTATGCGTAAGCATTTTAACACTTGCAAGCATAATCCTCATAGAGTTAGTGATGATGCAAAACAAGGTGTTTTGTCAGTAAGTCAAGGCACTAGTGTAGGTACTTGGAAGTTTGATCCTGAATTGCTTAGGTCTGCTTTTGCTGAAATGATCATAGAAGATGAGGAGCCATTTGGATTTGGTGAGAAGCCTAGTTTTAGAAAGTTCATGTCTCTTGCTTGCCCTAGGTTCATTATCCCTTCTAGAAGGACATGTACTAGGGACACTGTGCAGTTATACTTTGAGCAGAAAGCAAAACTTAAAATTTTCTTTCAAGAACAATGCAATAGAGTTTGCCTCACAACCGATGGTTGGACATCACAGCAACAAGATAATTACATGACTATGACAGCCCACTTTATAGACAAAGATTGGTGCCTGCACAAAAAGATAATTAGTTTTTCAAGGTAAAAGGTAAAAAGGGGGATGATATTGGAAAACACCTGCGTAAAGTATTGCTTGATTGGGGGTTGGACAAAGTAATGACAGTAACAGTAGATAATGCTAGTGCAAATGATAGTGGTGTTAGTTATTTGAGAAGACAAATGAATAGTGTGAAAACTAGCATAGCAGGGGGCAAATACCTTAACATGAGATGTGCTGCACATATACTTAATTTGATTGTCCAAGATGGTTTGAAAGAAGTAGACCCATCTATCAAGCGTGTATGGGTTGTGATTAGATTTGTTAGGAATGGTTCATCAAGATTGGCCAAATTTAAAGAGATTGCACAATGGGAGAAAGTGGACAGCAAGGAATTCTTGAACCTTGATGTGTGCACTAGGTGGAACTTGACATATGATATGCTAAAAGCAGCTTGCACATATGAAAAGGTGTTTGCAAGGTATCCAGATGAAGATCCATACTATACAATTGAATTGCTTAGTGACATTAAGCCAGGTGTTCTCGGTCCAGGAGTTCCTGATGAGCATGATTGGGATAATGCAAGAAAACTAGCTGAGTTTCTAGGGCATTTTGCTGAAGTAACAAAACGTGTTTTAGCATCATTAAGTGTGACTGCTCACACTTACTTTCATGAGATTGGAGAGGTCAATGAATTGGTGAATGGATGGATGAGTAATTCAGATTCTGTCCAGCAAGAAATGGGGAGAAGAATGAAAGACAAGTATGACAAGTATTGGGGGAAGTGGCATGAACATTTAGAAATGCAAAATGACAAGGCAAAGGGAAAGGAGAAGGACAATATTAACTTGCTAATTTTTGTTGCTGCTGTACTTGATCCTAGATACAAGCTTTCATAGTATACAGAAATGGTAATCGAAGAGATGTATGGTGACGGTGTTGGACAGAAAGTTTGGGCTGCAATTACCAAATGCTTGCAGTACCTTTTTGAAGAATACATGAACAATAGTTCTCCAAGTAATGTGCAGCCCCAACCAAGTGAATCACCCCCATCTAAGCAAGGTGGAGAGGGTGCTAGAAAGTTGAAGACTAAGCTGACAAAGAAGATTAAGCTGAACAATGGAACAAGCAGTTGCAGCAGGGGCAGCAGGACTGAACTGGATAAATACTTGGCTGAAGAGTGTGAAGAAGATACCAAAATGTTTGATATTCTTGCTTGGTGGAAGGGGCAGTCCACTAGATTTCCCATATTGTGTACATTGGCCCATGATGTGCTCGCCATTCCAATATCCACAGTTGCTAGTGAATCGGCCTTTAGCACTGGTGGGCGTATTCTAGATGATTTTAGGAGTTCACTCACTCCATTTATGGTTGAAGCTCTTGTTTGCCCTCAAGATTGGCTTAGAAGAGCAACTCCCATCAACTTAGTAGAGAATACAGAAGAATTGACCAAACTAGAAGAAGGTGACCATTTATTGTACCATTTCTTTACTGTTTTCAACAATGAAAAAAATATTTAATGTTTCCTTTGTTTGCTGTTTTCTATTTTCAGAATTTATTAAAGAATTCAAGGACAAAGCCATTGTTGACGCCCATGCTGCCAAGTCACAAATCCAAGGCAGCAAAAAAGAAGATGGTTACATCCACCAACATCAGCTCATCACAGCCAAGCAAGTCCTCCAATCCAAGCAAATCCTCAAAGGAAAGCAAGAACAAGAAATAGGTAAAAGATAAATGACCATGTGAGCTATATTGTGGTATGCATGTTTCTCCTTGGTGTAATCTTAATTTTTTTTCAATCTACATGTTTCAATTGTGATTTGTGTTCTAACTAGGCCAAGGTCAGAATGAACTTAATTATTTTTACAAGAAACTAGGTCACTTGTCAATCTCACTTATCATTTTATCGCTGCAGTTCCATTATATGCGGTTTTAGCCTTTTAGGACTAAAAAATGTCCCTTCTTGATGATACTGTGTCAGTTCTAATTTCTAGGTTTAATGTGTTATTTTGATGTGATGCATTTATAGTAGTATTGTCACTCTCTAATTATTGAACGAGCACAGTACTTATTGCATTTGTCTGCCAAGTTTTTACTTGTTCATGTGTATAAGCAAGTCCAGCAGTTTCCAGCTAGTTGCAAAGTAGTTATAATGTTTTCTATCTATCTATTTTCTAGACTGAGAAGGCTTTCCTCAAGCAGCCTAAGGTTTTCCTCAGGTGAGACTGTGAGAGCTTCTTGCCTCTTCCATGCTTTCTATTCTGTGTGAGCAATATACATTTCGTGACCGTAGATTTCTTCTTAATTTTATAGCTCAAAGAAATCTGGCAAGGGTAAGAAGCCTGGCAAGGGAGGCAACCGGTTCTGGAAGAGCATTGGCCTTGGCTTCAAGACTCCCAGGGAAGTAATTGAAGAAGGCAAAATGGTGGCCTTCTTGTTTCACTTGTGCTGTTGGACTTGGACCTCTTGTTTTTTCATTGCTCTATATACTATATGCTTGAATATGTGTGTGTGACTGTGTAGTGCTGGACGCCTAGAGGCTGGAGCTGTGGTCTGTGACTGTGAGCATTGCTATGCAGCCTATGTTGTTGCCTGTTGGACCTCTTGGCTCTTGTTTTTTTTACTGTAGTCTGCAGGCTTGAATTTGCTTGAATATTTGAGAGAACAATAACATATATGTGTTGTACTGTTGTTTTATGCTGCATTACTATTTAAATTGTCCCTTCAGGCAAATTGCTGCTGAAATTTGCAATTGAATGGGGTGTTTCTTGATTCCTGAAAATTCGGTTCCATCGGTTAGAACCGAAACCGAACCGAATTACCCGAAACCAAAATTCCTCGGTTCCGTATCTTCAAAGTAACCGATCGGTTCCTTCTTCTCAGGTAACCGAATTAACTGAAGAACCGAAGAACCGAACCGATCGGTTTCGGTTAACCGAACGCT
This sequence comes from Miscanthus floridulus, assembly GCF_019320115.1. Taxonomy (NCBI): domain Eukaryota; kingdom Viridiplantae; phylum Streptophyta; class Magnoliopsida; order Poales; family Poaceae; genus Miscanthus; species Miscanthus floridulus. The sequence goes on along the minus strand of NC_089580.1, from coordinate 63,784,971 downwards.
CAGGCTGAGTCATAGCGATAGATGAGATCTAATATGTTCATTAGATTTATTTCTATTAAATGGTTGAATGATGATCAATTGTTTCTTTTATAAAAAAGAGGTTCGGTTACTTGCAGTCATTGGCTCAGCATGAACTAATTATTGTTAATATCTTATGGTCATTGACCAATATTTGTTTAAAGAATGGTACTCATCCCGAATGATAACCGATTCTTCTTACACAACCTCATGAGCTTTAACCGATTTATTTTTATAAATATACTAGAATCGGCTATTTAGTCGATCTCCTTTCATATCGGCTCTCGGAGCCGCACATTCGGGACTGTCTGGCAACACCGGCATGTTTCGCCCTTAATTACTAATAAGCTTTCTCTCCTTGTCAATTGCAGGGTCAAATTGACTGGCACGTCTCGGAAGGAGTGCGCAGGATCGACCATCCCTGCGCTGAAGCCAGATGGATCTCCAGCTTCATCGAGCGGATCCTTTCGGCTTGCTCGTGTGTCCTCGGCACGGAACGAAATTCCGTGTCGACACATACCAACTATCTAGCAGAGTAATCACCATGACCAGAGAGCAACTAGATAAGTCGCTAAAAGAGTGCCAACATAGACTCATCACTGAAGTACCAGTTCACGAGCAGGACACTAACGATATGGTTCACAGCGCGTTCCAACGCAGTTTGAGAAATTTTTAAGAGAGCAACGTAACACCCAACACCACTACGACCAATACCATGCTAAGGGCTCACTTAGAGGCAATCAACAATATGAAAACATAAAGCTAGTGTTTTAACAATTTAGTTAGGATTTGAATGCCAAAACGGCATTGTCTACTTCCATTCAATCTTAGAAAGTCAAAAGTTCAGCTCGAACTAAACATCCATTAACACTTTTGTCATAATTTTTAAAATGTCTAAACCTTATTAACTTCAACCAACAAGTATTTCACACAATAGTCCATACTTCATACTAACCTATAGGAGCAAAATATTTAAGCACTCTTTAATTATTTTGCTCAATATAATTCACCACAAATGGTACTTTAAACATAAATTCAAGTGTTTGCCGACTTAACGAAAAAGGCTTATCTTAATTTCATATTTGATCTTTGAGCTCTCAAGAACACTAATTAACAACATTTGTTTTCAAAAATTAAAGTTGTATTTTTAACTACACCACTTACTCATCATCTTTACTTAAGTACTGCACACAAGTTATATTTTATTTTTGTTTATAGGAATTATTTTTCGTACTAAACAATTAAAACTACTTATTTTATTCTTGGTTAGGATTTTCATTAGCACAATTACGCACTGAGTAAATTAACTTAGATATTTATTTGATTTCTCTCAACCATAAAAGAGTCGCACAGGGTTTGTTTAGCATTTCATATGTGTTTTAATTTTTTTTTAACTCGAGAACTTGTTTTGCTAATTTCTCTCGGTACAAAGCAAGCTTGTAACACCCGGGGTGTTACAATTAATACCTTCTTGCCTATTATTTCACGTAAATTTTGGCCCTGCGAATCCTAGATCCAAGAGACCACAGTTCCCTAGGCATTCCCTAAAGAGCTTCATTTGTGATTCACCTCTTCGTGTTCTTCCCAAATGCTCATCACTACTTAAGGCTTCATTAAAATCTTCTGCACATAACCAAGGCCCGTTCCAGTGAGCTCTAATAAAATGAAGAAAATCCCAGAATTGATAACATTGTTTCGTTTTAGGTTCTCCATAAACAAAAGTAGATTTCCACACACTTCCATCTTCTAAATTTATTAGCACATCAATAATATTCATCGAGTAATGCTCAAGTGATACCACACATTCCTTAACCCAAAATAAAGCAAGGCCACCACTTCTTCCTTCGCTACTGACAGCAAAGCAACCTGAAAATCCAAGGGACCACATTAAATTTCTCACTTTAGTATCCCTCATTTTGGTTTCCGATAAAAACAGGAGGGAGGGACGGTATCGCTTCACCAATTGGCGAAGCTCGCCAATTGTCGAGTCCGTCCCTAGGCCTTGACAGTTCCAACATAAGAGACTCATGGCTCCCGGCGGGGCTGGAGACCAGCCGCCGTCGATATACTTGGTTGCAAGTCTTGCTCCTTCTTCTGTTTCTTAAATAGTTCCTTTTCTTTTTCCTCAAGTCCCACTTCAGAACTATCACCCAAAATAATATTAACTGATTCACTAGGTTGAGCCACAACCATAGCCATTTCCATTGGAACTACTTCTTTATCATCCTGTGCTGTCAGAGCTTTCAGTGAACCCTGCATTGAACTTCTTGTTTGTTTTCTTTTCTTGCCTTGGTTAAATATGCTGGGTTTTTTTCCTTGCACAAATTTGTTCCTGCACTCTTAGAGGAATTAGTTTTTGTTAGTCTCGCATATAAGCTGAGCAGCTGATAAGTCTAGAGAACTTGCTGTCTGAATAAATTGGGTGTTTAACTATCCTGATTATTTCTGGTAGATTATCTGTCATGGATGTAAATTGACCTATGTACCCCTAAGACTGATGATACCTCTTTTGCATCATTCGGACAGGAAAATTGATGTCTAGAATTGTCCGTACTTCTAACCTGATTATTTAGTGTTCTGACATCAATTGCACCTGACAATGATTCTTGGCCACTTGTGCCACCACTCTTCCCCGCTGAGGTAGAGCTCTGGCCACTTACATCATCAGAAGGCCTTTTCTTTCTGTCATCTGGAACTCTCAGATCTCCACTATAAGGGAGCAAGCCATCTGCATCTCGCTTAGCTGGTGTAAGACACTCAACAGAGGAATGTCCAATAATTCCACATGAGTAGCAATAATTTGGTAATTTCTCGCACCTCATACCATTCCTTTGATTGTCTTTTGGTTGAGAAAATTGAAACACCCCTCATAAGATGTTTCGTTATATTGATCTGTACCTTTGCTCTAAGGTAAGCTCCCCATGCACGGTCCTGATCATCCACTTCTAATTTTTCAACAGGCCCTATTTTCTTTGCAATCACATAACCCCATTTTCCATTCATCAGACCAAAAGGAATATTATAAATCCTCACCCAAATCGACATATAATCAAAGTGAATATCAGATGGCCTCATAGAAGCATCAAACTCCTGAACTAAAACGGCCCGCTTACCAATATTCCAGGGAGAACCATCTAAAACTCTATTTTTGTCCTGCTTGGAGCCAAAGTCCCCAACTGTTCTCATCCTCAAACCTTTCGGATTACCCCAAGCAGGTTTAAGTGCCGATGTAATTGTTTGTATATGCAAGACCCCTTGAGACATGACCTTACCAATAATGGTGCAATTAGATGTTGCCAAATATTCTTCAATATCATCTGCCACCTCAACTGCATCACTTTCTTCTGATGTCAAGTTCAAGCGACCTAACATCTCGACCATATTGGCATCCAATGGTGTAACTTGAACCCCTTGGCTCACCGTTTGGTTTGGAGACTCCTCCCCCCCCCCCCCCCCCCCCCCCCCCCCCCCCCCCCCCCCCCCCCATTCGTGGATTACGCAGCCTGAATCTCCGCAATCCGTAGGATAAGAAGGCCCCTTTCCTTCTCGTTCTGCTAATCCCCAAGCACAATCCAGCCCTGCCTCAAGCGCAAGCCAAGGGCGGGCAGTGAAGCAAGGTTCACCCCTGAATAGCCCCGAACCGCGATGGACAGGAACCAGATGAAGCCAGGGTAGCAAGAACAGAGCAATAGACCGGAAGGAGGAGCAGATTGAGTGTACCACGAGATGGGCTCGAGCACACAGAAGATCTCCCGACCCTGAATCCCGATCTGTAGCAGGTGGATCTCTGGTGGAGAGAAAAATCGCAACTCTCTATTGTTCACTAGAACACTCGAGAGAGCAGATCGGTGGCTATTACTACTAGCCCAGTAATATTCAGAGACCGATTACTACTAGTTGCGATGAAGGCCTTGTTTCAGCTTTTCTGAGTCTCGCATATAAGCTGAGCAGCTGATAAGTCCAGAGAATTTGCTGTCTGAATAAATTGGGTGTTTAACTATCCTGATTATTTCTGGTAGATTATCTATCATGGATGTAAATTGACCTATGTACCCCTAAGACTGATGATACCTCTTTTGGTTCGTCACAATGATATGAAGGCAATGGTGGGAATATTTTTAAAGTTTGAGATAGTAATATGGATCCATTAAATTGCAATATACAATAATAGTCGAAAAGAACATCCATTTGGGTAATGTAATTGCTACAAAGCAGAGTCAGAGACCTCATCCTCCTCGTCCGGATGGGCCTCCAACTCAGTGCCCCCCACAGCGACGGTAGGCTCTGGCGACACCTCCATTTCTCCGCCCTTCACCTCCATTTCACCGCTCTCCACCTCCACCTCCATCTCCTGCACCACTGTCGCCGACGCGGACGACACCTCCACTTCAGCACCCCACATCGCCGTCTCCGCGGACAAGGCCTGCTCCACCTCTGCATCCACTAACTCCTCCTCTTCCACCACACTGGCTCCCTCCTCCTCTTCCTCTTCCTCCTCCTGCTCCTGACCTTTCGGCACAGCGTGAGCAGGCGGCACCCCTCCGGGCTCCACCATCATCTTCCCCCCGGCACGGAACTGGCGGTGCTTCAAGGGGTGGCGCACGCCGAGGCACTTGTCGTGGATGGAGATCCGGTGGAGGGGGTGGGGAGAGCCGCTGACGCCCTGGATGGAGATCCGGTGGAGGGGGAGGAGAGGGCCGCCGGCGCCCTTCCTTCAAATCCGGCGGAGGGGAGGGGAGGGGAGGGGAGGGGAGGCGAGCCAGAGAAGAGGAGGCGAGGACCGAGCCAGAGGGGAATGGAGGAGGGGCGGCGGAGAGGAGGCGGCGACATTGAGGGAGCGCACGGGAGGGGCCGAACGCTCGGGAAGGTGTCGGTCACGGGCAAGGGAAACGGGTCTGGAGGGAGGGGCAAGGAGAGGAAACGCGCTCGCGATTTCAGAAAAGCGGAGTCGAGCTCGCGATTTGGGAAACGTTGCTGGCGACCGTCAGTCGTGGACATGCGTTTACGACCACGCCCGTATCACAAGGCGTTTGTGCGGGATTATTGGCTTAACTGGCTGGCTCAGAAGCTGACCAAAGGCTCTCCCAGACAGGGCCGAAGCATGTGCTGTTACGGAAGAGAAGAAATCTTACTACTTGCTCAGTAACGTTCAGACCCATTACTACTAGTTCAGGAATGTTCAGAGACCAATTGTGTAAATTTTACTACCATGAGGCCTCGTTTGGCTCTAAAAATGTTTTTTCCAAAAAGTGCTACAGTAGACATCACATCGAATCTTAGGATATGTGCATGGAGTATTAAATGTAGACGAAAAAAACTAATTACACAGTTTAGATAGAAATCGCGAGACGAACATTTTGAGCCTAATTAGTCCATGATTAAATACTAATTGACAAATAAAAATGAAAGTGCTACAATAACCAAATTCCTAAATTTTATCCATCTAAACACAGCCTGAGTTACGATAAGGTTTACGATTGCGTGGGGTCACGGAGCTCGAGATGATTGCCGCTGCTGCTACTACTCATGAGCTCCGTGACCCAACCTTACTGTAACTTTGGTTCGCTTCGTTGAAAATAAAACAAGTTAAAATACTATTCTAACTAATTTGTTGAGGAAAAAAAAATATTGTTTTATCTAAAAAAATAAACTAAAAAAAGATGAATTATAAGAAAAACAAACGGGGCCAATAATAGTAAAATTTACACAATTGGATGAACCAGTAGTAATGGGTCTCTGAACATTACTGAGCAAAGATTTCTTCTCTTCGGTAACAGCACATGCTTCATCGCGACTAGTAGTAATCGGTCTCTGAGTATTACTGGGCTAGTAGTAAGGCCATGTTTAGTCGGCCCAATTCAGCCGGCCTATTCGCTGGTTGGTTTTTGAGCTGGTTTAGGCTGGTTGGTGCTGGTTTGTTGTGAGAGAAAAACACTGTTGACTGGATGGTTTGGGCTGGCTGAAACCAACAAGCGAACAGGCTGAGCGTCGCCAAATATACTGTAGCGTCATGTAATGCACTGTATCATTTCATTTGTATTTGGTAATAATTGTTCAAACATTGACTAATTAGGCTTAAAACTTTCGTCTCGCAAAGTACAACCAAACTGTGCAATTAATTTTTGATTTTGTCAACATTTAGTACTCTATATATGTACCATCAGTTTGATGTGACGAGAAATCTTCTTTTTGCATAGTGCCAAAGTTTGGATTTTGGGCCATGTTTAGTTGCATGCCGAATCGGCGCCGCCGGAAAGCCTACAACACTGTAGCACACTATAGCATTTCGTTGTATCGCAAAGTACAGCCAAACTATGCAATTAGTTTTTATTTTTGATTTCGTCAATATTTAGTACTCCATGCATGTACCACAAGTTTAATGTGACGAAAAATCTTTTTTTTTACATAGTGTCAAAGTTTAGATTTTGGTGGAACTAAACATGCCCTTGTGGAACTAAACACCCCCTAAGATTCTTTTCTCCTCTGTAACAGAAGCGTAGCAGCATGTAGTTCATCCGAACAGTAAAAACAATAATTCCAGAAGCGAAAGCTCGTCCGCGTAAAATCTACTGATTGCTGTCGAAGCAGTAATTTCTGGACTAGTAGTACGATTTTTTTTTTGTTTGAGCAACACTAGTAGTAATTTGTGAATACTGATTGCCGTTGAAGGAGTAATTTCTGGACTACTAGTAATGATATTTTTAAGTAGTGATTCTCTGAATACTGAATCGCACGAACCAACATGTCAAACAAAAATCTTTTTGAAAGATGCTCAAGTAGTAAACTTTGATTCTGCAAGCCATGCGTGCATATCAAAAGACAGATTTGAACATGACGTGTCTGTGCAGAACCAAATTAAGTAACAAATCATCAACAATTTTACATAGAAAAACTCCATCAAAAAACAAATAGTAATCTTATGGAAACGCCTGGAGCCAGAACCAAATCTTGCCAGAGCTGCCGCTGCATCCCCGAGATACAGGAGCTGCCTTCTGTATTAGTTTGAGGGCAGGCACAGATTGACAAGATGTGCTTGACAACAAGAGTTCGTCATCTCGTAGAAGAAGGCAAGAAGCTTCCGCCAATGAAGGATAACGCTATTCTGCCTATCTGTGAACTCGAGAGAAAAAACGGGAGAAGCAACGGAAGAAACACCGGCAGAGCCGATGTATATTGAACTAATCCTCCTCCGCCGCTGCGGATAAAATTTCAGAAGCTAATACGTACTGTACAAAATCCAACGCCACCTCCACGAACTGGATTTGCTGGCTTCCTCCATGGATCTGCCACCACGCCGAGCATGGGAGGAGACGCCAAGGACCCGACAGCAGCTGGAGGACCTCATCTAGCCGGGAGAAGCAGATGCCGGAGGGGGCCGCCGCACTTCCCCAGCACCTCGTGCTCGACCGCCGCCGCCGTTGCCGAAGATACCGAGGTGACCATGGAGGACGCCGCCGTTGCCCAAGATACCGAGGTGACCATGCAGGACGCCGCCGCCGCCGCCCCCAATCTGGCCATGGAGGGCCGCCGCCGCTGCCGTGGAGGCCATGGACACCTCGCACAGGGAGGGCGGCACCGCCTGTTGGAATGAGCCGCCGCCGCTGTGGGGGGAGAGGAGCCGCGGCCGCCGGTTAGGGAGGAGCGCCGCCGCCAGTGGGTAAGGAGGAGGACGGTGCCGGTGAAGGATGCAGACGGAGAGGTCGCGCCCTCGCCGAGCATCGAGAAGTGTGGAGGGGCGGCCGCCGCCCTTGTTGGCGAGGAAGGGGCTGCAGGTGAGGGAACCGGGTGCAGCTGCCAGTGGGAAGGAAGGGCCGCCGTCAGTGGTGGTGGTGGAGGCGCCGCCGCCGCCGTGGGAGGAGGCGCAGCCGCTGGTGGGGAAGGAGGAGGCGCCGCCACCGAGGGCCGTCGTCGCCGCTGGGTCGGTCGCGCCGCAACGGGGGGCCGTCGTCGCCGCTGGGCCGCGCGGCGCCGAAGGAGACCACCAGGAGTCCAGGACCGCTGGTGAGGGAGGAGCCGCGGCCGCCGGCGAGGTCGAGGGGGCGAAGCCGCTGGTTCTGGAAAGGCCGCCGCCGCCGGGATGCGTTCACTACTACCGCTGGTCTAGACTATCTCCAACGGCTCATACCTAAATACCTAAATACAAGACCCCTTCTAAAAATTGGATCACGAACAGTCATTAGGTAACCTATCCAAAATTTCCTTTCTTCAATAATGGACTTAAAATTTCGTTTACAGGAACAAAATATCTCCCTCTCTCTCTCCACCAGCGGCGGTGCACCCGCGCGCACTCTCTCCCTCTCTCCACCCGCGCTCGCCACCGTACCCTCTCCAGGCTCCTAGATCCGGCGAGGAGGCCGGCTGCCCGCCACCACCAGCTCCTCTCCATCTCTCAGCGCCCAGATCTGGCGAGGAGGCCGGCCGTTGCGCTCGGATCCGGCCAGTAGGAGGCTGTCGACGAAGTATGGTCGGCAGTCCACCGAGGGGGGTGCCCGTGGTGGTAGATTATCGGTAGGATGCGTGTGATCTGGAACCAGATGGTGACACAAGGCGCAGAGACAGCGATTTAGACAGGTTCGGGCCGTCTGGTCGACGTAATACCCTACGTCCTGTGTCTTTGGTGTATTGTATTGAGATGTATATGGATTAACCTCTTTGGATCTGTCCCTGAGGGGGACCCCTGCCTCTCCTTATATACTTTGGAGGAGGAGGGTTACAAGTAAAGTATCCTATTTGGTACTATTACAATATCTAGTACAACTTATAATCTTGCTATGCACGCCTTGATCTTACGGGCCGGGCCACCTCGGATGGTGCGGCCCATGTACCATCTTGTGGTACCCGGGGGTATATCCCCCACAGCTAGTCCCCGAGCGCCATGTATTCTGATGCGACACGCCATTTCAACCTTCTTCGAACAGTGAGGCTTGAGTTCTTGGCATCTCCGACCACCGTCATCACCGGAGAAGTAGGTTGTCCGAAGAATGTATGGTGCTCTTAAGAAGAAAAAGATTTCCATCCTACGAAGTGTGCCCACTTGTATTTCTGAAAAGAAATGTAAGTACGTCTTGAAGCGTAGCATCTTTGACCATCAGAGGCGTAGTGGTCGAAAAACAAGCACATTCACCGCAAGGTGAAGTGTGCCCACTTAGTCCCCGAGCCTGGTAGTAGGTGACATAGGCACGTGGTGCCAGGGTCTAAAAAAGAATTCCCAGTTAAGTTGAGAATCCAATCGTCGTACAGGCGATACGAGATGCACCGGCAGGTGTATCGTACCGATGTAGTCCCCGAGCTTGCTGGAAGGCGAGGTATGAGCCTTGTAGCAAGGTCTAAACGAGAAAGAATATCCCAACTGTATGCGAGTCGCCAATCGCATGTAATTGAGACGCAAAGTCCCCGAGCTGTGGTCGGAGAGTGATCGAGGCAGTCCCCGAGCACAGATCAAGAAGCGAGCGACGAAGTCCCTGAGACGTGGTCGGAGCTCAGCAGAGCTGCTCGAGATGTGATCGACGTGGTCGGAGCTCGGAGTGGTCTGGCGAGAAGTCCCAGAGCACGGAGTGGTCTGGCGAGCTCGGACCACGAGCGTGGTCTGGCCAGAGTCCCCGAGCACGAGCGTGGTCTGGCCAGAGTCCTCGAGCACCGTAGTGGTCTTGGCGAACCCTGAAGCATGAGCTCGCTGACCGAACTGTGTTCCTGAAAAATAAACACCGAGAGCGGTAATAAATGATGGTGTACGAAATATATTGACCTCTCTATAGGAGGTGAAGTAAACACTTGGTGTTCGGTTGGCGATGAATTATACTTGGTATAATATTCAAAAAATAACATTAGCTATTTTTAGCCCTTTTGTTATGTAGAGGCGTAGCGCGATGTATTAACCTGTCCTGAAGAATGCGCCAGCCCTGGGCTGACCGACATCTCGTAGCGCGAGGTACGGAACGCTGCCGCGCGTAGAGTGCCAGTGTTACCAGGGAGCGACTGCCGACTACCCGTAGCGCAGAGGGCGGACTCTCATGCACGCGTGGGGTGGAGGCGGAGACAGTGCCGGCTCTGGGATTCTCAAGCAGGAAGGAAAACGTATCGGCGAACCGTTGTAAAAACTTATACATGTTTTGGATTGTATGTATGGAGAAAATTCGACGTGGAGCGCGCCCTTAGGGTGGTCGGCGGAGGTGTACGATGATCGAAGAAATTTTCAATTAAAAATAATACTTAGCTTTATTGACGGCCGGAGGGTGTAGTCGACGTGTTGCGATGTTCGAGAGATGGCTTGATGTGTCGTTGGCGATGAAGTTGTCCGGTCCTCGAGCTTTTCGACCTGTCGTCATGACTGTGGTCGCGATTATCGTAGTGCCGTTCTTCGCGGCGATCATCATTGCGACGTAGTCTTGTGGTCGAGGTGGTCGGAGCTCGACGGAGCTGCTCGGGACGTGGTCGACGTGGTCGCGGTCGACGTGGTCGGAGCTCGGCGGAGCCGCTGAAGACATGGTCGACGTGGTCGCGGTCGACGTGGTCGGAGCTCGGCGTGGCTTGCTCTTCGGCTTGCTCAGCGGCGTGGCTCGCTCCGCGGCTCGCTCAACGGCTCGGCGTGGCTCGCTTGATAGATCAACAATAGCCTGGACGGCTCGCTTCTGGCTTGCTTGGCGGCGTGACTTCACGCTGGCACGTACGTCACGGACTCGAGGACTCGCTTGGCTCAACGTGGCTCGCTCGGCGGCTTGCTATTGCGAAAGCTGTTGTATCTGGCTCCAATCTGCCTTGGTGCTTGTTTGTACTTGGGTCGGAGAAAAAAACAGACGAGCCGTATCAAGTCTGAACACGAGCTTGCCTTATGCAAACACGTCTGAGTGCACGTGTTCACATCTCGTAGCTTGCATGTCTTCTTAGTATGTACGTGCTGGTTGTCTGTAAGGCTCTTGATAATTAGCTTTCTTGCTGGGCATCTTCTTGCTTGGTACTGGTTGGATCCGACTCCGCTCGATGCCGACGGGGCAGCAGATCCGCAGCCGATCGTCCTTGACGTAGCGCCTCTGGCCTGTGGAACACCTCGAGAGCATCAACCGTGTAGGTGCGGGAGTTGTGGGTGAACATCGTGTCCTCGTCCTCCTCTCTGCTTCCGATCTTTGTGGGCTTCTCCCCATGACATGATCCGTGTCACCAATGCGAGACGATGCAGAAAGACAACGAGCGTGGTTGGATTCGTGCTCGAATATTTCTTCGATTGCTCCAGTTTACTCGTACGGCCGATTAGCATCTTTGATGGAAACATAGCTCCATGTTGCTTTATTGCTGGCCGCCCCTTGATCGTTGGAGTGCAGTAGATGCGAAATCAGATCCGTCTGTCGAGGGATGCCGCCGCCAGTCGCTGGGTCGCCACGGATGAAGTTGGTGAAGAAAATCCCATCTGGTTCGTCGGAAGATCAAGCACGCACAACCCCTAAAAGGGGACCCCTACCTGGCACGCCACTGTCGATGAAGTATGGTCGGCAGTCCACCGAGGGGGGTGCCCGTGGTGGTAGATTATCGGTAGGATGCGTGTGATCTGGAACCAGATGGTGACACAAGGCGCAGAGACAGCGATTTAGACAGGTTCGGGCCGTCTGGTCGACGTAATACCCTACGTCCTGTGTCTTTGGTGTATTGTATTGAGATGTATATGGATTAACCTCTTTGGATCTGTCCCTGAGGGGGACCCCTGCCTCTCCTTATATACTCTGGAGGAGGAGGGTTACAAGTAAAGTATCCTATTTGGTACTATTACAATATCTAGTACAACTTATAATCTTGCTATGCACGCCTTGATCTTACGGGCCGGGCCACCTCGGATGGTGCGGCCCATGTACCATCTTGTGGTACCCGGGGGTATATCCCCCACAGAGGCGCTCCCTCTCCTCCTCCAGCCGTGCGCCTCTCTCTCTCTCTCTCTCTCTCCCTCCACCGTCCGCCACGGCGCTCGCCCGCTGGCGCTCCGGTGCGGCCAGGCCGGCGAGTCTGCACCGGTGGGCGCCCCCATCGCGCTGCTCGCGGAGTCGGAGGAGGAGGTGCCACTCGCGCTCGCCAAGGCTGAGGAGCTCTCCAACGGGCAGCCACAATAGGCGCCACCTGCTCCAACGGAGGATGCCGCAGCGGCGCCGCCTCCTCCTTCGGCTCCGGCTCCATCACCTGCTCCATGGAAGATTTGCGTCTTGGAGAAGGACGACGCAAATATGCCTCCCGGTCGGCCTCCTCCCCAAAATGCATGCTCCGATTGCGTCTTCTGTTGGAGCCGGCGAAAACACTATGCAGGACCGATTTTAGGTATGCGTTGTCCTTTGCATGAGCTGTTGGAGACAGTCTTACTACTATCATGCACGACACAACCGAAGGAGTCAATGTCGGAGTTGGGTGTATGCGGAATTGAAACTGGGGGATTGGTAGCAATAATTCCTATTGTGGGCCGGTGAATTACGGTCGTGTGTGTGTGTGTGTGTGTATATATATATATATATATATATAGCTGGCTAAAAAAAATAACTTATTCTATAGTTAGTTTAAGTTAAGATAATTACTATGTTAATTTACGAGATTATAGTAACTCCTTACTGAGTGATTTACTATAACGTTATGGTAAATATTTTCATGTGTTATAGTAACCCAACTATCATAAATATGTATTGATATTATCGTAAATTAGTATATAAAATTATTGTAAATAGAGGTGGCTACAGATTAACTTATTTTGTTGCTAGCTACTGAATACTCTCTCTCTCTATATATATACCAGTTAAATACCCGTGCATTGTAACGGGTACACATAATATCATGATAACATTGTATGAGTGTGTGTTATACTATATCTAAAATAGATACTGCAATCGTGATGTTTTATAAGTTGCAATACACGAGCATTCACCTTATAATTATAACAAGTTTGTGTTTTACATTACATATTTTATAGTATATTGTACAATTAAGAATCTAATCTCTCAATGTTTCGACCAAGAGAACGTGCTTTGCACAAACACCAAGCTGTAGCTGGTCACCAATCAAAGATAATCCAAAAAAATTTTAAGTCTAAGATGCGGCATCTAACTTCTTGCGGCTGAAGCATGCAGATAGTTGAAGCTGTAGTCAGAAGTGTCCTACACATAAGTTGTTTGTTAATTTTTAAAGTTAAAGTACTATTGATATATCTTGAAAAATATGTATCGACGTGTAATTCATTACCTCTTTCATAGAGTTAGAACCTTTTTATATATAATATTCTTTGTAAATATATCCTTTGTTGGTCTCTTCTTCCCCTTCCCCTTTTCTTTTCTCTTGTTCACGTCTTTCTCAGCAGCCGGCACAATCAAGATCCTAATGTTCGATCTTGCTGTAGCTCTTGATAGTGCCATATACAATTGGCCATGCGAGAACACTGGTTCCGGCAAGTATACCCCGACGTTTGGGATAGTCTGTCCCTGTGCCTTGTTAACAGTCATTGTGAAGCTGAGCCGAATAGAGAACTGCTTTCGCTTAAACTGGAAAGGGAACATCTCATCGTCCGACAAACATAAGGGTATTCGAGACAGAAAAACCTACTTTCCAGCATGATGTCCCAATACAATTTCTATGTCTATGGTATTCTTTTGGAACCCCGTATGATAAGCCTGGTACCATTACAAAATCCATTCGCAGGGTCAATGTTCCTAAGCAATATGACCGGACAACTAATCTTCAGTTTCAACACATGTGGATGTAGACCATTGGGTGTCAAAGTGTTAAGGAATTCCTCAGGGTAGTAGTTGTGCGGATCATCCACCGCACAATCAAAGCTATGGTACACCATCTCATCCCTGTGGAAACGACCTATCATCTTCATATTAATCATATCAACCCATTCATTCCGCATAGATATTATCGCTCGAGAGGTGATATAATCTTTGCTTGACATATTTACATTGAGGTTAAGGAATATGCAATCAATTAGAGTATCAAGATTAATATCTTTTCCGGTGTACGGAACACATATATCATGAGTGAAAAGATCAAGATGTCCAAGAGGAGGGTGAATTGGGCTAATTTTAAAATTCTTTGTAATAATTAAACCCTACACTTAGCCCACTTCACCCCTTGTGCCCAGAATGTGATTCTAATAATCTACCACACAAAAGTTTAGCACCCTATGTTTCAATCCTACTCTAGCATAGCAATTCTAAGAATATAAAGATAAGAATTGAATTGCTCAAAGTAAAGAGAGTAGAAGGAACGCGGTGATATTTTACCAAGGTATCGGAGAGTCACCACTCCCCACTAGTCCTCGTTGGAGCACCCACGCAAGGGTGTAGCTCCCCCTTAATCTGTGCAAAGATCAAGTGCTCTCTATGGGTTGATTCTTCGACACTCCGTCGCGGTGAATCACCCACAACCGCTCACAACTTGAGTTGCGTCATCCACAAGCTCTGCCAAATGATCACCAAACTCCCAATCACCACCAACCCATCTAGGTGATGGCGACCACCAAGAGTAACAAGCATGAACTCTCACTTGACCACAACAAGCCTAATGAGAAGGGTGGATGTACACTTGCTACTCTCCTTGCACTAATGAGGCCTTAATCTTGGATTCTCAAATCTCAATCACCTCACTAGGCTCTTGCTCTCCAAAGCACTCTCAAGGGTGCTTCTCAGCTGATCAAATGGGCAAGAGACCTCCCTTCGATGAATAGAGAAAGTATTTATACCTCCTCATTCAAAATGAACCGTTAGGAGGTGGCGTCAGCGTTCTACGGGGTACCGAACGCTCCGGTCAAGGCGACCAGATGCTCCGGTCAGTTCTCCCCGTCATAGAGCCGTTAAGTTGTGATCGGACCCTGATCTGTGTCCGGTCAGCACTGACCAGACGCGTCCGGTCACAAAAACTGCTCTCTGGACCCTTACTGATATTGACCGAACGCTGGCGCCTAGAGTCCGATCACTTTGCTATTCAGCCTCCGGTCAGTAATCAAAACCTAACCAGCGTTAGGTCAGCACTGACCGAACGTGTCCGATCAGGATTCTCCCTCTTTAGAACCTTACTAGAGTTGACCAGACTCTAGCACCCAGCGCTCGGTCACTTTTCACTCAGCATCCGATCGCAACCAGACGATTTCTTGTAAGGTCAAGATGGTGGACTAGAGGGGGGGTGAATAGTCCTTTCTAAAATTAATTGTGTCGGCTAACCGAAACAAGTGCGGAATTAAGACTATTGGTCTAGCCAAGACTATACCCCTCTATCTATGTTCTCTAGCACATTCCAAAGATACTAATTAAGCAACAAAGGTGCCGAGCTAGCTAGAGCTCACCTAACCAATTCTAGAAGCAAGGTCACACAAACCTATGCCACTAGTACTTTAAGCAACAGGGGAGCTCCTACACATGCTAGTAAGCAAAAGCACAAAGCCACCTAATGCTCACTAATAATGCTAAATAACAAGGCAACCAATGCCAAATGAGAGAGCACAATTACTTAGCTACACAAACTAAGCAATATGACTAACAAGGTCACACAAACCAAATTAGCCACGCAAGGGAGCTACTTCTATGCTACACAAGCAAGAAGGTAACTAGTAAGCTACACAAGCTAACTAATTACAAAAGCAACTACACAAGCACAATGTATGTAAAAGTAATTACAAGCTTGTGTAACGAGGATGCAAACCAACGGGAAGAACAAGGTTGACACAGTGATTTTTCTCCCGAGGTTCACGTATTTGCCAACACGCTAGTCCCCGTTGTGTCGACCGCAGACTTGGTGGTTCAGCGGCTAATTGGCATCACCCGCCAAGCCCGCACGTCAGGCACCGCAAGAACCTACCCGAAAGTGAGGGTAGCTCAATGACATGCTTTACTAGAGTTGCTCTTCATGGCTCCCGCGGGGCGAGCACAATGCCCCTCACAAAGCTCATCTTCGGAGCACCGCACAATCTTCTTGTGGGCTTCAATGGAGACCACCACCAAGCTGTCTAGGAGGTAGTAACCTCCAAGAGTAACAAGCACCACTGGCTTGCAACTCGATCACCTAGTGCTACTCGATGCAACCTCACGATCTAATCGCACTAGAATCGCTCTCTCACACAATCGAATGATCACTATCAAGCATATGTGAGATGGAGGGCACCCAAGCACTCTCAAGCATGGACACAAAGTCCCCCGAGGTGCTCAGCACGAGCCATGGCTGAGGCAACCTTCTATTTATAGCCCCACGGGCTAAACTAGCCATTACCCCTTCACTGGACAAAACTCGGGACAACCGGATGCTCCGGTTGTATTGACCGGACGCAGGACCTCAGCATCCGGTCAATGGATGCTCGCCACGTGTCGCCTCCATTCAACCTCAGTCACTTGATCTCAACAGTCAAGTGATAACCGGACGCAGCTGCTCAAACTGACCGAACGCAGCAACCCTAGCGTCTGGTCGTTTCTAGTAAGGTACTAGTAGCGATCGGACGCGTCCAGTCGATCATGATCGGATGCAGCATCAGCGTGCGGTCCTTCTCCAACTTCTCTGCGTCGCTTACGTCACCGTACGTCATCCTGACCGAATGCACCCTACCAATGTCCGGTCACTTTTAGCGCCAGCATCTGGTCGAAGACCGACGCCTACACGCTCTCTGCCGCCACTGACCGAACATAGGACCCCATCGTCCGGTCACCACATGACTAGCATCTGGTCCACTCTGTGAGACCCTATCTTTTCTATATAGGGCATCGGTGGCACCATCGGATTGTTTGCACTCTACGGGCGGACACTCCGCTGGTGGAGTTTTGAACCCTTCTCACCTCCGTTCCATCACCGAGTTGATCCACATCAACTCTAACTTTATCTCCTTTATAAATGTGCCAACACCACCAAGTGTACACCACTATGTGTATGTGTGTTAGCATTTTCATAATCATGTTTCAAAGGATTAGCCACTCAACTTGCCACGCCACTCAATTCTAGCAATGATGCAAAGTTAGATCACTCGAGTGGCACTAGATGACCGATATGTAAACAAGTTTGCCCTTCTTGATAGTACGGCCATCTATCCTAAACCCGGTCACAAACTTCTCTACACACCTAAGATCAGTGAAATGAAATGCCTTAGGTTATACCTTTGCCTTGCGCATTCCATTCCATCTCCTCCAATGTCGATGCAACACATGCACCAACACAATCAACAATGATATGATCCACTTCATATCATCACGTGATTATATTGGTTCATCGATCTTGACTTTACTTGCTTTTCACCATTGCCTTCGTCCATCAGCGCCAAGTCTTGCTCAAGCTTCACCGCCACGCGGTCCATCGCTCCAAAGCCTCTGACTTGTCCTTCACGCTTGCAACCGATCCATCAAGCCAAGTCTTGTCTTGATCTTCTTCACCTTGATCATATGACTCAATGTCATGTCTCATGTGCAATAAGCTCCTTCAACATCACATGTGTGAGCTTTGCAACATCTCCAAACTATTTTCACCTTCATGGCATATGTTGCTCACACACATATACTTATGGACTAATCACATGTGTATCTCGCATAAACACAATTAGTTCACCTAGAGTTGTCACTCAATTACCAAAACCACACAAGGACCTTTCACTTCTCCTTGATCAAATGAACTACTGGACTCTACTGCCAGCGTCCGATCATAACTGAATCAACATCCGGTCAACATTTGACCCACCATTCACTTCCAACTCGACAACATATGTGAATGAAGTTTGATCCAATTGATCTTAGGACTACTTCGGAGCTACCTAGTGCTAGATTTGACAAGTGTGCACCACACCTAACTCACTAGACTCACCTAGGTGAAGCTACTAGCTCATACCCCCCTTAATAGTATGGCCAAAGGAAAAACAAAGTCCTAAACTACTCTAAGTGTCTCTTCAACACCAAACGACACTTAGAACTAGTCCATCCTTAACCTTGTCGTCCATCCTTTGAAAACCAAAACGATTTCCATCATATGGGCATGACAACCATGATTTCCCAATCAATTGCTATTACCATGACCTAACTTAATTACCTCTATAAAACACATGTTAGTCATAGTAATCACGTATTGTCATTAATCACTGAAACCTAACTAGGGGCCTAGATGCTTTCAATCTCCCCCTTTTTGGTGATTGATGACAATACAACCTCGAGTATGTAAAAGAGACAAGGTTTTCAATATGCTTGGTTCATATAAGCTTTTGACAATAAGAACAAAAGAGTTAGGCATGCTTATATGACCGAAGCCATCATCATGTACTCAATAGATATGAAATAAGCATGAGTATAAGAAATACAGCTCATTTGAATCAGAGTAAAACATGGTAGCACACCAAATGAGCATTATGAAGTGACATGACATATATAAAGATCAAAGTAGAGAGCACACATGTCACATATCACATAAATATCACATATCATGTAAATATCATGCTCACACATATATAGTTCAATGCTTGAAAGTAAACATGAATGCATAGTAATGTATCACACATATAAAAAGCCAAATATAATAAATATGCTCCCCCTAGATCTAATCATACTCGATCCCTCTCCCCTTTGGCGTCAAGCATCAAAACCTAAGGGTCGGTCGGTGGGGCTAGAGCAGACTAGTCGGGTGCTGAGGTGCGGTGAGCGATCTGAAACTAGGTAGCATCATCCTCTGATCTAAAGCTCTGAGCTGTCTAACCCTCTATCGCTAGAACTAAAGTTGAAGCGGTATGGGTCGGATCTGGTACTGGTGTGGCCTGTGACTCTACAGGTATCACTGAAGCAGGTGGCTCTGATGATGCAATAGATGAAGGGAGCATCTCTATAGTCCCAGTAACTAGAGCGACTGTGGAAGGTCTAGGGACACATAGCTCTAGCGGTGTAGGCTACCCTGTAAGCTTACTGAATGTCGCACCAAGGCTCCTAGAAACTAGGGTATAAGTCACAAGCACTGAGGAGCTCTAAGCTAGAGTGAAGCCTATGATAATAGGTGTGAAGGAAGGACCCTGGGCTGGCACTAGAGAAGCAAACCATTGGGACACCTGCTCTGTAGGTGAAGGAAACTATGTAGCTGGCTGTCCCTAACTTTGAAGCCCATTGGACTGTAAAGCTGGAGTCACTATAGTGGTGACAGGCTGGCCAAGCTGAGGTGTGAGCTATGGCAGTGCAGACCCAATAGCAGTAATGACATGCTGCATGAACCCGAGTATCTGCTGCTGGATTAGGAGCTACTGCTGCTGCATGGCCTGCTGCTGCTGTATAGCCTGCTACTGTCGCTAAAACTCGTCTTGTCAGGCCTAAACCTGTGCAAGGGCTACATCAGTCTCCAAAGCCTGGCATGCCTGATCTTGCCTCATCTGCTCAAGAATAGCAAGGAGAGCGGGGTCTATCTATGGTGGCTGTGGTGGAGCTAAGCTAGAGCCACCGGCCTCACTATCATGTCGTCGAGGAGACATCTAAGGGATAGTCTGGTAGTCATCATCTGAACTATCACTAGGGTCACTCTTGACCATACCCTCTTGCTGAGCATCTAGCTGTGTCGGTGTTTTGGACCGGCGGGCCCTCAACCAACTAGTAAAAATGTACTGCATGCCCCTAATTCCAGATAATGATGCAAAGAGACACAATGTTTATACTGGTTCGGGCAATGGGTGCCCTATGTCTAGTCTGAGAGATTGATCCTGTATTCCTTGCACCGAAATGCTCGTAGTAGGGGGTTACAAGCAAGGCGAGAGAGGGAGCTAGTCCCAGGTCTCTATGTGGAGCGACGTGGATTGCTTGAGATGCTGATCTTAGGCGGCGGGGAAGCATGCGCGTTACAGAGTCTCGAGCGTGTGTTCGTCTTACCTCATGAACCCATCTATTCCTAGGTGTGTGCGAGCGTGAGAGTGAGTCTATCTTCCTATACGTGTTCATCTATCTCGTGCCCTCGGCCCCCCTAGAAACGGCCTCGATCCCTCCCTTTTATAGTTGAAGAGGGACAGGGGTGATACATGTGTTAGCTATGTGGCGTCGTGCGAACAGAGGTGGCATGTCCGAGCCCTTGTAGCCTGTCACTGTGGTGGCATGGTTGATGGAGTGGTCCTGCCCTTGAAGTGCTGGAGCAATGCGCTAGTCACATCTGATCCTGTGCGACGTGGGAGCTCTAGTGATGGCTTGACGTAGAGCCTGGCAAGCAACGTGCTGGTTGCTGTGCGTTGACTGTGTGAAGAGCCAAGGCTCAGTTGGTGATGAGGCCAAGCCATCATGGGGGGGGCTCGGCGGGCGTGAATCCTAAGGTTGCCGAGGCCCTAAAGTAGACTGCCGAGGCATGAAGGGAGCAGTTGGTCCTATACACTGATTCTGAGGCTATAGTAACCCAGACCTAACTTCCGCACACCATGATGTTCCTGGAGCAGGGGTTAGGTAGCACAGCGTAGTATGGGCACCGGTCGTGGGCACAACACTGAGCACAGCGATCGATAACCCCTGCCCCGTCCTGTCCTAGATGGCATGGCTTCGATGTGACTAGCATCTCATCGGCCACTCTACTGTGTCGAGCCGTTGTTCGGCTGATATCGTGGGAGCGGTTGAGCACACCGGTCGGACGTGACATCTTGTCCGAGAAGTTGGTTGAGGTGGAGGCGATAGGGTTGTTTTGCTGAGCCGGCCTTGAGTCGAGGCGTAGAATCAGTGTCTCATCCGAGGCTGTATGCGCGGGGCCTCGAGCGAGACAGAGAATCGGTTCCCCAGCCGAGGCCTTTCGCGTGAGACCTCTAGCGAGGCGGAAAATCGGTAGATCGTCCAAGGCCTCTCGTGCGAGGCCCCGAGCGAGGCGGAGATTCGGTAGGTCGTGCGAGGCCTCTAGCGAGGCAGAGAGTAGGTGGCCTTGGACATGGCCGGGGTTTAGCCAATAGTTGTCCCTTGGCTTTGATTTTGATGGGGTCTAAGCGATTTTTTCAATTATTGCTTAGGGGACCCCTTCTCGTGGTACCCGACAGTAGCCCCCGAGCCTCAGGGAGAGTGTGAGCGCTCTCTTTGAGGTTTTGACGAGACTCAGCTTGCAGCAGCTCTTGGCAGGATGGTGTTTCAGACTCGAGGCCTTGGTGGGTGCGCGTGAGCGCACCCACCGGGTGTAGCCCCCGAGGCCCTAGAGGAGTGGATTTATTCCTCCAGGGTCTTTTCTTACATCGTGAGAGGGGTTTTATTGTGTTTGCCGAGCGCATGAGTGTGAGTTTGGGTCACTAAGCCTCAGCATGGTTGCAGGAAGAGCCCCCTAGCATCTACACGAAGCAAGAGGGCCGTTAGAGGTTCTCCTGGTTTTTTGTGCGGCCCTCACGCATCCTTTTTGTTCGGAAGGAGGGGTGGAGGGTGCCGTGCTAGCCTCAATGGGCGCGAGCAGTGACACCTCTGATGAGCTATTATCGGGTAAGTCCGAGTGGAGGCCCATGCCCCATTCGATAGGGGTCGGCTAATGGTCCAGAGACGCACTCCAAGAGTATGAGAGGGCTTCTCTAGTGGGTGCCGGGGCCATTCGATGGGCCCCGATGGCTTGGTGCCTCCCTATAGTGGGATCCCATTCGGAGACCTCCCTGCCAGTCTCGGACACGACTTAGGGTGTCCCGAGCGATCGTTTGCTCAGGCCTTGGCCATGCACAGGCTCACCCATAGTTGTCCCTAACTCTGCTACCCTGGGGCGGCTATCAAAACCCTCGGGGGACCAGCCTTCGAACCCCTAGACCGTAATGGGCTCGATGCCCTTTATCGCATTTTTTCAAGCCTTTGAGTGTGAGCTTGGGTCGCTTGTCTTCGTCCTGGGTGTAGGAAGAGCCCCCAAGCCCCCGCACGGAGTGAGAGGGCAGTCGGGGGTTCCCCTGTCTTTTTGTGCGACCCTCGCGCATCCTTTTCATTCGGACAGAGGGGTTGTTCACCGAGCCCCCTTGAGTGCAAGCCTAGGTCGCTGGGTCTCGGCGAAGTTGCAGGAAGAGCCCCCTAGCCTCTACACGGAGCGAGAGGGCCATTAGGGGTTCCCCTGGCTTTTGGTGCGACCCTCGTGCGTCCTTTCCATTCGGCCGGTGGGGTTGTTTGCCGAGCCCCCTCGAGTGCGAGCCTGGGTCGCTGGGTCTCGGCAAGGTTGTAGGAAGAGCCCCCTAGCCTCTGCATGGAGCGAGAGGGCCATCAGGAGTTCCTCTGGCTTTTTGTACAACCCTCACGCATCCTTTTCATTCAGAAGGAGGGGTTGTTTGCCGAGCCCCCTCAAGTGGGAGCCTGGGTCGCTGGGTCTCGGTAAGGTTGTAGGAAGAGCCCCCTAGCCTCTACATGGAGCGAGAGGGCCATCAGGGGTTCCCCTGGCTTTTTGTATGACCCTTGCGCATCCTTTTCATTTGGAAGGAGGGGTGGAATATGCCAGGCTACCCTCTGTCGATGAAATACGGTCGGCAGTCTACCTAGGGTATGCCCAAGGTAGTAGATTATCGGTAGACAGATGCGCAAGCAATAAACAAGATGGTTATGCAAGACAGACACAAGGTTTTATCTAGGTTCGGCCGCCGTAAAGGCGTAATACCTACGTCCTACGTCTGATTGTATTACTGTATGTCAATGAGAGATGATTTTTAGAGGGGTCCCCTGCCCGCCTTATATAATCTGGGGGGTAGGGTTACAGATCTAGAAACTAATCATAGCCAGTCACAATTGCTATAAGTGGCCGGATAAGGATTCTTATTCTAACCAATCAGGATCTTGCTTGATCTCCAAATCTATCTTGATTTATTGCGTGGGATTCCGAACAGGTTGCCTGGGCCGCGCGTCGTCTTCTAGTGGACCAAACCCCCTGATCCGGGCTGGCCCAAATCTAGCCGTAAGGGTATAGGGGTTAATACCCCCACAGCTAGTCCCTGAGCACCATGTATTATGCTACAACATGCCGTTCGATCTCCTTCGACTAATGCGATCCGCCTTTATGTCATCTCCAACTGATTGAAATATTGACCAATCGAATGTGCCAGCATTCCGATCAGAACAGAGAGCAGTAGACCACGATTTTAGCCAAAGATTCTAGTTGTCCAAAGAATGCATGGTGCTCTTAAAGAAAAAATAAAAAGATTTCTTTCCTTATCAAGTGTGTCCACTTGTATTTCTGAAAAGAAATGTAAGTGACCCTTGGACAGTAGTAATTCTGGCAATCAGTCAAAGCGTAGGGGTCGATTAAATAAACACATTCACCACAAGGTGAAGTGTGCCCACTTAGTCCCCAAGGCTGGTAGTAGGTGATGTAGGCACGTGGTGCTAGGGTCTAAAAAGAATTTCCACTGAAGTTAAGAATCCAATCATCGTACAAGCAATACGAGATGCACTGGCAGGTGCATCGTACCAATGTAGTCCCTGAGCTTGCTGGAAGGCAAAGTATAAGCCTTGTAGCAAGGTCCAAATAAATGCCTCTCGACTGTATGTGAGTACAAATCACATGTAGCCGAGGAGAGCAGTCTCCGAGTAGTGGTCAGAATAGTCCCCAAGCATGGCAGTGGTCGGAAGCAGTCCCCGAGCACGGTAGTGGTCGGAGCAGTCCCCGAGCACGGTAGTGGTCGGAGCAGCCCCTGAGCACGGTAGTGCTCTAGGTAGTCCCCGAGCACAGTAGTGGTCGGAGCAATCCCCGAGCACAGTAGTGGTCTGGGTAGTCCCCGAGCACGATAGTGGTCTGGACCATCCCTGAGCACGAGTGTAACACCTCGGGTGTTTAAATATTAAAATCTGACATGTCATCATATGCATTGCAAAGCATTGGGCATTTGGTGAAAACTTTGATATGCATTTACTAAAACAAGTTTACATTTGTGTAATGAGTGTTGAATTGTATTGTTTGACTCGAGTTCAAAGTTTGTCTGGGTTTTGAATTTTTCGAGAAAACCCCGCTTTTCAACATTTAAACCCTACCCTAAAAATCCATTTCGAAATCTAAGCATATTTTGGGGTTGGGCCCAAAAGCAAAAGTGTAGAGCTTGACTAGTTAAGCAAAGTTTATCTTTGGAGTTTTCCAAGTTGTTTGGAAAAATTAGGAGTAATTCAAAAAGGCGTAATTCGTTAATTTTCCCCTTTTAAATTCAAAAGTTCATTTCAAAAACTAGACCGAATTAGAAGATGGTTATAAAAGCAAAGTTGTAGAACTTTTGATTCTGAACAACTTTTGTTTTTGGAGATTTTTGAGTTGTTATGAAAATTTGAGAGTAATTTGTGAATTTTGGTGGATGGCAAACTTGTAATTTCGATGAACAGTGTTCACTGCTTGCGCTACACCGCCGGCGAGCTTTGGCTTGCTTCCAGTCGTGCGCGTGGCCATCTGGGCGTCGTGCTGGCGAGGGAAATGGTTTCGCCATGGCTTCCTTGAGCTTCCTGGCCATCCTTTATAACCAGAGCCATCGCCTTTTGCCCCCGCTCCTTTCCTCTGTTTTCCAGTCACCGCCGCCGCAGCTCCGTCGAGCTCTCGCCGTCGACCTAGCGCCGTTGCCGTCTCGGCAAAGAGTGCTCCAGCTCTGCCACATCCTTGCGCATCCAGCCAACCCACCAATTCATCTAGTCTAAGTCGGGAACTCGAGTTGCATCGTCTTCTTCCTCGCGGCCGGCAACTCCTCCGCCGAGCACGATTCGCCGTGGCCAGAGCTCCACGGTGCATCTCCGTCCCTGGTTTTGGCTGATTCTATTTCATCTCGATGATGTAGTACTTAATCCATAGCTGGTTGCTCATTTTGACCACTGCAGTCGCTAGTACACCATCGCCGACGACATTTTGCTCCGCCGTGATCACCGTGATCGTCGTCACGCCTCTCCGTTGCTTCTCCGACCTCGCTCCTTGCTTCAACGTGTTCGGGGTGAGCCACTGATGCTTCCTGGATCCCATGTTTGAGCTCTACCGGTCGCACACCACCGGCGTAGCGCTGCCGTGCCACCGCGTCCGCCATGGTCGGCGTAGTGTTCGGTTCGGCCCGTAATTGGTCGCCTTAGTGCCATAGATCGATGCGTTGTAACGTAGTGATCATGTTAGTACTCTGGCCGTCACTGTTGGACTCACCATCGGCGAGAAATCGCTGGTCAGCGCCGTCGCCGTCGTGGTCAGCGCGCGAGGTTAGGGATGACAGGTGGGGTCAGGTTGTCAGTGACTCAGCGTTCAAATGGATTTTTCTATTTTTAGATTTGAATAAATAGTGTCTATTTTTGTTATTTTTGTGTAGATTTATTTAAAGCTCCAAAAATTATGAAAATTTTTGTGTAACTTCTCTGTGATGTAAAGTATTTAAGAAAAATATGAAATAATGTTTTTCAGTACTTTTTGAATGTGATAAAAATTACTCAATTTATTAATAAATGGATTTCCATGATTTTTTTCTAGGCTTATTTAATTGTCCAAAAATTATGAAAATTGTTTTGCCACTTAGTTATCATGTAATGAACATTTACTAAAATTTTGAGCTCAATTAGAATGAGTTGATTTATTTCATAATTTTGAATTAAATAATTAATTCATAAAAGCAAATAGTAACCTTTAGTGATTTAGGTTTTGTTTGTAATTTTGGATTGAGTGATGACCTTGGGTCATTAGTTGATAATGATCCTTGGTAATTGATGTATGGGTTATGAAAAAGATTTAGTTTGTTTGACTTGCAACTGTACCGCGAAGGAAAGTTGTATTCAAATTCTTAATTTTTGCATCCATCATCGAGCATCATGTTTCGTATTCCGCATCATGTTAAACATGGCATTGTTACTACATGTAGTGAACGAAGGTGAACACGTGGTAAGTAATCAAGTCGTTGAGGAAGTTAATCCGTCTGTTGAGATCAGATCAAATACTTGTGAAATGTCGCAGGAACCGGACTTTTCCGTCAACGAAGGCAAGCCCTGGATGCATACAACCCTACCTTGTGTTTTATAAATTAATTTCGCTTTTGCTTTTCGTTACTGCATTAAGTAATTAGGAGTTAATTAAGAGCCTAATTGGTGCATTACCACCCTTGTTATTCCATATTTACCATATTACCAATTTTAAACTCGTATATGCCTAGTTTTTCTTAGCTATGCGTGGAATGATGAAAGTCGGGTGACTACCTACCACCTGCAAGTTTTAAATGGAACATTGGTTAATTATGTTAGCATGTGATATGGGATTGTGGAGTAACAAATCTAGACCGGGCAGACTCAGTGTGTGTGAGCCACAAGACATGGAGGTCTTGTGAGCGGGTTCTTTCCGCCTGTGTCGATTAAGGCACGTCCGTTGTTGAATTGCATGAGGTGAGAATTTGTAGTACTAACCACATACTCCGGTAAGCCTAAACTTGGCAATTCTATTACGAGAATGGCTACTCACGCACTGTGAGTGGAGAGATGGCGGGAATAGCGTGTACCCACGTGGCCATGGGCTGGAATGGTGGAGTACTGTATTCTCGGGTGGTGCGGATCCATTCTTGTTTTAGAGGATCTGAGGGTAGGTTGGTATATGTAGGTCAGGGACCTGCATATGTCGTGTGGTCTAGAATTCCCAGCTAGGTTTTATAATCGGTTCGAATCATCGTTGCTCCTCGGTTATGGAGACTCAACTCACTGTTCATCATCGTAGTATTAATAACTGCAACTTGAATAAGGCTTGTGAAGGTGTTGGATACAAAGTTTCATGATCTCAGTGCGGATCGTGTTAGCTTTGTATATAATTCTTAAGAAGTTTTCTCTAAAAAGGAATTTTGTTAAAAGAACTTTTACGCAAAAGAACTTTGATCCTTGTTAAAGCTATACCTTGAATCCCTGAGCCTGCATTCCTAAGTTATTAGTTAATATTTCGGTTAAGTCTTGTTGAGTACTTTTGTACTTAGGGTTCGTTGACCCTTGTTGCAGGTGAGCCTCATGAGCAGATCTATTTTGGATCGTGCTGCATGACTATCGTTCGTTCTGACGATGAGAAGTAAATGTGTGATCCTTGGGCAGGATGTTTATTTTGTGTGTTATGTATATGTTAATTATGCCACTCCACTACTACTATGGTTTGTAATAATTATCGAACTTAGTTTGTAAGGTTTGAAACAACTGGTTTGTAAACTATGTTACCGTAAGATTTTCGCTATTTTTACTCTGGTGTCGATATTTGAATAAATGTTGTAATACTGCAATGACTCTGTAACGTGATCCTGCTTAGAAATCGTGGATGATTCGGGGTTCCCCGAGGACACCCGATAGTCTTTTTAAGTTCATGGAAACACATGCATAGATGTCAAAGGTCGTCGGACAGTGATAGGTGCATGTGGGCCCTATAACTTAGGAGGTTCTGCCACAGAATGGTATCGGAGCATCGTTACAAGGTTTTTGTTGTATTGTTTTACAAAAACTTCAAAATGATTTGGAGTGACTAAATTTAACTTGCTAATTTAGTCCAAATTGCTTCTGACTTATCTTATTTCTTTCTCACCATTCTGTATTTGATTAAAAAGGTTTTATGTGGTGGAGTAGTAATATTACTATGCCCTATATAAAATAAATGTTATTTATGTGCATTATTAACGTTGATGTTTTTGTTCATAAGAACGATTCATGCATCATGATTAATTCACTCGTTACTTCCTTCACCTCTTAGTCTGGAGTTGAGTAGTGAGTCTGGTTTGAGGAATGTAATCCATCTTAGCTACTTTTTGGATTTTGATCAAATGGTCTTACTTGGATTAAATTGGCTTCCTACAGTATGGCTCGTGCCAAAATGACACCTCGTAAGTCCACTAGACCCATAGGAGTTCCTCATCACCAACTTGCCCCTAGAAATGATGGTGCTAGCAGTAGCAGTACTAGGCCTGATCCCCAGGCAGAGACACTGAGGGTTTCTATGGAGTTAGCACAATCTACTAGAGATAAGGCTTTGGATGTTATACAAATAGGAGAATTACAGGGTCAATTGAGGCATCTCACCACCGCGCATAGGAACTATGAAAGCATGTTGGTTCGTACGGTGGAGGAAAGAAATGAAGCTTGGTAGAGGGAAAATGTAGCTAGAGCTAGAACTCATGAGCTAGAATTCTATGTAGAAGATTTAGAAGAACATAATACCTATCTACATAAGGAAGTTCATAGGCTTAGCAATCTACTAAATCTGAATCATGAGCCTCAAGCTGATGCCATGGACCCCGGTGTCATCCTTGCTGATGATGATGAACCAGGAGAGGAAGAGGAAGAAGATCCTGAAGAATTAGTAATGATCGATGAAAGTGATGAAGAAGGCGGTAATAATTCTGGAATGGATACCGAGCCTGAAGTTTGAGGAAATTGAGGAAAAGAGTAGAGTTGTATAATAGTAGCTCTAGTTAAGTTATGTAGTTCTGTTTTCGTACTCGTGGGTTTGTTTGTACATTAGTAAACTCTATGTAATGTGTCTAGAGTAAGCTTTGGTACAATTCAATAAAGACATATGAATAAAGTTTGGTTTGTTATGAGCAGATGCGACGTACGCGGGGTTCGTATGTTCCTGGAACTTCACAAGATGAGGATGGTATTTTAGATCCGCCACCAATTCCAACAAATTTAGCTAATGCTATAACCACACTTGTCAATGTGACGACTGAAAATTCTTGTTTGCTTCATGAGATGGCTCAGAGTAATTAGAATCAGATGTATGGAAACCATGGACGCCACCATAACAGACAGGAGGCTACATATGTTGATTTCACCAACACAAGACCCCCGGTGTGCACCAAGGCAGATGAACCATTGGAGGCTGATGACTAGCTTCAAACCATGGAGCAGAAATTTGACCTTATTCCATGCACGGAGTATCAGAAACCTGCGTTTGCCGTCCAGCAACTTAGAGGAGCAGCAAGTGCTTGGTGGGCAAACTTAGTGGCTATGCAACCAGCTGGCATTCCAATAACTTGGGCTGAGTTCCGTGCAGCTTTCAGAGCCCATTATATCCCTGAAGGAGTGATGGCTATGAAGCTAGATGAATTCCTTGCTTTGAAACAAGGAGATCAAACCGTGATGTAGTATGTGGGAAGATTTAATCATCTGTCCTAATATGCATCTGAACATGTCAATACTAATGCCAAGAAAAGAGGTGGTTTATGAGAGGCCTGAATACCAAGTTGCAGACTATGATGACCACTTGCACCAATGTTACTTATCATGAGGCAGTAAATATTGCAATTGCTTTAGAGTCCAAATATTGGCAACATAAGGAGCTCAAAAAGAAAAAGAGTATGCCGTCTGGATCTTTTGGGGGAAATCAGAAGAGGCAGAGGGTGATTTATCATCTAGTACATCATAATCATCCTCCTTATCGTCTACCATAGTTCCAAGCCAAGCAATAGTCAAATGTCCATCCTGCTATAACCTATCCGAATTCACAGTCAACCAATGCTTCTAGTGGCAATGCTCCAACGTCCCAGGGTCACAACTATCTGTGTTACAATTGTGGAAGGACTGGTCATTTCTCTAGGGAATGTCCATATCCTAGGCAGGCTAATCAAAATTATCAGAAGATCCCTGCCAATCAACAACAGGGTCAGGCACCAAATAAGAACCCCAATCAAAATGCTCAGAAGGGCAAAGATGAGAGGAAAACAGGACGGGTGTTCTATATTCAAGCTGGAGAAATTCTGGAAGGGGAGCTAGTGATGATGGGTATGTTTCCTGTTGCCAATGACCCTATAGTTATACTTTTTGATTCTGGCGCATCGCATTCATTCATCAATAGAATATTTGTCATGAAGCATGAAATTTCAATTGGGGCAACAAAGGAAAGTTTCTTTATACAGTCGCTCGGGGGACGTCTATGTACTAAGGAAATGGTATACCAGGTACTCGTAAACCTGGGTGGGCATATTTTTCCCACTACCATGATTATCCTTAAGGATCAGGATATAGATGTAATTTTGGGAATGAATTGGATGTATCAGCATAGGGCTGTTATAGATGCTTTGAATAGGACTTTAAGAGTGAGTTTGCCTGATAGTAATTCTCAACTCCTAATCCAACTTTCAATCCTAAGAAGATCAGTGGGCAAGATCTGTGCAACTGCTGTCAAAGAGATTAGAGATATTCCGGTAGTGTGTGAATTTTCAGACGTGTTTCCTGAAGATTTACCCGGTCTACCACCTGATAGGGATGTACAGTTCAATATAGAGTTACAACCTGGAACAGCTCTGATTTCTCAGAGAGCTTATAGGATGCCACCTAAGGAATTGGCCGAGTTGAAGACTCAGTTACAAGAATTGATTGAGAAAGGGTTTATCCAACCTAGTTCCTCACCTTGGGGATGTCCGACAATTTTTGTGAAAAAGAAAGATGAGGCCCTAAGGTTATGTGTTGACTATCATCCATTGAATGAAGTGACCATCAAGAATATGTATCCATTACCTCGGATAGATTTGCTTTTTGATCAATTGGCCGGAGCCAAAGTTTTCTCTAAGATAGATTTGAGGTCAGGATATCACCAAATCAAGATAAAGCCTGAAGATATTCCCAAAATGGCATTTACCATAAGATATGGATTATATGAATACTTGGTAATATCTTTTGGTTTGACAAATGCTCCAGCTCATTTCATGTATCTAATGAACTCTGTATTTATGCCTAAGCTAGACAAGTTTGTAGTGGTGTCTATTGATGACATTTTAGTATATTCCAAGAATAAGAAAGAACATGCGGAACATCTCAAAATTGTTCTGACCCGCTTGAGAGAACATCAACTATATGCTAAGTTCAGCAAGTGTGATTTTTGGCTTAAGGAAGTGCAATTTCTTGGACATGTCTTGTCAGCCGAAGGAGTTGCAGTTGATCCCAGCAAAGTGAAAGATGTGCTTGATTGGAAACCGCCAGCCACAGTTCATCAAGTTTGGAGTTTTCTGGGATTGGCGGGGTATTACCGTCAGTTTATTCCAGATTTCTTGAAAATATCAAAGTCCATAACTGAATTGTTGAAGAACCAAGTTAAGTTTGTCTGGTCATCAGATTATGAGGAGGCTTTCCAGACTTTGAAGAGACTGTTAACCACTACACCAGTATTAGCCCAACCTGATATCGAGAAGCCGTTTGACGTCTATTGTGATGCTTCAGGTATTGGTATTGGATGTGTGTTGATGTAAGAAGCCCGAGTTATTGCTTATGCATCCCGGCAACTTAAGCAACATGAAGAACACTATCCAACTCATGATCTAGAGTTAGCAGCTGTGGTTCATGCTCTAAAGATTTGGCGGCATTACCTACTTGGTAATACGTGTCATATGTATACAGACCATAAGAGCCTAAAGTATATCTTCACTCAGTCAGAGTTGAACATGCGACAAAGAAGATGGTTAGAACTGATTAAGGATTATGATTTGGAAGTACATTATCACCCTGGTAAAGCAAATGTAGTTGCAGATGCCCTCAGTCGCAAAAGTTATTGCAATTGTCTAACAGTGAGAACAATGAGTTTGAATTTATGTCAAGAAATGGAAAAGTTGAATGTAGAAGTAATTCAACAAGGAAGTTTGACCAACATAATTGTTGAAGCCACTATTCGAGATCAAGTTATTACTGCTCAGAAGGAAAACAAGGGTATAGCCCATATCAAGGAAAGAGTCAAGAATGGAAAGGCGGAATGCTTTAGCATAGATGATGAAGATGTGTTATAGTTCAAGGATCGCCTGGTGGTACCAAAAGTTCCTGAGTTGCTACAGTCAATTCTAGATGAGGCACATGCTACTAGGTTATCAATCCATCCAGGAAGTAACAAGATGTACCATGACTTGAAGCAAAGATTCTGGTGGACTAAAATGAAAATAGAGATTGCTAGATATATAGCAAAGTGTGATACTTATCAAAAGGTGAAAGCTATACATTTAAGGTCTACTGGTGAGTTACAACCATTACCTATTTCATCTTGGAAGTGGGAGGACATAAGTATGGACTTTATTGTTGGTCTACCCAAGACATTAAAGGGATTTGACTTAGTATGGGTTATTGTAGATCGACTCACTAAGTCAGCGCATTTTCTTCCAATCAAGACAATATATCCTACGATCCAATATGCCAAGATGTATTTAGCAAGAATCATGAGTCTCCATGGAGTACCCAAGACTATAGTGTCAGATAGGGATACACAGTTTGTCTCCAATTTTTGGAAACAGTTGCATTCTTCATTGGGTACCAAACTTCCGTACAGTACAGCTTATCATCCGCAGACTGATGGATAGACTGAAAGAGTCAATCAAGTACTTAAAGATATGTTAAGGTGTTGTGTCCTTAACTATTCCAATAAGTGGGATGAATGCTTACCTTTGGCCGAGTTCTCATACAACAATAGTTATCAGGAAAGCATTAGAATGGCTCCATTTGAAGCACTCTATGGTCGTAGATGCAGAACATCGCTGAGTTGGTCTGAGCCTAGAGAAAGAAGATTCTTTGGGGTTGACCTTGTGAAAGAAACAGAAGACAAGGTTAAGCAAATACAAAGTAATTTGAAGATAGCTCAATCCCGACAAAAGAGTTATGCTGATAGAAGACGGAGACCATTGGTATTTAACAAAGGAGATTTTGTATATCTGAAAGTATCACTAATGAAGGGAGTTACCCATTTTGGTGTTAAAGGAAAGTTGGCACCTCGATATATTGGACCATATCAAATTTTGGAGAGGTATGGAAAAGTAGCATATCGCTTGAAGTTACCTGAACATCTTGCAGCTGTACATGATGTGTTCCATGTTTCTCAATTAAAGAAGTGTCTCCGAGTGCTTGAATCGAATGTTGAAGTTGAAGGAGTGGAACTAGAACCGAATTTAACTTATTCTGAATATCCTATCTGAGTGTTGGATCAGAAAGATCGTGTTACTCAAAGATGGACAATCAAGTTCTATAAAATACAATGGAATCAACATTCAGAAGAGGAAGCTACTTGGGAATTAGAAGATTACTTGTTAGAAAAGTTTCCAGAGTTTCTAGCGTCAATATAAAATAGAATAATGTTAGTTGAGCTCGGTTGTTACAAGTTGTGTTTTATAAAGGGACCTCAGCTGTTTTATGGGCAAGTTTTGGATGTTTTTGGATTGACACATTTCCTTTTCCATTACTTACTCTATGGCTTTGAATCTCGGGGCGAGATTTTTTTAGGGGGAAGGATTGTAACACCTCGGGTGTTTAAATATTAAAATCTGACATGCCATCATATGCATTGCAAAGCATTGGGCATTTGGTGAAAACTTTGATATGCATTTACTAAAACAAGTTTACATTTGTGTAATGAGTGTTGAATTATATTGTTTGACTCGAGTTCAAAGTTTGTCTGGGTTTTGAATTTTTTGAGAAAACCCTGCTTTTCAACATTTAAACCCTACCCTGAAAATCCATTTCAAAATCTAAGCATATTTTGGGGTTGGGCCCAAAAGCAAAAGTGTAGAGCTTGACTAGTTAAGCAAAGTTTATCTTTGGAGTTTTTCAAGTTGTTTGGAAAAAATTAGGAGTAATTCAAAAAGGCGTAATTCGTTAATTTTCCCCTTTTAAATTCAAAAGTTCATTTCAAAAACTAGACCGAATTAGAAGATGGTTATAAAAGAAAAGTTGTAGAACTTTTGATTTTGAACAACTTTTGTTTTTGGAGATTTTTGAGTTGTTATGAAAATTTGAGAGTAATTGGTGAATTTTGGCGAATGGCAAACTTGTAATTTTGATGAACAGTGTTCACCGCTTGTGCTACACTGCCCGCGAGCTTCGGCTTGCTTCCAGTCGCGCGTGTGGCCGTCTGGGCATCACGCTGGCGAGGGAAATGGTTTCGCCGTGGCTTCCTTGAGCTTCCTGGCCATCCTTTATAACCAGAGCCGTCGCCGTTTGCCCCCGCTCCTTTTCTCTGTTTTCCAGTCACCGCCGCCACAGCTCCATCGAGCTCTCGCCGTCGACCTAGCGTCGTTGCCGTCTCGGCAAAGAGTGCTCCAGCTCCGCCACATCCTTACGCATCTAGCCAACCCACCAATTCATCTAGTCTAAGTCGGGAACTCGAGTTGCATCGTCTTCTTCCTCGCGGCCGGCAACTCCTCTACCGAGCATGATTCGCCGCGGCCAGAGCTCCACGGTGCATCTCCGTCCCTGGTTTTGGCTGATTCTATTTCATCTCGATGATGTAGTACTTAATCCATAGCTGGTTGCTCATTTTGACCACTGCAGTCACTGGTACACCATCGCCGACGACGTTTTGCTCCGCCGCGATCACCGTGATCGCCGTCACGCCTCTCTGTTGCTTCTCCGACCTCGCTCCTTGCTTCAATGTGTTCGGGGTGAGCCACTGATGCTTCCTGGATCCCTTGTTTGAGCTCTACCGGTCGCACACCGCCGGCGTAGCACTGCCGTGCCACCGCGTCCGCCATGGTCGGCGTAGTGTTCGGTTCGGCCTGTAATTGGTCGCGTTAGTGCCATAGATCGATGCGCTGTAACGTAGTGATCATGTTAGTACTCTGGCCTTCACCGTTGGACTCACCGTCGGTGAGAAATCGCTGGTCAGCGCCGTCGCCGTCGTGGTCAGCGCGTGAGGTTAGGGATGACAGGTGGGGTCAGGTTGTTAGTGACTCAGCGTTCAAATGGATTTTTCTATTTTCAGATTTGAATGAATAGTGTCTATTTTTGTTATTTTTGTGTAGATTTATTTAAAGCTCCAAAAATTATGAAAATTTTTGTGTGACTTCTCTGTGATGTAAAGTATTTAATAAAAATATGAAATAATGTTTTTCAGTACTTTTTGAATGTGATAAAAATTGCTCAATTTATTAATAAATGGATTTCTATGATTTTTTCTAGGCTTATTTAATTGTCCAAAAATTATGAAAATTGTTTTTCCACTTAGTTATCATGTAATGAACATTTACTAAAATTTTGAGCTCAATTAGAATGAGTTGATTTATTTCATAATTTTGAATCAAATAATTAATTCATAAAAGCAAATAGTAACCTTTAGTGATTTAGGTTTTGTTTGTAATTTTGGATTGAGTGATGACCTTGGGTCATTAGTTGATAATGATCCTTGGTAATTGATGTATGGGTTATGAAAAAGATTTAGTTTGTTTGACTTGCAACTGTACCGCAAAGGAAAGTTGTATTCAAATTCTTAATTTTTGCATCCATCATCGAGCATCATGTTTCGTATTCCGCATCATGTTAAACATGGCATTGTTACTACATGTAGTGAACAAAGGTGAACATGTGGTAAGTAATCAAGTTGTTGAGGAAGTTAATCCGTCTGTTGAGATCGGATCGAATACTTGTGAAACATCGCAGGAACCGAACTTTTCCGTCAATGAAGGCAAGCCCCGGATGCATACAACCCTACCTTGTGTTTTATAAATTAATTTCGCTTTTGCTTTTCATTACTGCATTAAGTAATTAGGAGTTAAGTAAGAGCCTAATTGGTGCATTACCACCCTTGTTATTCCATATTTACCATATTACCAATTTTAAACTCGTATATGTCTAGTTTTGCTTAGCTATGCGTGGAACGATGAAAGTCGGGTGACTACCTGCCACCTGCAAGTTTTAAATGGAACATTGGTTAATTATGTTAGCATGTGATATGGGAATGTGGAGTAACAAATCTAGACCGGGCGGACTCGGTGTGTGTGAGCCACAAGACATGGAGGTCTTGTGAGCGGGTTCTTTCCGCTTGTGTCGATTAAGGCACGTCCGTTGTTGAATTGCATGAGGTGAGAATTTGTAGTACTAACCACATACTTCGGTAAGCCTGAACTTGGCAATTCTATTATGAGAATGGCTACTCACGCACTGGGAGTGGAGAGATGGCGGGAATAGCATGTACCCATGTGGCCATGGGCTAGAATGGTGGAGTATTGTATTCTCGGGTGGCGCGGACCCGTTCTTGTTTTAGAGGATCCAAGGGTAGGTTGGTATATGTAGGTCAGGGACCTGCATATGTCGTGTGGTCTGGAATTCCCAGCTGGGTTTTATAATCGGTTCAAATCGTCGTTGCTCCTCGGTTATGGAGACTCAACTCACTGTTCATCATCGTAGTATTAATAACTGGAACTTGAATAAGGCTTGTGAAGGTGTTGGATACAAAGTTTCATGATCTCAGTGTGGATCGTGTTAGCTTTGTATATAATTCTTAAGAAGTTTTCTCTAAAAAGGAATTTTGTTAAAAGAACTTTTACGCAAAAGAACTTTGATCCTTGTTAAAGCTATACCTTGAATCCCTGAGCCTGCATTCCTAAGTTATCAGTTAATATTTTGGTTAAGTCTTGTTGAGTACTTTTGTACTCAGGGTTCATTGACCCTTGTTGCAGGTGAGCCTCATGAGCAGATCTGTTTTGGATCATGCTGCATGGCTATCATTCGTTTTGATAATGAAAAGTAAATGTGTGATCCTTGGGCAGGATGTTTATTTTGTGTGTTATGTATATGTTAATTATGACACTCCACTACTACTATGGTTTGTAATAATTATCGAACTTAGTTTGTAAGGTTTGAAACAACTGGTTTGTAAACTATGTTACCGTAAGACTTCCGTTGTTTTTACTCTGGTGTCGATATTTTAATAAATGTTGTAATACTGCAATGACTCTGTAACGTGATCCTGCTCGGAAATCGTGGATGATTTGGGGTTCCCCGAGGACACCCGATAGTCTTTTTAAGTTCATGGAAACACATGCATAGATGTCAAAGGTCGTCGGACAGTGACAGGTGCATGTGGGCCCTACAACTTAGGAGGTTCTACCATAATGAGACGTACGGCGAAGAACCAAATGCCACTTGTACTATTATTTGGTATATTTATTTATCTTCTTACTCTGTCAAGTCCAATCTGACACGTCTGGTCAAAAAAGTAGACGGGTATAGCACGTCATACTGCCTTCTTGTCCTTTCAAGCAAACAGTCACTTGGCACCTATAAGGAGGTGCGTCAGTGTGGGCCCTCTCACACTGGTAACGAAGAGGCGCATACACTGATTATAAAGAGGCACATATATTGGCATAGATCTCGAGGTTGTGAAAACAACCATCTGTGGCGCGTGCGCACATCTCCCAAGAATCTTAGGTAGACAAAATGGCGAAACTCTTGGTTAAATATAGTATTGAATTGGTAAGTTACATTTTATCGAGCTCCATTACCATTCACCGCCATAGCCTTCTTCTTCCTCTTGCCAACCCTAATACCTCCTAAATCATCACCAACCACTCCTCCACCGTATCAATTTTCATCGGCAAGGCCAGATTCATGGCGAAAAGTGATGCCCAAAAGAAAGCTAGAGTCATGGCGAAGGACTGGTGGAAGTCAAGAAGCAACGAGCAAACCATCGAAGACCTCGTCATCATGGGAGTACTCCACAACAAGGAACTCACGGGATGGTGCACGCCGGAGGGCGAGGGGTACCCCGATCCACAACCAGGTGAGATTGTGGTTTTCGAAGATTTCTTCAAGCGGGGTTTTGGGGTTCCAGTGCACCCTTTCCTTCAGGGGCTCTATCTATATTACGAGATTGGGATTTGCAATCTGCATCCCAACTTGATTCTTCTTGTCTCCACCTTCATTCATCTTTGCGAAGCATATGGCGGCTTCTAGCCCCATTTCGACTTCTTTCGCCATCTTTTCTGTCTATGGAACTAAGGAAGTGGTGGCTTGAAGATAGCCGAAGGTGTGTACCTCAACCTTCATGACAGGATGAAGGCCCAGTACTTGCACTACCCTTGGAACACATCGCTTGATGACTGGTACAAGAAGTGGTTCTACATCCACGAAGAGCCAAACACGATCACACTATGCGACGTGGGGTTCATTCCAAAGAAGAGGACCAGCTGGTTGGAGAAGCCCGAGCACCTAGAACATATCCCAGAACTACTTGGGATGATCCCATGGAAGAAACTGGACAGTCCGAGCGTGGTCGGGAACTTCATCAGCCGAAGGATCTAGCCCTGCCAGAGGAGGGTACACCCCGGCTATCAGTACCAAGGTAGCATAGACCCAACGAGGACAAGGCAAGAGGCGCTTGACAAGATCAAAGTCAGAGCCAAAATTGGAGAGCTATTTAACTTAGCTGATCCAAATTCTATCAGATTGAGCGACATCGAGCACACTTTCAAGCTCGCCCGACCTCCCCCAAAGGTAAATCATCCTGCCTTGTACCCATAGTTTTATGTTGTAACAGAAACTTACTGTGTTATCTCCTTTGTGTTTCCTAGATTAATGGTCGGGATAGAGCAACAGTGTTCGTGTCTCCACCCCCTAGTGTAGATTGGCCGCAAGTTGCTGGCCCAACCGCCTAGACCAGCGCCGGGATCGAAGATGTCAACTGGGCCGTGCTCGTAGTTGGGGAGGAGGCAGCGGCTAGAGCTACTGGTAAGCGGCCAACGGCCAGCAAGAGTCGTTAGGCGATCTTTACATTGTCAGACAATGAAATAGAGGATGCAGACATCTTTTGACTCATCCCTCGAAAGAGGAGGAGGCAACTGGAGTCGACGGAGCAAGGTGGCTCCTCCATGCCAGTGGGACCCGCATCCCCGACCACTGCAGCGTGGAGGACAAGCGGCGAAAGGGTCGAGCACCAAGCCTCGGTGCCAGTGCTGGATGTAGAAGGAGACCAGGTGTCACCCGCACAGCATGTGGAGCAGGCACGGCCGAAGAGACGTGCCTTTGCCACATCATTTCATGCTTCCAACATGTAAGTGTTTGTACCTTTGATGTAAGCTTGCAATTTTTATTGACTATGGTTGCCTTCTGAACTTATCTTGGATGTACTAGGTTGGCGTCCACCAAAAATCCAAATCAACTAGCCGAGAGCAGCGTGGCTCCAGCAACAGTTGCAGAGAAGACTGCGTAGTAGCCGGCCATGGAGAAAAACATAGCAGAAGGTCCACCAGAGCCTCAGACCACAAGTGGTTAGACAATAGTCCCGAGCAGGGGGTCGAGAGAAGAGCTAAGCTAAGTGTAAGTGCTTCGAGCACTAACCCTGTTGAGGGTGACACTTCAGCACCTAGGGTAACGGGTCAGACCGAGGAGCAGCAGATAGAGGCAAGAGCATAGAGCACGTTTATCAATGCTATAGCCCGTGGGAAGGCTATAGTGATCGCAGAAGCTACCAACTCCAGACCAGCACCGATACCCGAAGAAGAGGTCGAAGAGGACGAAGTAGAAGAGGTCCTGGGCCGTCCATAGGACAAACGACAACATGTATATGTGTCGCACTGGCGGAATGACCAATGGGTTGTTCATGAGGAAATCCTAGAGGTCAAAGAGACCATGAAAGTTGAACGGGCGGCGAAACGACTAGTGACGGAAGTCCAGGTATGCTTTGCTTGACCACCTAATCTTGCCATCTAGTCATACTATCTTACTTAGCTTTTTGCATGCAGGACTTAATGAAGACCACAAGGTACCACAAGAAATGCTTCCACCAGATTGAGGGGATCACAACAAGCAATAAAGAACTAGCGGCCGAAGTGGAACGCTTGCGCCACCAACTTGAAGCCGCCAACCATGAGAGGACGGAGCAAGAGGCACAGAACTAGAACCTGGTCATCTAGCTCAGTAACAAAGAGCAGGAAAAAACAAGTAAGTAGTTACTTTATCACAACGATTGCATGACAAGTGTTGTTGCGTTGTTGGTAGTAACAGCCATAGTGTAGGCTTAGAAGCCAAAGTAGTCCGTCTCCGAGAGAAGAATAGTTGTGCGGTCATAGAGTGTGATCACCTGAAGGAGGACAATAGGAAACTAGCGCATGACCAGTTGCAGCTCCGGGACCACACGACCAATATGAAAGAGGAACTGAAAGTAAGTGTTCCAGACCCCTTTGCTCACTTTTGTTTCCCACCTTATCTTGTCGTGGTATGACGTTTTAATGTCTTGTGCGGTTTGCAGTTTTAAAAGTCAATGCCAAGAAGCATCTGGAAGCTATGATGAAAGATCATGACGGCTGAAAGGCGCGATGCCAAGAGATCACCGAGGATCGGGACACATGGAAAAACTGGTGCCAGGATGTGGCAATGGGCATTTTGCCTGTCCTCAACCTTATCGACCCAACGCTTATAGAGGAAGTGCCAAGGATACCGCAGCTCGGACTGGTTGATAGATGCCGAAAGTCATGGGGATGGTTCCAAGAGTTCGTGAAGGAGGCAGGTGAGTACACAGGCGCACATATGCTAAGCATGGTACGTGCTCACTACCCCTTGATCGATCTCAAGTGCCTGGAGGCTGGATACCCAAAGGAGGTAGATCCAGACAAGGCTAAGGAGCTTCGGATGACCCAGCTGGACTTGTCGGCAAAAATAATTGGCGACATTATCCTATGTGGAGGCGGGACAGCACCTATACAGGTACACCATCAACAAGTTAGCTGGAAATGCCATCAGTTTTGAGCCAAATGGGGAAGCCTGCGGTCTCGACCAGCCAGGCATCGGCGGGGCCATCTTCTTTAGCTCGACCAGTACAAGGGTCCCCAGGACCCAAGCACGATGTCAGACCCAACGAGCAGTAGGTGCCGCGTAACCCGACCAGCCAATAGTATAGGCTATAGCTGTAGAAGAAGATGTAGTTGTGTTATTGTAAACTTAGACCTTTTCAGGCAAGCTGGTAATAATGTAACTGTATATCATCATAAGCTTGTTTGTTTTGTGGAAAATGTATTTAAGCTTGAATCTCACGTTGGTGTAACTAAGTGAGAACATGTTAGTGTTCTGTTTAGTTGTACCAGTTTAGTCGACATGTCATCTTGACAGGTTTGTATGGCCCTAGTTTGTCTTGTGGTCGGAGTGTGAGGAGCATAGCCTGTGCACATGTAGATGTAGACAAATCAAACCAGAGGGGACCTACCGATCACCCACAGCGTAGAGAGCAGATCCCATGCACGCGTTGGGAGGAACCGAAGACAAGGCCTGCTTCAAAAACCCAGAAAGGAATGGTGGTCGGTTTTGACTGGTTAAGTTAGAATAATAATGGACTTCTAAGTGACACATTAGAGTGGTTGGAGAAATCATATTAGCTTTATTGAATTAAATCGAAAGTACAAGAGGAGTACATATCTTAGCAGTTAAGCATAGAAACACCTAAGCTTGTCGATGTGCCATGAATTGGGTACATCCGTACCATCCAGGTGAGCTAACCTATAAGACATAGGTCACATAACTTCCTTGATCATGAAGGGCCCTTCCCATGGAGTTGCGAGTTTGTGGACACCAGCCTGATTCGTCTTCCACTTCAGGACCAGGTCCCCGACCACAAAGAACCGCTCCTTAACATTCTTGTTGTAGTACCTACGCAAAACAACAAGGTATTTGGCTGTACATACGCAAGAATCGAGCTGCTTCTCTTCTGTACTATTCACTTCTAGCTCCCCTGCTTCATTGGCCTTGTCTTCGTCGAAGTTCTCTACCCGTGCTGATCTGAAGGCTATATCTGCTGGGAGCACTGCCTTAGCGCTATAAACCATAAAGTATGGTGATACGCTAGTATTGCGACTGGGCTGGGTTCTGAGGCCCCAGACCATGGCTGGTAACTCTTTGAGCCATCTTCTAAGAGCCTTGTCATTTTCTCTGTACATCCTCTTCTTAAGTTCGTCCAAGATCATACCGTTTGCCCGCTCAACCTATCCATTAGCTCTAGGGTGTGCCACCGAGACGTATTTTACTACTATGCTCCTTTCATCGCAGAAGTCCCAAAAAGCGTTTTTGGTGAACTGAGTACCTAGATCAGTGATGATGCTGTTGGGTATGCCAAAGCGGTGGATGACCTGGTCAATGAACGTGACAGCCTTTTTGAAGATGCCTGTACTCTATCCACTTAGAAAATTTGTCAATCAGCACAAAGACACTTGTGAATTTCCCAGGAGCTGGTTTGAAGGGCCTGATCATATCCAGTCCCCAGCATGTGAAGGGCTAAGAGGCTGGTATTGTTTGGATCTCATGTGCTAGTATGTGGATTCTCTTGGCAAAGAACTAACAACCCTCACAATGGTGGACTAGCTTCTCTGCATCGGCTACAGCTGACAGCCAATATAACCCTACTCGGAAAGCCTTGCCAACCAGCGTTCTCAAGGCTGCGTGGTTGCCACAGGAGCCAGAGTGGATTTGGTTCAGGAGATGTTTGCCATCCTCCTGGGTTA
Organism: Miscanthus floridulus; assembly: GCF_019320115.1. Taxonomy (NCBI): domain Eukaryota; kingdom Viridiplantae; phylum Streptophyta; class Magnoliopsida; order Poales; family Poaceae; genus Miscanthus; species Miscanthus floridulus. The sequence continues at coordinate 63,742,916 of NC_089580.1, read as the reverse complement.
TACACTTCATCAAGATTTCCTCCTTTGCGTTCTTGCGCCATAATTTGCCATCAACAAGCAGGTACTGCTTACTACGATGCATCAAGCATTCGTTTTCTATCTGATCAGTGTAACCACTGCCATCTGTCAGGTACTTGATGAAAGGTACTCTCTAGTCAGGCTCATTGGTGGTCGGAGGTGTCTTGGTGGTGCTTGACACTAGAACCGTAGCCACCAATATCTGGTCTGGAAGCTTGTCGACCATGGGGTCTTCCTCTTCGATGGAAGGCGTGAGTAGGTCTTGAACGAATACACCATGTGGGACTTTGGCTTGGGATGATCCTAACTTTAACATCGCATCTGCTGCTTGATTTTTGTCTTGGACCACGTGTGCGTACTTGATGCCGTAGAACTTGCCTTCTAGCTTTCTGATTGATTTACAATATGCATCCATCTTTTCACTGGTTGTGTCCTAGTCCTTGTTGAGTTGGTTGATGACCAGAGCCAAGTCTCTATAAACATAGAGACGTTTGACACCTAGCTCGACCGCAATGCGCAAACCATGTAGGCATGCTTTGTACTCGGCAGCATTATTTGATGCTGGGAAATAAATCCTGAGGACGTACCGTAGCTGCTCCTTGGATGGTGACACAAAAAGGACTCCTGCTCATGCACCATCGATGTTGAGAGAGCCATCAAAGTACATCTTCCAATACTCATCGGGCCCCTGAGAGGCAGGTGTGCTTAAGTCTGTCCACTCGACGATGAAATCGACGAGTGCCTGAGACTTGATTGTAGTACGGCTTGCAAATTCCAAAGAGAAAGGGCATAGCTCCATTGCCCATTTGATGATGCACCTGTTCACATCCTTGTTGCGAATGATGTCTCCCAGAGGGTACTCGATCATGACCACCACATGATATCCATGAAAGTAATATTTCAACTTTCAGGATGTTATCAGTATGGCGTAGATCAGTTTCTGAATCTGTGGGTACCTAGTCTTGGATTCATTGAGTACCTCCCTGATGAAATAGATTGGTCGTTGTACCTTGTAGGCGTGGCCAGGCTCATCACGCTCGACCACCATGGCAGTGGAGACCACCCGATTAGTTGCTGTAATGTAAAGTAGGAGAGTTTCATCTTCTCTGGGAGCAGTGAGGACCGAAGGTGATGTAAGGTATTGTTTTAGCTGTGTGAAGGCAGCGTCTGCTTCCTATGACCACTCAAAACTCTCGGATGCTTTAAGCAGCTTGAAAAACGGTAGTCCTTTCTCTCCTAATCTTGATATGAAACGACTGAGGGCAGCCATGCATCTAGTAAGCTTCTAGATATCCTTTACCTTTTTGGGCGGCTTCATGTCTAAGATAGCTTTGACTTTCTTTGGGTTAGGGCATATGCCATCGTGACTGATGACGTTGCCAAGCAACATACCAGAAGGAACACCAAAGATGCACTTCTTTGGGTTCAACTTCCATTAGAATGTAAAGGTGCGTGCAAAGGGTATGTGCTAGGTCATCAACAAGGGTATGTGCTTCCTTGGTCTTGACAACTACATCATTGACATAAGCCGTGATGAGGTCATCTTTTATCTCATCTTTGAGGTAGGCCTGTATGGCGCGCTGATAGGTAGCCCTGACATTCTTGAGCCCGAATGACATAGTCGTGTAGCAGTAGGCGCCGAAAGGCATGATAAAAGATGTCTTGATCTGGTCATCCTTTTTGAAAGCGATATGGTGATAACTAGAGTAGCAATTGAGAAAGGAAAGTAGCTCGCAACCGGTGGTTGAATCTATGACCTCGTTTATGTGAGGTAAGCCAAAGGGGTCTTTAGGGTAGTGTTTGTTGAGATCAGTGTAATCAACGCACATTCTCCATTCATTATTCTTTTTGCATACAAGAACCGGGTTGGCTAACCACTCCGAATGATACACTTCTTTGATAAATCCAACTGCCAAAAGCCATGTAACTTGTACCCTAATCACCTACTTCTTGTTATGAGCGAACCATCGTAGCTTCTGCTTGATAGGTTTGGCCTTGCTGTTGACATTCAAGGAGTGCTCAATCAAGTTCCGAGGTACATCGGGCATGTCAGCAGGTTTCCATGCGAACACATCCACGTTGCTCCTCAAGAACCTAACGAGTGCGTCTTCCTATTTGGGATCCAGGTTGGCCCTGATAAGGGCCATTTTGCTAGGATCACCATCGACCAGCTAGATCACCTTGTGCTCCTTGGACTTGATGTTCTTGTGTGGAACCTCGAGCTCTAGGATCTCCAGGTGGTCGGCTGAGGTCTTCTTAGCGTCGAGCATGGTCTCAGCCATGCGAATAGAGAGGTCGTGAGCCTCTGCTATTTTGAAGCTATTGTCCTCGTAGGTGTAAGCTGCGTATATGTTGCCCCTGAGAGTTAGAACTCCTTTCTCGGTAGGCATCTTGAGCACCAAATACCTATAGTGAGGTATGGCCATGAACTTGGTGAGCGATGGTCAACCAAGGATAGCATGGTAGGTGCGGAAGTGGTCCAAAGTACCAAACTGCACAGGTAGCGTGATCTGCCCGAGAGGTGTAGAGCTCTGACCGGGGAGAACACCCCAAAACTATGCCTTGTATGGTTTGAGATCCGCCTGGGTTATCTTTAGGGCTGGCAGACTGTTCTTGAACAGTATATCGATGGAACCGCCGCTGTCAATCAGCACTCTATCGAACTGAACCTTGTTGATACAAGGATTGAGGACCAGGAGAAAACGTCCTAGCTCAGGTATTGCTACCCATTGGTCCTTTCTGCTAAAGGAGATCTCACGATGAGACCAAGGAGGGAGCCATGGATCACCGACGAGGTTGTCGGTGTTGGCCACATTCAAGCAGGCGCGGGTGAGAAGCTTGCATTCTCGTTTGGTCTCGATGGACACTTTGCCTCCAATGATGGTGTGGACGCGATCGGTTGGCTTGACGTACTTGTGACGGGGATATGTGTCTTCATCGTCGTTGTCCTCGTTGCGCTGTTCCCATGCATCGTTAGGCTTGTCGGATGTATCCGGAGCCTGTTGATGTGTGTAGATAGACTTTAGAACATGGCAATTCTCCATGGTATGGTTTGACTTCAGATGGAGCTGGCAGGGCCCTTTCAATGCTTTGGTGTAGTCTTCTTTGTAGTTACAATGTCTGCCACCTTTTTTAATGGTGTTGACCTCGCCATCATCTTCCCGAGCATGCTTGCCCCTATAATCGTCATGGCAGTTATGCCGCTGATTATGTTGGTTGCGGTGGTCACGGGAGTCGTTGCGCTGGTTGCGGCGGTCAAAATTGTCGTTCTGACCACGGTTGCCGTGGTAGTCGTCGTGGTGTGGGGGGTGGTCGGAGCGTGGAACCCTTGCTGCTTCTTCGATAATTATCTTTTTGGCATCGTCGGCGTCCACATATTTCTTAGCAGTGGCCAGGAGCACTGTGACTGATTTAGGTCTCTTGCAAAGGAGCTTGTCCCTTAGGGCATCATGGAAGCGGAGGCCAGTGATGAAAGCCTCGATTGCCTCATTATCGGAGATTGATGGGACCTTGATGCGCATCTCCGAAAAACACCGAACATACTTGCACAGTGGCTCATCTTTTCGATCTCGAATCTGCTGCAGATCATATTTGTTGCCGGGTTGCTCGCAAGTAGCAATGAAGTTGTCGATGAAAGCTTGCTTGAGCTCTTGCCAAGAATCAAAGTAGTTCGCCGACAAGCTGACCAGCCATTGGTGACCTGCATGGCCGATAGCGACTGGGAAGTAGTTAGACATGACATGCTCATCAGCCATGGCTGATCTGCACGTAGTTTCATAGAGCATGACCCATAATTCAAGGTTCTCCTTGCCATCGTACTTCTAAAATTTTTTGAGCTTGAAGTTCTTGGGCCATATGACTTGGCAAAGGTGTGGAGTAAACTGCTTCAAACCTAGAGGGCCATGGGCAGTATCATATTCCATACGGTGATAGCTTTTGTGGGATGCACGATCATTGGCTCTTTGATTGATGCGATCGTGTAGATCGCGTCCTCCAAGATAACGGCGGAGATTGTTTTTGCCATCACGGCAATCTCAGTTGCCATCCTGATTAACCCTGCGACCATGGTTATCGCAGCAATTATCACTGTTGTCTCGGTGGTTGTCGTCTCAAACATCGCGATGGTTGTCCTCTCGACGGCGGTTGACGTCCCGACCACCATCATGGCCACCGTTTCCACCTTGACGGTTGTCTGATGGGTCATTGTAGTGCGAGCCATGTTGGTTGGGTGGGTATGAGCAACTTGAGTACTGGCAACTATGGCTTGATTTGACTGAGATGGATGGAGCCCAGGCTTGATTTTCAATTTCTACGGTCTAGGCCATAGCAGCCGTCAGGTAAGCTTGTATATCATCACAAACTGCCTATGTTTCCAGGGTGTTGGGTAGTCGTTGCATTGTCGCCATAGCAACAGCTACGTTGGTGCTTGGAGTCCTAAAGACCTGCTTGTCCCCCACCCTATCAAAAGCATTGTTAAAGTCACGTGGCTAGACCCTTATGCGTTGGGCCTCCTCTTCTGCCTTGGCTTCAATTTGTCGGTGATTAAACCGGTCAATATTGCGTGCTTCGCGTGCTAGCCTTTCTTGTTCTGTTTCGCTGACCGTCGGCGGTTCGTCATTACTAACGACATTGATCAAGTCTCCTCGCCTTGGTGGGAAGGATGGGAATTGCAGGATTCCCGGGGCATGGTCTAGGGTATCTAGATCGTATTCAACGCCTTCATCGTCATGATGCTGGAGCTCGATGTGAACGGAGGCATTAGATGCGATGTCAGACGAGGAGCTTGAGCCACCCTCATGAACTATGTGGACCGATCCTTCTTGATAATCCTCAATTCGGACCATGTTGACGAAGTTGCGTAGGCCGTAGGGCTAGACCTGGTGGTTTTCCATCGAGGCTTCGTACTCGGAGAGCCAGAGACCCATCACAGGGGCTGGTCGACGATGGACGGAGCGCCCTTCAGGAGTAGATGTGACCACGAGATCCGTACCGAGTCATGTAGGATGACTGGCCTGAGCTAGTCGGGTAGATCTGTTGTGGGTCATAGTTACCTGCTCATTAGGTTGACTTTGAATCGAACTTACCAGAGCCAGGGTTTCAACAAGTTTGGTGCCAACCCGATCGATGGAGTCGAGCAAGTCGGTGTTGTCAATCTGCCTCCTTTTGTAGTGAGGAAGTGGACGATGGGTTGTTGGCGTGGCTGAAGACGACGCTGGCTTGGTTGGAGCCAGATCCACCATGGTCAGAGCTAGATCCACCATGGTCGGAGCCAGATCCACCGTGGTCGGAGCCGTAGTCGATGCAGGTGAAGCAGTGGTTGGCGTAGATTGAACTCGCACCTCCTCCAGGGTCATGGCAATGAAGTCATCGAAGTCGGTGGTCCAGGTGATCTAGCCAATGGTGAACGTGAGGCCGTTCGGTGTAGCCATGGAATCGGGGATGATGACCATCTTGTTCACCTAGAGAGCAGTACGCATACCCCCTACCTGGCGTGCCACTGTCGACGAAATACGGTCGGCAGTCTACCTAGGGGTATGCCCAAGGTAGTAGATTATCGACAGACAGATGCGCAAGCAACAAACAAGGTGGTTACGCAAGACAGACACAAGGTTTTATCTAGGTTCGACCGCCATAAAGGCGTAATACCTACGTCCTGCGTCTGATTATATTGTTGTATGTCAATGAGAGATGATTTTTAGAGGGGTCCCCTATGGCAGAACCTCCTAAGAAATCGAGCCCACATGCACCTATCGTTGTCTTAAAAGACCTCGGATAGCGTACATGAGTTCCCAACAACTCAACAGGTCTGTCGGGTGTCCTCGAGAAACCTGAATCATCCATGATTCTCTTTTCAAATAGGATCCCAATCATAGACATAGCAAATTACAACAGTTTATTCAAATATATACCAGTGTAAAAGATAGCGGAAGTCTTAAGATAACATAATTACAAACCAGTTGTTTTCAAACTTACAATACCATAAGTGTTATACAACCATAGTAGCGGGATAATATTACATTAACTTTATTTATCATACAAACTAGTACCTTGTCCAAAGGCCATTCATTACTCCTCATCATCATTGACTTCAAACACCGACATGCAGCAGGGACCAAAACAAGCCTGCGCATGCGACTCACCTGCAACAAGGGTTAACAAACCCTGAGTACAAAAGTACTCAACAAGACTAACCCGACATAACGGGGTGTAAGACTTTAGAGATGCAGGGATTTGGGGCAAGGTAAGGATGTAGCAAGATTCAAAAGTTCTTTGCCAAAAGCTTACTATTCTTCATTCTATTTTCATGTTTTACCACTAGTCCTTGCTGTTCATTATCTCAACTAAATATACATTTTCCATATTCCATTCCTTCTCATTCCACTCTTTTTCTCATATTTTAGTAATTCACCAGTCCTACATTGCTTCTGTAATGAATCGAGTGTCCATATCCGTGGAGCACCGGCAATTTGAATTGATTCAAGTCCCAGCTAGGGATTCCTTATCACACGACATATGTAGAACTTAATCTTGCATACATCAACCTCGCTATTGGATCCTCCTATACTAAGCCGTCTCCACGCCACCCGAGAGCACAGCACACCTTAAATCCGACCACATTCCAGCCACGAGGGTACACGCTACTCCCGCCATCTCTCCACTCCCAGTGCATGGGCATTCGTCTTAGTATCAGATTAGCCGAAGTAGGCTTACCGGAGTATGTGACTAGTACTACAAAGTGTCTCATTCAGAAGATCCACAATGAGTGGCCTTTAAGCGACATAGCCGGCAACATTACCCAACATTCAAGATAAGTCACCCGACTAGTCCCTAGTTCATTCAACCTTCTTTCTTTCTTTGGCCAATATGCCATCTTTGATTGTATCAAAACTTTTACTTTGAAAGCCTACTATAAAACATACTAAGCATTCTACGCCTTTGTAAATAAAAACATCTCCAAGGTTGGTAAACAAGTAACAAGGTTGGTAATGCATCAAGTAGGTAACATTTGAATTAAACAACTTAATGCATTAAGTAACATAGGTGATAAACTTTTCAAAGTAAACAAGGTAATGGCTTAATGCTTAAACCAGGGCTTGCCTTCGTTGACGATCTTAGATTCCGGATCGGTACCACAATTATCAAATCTCGTGACAACCGGGGATTCTTCTAGAACTTGCTCAACTAGAATCATTTCATTCTCGGGTTCTACACGAATGATAACATATGCTTTAACATGATGATAATGTAAACATGATGCTTTCATGGTACATGAAATGTAAAAACACCCGCAAATAATTTTATTTCACGGTACAGTTGCAAGCCAACAAAACCAACTTGCAATCCTACCATCAAGAACCACATATGTGAATTGACCAAAAGGATCTTGAAACCCTACTAGTCACAAAACATGACCAAAACAAGATCCAACACTATTTAAGCACTTAGGGTTTGTGTTTATTTATTTTTTTAAATTAATTTGGAAATAAGCCCAAAAATGAACTTGTTCCAAATGACCTCAAAATTTTATGTAAGCTTACTCATGACAAATTAGTGTACCAAAACAAATTTCATAATTTTTGGAGTTATACAGTGGCCTACAAAAATCATGGAAATTGCATTTATTAATTAATGGACTGAATATTTGAACATTAAAAATTTATTCAAATTTCAAGTTTTAAATTTTCAAATCATACTAGAACATGTACAGAAGCTACACACAAAATTTCAGAATTTTTGGAGCTATCATGAATTTCCTACAAATTCCCAAAGTTTCAGCACTATTCACAAATTCAGAAAATAAAAATCATCACTGTTCTTCTTCCTCACTCGCACTGATAGGCTGACCCCACTGTCAGTGACTCAAAGCAAACACGGCGGCGCTACCCTCACTGACCGGCCGCAAAATGCGCCGACGGTGATGCTCCGGCGAAGTCGACCTCACCAAAATGATCTACACCTTACTACGAACCCATCCCCATCCTTGGAATGATAGAAGGTACACCGGAGAAGACCCCACGCCGGCCATGGTGGCTCGAGCACGTTGGCTCATGGCGTAACCCCAGCAAAACTGTGGTAGCATCAAAAGCGAAGTGGACTTCATGTTCAGTGGCTCACCACGGTCACGTCGGTGGGCTTGGTGAAGGCAGAGATGGTCTGGAATGGCCTAGCCACATCGAGGCGATGGTGGCGGAGCTTCGGCCAGGCTCGAGGAAGAAGCAGTTGCGCCGGGCGACTCCAGCCAACCCAAGCGGCGTAGGCAAGACACCGAGAAGCGCAGGACCAAGACGATCGCGTAGGCGTAACTAGGCATGGCGGATGCTGCTCGACGGAGGCTACGACGAGCGGCGGAGCAAGCTGGCGGCGGAGCAGAGCAGAAGGTGAAAAACAGAAATGACGATGGCGTGCTCCTATTTATAGCAAGAAGGATGGCGTGCGGTGTTGACAGCACACGGGCGAACTCGCCACGGAGGTTTGGGCGTGTCACTGCGCGTGAAAGCGGTGAAATCCGATCGGCGGTGACCTCCGCGTGGCGCCGGCGGCAAGCAGAGAGGTGGAGGTGATTTTTGAAATAATTACAGAACTGCCACTACGTCCATTTTTCAAATTACTCAAAAATTTTCTAAAGAAGTTGAAAATCTCCAAAAATGAAAGTTGTTCAATTTTTCAAACTCTACAACTTTGCTTCTAGAAATATTTTCAAATTCTGCCTCCATTTTGAAATTTGAATTTGGGGTGCATTTGAGCATTTGTATCATTTCAAAATTACTCCAAATTTTATATATAAACTTGAAAAACTTTGAATACCAAAGTTGATCTACATAAAATAATCTCCAACTTTGCTTTTTGCCTCAACCCCAAATTCCACATGGATTTTGAATTAGTCAAAAGGGGCAAAAAGGACTTTTATAAGTTGAATATGAATTCAAATTTGATTTGTCTGTCTTTTACTTAAATTTTGATTTTTGACCAGTAACATGGCCCATTAGGGTTACTTGAGTCAAATGACACATGACCTCACATGATCACATGAAATTTGACCCTTGTGGTCATGATCTATATTTAGGGTTTTTGAAACACATTACATGAAATAAACCTTATTTAGTGAATGCATTCAAAACTTTATACTATATGAATGCTTTGCAATGCACATGATGACATGTCAAATTTTAGTACAAGGTCAAAACACCAGAGGTGTTACAACCCTTCCCCTTAAAGAAATCTCGTCCTGAGATTTAAAACTTAAGGCTAAGTAATGGAAAAGGAAATGTGTCAAGCTAACACATCATAACTTTATTCAAAAGGCTAGAGAGGGGGTTTTCCATTCTGTTGACAAACGAGACAAGTTACAATATAGACAAGGTATTACAATTAGATAGAAGCGAAAAAGTCAGGAAAATTTTCTTCTAAGTAATCCTCGGACTCCCAAGTAGCTTCATCTTCAGTGTGTTGATTCCATTGTACTTTGTAGAACTTGATCGTACGTCTTCGAGTGACTCGATCTTTCTGATCTAAGACTCTAATGGGATACTCAGCATAAGTCAAATCAGGTTCCAGTTCTACATCACCAAAGTCGATCTCTTGGTCAGGTACTTGAAGGCACTTCTTTAACTGAGATACATGGAAGATATCATGCACCGCTGACATGTGATCTGGTAGCTTGATGCGATAGGCGACTGGTCCACATCGTTGTTGGATTTGAAAAGGACCTACATAACGGGGTGCCAACTTTCCCCGAATCCCAAAACGATGAACTCCTTTCATCGGTGATACCTTGAGGTAGACATAATCTCCCACTTTGGATTCTAGCGGTCGTCTCCTCTTATTAGCATAGCTTTTCTGTTGGGATTGAGCTATCTTCATATTAGCTTGTATGATTTTAACCTTTTCTTCAGCTTCCTTGACCATATCCGGTCCAAAGAACCAATGTTCTCTAGCTTCTGACCAATTTAAAGGTGTTTAGCACCTATGGCCATACAGTGCTTCAAATGGTGCCATTTTAATGCTCTCTTGATGACTATTGTTATACGAGAATTCAGCTAAGGGAAGGCATTCATCCCATTTAGCACCAAAGGAAAGGACACATGCCCTTAACATATCTTCAAGAATTTGATTTACCCTTTCAGTCTATCCGTCTATTTGTGGATGATAAGCAGAACTATGGATAAGTTTAGTTCCCAAAGACTCATGTAGACTTTTCCAAAACTTGGATATGAACAATGATCCTCTGTCAGAGACAATGGTCTTGGGTGCCCCATGCAGACTGAAGATTCTATCAAGATAAATCTTTGCATACTGCTCTGCTCGATATTTATCTCTGACTGGTAGGAAATGAGCTATCTTGGTTAGACGATCAACAATAACCCATATTGAATTGTAGCCTGCAGATGTCCTAGGCAACCCTACTATGAAGTCCATACAGATATCTTCCCACTTCCAAGATGGAACTGGCAACGAATGTAATGGACCTACAGTCTTCATATGAACTGCTTTGACTCTCTGGCAAATATCACACTTGGCCACATATTGAGCTATTTCTATTTTCATTTTGGTCCACCAATATCTCTTTCTCAAATCATGATACATTTTGTTGCTACCCGGATGAATGGAGTATCTTGTAGAATGAGCTTCATCAAGAATCTGCTTTCGCAGCTCCGGATTTTTAGGGACTACCAATCTATCCTTGAACCATACGACATCTGATTCATCAATCTTGAAACATGTTGGTTTTCTAGATTTGACTTTATCCTTAATATGGGCTATGCCCTTACTTTTTTGTTGAGCAGCAATGATCTGATCTTTGATAGTGGACTCAACTACAATATTGGATAGGGAACCTTGTTCTATGATTTGTAAATTCAGATGCCCCATCTCTTGACACAATGTTCGCTGCATCGGTTCTACAATCAGGCATTGACAATGACTCTTGCGACTCAGGGCATCGGCAACCACATTAGCCTTGCTCGGATGATAGTGCACTTCTAAATCATAATCTTTAATAAGTTCCAACCATCTTCTTTGCCTCATATTCAACTCTGACTGAGTGAAGATGTATTTCAAACTTTTGTGATCCATATAGATATGACAGATATTGCCCAATAAATAATGTCGCCAAATCTTGAGTGAATGGACAACAGCAGCTAATTCAAGATCATGGGTGGGATAATGTTCCTCATGCTTCTTGAGTTGTCTAGAAGCGTATGCTATGACTCTGCCTTCTTGCATAAGAACACAGCCAATACCAATTCCAGATGCATCATAATAGATATCAAATGGCCTCTCGATATCCGGTTGTGCTAATACTGGTGCAGTTGTTAGCAACTTCTTCAATGTCTGAAAGGCCTCTTCACATTCTGTTGACCATACAAACTTAGTTTGATTTTTCAACAGTCCAGTAATTGGCTTCGCAATTCTGGAGAAGTCAGGGATAAACTGACGGTAATACCCTGCCAACCCCAGGAAACTACGAACTTGATGAACAGTTGTAGGTGCCTTCCAATTAAGGACTTCTTCTACCTTACTCGGATCAACAACTATACCTTCAGCAGATAGCACATGACCTAGAAATTGTACTTCCTCTAACCAAAATGCATATTTACTGAATTTGGCATATAGTTGGTGATCTCTTAATCTTTGTAGAACAATACAGAGATGTTCCGGATGTTCCTCTTTGCTTTTAGAGTAGATAAGAATGTCATCAATGAACACCACGGCAAACTTATCCAACTCAGGCATGAAAACTGAGTTCATCAGGTACATGAAATGGGCCGAGGCATTGGTTAGCCCAAAAGACATGACTAGATACTCATATAGACCATATTAGGTAGTAAATGCTGTCTTCGACACATCTTCATGTCTGATCTTAATCTGGTGGTAGCCTGATCTTAGGTCTATCTTCGAAAATTCCTTAGCTCCCGCAAGTTGATCAAAAAGCAAATCAATTCAGGGTAAGGGGTATTTGTTCTTGATGGTGACTTCATTTAATGGCTGATAGTCAACACATAACCTCAAGGTTTGGTCCTTCTTCTTCACGAAGATAGCAGGGCATCCCTAAGGTGATGAACTGGGTTGAATGAAACCCTTGTCTAACAACTCTTGTAGTTGCATTTTAATTCTGCTAGTTCCTTGGGTGGCATCCTATATGCTCTTCTGGACACTGGTGCTGTCCCTGGTTTCAGATCAATTCTGAACTCTACGTCTTGGTCTGGTGGCAGACTAGGCAGATCATCGGGAAAGACATCCATAAACTCACATACCACTAAAATTTTCTCGACTCCTTCAACAATAGTTGCACAGACTGTTTCCACTGTACTCTTAGGAAAGGGAAGTTGGATGAGAAGTTTGGTTTTGCTGTTGGGTACATTTACCCTTATGGTTCTACGCAGGACATCTATGATAGCCCCGAGCTAAGCTAACCAGTTCATACCAAGGATCACATCTATATCTTGATCCTTTAATATCAGCATATTGGTAGGGAACTCATAACCTCCCAAATCAATAGGTACATGCTAAACTACCTCCCTTGTATAGATTCTTCCCCCAGGCGACTGTATATGATAGGGTTCTTTTGTTTCCCCAATAGCTATCCCATGCTTCACAATAAATGTACGATTGATGAATGTATGGGATGCACCAGAATCAAATAAGGTAATTGCAGGATGCTTAGCAATGGGAAACATACCCATCATAACTGGTTCTCCTTTTGGAATAGATTCCACTTGAGTATAGAAGACCCTTCCAGTTTTCTTCTCAGCCTAACCCTTCTGATTGATCTGAGCATTACCCTTGTACTGATTTTGAGCTTGATTAATAGGGGCTTTGGGTGCATCAGGATTGTTCTTCCTAGGATACGGACATTCTCAGGAAAAATGTCCGGGTTTACCATAATTATAACATGGAAAATTGTGATTCTAGGGAGTAGCATTGCAGTTTGCATTATTTGTATTGTTCTGCTGCTACGGTGCTTGATGAGTATAAGGCGTATTAGTTGCAGGGCGAATAAAGATCTGCTACCTGCTTTGGCCTTGTTGTGGGCGGAATGGTGCACGACCATGATTCTGAGGATGGTATACGATCTTCTGACACTTTCCACTCGATGATCCGGAAGCAAATATTTTCTTCTTCTTCGCCTCCTTGTGTCAGCGGTAATTCTCCTCTGAAGCGATAGCAATGTTGATTGTCTCATGGTAAGTTGCGTTACCACAAGTTGTCATCATGGTCTGAAGTTTAGTGTTTAGGCCTCTAAGAAAATGATTCTTTTTCTTCCTATCAGTATTCACATACTCAATAGCATACTGCGATAGGTGGTTGAAACGCCCAACATAATGCATCACCGGGTGCTCCCCTTGCTTAAGAGCCAAAAACTCTTCTAACTTCATGGTCATCACATCGTCTGGAATATAGTGTGCCCTGAAGGCATCCTTGAATTCCCTCTAGTTGATTTGGTGACCAGCGGGCTGTACTGCTACCAAATTTGCCCACCAGGCACCAGCAGCTCCTCGGAGTTGCTGTGCCGCAAACCTAGGTTTCTGAACCTCGGTACAGTGAATCAGCTTGAACTTTTGCTCTATTGTCCTAAGCCAATCATCAGCTTCTAAAGGCTCTTCTGCCTTAGAGAACACAGGCGGACGTGTGTCAGTAAAATCCACATAGGTTGACTCATTATTTCCATTATTACGACGGCCACGATTAGGGTATGGTGCCTGCTGGTTCTGTGCCAACTCCCTTACTAGCCTAGCATTTTCTACCATTGCATTGATGAGTGCGGCTATGGCATCTGCCATAGTTGAGGGCATTGGTGGAGGATTTGGGCACTCATCATCGTCATGCGAGCCACTAGCACCAGTTCGGGTGATAGGATGAGGCATCTGTTAGAGAAACACGTTTACTTACATTATTCTTTATTGAAAGCATTTAAAAGGTTTCATGCTACAAAGGGTCCTTATTTATATTACTTGTCTTGTATCCCACAAGACAACCCTAGTTTTCTAGGAAAGTAGTAAAGGAACTACTTTTACTCCAAGCTCTCAGTCTTCGGCATCCGTGCCCATATCGGAAGAAACCTCATCTTCATCTGAGAAGTACACCAACTCCTCAGGATCCTCCTCCTCTTCTTCATTCTCGACTTCTCCTAGAGCTACAATCATTTCTTCATCGGTAACTTTACCATCCCCATGAGGTGGATGAAGTTGAGCGTACAACATGTGGACATTCTCATGAAGAATAGCATTATCCATCTCTAGGTCCTCTATGTAGAACTCCAACTCATTGACACGTTCATTGGCCGCATCCTCTCGTGTCCAGGCTTCATTTCGTAGCTCCATGGTCATGGTGATACCCCATTGCATTTCCGCCAGCTCTTCTTGATCTTTGGCATGAGCTCGATGAAGAGTGTTGAGCTCCTTGTTAAGGTTCTCGATGTTGGTGGGGTTGCTTGAAGATCCTTCCTCTCCTAGGTTCTTGGAACTTCCTTCACCAAGCTCGTGATTTCTTGGTGCCAATTGGTGACGAGGGACTCCATGAGGTCAGCTGTGGTAGAACCTCCTAAGAAATCGGGCCCACATGCACCTATTGTTGTCTTAACAGACCTCGGATAGTGTACACAAGTTCCCAACAACTCAACAGGTCTGTCGGGTGTCCTCGGGAAACCCAAATCATCCACGATTCTCTTTTCAAATAGGATCCCAATCACAGACATTGCAGATTACAATAATTTATTCAAATATATACCAGAGTAAAAGATAGCGGAAGTCTTAAGATAACATAATTACAAACCAGTTGTTTTCAAACTTACAATACCATAAGTGTTATACAACCATAGTAGCGGGATAATATTATATTAACTTTATTTATCATACAAACTAGTGCCTTGTCCAAAGGCCATTCATTACTCCTCATCATCATTGACTTCAAACACCGACATGCAGCAGGGACGAAAACAAGCCTATGCATGCGACTCACCTACAACAAGGGTTAACAAACCCTGAGTACAAAAGTACTCAACAAGACTAACCCGACGTAACGGGGTGTAAGACTTTAGAGATGCAGGGGTTTGGGGCAAGGTAAGGATGTAGCAAGATTCAAAAGTTCTTTGCCAAAAGCTTACTATTCTTCATTCTATTTTCAAGTTTTACCACTAGTCCTTGTTGTTCATTATCTCAACTAAATATACATTTCCCATATAATATTCCTTCTCATTCCACTCTTTTTCTCATATTTTAGTAATTCACCAGTCCTACATTGCTTCTGTAATGAATCGAGTCTCCATATCCACGGAGCACCGGCAATTCGAATTGATTCAAGTCCCAGCTGGGGATTCCTTATCACACGACATATGTAGAACTTAATCTTGCATACATCAACCTCGCTACCGGATCCTCCTATACTAAGCTGTCTCCACGCCACCCGAGAGCATAGCACACCTTAAATCCAACCACATTCCAGCCACGAGGGTATATGCTACTCCCGCCATCTCTCCACTCCCAGTGCGCGGGCATTCATCTTAGTATTGGATTAGCCGAAGTAGGCTTACCGGAGTATGTGACTAGTACTACAAAGTGTCTTGTTCAGAAGATCCACAATGAGTGGCCTTTAAGCGACATAGCCGGCAACATTACCCAACATTCAAGATAAGTCACCCGACTAGTCCCTAGTTCATTCAACCTTCTTTCTTTCTTTGGCCAGTATGCCTTCTTTGATTGTATCAAAACTTTTACTTTGAAAGCCTACTATAAAGCATACTAAGCATTCTACGCCTTTGTAAATAAAAACATCTCCAAGGATGGTAAACAAGTAACAAGGTAGGTAATGCATCAAGTAGGTAACATTTGAATTAAATGACTTAATGCATTAAGTAACATAGGTGATAAACTTTTCAAAGTAAACAAGGTAATGGCTTAATGCTTAAACCGGGGCTTGCCATCGTTGACGATCTCAGGTTCCGGATCAGTACCACAATTATCGAATCCCGTGACAACCGGGGATTCTTCCAGAACTTGCTCAACTAGAATTGTTTCATTCTCAGGTTCTACATGAAATGATAACATATGCTTTAACATGATGATAATGTAAACATGATGCTTTCACGGTACATGAAATGTAAAAACACCCACAAATGATTTTATTTCACGGTACAGTTGCAAGCCAACAAAACCAACTTGCAATCCTACTATCAAGAACCACACATGTGAATTGACCAAAAGGATCTTGAAACCCTACTAGTCACAAAACATGACCAAAACAAGATCCAACACTATTTAAGCACTTAGGGTTTGTGTTTATTTATTTTTTTAAATTAATTTGGAAATAAGCCCAAAAATGCACTTGTTCCAAATGACCTCAAAATTTTATGTAAGCTTACTCATGACAAATTAGTGTACCAAAACAAATTTCATAATTTTTGGAGTTATACAGTGGCCTACAAAAATCATGGAAATTGCATTTATTAATTAATGGACTGAATATTTGAACATTAAAAATTTATTCAAATTTCAAGTTTCAAATTTTTAAATCATACTAGAACATGTACAGAAGCTACACACAAAATTTCAAAATTTTTGGAGCTATCATGAATTTCCTACAAATTCCCAAAATTTCAGCACTATTCACAAATTCAGAAAATAAAAATCATCACTGTTCTTCTTCCTCACTCGCACTGACAGGCTGACCCCACTGTCAGTGACTCAAAGCAAACACGGCGGCGCTACCCTCACTGACCGGCCGCAAAATGCGCTGACGGTGATGCTCCGGCGAAGCCGACCTCACCAAAATGATCTACACCTTACTACGAACCCATCCCCGTCCTTGGAACGACAGAAGGTACACCGGAGAAGACCCCACGCCGGCCATGGCGGCTCGAGCACGTCGGCTCATGGCATAACCCCGGCAAAACTACGGTAGCATCAAAAGCGAAGTGGACTTCACGTTCAGTGGCTCACCACGGTCACGTCGGTTGGCTTGGTCAAGGTGGAGATGGTCTGGAACGGCCTAGCCACATCGAGGCGATGGTGGCAAAGCTCCGGCCGGGCTCGAGGAAGAAGCAGTTGCACCGAGCGACTCCGGCCAACCCAAGCGGCATAGGCAAGACACCGAGAAGCGCAGGACTGAGATGATCACGTAGGCGAAACTGGGCACGGCGGATGCTGCTCGACGGAGGCTACGGTGAGCGGCGGGGCAAGCTGGCGGCGGAGTAGAGTAGAAGGTGAAAAACAGAAATGACAACGGTGTGCTCCTATTTATAGCAAGAAGGATGGCGTGCGGTGTTGACAGCACACGGGCGAACTCGCCATGGAGGTTTGGGCGTGTCAGTGCGCGTGAAAGCGGCGAAATTCGATCGGCGATGACCTCCGTGTGGCGCCGGCGGCAAGCAGAGAGGTGGAGGTGATTTTTGAAATAATGACAGAACTGCCACTGCGTCCATTTTTCAAATTACTCAAAAATTTTCTAAAGAAGTTGAAAATCTCCAAAAATGAAAGTTGTTCAATTTTTCAAACTCTACAACTTTGCTTCTAGAAATATTTTCAAATTCTACCTCCATTTTGAAATTTGAATTTGGGGTGCATTTGAGCATTTGAATCATTTCAAAATTACTCCAAATTTTATATATAAACTTGAAAAACTTTGAATACCAAAGTTGATCTACATAAAATAATCTCCAACTTTGCTTTTTGCCTCAACTCCAAATTCCACATGGATTTTGAATTAGTCAAAAGGGGCAAAAAGGACTTTTATAAGTTGAATATGAATTCAAATTTGATTTGTCTTTCTTTTACTTAAATTTTGATTTTTGACCAGTAGCATGGCCCATTAGGGTTACTTGAGTCAAATGACACATGACCTCACATGATCATATGAAATTTGACCCTTGTGGTCATGATCTATATTTAGGGTTTTTGAAACACATTACATGGAATAACAACATTATGAAATAAACCTTATTTAGTGAATGCATTCAAAACTTTATACTATATGAATGCTTTGCAATGCACATGATGACATGTCAAATTTTAGTACAAGGTCAAAACACCAGAGGTGTTACATCCCCTGCCCGCCTTATATAATCCAGGGGGTAGGATTATAGATCTAGAAACTAATCCTAGCCAGTTACAATTGTCATAGGTGGCCGAATAAGGATTACTATTCTAACCAACTAGGATCTTGCTTGATTTCCAAATCTATCTTGATTCATTGCGCGGGATTCTGAACAGGTTGTCTAGGCCACGCATCATCTTCTAGTGGACTAGACCCACTGATCCGGGCCAGCCCAAGCCTAGCCGTAAGGGTATAGGGGTTAATACCCCCACACCCTCGATGGGCGCAAGCGGTGGCACTTCCGGTGAGCTATTATTGGGTAAGTCCAAGTGGAGGCCCATGCCCCATTTGATAGGGGTCGGCTAGCAGTCCAGAGACGCACTCCAAGAGTACTAGAGGGTTTTTCTAGTGGGTGCCGAGGCCGTTCGATGGGCCCTGGTGGCTCGATGCCTCCCTACAGTGAGATCCCATTCAAAGACCTCCCTGCTGGTCTCGGACATGACTTAGGGCGTCCCAAGCGTTTCGTTTGCTTGGGTCTTAGCCCCGTATGGGCTCGCCCGTAGTTGTCCCTAACTCTATTGCCCTGGGGCGACTGTCGAAACCCTCAGGGGCCCAGCCTTTGAACCCCTAGACCGTAATGGGCTCGACGCCCAGTTCCTTCATCTGAAAGGAATCGGGTGGGGGATATTCCCCCCATCGGTTTGACAACAGCGGGCGCGCCTTTTGAGGCGATTTTCTCAGGGAGGCAGAACGACGCCTACACTGCAGTGGTCGGACGCGATGCCGTGTCAGCGGATGGAACATAACTATTCACACGATTAATGTGGAAAAGGTGGGTATGTGGGCGGTAACATCGGATCTAGATTAACTGTGCTGGATCTGAGGGAAACTTTCCTAATTTCATCGCCCGCTCATTTTGCCTCCTTCCTGCAAAAATACACAATGAGCCTCACCCCTCCCCTCCTTACCTTGCCTGCATTCACCTTTGCCGCCCTTGAGCCATTGCTAGAATAGAGAGCGCCAGGGAGAAGAAGAGAGAGGGGAGAGGTAGAGAGAGCAAGAGAGGCTCACCGCCGTAGTCGTATTCTCCATCGCACCTATGGCCAGCGCCGTTGTTATTGAGGTGGACCCTTGGGGTTAGTCTGATGTATCCGTGGAGACGCTCTAGTCACTCGTCGACAATGGCCTTCTCCATCCAGTTATCGACCCCAACAGGCCGGAGTGGATTGCTCCGTCGAGCGAGCCGAAGCCAAGGCCACATGACAGCTATGTTGTGAGCTTCGTATCCTTTCACGAGCGTGGCCTCGGCCTGCCGGTGGACTGGTTCATGCAGGCGCTCCCGCACTACTATGGCGTGGAGCTCCACAACTTCAACCCCAACTCCATCGTGCAGGCGGCCATTATTGTCGCCGTCTGCGAGGGGTATCTGGGGATCGCTCCCCATTGGGAGCTATGGCTCCACCTCTTTCGGGCGAGGCATACCACCAAGCCGACGGGTACGTCAGGCATAAGGAAGGCGGTGAGGGCCAGCGGCTGCACTCTCCAAGTGCGCCAGGACTGTCAGCACCTTTACATCCTGGCCTAGCTTGCATCAACCAATCGCCGTTGGTACACCAGCTAGTTCTATCTCCGCAACGACAATGGCGGACTTCCCCCCTACACTGGGCAGATCATGGAGAGCTGTCCGGAGAAGTGGAAGTATGGCATCCCGAGGGAGGATCAGCCCAAGCTGTAGCCGCTCCTAGGGGGCTGGAGAGGCTATAGAGCCGCTACCTTATGGCAGCTGTGGTCGTGGCTGCCTTCCACCGCCGGAGGGTGCTGTCGCTGATGGCTCGGTGGCAGTGCCTGTTCAAGGTGAGACCGGATGAGCTGATTGAGGGCATCCAGATGTCCACCTCCGCCCTCTCTGACAAGGAGATTCTTCGTCGGGTGAGGGAGACGGTGGAGGCGAAGCTGAGGAGTGGTGGCCTGACCCCCATCACGATGCGCCCATCGTGGGGGTACCTCTCCCTAGTAAGTCACGCGCCGCTGCAGTCCCCGAAGCCTCCCGGTTCCTCACTGTTTCCTGTTCCCTTACCCGTGTTTGCTGTTCCTATAGGGGATGAGGGATCTGCGAGCCTCCCCGCCGCCTGTTCCTGAGGACGCAGCACGACGGGTGGTGAACCGAGTGCATGCCAAGGCATAGAAGAGGCGGAAGGATGCCAAGGAGGCAAAGCGTACGAGGAAGATCCTTGCACGCGAGGGACTGGAGAAGCGTCACCGGTAGCAGAGGCAGGACAATCTCCCGGTGGAGTCATCTCCATTGCCGTCACTATCGATGGACGCTTCGGAAGGAGATGATGAGAGCAAGAGTAGGCAGGGTCCCCTGGACCATCTCCTTGACATCGGGGAGACAGTGCCCGGGGTGTTGGCGAGTAGCCCGGCGCTCCTAGGAGGAGGAGAGGACGCCTCGGGGCCGACGATCGCCCACCCCGGGTCCATGGCCAAAATGCCCGAGGCACGGGCGTTGGGAAAATGCGCCATCAGCCTAGTGGGCTCGACGGCAGAGGTGGAGTAGGTGGTGGTGGGGGCGACGCAATTGCCCCCATAGAGGACCGAGGCGATGCCGGAGTCCGGCGAGGGCCAGCTGGCACTAACAGATACGGAGGCGGTGCCACCGCCGTTGCCACCGCCATTGCAGAGGCGAGTCACAGTGCCGAAGCGGTTGCACCCCCGCTCGAGGTGAGTGTTTTTTCAGCAGAGTTCGCATCATTTCCCGCTCGCTTTATGGTCATATGCTGACCAAGTGGGTGTTTTGCCTTCAGCCGGAAGCATAAGGCGGAGGTGCCAGCCCTGGCGCCACTTAAGTCGCTCAAGGTGAGCGTGGGCTCCACCGCTCATCAGGTGGTGGAGGCGCAGGCCGCTGCACAACGTGGCGGGGTGTCGGCAAGGGCCGACCCGAAGGAGCTGGTCGCCCAGGGGGAGGTTACCGGGCAGCCACGGAGCAAGCGGGGGAGGAAACGCCGATGCCCCACGAGGCTGAGGCTCATGAGTCAGATGGGGCCAAGGTGCCCTCAGTTGCTGAGGCCGTCGAGGGTGAGACAGAGGCCCCTCGGACTTCTAAGGCTAAGGCGATGAAGGCCGGGGTGCTCAGGACCGCTGAGGCCAAAGTGGCGGGGACCGGAGCCCCGAGACCACCGAGGCCGGGGTGGCAGGGACCGAAGCCCCCAAGATCGCCGAGGTCGGGGTGGCGGGAGATGACATGAGCATGGCGAAGCTGGCAGCCTAGGAAGTGGAGGTGGAGGTGGAGGTAGGACAAGCCTCAATACTACTGCCGGTCCAAAGCCCGCCACCGTTGTAGGAGAGCGCCCGAGAAGCGGAGGTCCATCCGATCTCCTCCGACCATACTTCTTGGGTGAAGGAGGTGGTCGACACTGAGGTGGCTAGCACCATGGAGCAGCCGGCTCTGACCTCAGGCGAGGGAAGCTCGGCCCTCATGCAGGTACGACCTGAGCCCCATGGGTGGGATCACACACGTGTCCTATGGCAGAGCCAGGACGACCCTGAGGGGGAGCCTCTATTCGCCCTCGAGGACGTGGCCGAGGGTAGGCACTAGGACACCTTCGAGCAATACCATCAGCTGGCAAAGCGGTCACTATGAATAGCGCTGTCCGTCGTGGCCGACGATCTGCCTGGGGTCACCCAGGTTCGCGCCTTCCTTTCTCATGCGGTGTCGTCTTTTTCTGAATTTTCTCATAGTGAATGACCCCTGTTTTGTCTATCTAGGAGCTCGAGACCCGGTCCCTCAGGAAGTCATTGTTCCTCCGATGGGAGAGGGACGTCTAGGACCAGCTCCAGCGGCAGAAGGGCTTGCTTACTGACGCCAACGAGCTTCTGTCGGCGTGGAGTGCGGAGGTAGAGGACCTCCGCCTTCGCTATGCCGATATGAAGGCTGAGGCGGCCACGGCTCAGGAGCAGGTCACCCCTTTGGCGGCGTGGGTCAAGGAGCTGGAGGAGGAGCTGACCCGGGTGGCCGGCAATCAGGACGCCTTTTGGTCTCGGGCGGAAGAAGTGATGGCCTCTACCAAGGCCCTCGCTGGGTAGCTAGGGGCAGAGCAGGGTGCACACCTGCTGACGAAAGGCTCCCTAGTAGAGGCCCTCAAGGTGGCCGTGGCCTCTCGGACCAAGGCTGTGGTCTTTAAGGGAAAGGTCGAGGGTGAGTCCCGTTCCCCTTGTTTTATTTGTTTTTCTTGTGTTTGACTCCTAACTCCCTAGTGTGGTGTAGAGCTGGAGAAAGAGGCTTCCAGGGTGGCCAAGGCTTCTCGGGTTGAGGTCCAGGGCTGGAAGGAGAAGGCCAAGGCCTCTCGAGTCAAGGCCCAGCACTAGAAGGAGAAAGCTGAGGCCTCTCGGGTCGAGGCCCAACGCTGGGAGGAGAAGGCTGAGGGTGAGTCCCGTAGGCTTCTGCCCCTATTTGGCTTGTTTCCCTTTGCGCTCAACCCCATTCCGTTTCCTTTTGGCGTAGAGTTGGAGAAGGAGGTCACTTGGGCAGCCGAGGCCTCTGTCGCGGTGCAGGCGGTGCTTGAGGCCGAGATCGGGGAGCACGACGCGCTGAAGAGTGCCGCCCATACCGTATGCGAGGCCCTAGAGGTTGAGGGGCCCGGTTGGGCAGCTCCCTTAAGAGCCGCTTGGTTGCGTTGAGCGGCCAAGTGCATGAGCAACTCTGGGGGGCGCTGCATGCGGGCATCAAGCGTGCCCTGGCCATCATCTCCTCACACTACGCCGACATCGACCTCGAGACCGTCAGCAACGGCTATGTCTTGCCCGAGGCCAACGAGGAGGCCGACGAGGAGGTCGCGAA
This sequence comes from Miscanthus floridulus, assembly GCF_019320115.1. NCBI lineage: Eukaryota > Viridiplantae > Streptophyta > Magnoliopsida > Poales > Poaceae > Miscanthus > Miscanthus floridulus. Next base: position 63,720,034 of record NC_089580.1, on the reverse strand, counting down.
GCTAATGGAGGCAGCTGAGGGCCCCGGCACGGTGCTAGCTAGGCTGTTTGAAGAGGAGGTGGTCCCTCCCCCACCATCCACCGATGCTGGAGACCCTGAGCCCTGACCTAGGCCTAAAAGGCCATGTAAATAAATTAGGGATTACATTACCGTATCATAACGCTGGTGGCCTGTCGAGGCCTTTTTGAAATACTTATGCGTATATGCTTCTTAATCATTTTTCTTTATTGTATTTCCAAGCCTCTACCCTCTGTCTTGTTTCTGAGCATCACTTGCAAACAACTTCCTCAGAGCCTAAGCTGTCCCTAGGGCGAAAAGGTGGTGAGGGAGTGCTGTAGCCCGGAGGCATAGGCTGTCTCGTGACTTGGCTAGCCTTTTGGCCCTGAGACAGACTTTCGGTCCTTAGGTCTTTTACAATTGACTTGTCAGAGCGTGATAGAGAGTTTAGCGTATAATTTTTTTTTGAAAAATGACTAAAAAATGGTGCGTGGGACTTAGGGGGGAGTCCCCCCTTCTAGCCCCCAAGGGAGGCTCGGTTCTACAGAGGCAGAGCTGAGTCTCCCTAATGGAGTTATCGTATCGCTGAGGCCCTTGATGGGCCCAGGGGGTTTCTCAAAAAATTAGGACAACTAAAGAACGCTTCTTAATTGTATTTCGAGAAACAATGTATACAATGCTTGGAAATTTAAGGGTAAAAGTGACGTAGTTGTTCTATGTTCCAAGCGTTGGTGAGGATTTCACCCTTCTCATTGGCTAGCTTGTAGGTTCTAGGCTTCAGCACTTGGGCGACGATGTATGGTCCTTCCCACGGTGGGGTGAGCTTTGTGGCGGCCCTTGTTGCTCTGCCTCAGCCTCAGCACCAGGTCGCCCACCTTCAGGTCTTAGCTTCGAATGCGTCGGGCTTGATAGCGTCGCAGGGGTTGCTGGTACTTGGTCGAATGTAGTAGCGCAATGTCTTGGGCTTTCTCCAATTGGTCGAGGGCGTCTTCGCGGGTGGTGCGGTTGCTTTGCTTGTTGTAAGCCTGTAGCCTTGGGGAACCATATTCCAAGTTAGTGGGGAGGATGGCCTCGGCTTCGTAGACCAAGAAGAATGGTGTGAACCTCGTGGCTCGGCTCAGGGTGTTCCTCAGACTCCAGATGACCGAAGGGAGTTCAGCAAGCCATTTCTTGCCAAATTTCTTCAACCGGTTGTATATTCTTAGCTTGAGGCCTTGTAGGGTCATGCCATTGGCACGCTCTACTTGGCCGTTTGTCCTAGGGTGTCCTACAGCTGACTAGGCCACATAGATGTGGTGGTCGTTGTAGAACATCAGAAATTTTTGGCCAGTGAATTATGTCCCATTATCGGTGATGATGGTGTTCGGAACCCTGAACCTGTGGATGATATCGGTGAAGAACAGCACCGCTTGCTCGAACTTGATTCGATTGATTGGATGAGCCTCGATCCACTTGGAGAACTTGTCGATTACTACCAGTAGATGGGTGTAGCCCCCGAGGGCCTTCTGTAGAGGCCCAACCATGTCGAGCCCCCACACGGCGAACGGCCATGTGATAGGGATGGTTTGAAGGGCTTGAGCCGGGAGATGCGTCTGCCATGCGTAGTATTGGCATCCCTCGCAGGAGCGTACGAGCTTGGTGGCGTCAGCAACTGCTGTTGGCCAGTAGAACCCTTGGCGGAAGGTGTTTTCGATGAGCGTCCAAGGTGCCGCATGGTGCCCGTAGGCTCCCGCGTGCAAGTCCCAAAGTAGGGCTCGACCTACCTCGGTAGTGATGCATCGTTGGAGGACACTAGATGGGCTTCACCTATATAATTCCCCATCGCTGAGAACGTAAGTCTTGGCTCAGCGAGCAAGCCACCGAGCTTCGGTCCTGTCAGTGGGAAGCTCTCCTCGGACAAGGCAATCAAGGAACGGGACTCGCCAGTCCGTGCCCTGGTTGGCTTCGGGAGGCTCCATGTTGACTTCCATGACCTCAGGCTCGGCCGAAGGAGTCTCAGTGACAGAGGGGGCCCCAAGCCCTACGGGGGGCTCGACCACTGGGCCCTCTTCCACCGCCGAGGTGCAGTCGATGGAATGTTTGTGGAGGTCTTTGGCACCGTCGCCTGCTGACCACCTCATGGTCACCCTGCACCTCGCATCGGTTACTAAGGCGATCATGCAGCAAGGGGACCCTGTTGATTGTCGGTGCCCGAGCGGGTTCGGGATGAGCCAAGGCCTCCCTGTCCTGCCGAGGTGGTGCTGTGGGAAGGTCCGAGGCGCCTCCGCACCATCGGGAGGTGGAACTCTCAGCCTGCTGCACCACGGTGGTCTCGAGGAGATCCCAGAGCTCACCACTGACCCATCGTCCCTTCGTGGTAGAGGGCTCAGGCATCATTCGGACTAGCATCACCGCAACCACGATGTTCTGGCTAGCATGATTGAAGATTGGGGGTTGCTCACCCCCTTCGTCGTCGTTAATGCAGTGGTGGACGTCGCAGGCCCTCCACCGGGCTCCTCCACCATCACCGCGACCCTGCTGCTCCTGCTCGAGACTTTCTCGGAGCTACTGTAGAAGGAGTCAGTCTTGCTCGACCTTGGCCTAAAGCTCATAGAGCTGCTCTAGGTCCGAGCGTCGAAGTTATCCAGGGGCAAGGCTCTCATTCCGTGTTGTCAGTGGGACAACACGTGAAGGTGTAACATCGCATGCTCCCTAGCGAAGCAGGGTATGGTTGCCTGCCCCCTCGTCCTCATCGCCCGTGCTTGGCATCCCAAGTCCGATGTGGAAGCACTCATGAGTGGGATCGTAAGTGCCTTCGTTGTCAGAGTTGGAGTAGCCAAAGCAGTAGTCGCTCGCGGCTAGGAAGCGGCACATGGCTTTAGGGTCATGAAGTTCGGAGAAGTCCACTCTGGCCCACTCCTCATCCTCCTCTGAGGAGTCAACATGGGTGTGAGTCGAAGTCGTGGTGCCGAAGTCGAGGGCAAAGCGTTGGTGGCATCCTAAGGGCTCTGCGTGAGCAGAAGCATAGGCGGAAGCATAGGTGGCGGCGACATTTCTCAACCCGAAGGGGTACGAGGATGGTGCCATCACTAGGCTTTGCTCTGCCAAAGTCAACTTCTTAGGAGGTGGCGGGGTAGAGCTTGATGATGGGGCATCATCGTGTGCCACCGGTGTCTTTCCCTTGTCTAGGCTCAGGCTCGACAGGTCCCCAACCAGGGACCTTGTACCAACAGCTAGGTGTGGGATACCGGTGGAGCGTGGCATGTCGCCCTGAGTTCGTGTGGTGTCGGGGTAGCCCTACTCATGTCATGCCCGGCGAGCGCGACAAGAATGGCCGCCTAGGCACCGCCTACGCCTGGGCTGCGGGTGCGTGATGTTGTCATCGATCGGTGGGGCTCAGGGTGCGAGAAGTACCATATCATACTCACAACCTAGAGACATGAACTCTAGGCTCCCGAACCAGATCAACGTGCCGAGACGTAGTGGTCGTACGGGGTCCGTCATCTTGAACTCGTTAGGATGATGAAGCTGACACATAGGTTCCCCTACCTAGCTCGCCAACTGTCGATGTTTTGGACTGGTGGGCCCACAACCGACTAGTAAAAATGTACTACGTGCCCCTAATCCCAGATGGTGATGCAAAGAGACACAAGGTTTATACTGGTTTGGGCAATGGGTGCCCTACGTCCAGTCTGAGAGATCAATCCTGTATTCCTTGCACCGAAATGCTCATAGTAGGGGGTTACAAGCAAGATGAGAGAGGGGGCTAGTCCCAGGTCTCTGTGTGGAGCGGCGTGGATTGCTTAAGATGCTGATCTTAGGCGGTGGGGAAGCGTGCGCGTTACAGAGTCTCGAGCATGTGTTCGTCCTACCTTGTGAACCTGTCTATGCCTAGGTGTGTGCGAGCGTGAGAGTGAGTTTGTCTTCCTATATGTGTTCATCTATCTCGTGCCCTCGGGTCCCCCTAGAAACAGCCCCAATCCCTCCCTTTTATAGTTGAAGGGGGGATAGGGGTGATACATGTGTTAGCTACGCGGCATCATGCGAATAGAGGCAGCATGTCCGAGCCCTCGTTGCCTATCACTATGGTGGCATGGTTGATGGAGTGGTCCTGCCCTTGAAGTGCTAGAGCAATGCTCCGGTCACATCCGATCCTATGCGATGTGGGAGCTCCAGTGATGGCTTGATGCAGGGCCTAGCAAGCGACGTGCTGGTTGCTGTGCGTTGACTGCATGAAGAGCCGAGGCTCAGTTGGTGCTGAGGCCGAGCCATCATGGGGGGGGGCTCGATGGGCACGAATCCTGAGGTTGCCGAGGCCCTGAAGTAGACTGTCGAGGCGTGGAGGGAGCAGTTGGTCCTATACACTGATTCTGCGGCTATAGTAACCTGGACCTGACTCCACACGCCATGATGTTCCTAGAGTAGGGGTTAGGTAGCACAGCGTAGTACGGGCGCTGGTCGTGGGCACATCACCGAGCATAGTGACCGGTAACCCCTGCCCCATCCTATCCTAGACGACATGGCTTCAATGTGACTGGCATCTCATCGGTCACTCCGCTGTGTCGAGCCGTCGTTCGACTGATATCGCGGGAGCAGTTGAGTGCACCGGTCAGACGTGACATCTTGTCTGAGAAGTTGGTCGAGGCAGAGGCGACGGGGTTGTTTTGTCGTGCCGGCCTTGAGTCAAGGTGGAGAATCGGTGTCTCATCTGAGGCTGTATGCGTGGGGCCTCAAGCAAGATGGAGAATCAGTTCCCCAGCCGAGGGCTTTCGTGTGAGACCTCGAGCGAGGTGGAAAATTGATAGATTGTCCGAGGCCTCCTGTGCGAGGCCCCGAGCGAGGTGGAGATTTGGTAGGCCGTTCGAGGCCTTCCATGCGAGGCCTCTAGTGAGGCAGAGAGTAGGTGGCCTCGGACATGGCCGGGGTTTAGCCAATAGTTGTCCCTTGGCTTTGATTTTGACGGGGTCTAAGCGATTTTTTCGATTGTTGCTTAAGGGACCCCTTCTCGTGGTACCCGACAAGCTGCTTCTCCTCTATCGCTGCAATGCCCCTAATGATCTCATCCTACTAGGCTACAGTCTCTAGCACCTCTGGGTGATGACACGGCTGGCTGGGTGTCGTCACGCTGCTGTGACAGAGCATTTGGGTCATGTTGTATGGAGGAAACTCTATAGTAGCACCAGTATACTCTGCCATAGTCTCTGGGGACTTCACTGTAATTGCCTTGCGAATCAAAAATATAATCCAGTGAGCATAAGGCAGCTGACGATGGCCTCTGAACCCCTCTGCAAGAGTATCATCCATATCTAATAGTATGACATCCCCGATATCAAATACTATCTGCTGGATCAGAGAGTTCACTAGCCACAACTGGATGCGAGTCAATCCCTCGTGATAACCCATCCTTGGGAGCAGGGTCCTCCTCATGATAGCATCAAGTAGCCTCACCGTAGGAGTAAGATCTCTCGATGTCCTGCTCGACCCCTAGCCAAAAGACTATGTGAAGCAGGGTCAGACCAAGTCTATAGGATGTACAAGACCACCGTGAGGGTGCCTAGGAGGCTCTGTCTGACCATAGCACACCTCGTGCAGGTGAATGGGTGCCTCTAGAATCCCGAGGATCTCTCTAACCCTATAGCTCATCAGCCTGTAGTCACAGCCTTTGAATATAAAGTGAATGAATCTGTGGCCCGGGTCAATCCAAAGTGAAGCATAGACCTCATGGACCCATGATGGAACATATCTGCCAGTCTATCCAAGTAAGTCTGTCAGCCTTGGTGGATAAGATAGGTGAGGGTGGATCTGCTCTCCTGCTGCTGCAATAACTAACTCAATGGAGCAAACCCTCTAAGATCTAAAAGCCACACCACTATTTAGATAAGCATTGTAGAAATCCTCCTACAGTGGTGTATAGAAACCCTCTAAAGCATGCTCATCCCTCCTCGCTGGTGTCACAAAACCTGCTAAATTATAGGGCCCACATGCACCTGTCACTGTCTAATGACCTCTGACGACTATGCATATGTTCCCAATAACTTAAGAAGACTGTTGGGTGTCCCTGGGGAACCCCGAATCATCCACGATTTTCGAGCAGGATCCCATTACAAAGTCATACATCAGAGTGAAATAGTGGAAGTCTTACAATAACTTAGTTTACAAAATAGTTGTTTCAAACCTTACAAACTAAGTTCGATAATTATTACAAACCATAATAGTGGAGTGGCATGACTAACATAATACAAACACATAATATAAGTACCCTGCCCAAGGGTCACACATTTACTCGGCATCATCAATCTGAACAACAGTCATGCAACACGGTCCAAGACAGACCTTTGCATGAGGCTCACCTGCAACAAGGGTCAACGAACCCTGAGTACAAAAGTACTCAGCAAGACTTAACCGAAATAAAAACTGATAAAACTCAGGAATGCAGGCTCAGGGATTCAAGGTAAGGCTTTAGCAATAAACAAGGTTCTTTTGCGTAAAAGCTTTCTAACAAGATTCTTTCAACATTTAATTCTTCATAAAAACAATATATGAATCTACCATGATCCGTAATGAGATCATGAACTTCATATCAAACTCTTTCTCAAATCCAGCTCAAGTTTCATTTATTAACTATGATGATGAACAGTGAATTGAGTCTCCATAACCGAGGAGCAACGACGATTCAAACTGATTATAACCCAGCCAGGGATTCCCAACCACATGACATATGCAGATCCCCAACCTACATATACCAACCCACCCTCAGATCCTCTAAAACAAGAACGGGTCCACGCCACCCGAGAATACAGTACTTCACCAATCTAGCCCATTGCCATGTGGGTACACGCTACTCTCGCCATCTCTCCACTCCTAGTGCGCGAGCAGCCATTCTCATAATAGAATAGCCAAGTTAAGGCTTACCAGAGTATGTGATCGGTACTATAAAGTCTCACCTCATGCAATTCAACAATGGACGTGTCTTAATCGACACAGGTAGAAAGAACCCGCTCACAAGACCTCCATGTCTTGTGGCTCCCATACACCGGGTCTGCCCGGTCTAGATTTATTACTCCACATGCTCATGTCTCATGATCACATAAATAACCAATCATATCCAAGAAATCATTTATATCTCGTAGGTGACCGGTGATCACCCGACTTATACCATTCTAAGCATGGCTAAGCATAAATAAGCATTCTCAAATCGAAACGGGTAACAAGGTTGATATGGGAAAACAAGGTTGGTAATGCACCAATTAGGTTTCCACTCAACTCCTAATCACTCAATGTAGTATATAAAAGCAAAAGCGATATAATTTGTAAAACACAAGGTAGGTTTAAATGCATCCGGGGCTTGCCTTGGTTGATGGAAAAGTCAGGTTCCGAAGATGTTCCACAATTATCAAACCCGACCTCAATAGACAGATTAACTTCCTCCTCAACCTGATTCACTACCATGTTCTTGCTTTCATTCACTACACGTAGTAACAATGTCATGTTTAATATGATGCGCGATATGAAACATGATGCTCAACAATGGATGCAACAATTAATAACTCGAATACAACTTTCTTTCGCGGTACAGTTGCAAACCAACAACTACTAAACATTTCCAAAAACTCAAACACTTACTTTAAGTATCAAGAATAATTTTATACTAATGACCCAAGGTCATCACTTAATCCAAAATTCAAACAAAACCTAAGTCATTAAGGTTTACTATTTGCTTTTATGAATTAATTATTTAATTCCAAATTATGAAATAAATCAACTTGCTCCAAATGAGCTCAAAATTTTTAGGAAGGCTTACCACATGATAACTAAGTGGAAAAATAATTTTCATAATTTTTGGATAAATAATAAAGCCTAGAAAAATCATGGAAGCTCATTTATTAATTAAAAAGAGCAATTTTTATCACATTCAAAATGTACTTAAAATCAACATTTAATATTTTTCCTAAATAGTTTACATCACAGAGAGGTCACAAAAAAATTTTCATAATTTTTGGAGCTCTAATTAATTCTATACAAAAATAACAAATCACAACACTATTTATTCAATTCTGTAAAATAGAAAAATCCATTTTCAAACACAGAGTCACTGACAAGGTGACCCCACCTGTCAGCGTCGTCCCCCCGCCATAGCAGCGATGACCATGCATTTGACCGCCGGTAACTTGCCGCCGGTGAGGTCTTCGGCCACGGCCAATGTACTACCACGTTCTCCATACACAGCGCGTCGATTGGTGGCACTAACTAGACTAATTACGGTGAGGTTTGAGCCTGACGCCGGCCACGACGGCACGGCTGTGTGATGCCAGCAACATGAGACTGGTAGCAGTTAAACTAAGCACTAGGAAAGGATCAGGAGCTCACCCCAAACACGTTCGAGCAGGAAACAGGACCGGAGAAGCAACGGTGAAGCTCGTCATCGGTCACAGCAATCACGGCGGCGCGAACAACGTTGGCGACGGTGCTCCGGTGGACAAAATGGTCAAGCAACAAAGCACAAAGCATCACGGCAACATGGTGAAGCTGAAGGGATGCTAAACAAGGACAGATACGCACCAAGGATTGCTGGCCACGGCGACGCACACACGACAGCGGTGCTGCCGGCCGCGAGGAAGAAAGGCGCGCACTGCGGTTTCCCGGTGGAGTCAAGCTACAAGAGCTGGTCGGCTAGGTGCACGAGAAGCAAGTGGAGCTATGATGGGTTTTGCTATGATTGGTTGGCGCTATGGCGATGGCGCGAGCTCGACAGAGCTATGGCGGCGGCGTCGGGAAAAACAGGGGAGAAGAAAAGAAGAAGAACGACGACGTCACGAGCTTATAGTGTGGCTAGGAAGCAAGAAGAAGCCACGCCACGGCCTTCTCCATGCCAGCGCGAAGCCGAACAGGGCCACGAGAGCGCCTGGAAGCCAGAGGAAGGTCACCGGCGGTGAACCATGGGTACTGTTCACCAAAATTACAGAATTGCCACTCGCCTAATTTCCCAAATTACTCCCAAATTTATAAAGCAACCCAAAAATCTCCAAAAATAAAAGTTGTTCCTAATTCAAAGTTCTACAACTTTGCTTTAATAACCATACTCTAATTCGGTCTACATTTTGAAATGCAAGTTTAAAATCAAAAAGGGACACTTTAAGTACATTTCGCCTTTTCAAATTACTTCAAATTTTATATAACAACTTTGAAAACTCCAAAAAGAAACTTTGTACAACTTGACAAGCTCTACACTTTTGCTTTTAGGCTCAACCCCAAAATGTGCTTAGATTTTGAATTAGGTTTTTAGGGTAGAATTTAAATACTGAAAATCAGGGTTTTCGGAAATTCGAAAGCAATACAAAGATTTTGAACTTGATTCAAACCATACAAGTCAACACATATACATAAAGGTAAACTTGTTTTAGTGTATGCATATAAAAATTTTCACTAACACCAAAATGATGTGCAATGCATATGATGACATGGTAGGTTTTAGTATTTAAACACCCGAGGTGTTACTGGTGGGAACCAGTCCTTGAACTGCACAAACCTGAGCTACTGCACCTGCTTGGCTGTGGTTGCCCTCAAGTCTAGATGAGTCACTAGAGGTGGACCCTATGGTCTGGGAGGTGGAAAAGAACCTTTCCACTATGTCTCTGGCCTTGGTGTCACCTGAGCACGAGTACGGCTGGAGAGTCATAACTAGGGCTGAGGTGCCTGCTCTATCTCCTCGGCCTATTCTGCCTCCTAAGTCTGCTCTGTCTACTGGGTGCTCTCTGACTGCTCTGCTGGCTACGTCTACTACTGTGGCTCCCCCTAAGGTAGACTCTCCTCTAAAGTGACCCGCTGTCCTTCAAGCATGACAATCCCAGCTGGACTACCATGACGACGCTCAACTTGCTCAACGGTGGCCCTCTAAGCTAGAGAAAACTGGTCTGCAATGTGAACACCACTTCGGGCCCCTCCTCTCTTTGCAAGCTCTACAGCGGCTGCAACTGCTGTTGCTCTCTTAGTATCAGCATCTGCAAACTTGCGCTTCTTTGTCGTAAGCTTCTTTGCCTTGCCTTTTCACCTTAGTAGGCAAGTGAGGTGGAGGCCTTGGATCCTCATCACCTGGACCACCTCTAGCATTCTTGACACATGCCATAGCTAGAGCTAAAAAGAACAACTAGCACTGACAAGAATCAACTACCAACTGTCACTTCTGAGGCTTGGCCTCGATCCGTACTCACGAGCTTGGCCCCGAGTTCACTGACAACTGTAAAGTATACCACAACGGCACCGACTCACTGTACAATAGAATAGATTCAATATATGAATAATTTAAATATATAGCTAGAGATACGAAACCCTAGGAAGCAAGCAGTAGATATGAAATTAGAATCGAGGGCTTGCTACCTGGCGAATTGGCGACCGAAAAGAAGAGGAACGAATCATGGGGAACCACCGGGTCGACAATGGCTAGGGTTCCGGTGACATGGTGTGGTGGCCGAACAATGCAATGGAGGTGCATGAGACAGTGGCTAGGTCAAATTGGCATGGCACGCGCGAGGTCGAGGCGGCTCTAGTGATGCTGCATGAGGTAGGCACGGCATTGTGCAGTGAGATGGTGTGGGTCCATAGGGCAGGTGGCATGAGAGGTGGTGTGGCAGACGGCGTGACAGTTGTGGTGGTGGCACGGTGCGACTGTACGGTGGCGGAGGCGGTGAGCGGGGCGAGCGGCGATGTGCGGGCATGGGGAGGCATAGTGCGGTGCGGCATGGTGGCGCTGTAGGCGGTGGCTAGGGCATGGGAGCGCAATGTAGGCGAGGATGGTGAAGTCAACGCAGGCGAGATTGGTACGGGCTAGGTCAAATCATGCGTGGTTATATGGTGCCCCCCGTGTTGGATTAGAAAAGGAAACGAGAAGAGACCGGAATCCTCACGACTTCAACTGACCGGACGCTCCGGTGGCAATGACCGGACGCTGCCACCCGGAGTCTGGTCGACAACAGAGAGGTCCAAAACCTCCCAAGTCACGACCGGACACATCCGGTTAACCCTGATCGGACGTAGCCAGAGTCCAGTCCACCCTCTGTACATCTTCTTTGATTGGCCAGACGCAGGACCACCATCTGACCAGACGTAGGGAGAATACTATTTTAGCATCTGGTCACTCCTTTGCACTTCTGTTCACCTCCTGTGAACTAACCGGATGCTGGACACCAGAGTCTGGTGTAGCGTCTGATCACTCTTTTTCAGTAAATCTTCAATGTTCCTTCGCGCTGCCTATTCCCAATCAAGTCCCAACTTCAATAAGACCCAAATAAACACCAATTAGAACTGATATGAGTGACCTCTCTCAAACCCTCAAAATTTTCAAAGTATTTTGCCTTAGGCTATAATTCTTTTTAAGAAAATAGGCAATAAAAGGGTGATTGAAGAGAAACGATAAAACAACATACATGCATATGCAATGAAATACTTGAAAGTAATTCTAGTTGCTTGTCAAGTTTGATCTAAGGTTAAGCTTCTTCACACGATTTTCGACGGTTATCTTAACCATGTTAGACAAGCCCTAAATGCATTACCAAGAAGTAAACGTGTTGTATATTACAATTTAATGCAAAGGACAACACAAGCTCATTTCTAGTGAAGTTGCTAAAATCAAGCACATTGAGCTCATTCCTCAACCAATAAAAAGTAGCCTCATCTAGCGGTTTAGTGAAGATATCCGCTAATTGATCCTCGGTCCTTACACCTTCTAGTGAAATATCATTCTTAGCAACATGATCTCTAAGAAAGTGATGGCAAATATCTATGTGCTTGGTGTGAGAGTGTTGAACCGGATTATTAGCAAGCTTTACCGCACTTTCATTGTCACACAAAAGAGGTACCTTTTCTAGAACTGCACCATAGTCTAGCAAAGTTTGCTTCATGTAAAGTATTTGTGCACAACAAGCACCTGCAACAATGTATTCTGCTTCGGCGGTGGACAAAGCCACACTATTTTGCTTCTTGGAGGACCAAGACACAAGTGATCTACCAAGCAAATGGCACCCTCCAGATGTGCTTTTCCTATCAACTTTGCAACCAGCATAATCCGAATCGGAATAGCCAACTAATTCAAATCTAGCTCCTTTGGGATACCAAAGGCCAATGCTTGGTGTGTACTTAAGGTACCTAAGGATTCTTTTAACGACAATCAAATGAGCTTCCTTAGGATTAGCTTGAAATCTAGCACACATACACACACTAAACATGATGTCGGGCCTAGATGCGGTTAAATATAATAAGCTACCAATTATAGAGCGGTAGAGAGTTTGATCAACCATTTTACCTCCCTCATCTAGGTTGAGATGTCCATTAGATGGCATTGGTGTCTTGATTGGCTTACATTCATCCATATTGAACCTCTTGAGAAGATCCTTGGTATACTTTTCTTGAGAGATGAAAATCCCTTCTCTTATTTGCTTGACTTGAAAACCAAGAAAGAATGTAAGCTCTTCAATCATTGACATCTCGAACTCCTTCGACATCAATTCACCAAACTCTTTGCAATAATCTTCATTTGATGATCCAAAGATGATATCATCAACATATACTTGACAAATGAATATTTCTCCATCAAGCTTCTTGGTGAATAGTGTGGTGTCGACCTTCCTGATGGTGAAGCCCTTCTCAATGAGAAAATCCTAAAGGCGTTCATACCAAGCTCTTGGGGCTTGCTTAAGCCCATATAACACCTTAGACAACCTATAAACATGATTAGGATATCTAGGGTCTTCAAAGAGGTTGATCAACATAGACTAGTTCATTTATGAAGCCATTTAAAAATGCACTTTTAACATTCATTTGATATAATTTCATTTCATGATGCGATGCATATGCAAGGAGGATACGAATGGCTTCAAGTCTTGCAACCGGTGCAAAGGTCTCTCCAAAATCCAATCCTTCAACTTGAGAGAACCCCTTTGTAACTAGTCTTGCCTTGTTCCTCACTACAACGCCTTGGTCATCTTGCTTGTTATGGAACACCCACTTTGTTCCAATGACTCTTGCACCTTGTGGTCACTCTTCAAGAGTCCAAACTTCATTATGAGTGAAGTTGTTCAACTCTTCATGCATGGCATTTATCCAATCCAAATCTTGAAGAGCTTCTTCTACATTCTTAGGTTCAACACAAGAGACAAAAGAGTGATGCTTAATAAATGACACAAGTTTTTTAGATCGAGTCATTACACCCTTTGAAGGACTCCCTATGATAAGATCTTGTGGATGAGCTTGTAGTAGAGGTGAATTTCTTCTATCAACCACTTGAGACGGAGGTTGTGGAGCATCAACATCTTGTGCTTGTGCCACCATTTGATCATGGAAGACATGAGTATCTTCATTTTCTACTCTTGCATCTTTGTCACCATCTTGTGGCACATTTGATGAAGAAGGTGGATCAATCACTTATACACCATCTTCATCATCTTTAGGCTTGATGTCTCCAACCAAAATGTTCTTCATAGCCTCCCTCAATGGTTCATCACCTACATCATCAAGATTCTCATATGCTCCTAGGGAGACGTTAGATTCATCAAATTCCACACCATATGTTTCTTCAACCAAGCCGGTGGCATGATTAAATACTCTATATGCTTTGGACTTTGATGATTAACCAACAAGAAAACCAATATCACAATGTCTTTGAAACTTCCCTAGGTGTTGCCGCTTCTTGTAAATGTAGCATTTGCAACCAAACACCTAGAAGAATGAGACGTCTAGCTTCTTTCCATTGAGCAACTCATAAGGTGTCTTACCAAGGAACTTTTGAAGGAATAGGCGGTTGGATGCATAACATGCGGTGTTGATAGCTTCCACCCATAGAGCTTCGGGTGTGTTGTACTCATCAAGCATTGTTCTTGCAAGTGTGATTAATATCCAGTTCTTTCTCTCAACTACACTATTTTGTTGAGGAGTGTATGTTGCAGAGACCTCATGCTTGATTTCAACTTCATCACAATAGGCTTCAATGTTTGTGTTGTCAAACTCTTTACCATTATCACTTCTAATCTTCTTGAGCTTCACTTCAAACTCATTTTGTGCTCTCTTGGCAAACTTGAAGCATGATGCAACTTTAGTTTTGTCATAAAGGAAGAACACCCATATATATCTTGAGTAGTCATCAATAATCACAAGACAATAGAGATTACCTCCCAAGCCCTTGTAAGTTGTTGGTCCAAATAAGTCCATGTGAAGGAGCTCTAGCACTCTTGTTGTTGACATGAAAGCTTTTGTAGGATGAGTGTTTGCAACTTGCTTGCTGGCTTGACATGCACTACAAAGCTTGTCCTTCTCAAATTTTACATCCTTCAACCCTCTCACCAATTCATCCTTCATAAGCTTCTTGAGTGAGCTCCTTCCAACATAAGCAAGTATTCTATGCCATAGCCACCTAAGTGATGTTTTGGTGAATAGGAATGTCTTCAAGTTAGCATCTTTAGAGGTCAAATCTACTAGATATAGGTTGTTGTATCTAAATCCCTTGAATATAACTTGATCATTATCTTTCTTAGATACAACCACTTCCTTCTCGGTGAACAAGCATTGGAAACCAAGATCATACAATTGTCCAACTGATAGCAAGTTGAAGCTCAATGAAGCAACATATAGCACATTTGAGATTGAATGATCATTTGATATTGCCACTTTGCCCAATCCTTTAACTTTGCCCTTTGAATTATCACCAAATGTAATTCTTTATTGGCCATCAACTTCTTCATCTAGTGAGGTGAACATACGTGGATCATCGGTCATATGTTGAGTGCAACCACTATGAATTACCTAATGACTTCCATCGGTCTTGTAGTTCACCTACACACAAGAGATCAAGCATGTTTAGGGCCCCAAACTTGTTGAGGGCCCTTCACTTTCTCAACAAGTGACTTTGCAACCCAAATTTTCTTAGGCCTATTCTTATTGGGAGGTGTTAATAACATGACTTTCATTTTACCACTAGAATCCTTTCTAAGCATGTAATGAGCATTGAAAGCAAAGGGTCTAGCATGCTTGGGCAAGGGTTGTGGTGGTGGAGTTTGACACTCATGGGCAAAGTGACCTTCTTATCCACACTCAAAACACCTCTTTGGCTTTGGCTTTGACTTGTGTGTGTTGTTGGTGTTGAGCTTGAGCCTTCTTCTCTTGATGTGCCAAGTATCCAATTCCACTTTTATCTATATTCATGACGGTGTTCATGAGTAGCTCACTTTGAAGATGTTGACCTCTTGTGAATTTGCTCAACCTGGTCTTGAGATGTTCTTTTTCTAACTTGAGCTTCTTGTTCTCTTCTTTTAGCTCATCATGATTTTTCTCCTTCTTGAGCCTCTTGTTTTCATCTTTAAGCTTCTCATTCTCAAGAGCTAGATCACTATCATGGTCAAGGTTCTCTATCACAATGGTGTTGGTGGTTGAAAGCTTCTCAAGATCTTTCTTTAGCTTCTCATTCTCATTCTTGATCTTGACATACTCATCCTAGATATCGGACTCAACCACTTGCTTGCCATTGCTACTAGAACCTTGCTCAATGCTCTCAATAATCAAATCATCATATGATTTAGCTATACCAATCTTAACAACATGGTTAGTAGCATCATGTGGCTTATTGGATAAAAACTCATAAGAGATAACAAGATTATCATGATTGATCTTGAGATTTGTATATTCTTCTTTTAGCATTTTGTATCTAGTGATGAGCTCATTATGTATCCCCTCAAGTTTATCATGTTTATCTTTAAGCTCTTTCTTAGAAGATTTGAGCTCCTTGAGTTTGGATGACATAGCATCATTTGCTTCTCTAAGCTAAACACTATCTTTTTCCGCTATGTCACATTTAGCTAAAAGAGAGTCATTCTTAAGTTCTAGCTTTTCATTCTTAGCTCTAGTCTTTCTAATGATCTTAGTATATTGATTTAGCAAGTTAACAAGATCATCATATGAAGGTGATTCAAATTCATCATCATCACCATCACTATCATCATGCAATCATGTTCATCACCACTACTTTCATCATCATTTGATACCTTTCATTCACCATTGGCCATAAGGCATAGGTGTGTAGAGGATGATGGGGGTGGTGTCGGTGAAGATGATGAAGAGTCAATCACAATAGCGGCCACCTTCTCATTCTCACTATCATCATCGGATGAGCAACTTGATGAATCAATATCCATGAGCCAATCACCGATGATGTATGCCTTGCCATTCTTCTTCTTGTGGAAATCCTTCTTCTTGTATGGCTTGTTTTTCTTCTTCTCATCTTCATCTTCATTACTTGAGTCATCTTTCTTGCCCTTGTACTTCTTCTTGTACTTGTCTTTCTTGGGCTTGGGGCATTGATGTGCGAGATGACCAAGTTCTCCACAATTATAGCAATCCATCTCCGAGATTGGCTTCCTTCTATTGCTAGTGAAGAACTTCTTTTTCTTGCCATCAAACTTGACACCATTCTTGTTGAGCTTCTTTAGCATCTTAGCGGTTCTTCTCACCATGAGAGCAAGACTTGCATCATCAATTTCATCATCACTTGAGCTCTCATATTCAATTCTTGCTTTGCCCTTCTCTTGGCTAGCCTTAAATGCCAAGTCTTTGTCTTTCTTCTTGTTAGAGGAAGAACCATCTTGTGGTGTGATGTGCATATAAATCTCATGAGCATTGATCTTTCCCAAGATTTGAGTTGGTGTAGCGATGGAAAGATCACCTTGATGAAGCACGGTCACAATGTGTCCATATTTGTCAATGGAGAGGACACTCAAGATCTTTCTTACAACATCGGATGGTTGCATTTATGTAAGTCCAAGCCCATTGACTTCCTCTACAAGAACATTTAAGCGTGAGTACATTTCATTTGCACTTTCTTTAGGAAGCATCTCGAAAGAATTAAGCTTTTTCATGACAAGATGATAGCGTTCCTCATGTTCGCTCTTTGTTCCTGCATGGAGCGCACAAATGTCTGACCATAGTGCATGGGCGTCCTTGTGATTCCTCACATGGTTAAACACATCTTTGCAAAGGCCTCTAAAGATGGTGTTTCTAGCCTTTGCATTCCATTTTTTGTAATTCACTTCATTGCCTTGAAGATGTGCGGGATCCCTAGGTTTTGGGAAACCTTGAGAAGCAGCTCTAAGAATTCCAAAATCTAGAGCTTCTAAATACGCCTTCATGCAAATTTTCCAATAAGGAAAATCATCTCCCTCAAAGATAGGAGGAGGTCCATCCCTGTGGGACATCTTTCTCTAGGCAGTTAAGCCTAAATACATGAGCATGAGACTCTGATACCAATTGAAAGGATCAAGATGCCCAATAAAGGGGTAAATTGGGCTAATTCTAAAATTCTTTGTAATAATTAAACCCTACACTTAGCCCACTTCACCCCTTGTGCCTAGAATGTGATTCTAATGATCTACCGCACAAAAGTTTAGCACCCTAAGTTCCAATCCTACTGTAGCATGACAATTCTAAGAATGTAAAGACAAGAATTGAATTGCTCAAAAGTAAATGCTCAAAGTAAAGAGAGGAGAAGGAACATGGTGATGTTTTGCTGAGGTATCGGAGAGTCGCCACTCCCCACTAGTCCTCGTTGGAGCACCCGCGCAAGGGTGTAGCTCTCCCTTCATCCACGCAAGGACCAAGTGCTCTCTATGGGTTAATTCTTCGACACTCCATCATGGTGAATCACCCACAACCGTTCACAACTTGAGTTGGGTCATCCACAAGCTCCCCCGGATGATCACCAAACTCCCAATCACCACTAAGCTGTCTAGGTGATGGCGATCACCAAGAGTAACAAGCATGAACTCTCACTTAACCACAACAAGCCTAATGAGAAGTGTGGATGCACACTTGCTACTCTCCTTGCACTAATGAGGCCTTAATCTTGGATTCTCAAATCTCAATAACCTCACTAGGCTCTTGCTCTCCAAAGCACTCACAAGGGTGTTCCTCAGCTAATCAAATGGGCAAGAGACCTCCCTTAGATGAATAGAGGAAGTATTTATACCCCCTCATTCAAAATGAATCGTTAGGAGGTGGCATCTATGTTCTATGGGGTGATCGGATGCTCCGGTCAAGGTGACTAGATGTTTTGGTCAGTTCTCCCCGCCATAGAGCCGTTAAGTTGTGACTGGACCCTGACCTACATCCGGTCAGCACTGACAGGACGCGTCCGGTCATGAAAACTACTCTCTAGACCCTTACTGATGTTGACTAGACACTTGCACCCAGAGTTCGGTCACTTTGTTGTTTAGCGTCCGGTCATTAACTGGAACCTGACCAGCATCTGGTCAGCACTGACCGGACGCGTCCGATCAGGATTCTCACTCTCTAGAACCTTACTAGAGTTGACTAGACTCTGGCACCCAGCGTCCAGTCACATCTCACTCATCATCCAGTCACAACTAGATGACTTCTCCTTGATCAAATGAACTGATCGGACTCTACTACCACCGTCCGGTCACAACCGGATCAGCGTTCGGTCAACATTTGACCCTCCATTCACTTCCAACTCGACAACATATGTGAATGAAGTTTGCTCCTATTGATCTTAGGGCTACTTCAGAGCTACCTAGTGCTAGATTTGACAAGTGTGCACCACACCTAACCCACTAGACTCACCTAGGTCAAGCTACTAGTTCATATCCCCCTTAATAGTACAGCCAAAGGAAAAACAAAGTCCTAAACTACTCTAAGTGTCTCTTCACCACCAAACGACACTTAGAACTAGTCCATCCTTAACCTTGTCGTCCATCCTTTGAAAACTAAAATGATTTCCATCGTAGGGGCATGACAATCATGATTGCCCAATCAATTGCCATTACCATGACCTAACTTAATTGCCTCTGCAAAACACATGTTAGTCATAGTAATCACGTATTGTCATTAATCACCGAAACTCAACTAGGGGCCTAGATGCTCTCAATGAGGAAGACGGATTTCATCATCAACAGTTGCCTCCTCAAAACCTCCACCGATGTGCAACAAGTATTCTACAAACCATGGATCGCTCTTTGCCCTCATGTTGCGCACTAGTTTTAGATGTCGCATGGAATCCCAAAGGTATGACATCCATAGCGAGGCACCAACTACCTGAGCCCTTGACCATCTCCGAACAACAAGAAGAACCTATCTGAAATCTCCACCAAACACCATGGTCTTCCCTCCAAACGACAACTTTGTTCGGTCCATTATATCATGAAGGTTGTTGTCTAGTGCCTCAACACCTTGCCTCTTTATCATTGTCACCTCGTCCCAAATAATAAGGGATGTAGCCCGAAGCAGCTTGGCAGTACCAGTCTATTTTGTGAAGGTACAAAAGGCCCCATTATCGATGGTGAGGGGAATTTTGAAGTGCTAGTGGGCGGTTCTGCCACTAGGCATTATTGAGGCCGCAACACCAGATGTAGTTGTTGCCACTGCAATCTTTTTCTGACTACGTATAGTAGCGAGAAGTGCTCTATACAATAAGTCTTTTTGGTCTCGCTAGGACCATCCACAAAGAAGAGACCCCTATCCTCGGTATCAATCGAGGACATGATCTCATCGCATGTAGCCCGCTACTCCTTGTTAAGGGTGTCTGATAGAGCCACATCATCCTCGTTAACCTCAATGCTAGCCTCCTAAAAAATCTCTCTAGGAATATCACGAGAGGCATCATATGTGTCATTGATATCAGGAAGTGGGTACATCTTTATATCCTTCTACATTGATTGTAGCAATTTTCGAATATCCGTGAGGACCATCTGCTCCACAATGAGGGTGGATTGATTATTGTGCCTATAGTCCTCCGACATTGCCTCCTTGTGTTTCTCCCATAGTCCAAACATATAAATGGGCTTAGAAAATACCAATATTGTTGCAAAGAGCCTTCGTAGTGCATATGGCATCATCCACCCGGTTGCCTCAGCGAGACTCTCATTCAGCGTGTTGTCCTCTTCGATTAAGCCCCTTCTTTCTGCAGCTTCATGGAAGGTCGATAGGATTTTGCCATCCATGGTCCTTAGACACTCAATTGAGGTTGCACCTACCACGTGGTTTAGGAGAACCCTAAGATAGTAATGCTCCCCCTCGGCTAGATTGGCAGACATGATTCTTCCAATCTGTCATAATGTATCACGATGTACCCTATTTTGCCAAACTTTGCCCTGTGCTTGCCACGTATAGAACTTGGGAAAGTCTCGATACAATATACCTCAAGCTATTTCATCTGTCCTGATCTTCTTGAAGTACACTGTAAGCATTGACTTGTCAGCACCTGGACGATCAAGCACTCGTCGAATCCCCTAGCACCGATGAAATGACACCATGTGCATGTCTAGAAGATGTAGCTGTAAGGACAAAATAGAAGGGTACCTATCACTCAAATCAAACCCGTATATCATCCATAAGGCTTGTAGGGGATTACCCATCTAGCATCTCTATACTGCTTGATCTTATTAATGTTCCCTTCACTATCCTCCTTATCAGCCTCTCTCATAGCCGCAGACGCCTGGTCATGACCCTTGTAAATGTACTTAAATAGATACTTGACTACCTTGATTCTCCCACATGCCTCAACATTGATGTGGCAGTTGATTAGACGGAGGAGATATGGGTTGTAAGGCATGACCCATCTATTGTCAAGCTCGTGTTCGTGAACTTTTTCTTTTTTGGCCATCTTCACGCCATCTGTACACTAGATATGAATCCTTGCCTTGTACTATGACATAGCAGAAAGGTCTAGGGTAATGGTTCTTAAAGGAATCACGACCCTTTGTGCATGGACAATCATGATTAAGCAGTCCGCAAGGGCCATGCATCACATGTTTGGTAACCATCTTGTACAAGACTGGGTACTTCTTCTTGTTCGGGAGCTCAGCTGAGATGAGACGATCATACTGCTCTAGACACATGATCTTGTACTTCCTATCCATGATTAGCAAAAAATGTGCATGTGGCAGACCCCTCTTCTAGAACTCCATAACATAAACATGTGCTCACACCTTTCCAAGGATATCCTTTTTAGTAGTCTATCCTTTAGCTCTTGTAGTTTTGCTCTAAAGACCCGAACAACAAGATCTGGATGATCCTATGGTGTCTGGCCAGGGTAGAGTTCATGCTTGATCTCATCCTAGTTTGGGTTACATGTCATAGTTAGGAAGATGTCTGGTTTACCAAACCTCCATACCAGAGCCATGGCGTCCATGTACCAATGCTTCATGTCACGTGGGCCTCCAATAAATGATGAAGGCATCACTTTCTGTTTTCCAATAGCTTCTGCTCTACCTTCATCGGCATGTAGGCTATCAACCAATCCTTGGTAGAGGTTGGCCCTAATATCATCTTGTTGGTTGTGTATATAATCTAAGCAAGAACTCTTGATCTTGATGTACGTGTCGACTGCAAACTGCTGGAATAGACGTTTGCCGTACAATATGGGGTTAAATATTCCTAGATGCATCTAAAACTTGTAGCAGTAGTAGTCACACACAGACATGCATAGTCTACCAGGGGAGTCTACAAAAAATAGCCATGAATTAGAGTTGTTTGTAGAATAACCATTGAGGTACAAGTATGCGAAGTATTTAAATAAGAAGAATAACAAACCTATTTCTTCTTCTGACCCACTACGAGCCTTCTGTAGGGCATGATACTCGATGACTTCTTCCATACTAACTCCTTTCTTTAGAATATCCATGTGCCACCCAAGCTCACCCTTAGGGAAGAATAGAGGGTATGAAAGAGCATCATAACATACATGATATGAGCGGATGCCATGTCTGCTTCTATCTTTCCCATGTAGGACAACACTATTCTAGAACTAACCATGGAGTTCGCTTCCCTCGATCCAAACAAAAGCCACCTCTGAAGTTGATGGTACATTGTATGTTCTCTGGTCCAGCCTCTGGTCAAGGTTTAGTGTGACATGATAGTCCTCGAGGTGGTGAGCCTGGCCCACACTCCTAGGATGTTGTGAGTATGGGTTGTCACAAAGGATGGTCACAAGCCTCTTAATGATTTCCTTGTCTTTTTGGCACTTCTCTTCATGACATCGTCGATAGCGGTGCTCAAGGCTTGTATCATCGTCGTAGAAGCAAAGCTTAAGATGTCTTGGCTCCTTACCCTCTTCTCTACCAAATGACCTTATGTTGTGATAGATCTAGCCATGTGCACGAAAGGTGTATATGCCACTATTCTTCCAGCTTGCAGTAGCGCTATCGAGGCAACAATATAGAGAAGTGAAAGAGAAATGGCCATTGAAAAACCTAATATTGTTACGAAAGTGTCTGTGTCATTACTTGACCAAAGCCTCATAGGCTCATTAGGTACGTTCAGTTCATTGAGCTTGACCTTTCCATTGCAACAAATGAACCCACGTGGTTCATGCTCAAACCTTTTCGCATCTTAGTGCTCGTAATTTGGAACATGTTTTAACATATGGGTATTTGTAGGCATGTTACTATACACCTCATCGTATCGGTCAGGTACTTCAGGGACAGAAGTCATGTCTTCCACAAGGTCATTGTCTTAGACATCATCATCATCTTCCTCATCTAAAATAACATTTAAGCCATAATAGTTTAGATAAAGTAGTGGAAGATTTGATTTATATTCGATCTTTCATACAAATACCTTACCCGGCAAATAGGTATCCCTCATCCTCTTCAAATATATCTCCCTCATCATCATCTATGGCCATCAAAGATACGTGAGTTAGTAGAACTATGGGTAAAAATAAACAAAGGAGTTCAAATACTTTATAGAATGTTACAAAATAGTGTAAATTACCACTGTCATCAAATAGTGGTGTCATCAGTGCATCTGATGCAGGCTTAGGGCTAGGTCATGTCCTTTCTAATAATCATGTAATGACCATGGTTGAGTTATGTAACGTCCTGCCTCTCCGAGGCTGGGCCCGCTTACATCTGGCAGCTTCTCTAGGATATAGACTGCCCTCACAGACCAACACAGGTCTAATCTGCGCACTTTGTCCTCACTCGTGCGCACCCAGGAAGAACTTCCTGGTTGGTCACCCATCGCTCCAGGCCAAGCACGCTTAACCTTGGAGTTCTTAAGAGATGGGCTTCCGGAAAAGAAGTTGCAACTTATTGGTATGAGTATCCTATTAATCCTGTTAAGCCCTGGGCTAGGATGTTACACTATTGGTACAAAAAGTACATCGAGAAGTGACTACAAGAGTGGATGGTACAAAAATATGACGCCTGAACAGAGGAAAGCAAGGCATGAGCGTCAAAGGCTGCACAATGTTGAACCCAAGCATAAGGAGGCATTGAAATTGTCTAAGAAAAAATTCAAAGAGGTGCGAAAGCACACCCTGCACCTAGAGTCTATCACCATGGAGAACCCATTATATATTCCTGAGGTTGTGTGGCCCACTACGGGCGCATCTAGAAATCATGGAACTACGACAAAATCTAGTGATTGGGTTATCCTAGAGTTGAGTGCAACACCTCTTTATATTCCTCCACCTTATGAGGAGGCCGATGATGAAGGATGCGATGAGTTGCTTCCTGGTCATATGACACAAAGATCGCATGTTCCATATGGACAAAGACATGCGTTGTTAACGCGTCATAACATGATGTTTGAGCGTCGCATTGGCTCGAACACAAGGGCATCTAATAAAGATGGTGACTGCATGGCTGAAGACCGAGTGGGTGCTAATACACCCTTGACTCAATCAGTCCTGACCTACAATGGTATATACTGATGCCTCATTATCCCATTTAGGGGACCTATATACCATATTATACCTAACCGATCCATGGTAATTCCATGATTAATAGAAAGGGTAGGACCCAAAATTCAGGCTACATCATCCATACCGACGGCACCACTGTTTGATGATTGTGAATGCATGGCTCAAGAATACCCGAATGATAACACACCCTTGCCTCAATCAGTCTTGACCAACAACGGTAAATACTAATGCCTCATGACCCCATTTAGGTGACCTATATTGTATACCATATTATACCTAACTTGTAACAGAACCGCCCAATTTATACAAGATCAAGTACGGCTATCCCCGCTAACATGTTGACATGCGTATACTTTCACTCATATAAACCTAGTAGTCCGTCGAGTGTCCTGAAAGACCTCGGTAAATCAACATCACAACCAAGATCGCGGGATTAAGCAAATACACATCACATACACAGGGTTGCAGTGGAAATAAGATTACAAATGGGTTTACAATTAAAAGTACAAGTTTGGATTTCAAAATCAATTAGTGAAAACAACATAGCTTTCAAAAGATTACATTAATATATGTTCCAAATACATTGTTAGCATAAGTGACATCATCCGATAAAAGCATATAGATGAGAAGTAACTATAGAATCACCGAGCCACCGGCGGTTAGCCACCATCTTTATAGGCCGAGAACTTCACCTGCAACATGGTGGGATAAACCCTAAGTACAGGAAGGTACTGAGCTAGACTTACCCGTCAAAACCAGAAATAAAGGACACCAAGGGTCATGCAAGGCTTTTCAGGTGGGCTAGCTTGACACAGTTGCATAAAAGAGCTTATGATTATAGTAACCAATTTAAACTTAGCATCAAGCTTATCATTATTTACCTGTCCACTAGATTAGCACCTATACTAGAGCACTCACTTATTAGGAGCAAACAATATTAACCATAGCAGGTATAATAAGGCTGTCATCATCATATCATCATTTCTGAACCATTAATTTATTTAGTATATCTACATTGGAGATAAGCCCGTCAAGTTCTCACTAACCGGGAGAGACGGCGGCTCAAATCGAATTACAACTCAGCTGAGGGGGTATTCCTAACTCTCACCCTGGCATACTTAGCAAGGGTAGCCGTGGGTTACCTTTGGTACAACTCAGGAACCAAATTCACGGGTTTGATCAGCGCCAGCGCTCTCAGGGATTACCCTTCTGCCAGGATGATCAGGACTTTTAAATCACCTGCCCTTGGACTCACGCCTACAGCTCCCTTCCAAGGCGTACTTTATACTTATCGACTCCTGGCCTGAGTTGAGCTACTCGGCTTTGCGGTCGGTCTCTAGACCCGGCCAACTAAGAGAGAGGCATGCATTCAACATGAATAGGAAAGGCTCCAAGAATCAGTCCTTAAGCGACACAGACGGAGTCACTGCAAACCGGCAAGCCTCCGTCCGGTCTTCATTTCAATTTAAGACTGGTTTTTTTCCACGATAGCAAATATAGCCAACCGTGCCATATGTATCTTCCTATCTCTCGTAGGTGACAGGAAATCACCTGACTTCTACCGTGTTAAAGCAGGGCTAAGCACTACACGAGCCTGAGTTACATAGGATTCAGGGTAACAATATCTGGACAAGGATTGGATAACCAATACAGCAAGTATTTGCATCCAACACCTAAACTTAATGCAACAATATATATGTAACAATAATACTTTAACTGCATTTCAGAAATTAGGAGGCTTAATATGCTCTGGGGCTTGCCTGGGATCTGACACAAGTCAGTTTAGTTAGGTTGCACCGTCCTGGTGACATCTCAGGTCCTAGCACTTGCTTAGTCCTTCCATCTTCGGGATAGATCCATCAAATGCCGTTTTTGGGTTTGGCTCCAACATCGCATCCTTCATGTGGTGCATCTAGCATACCTAGATGAGATGCAACATGCAAGTGCATAAAAATGAAGAATAGTACCATAAGACGCATCACAAAATAGCAAGTAAGACAAGCATAGTTTATACTAACACACTTAAGTATTTTGCGATGCTTAACTTAAACATCACACAATCTATCATGCTAAGATGGCAAAGAAGACAACAACACCAAGCATGACACAAGTTTCCCAAGATCTCAGGTGCTCTAACTCAGTCATCCTTCAAGGCATAAGTCACACTTAACAATATACAAGCAAACACTATAATTGGAATCTGCCAATTTCTGGACATGCAAACAGCAGCTACAAGATTTAGCTATAACTTGAGTTAAAATAATCCAAATGACTTGCAAGAAGACATTTTGGAAAGCTTATGGAATTTTCTACAACTTTGTTATTATCACCAAAAGCTCATTCAAATCCTAACTAGATCAAACACTAGCATCTTTCAGATCTGCTCAGAATACAACCAAATCCTGACAGGAGACTTGAAAGTCATGTAACTCCTACACTATCTGGCCTATGACCTTACAATTTGAACACAAGCAAGATCATGAAATTTGCTACAACTTTTGTATTCACTACAACCATAGAAAACATCATTTACACCATGAAAATAATTGCACAAGCAAAACTGCAATTGCAACCCAACAGCTGTGGTACAGAAAACTAATAGGAACTTTAGAGAAGCACAACTAGAGTTCTATACCTCCAACAAACATGAACCATAACTTTTTGAAAATCCTAGGAAGTTACCTACAACTTTATTATTCTCATATTAGGATGATTCTACAGTTAGAAGGGTCAATTAATTCAATAATTGCATCTCTGTCCAAAACATAGGCAGAAACTGACATGCCACTTTAAACAGCTATAAATGGAGTTATACATGTCCAATAAATGTGGTTCTAGACTTTTTAGAAAGCTTATCAAATTCTAAACAAGTTTGTTGTAAACACCTAAAGCTAATTCTACTATTAAGAAGGCCCCACAATACCAACAAGGTAACCCTATCAGGGTTTGGGCAGAAACAGCCACTGATATTTAAGCAAGTATAACTCAAGATCTACTTAACCAAAAATCATGATATCTAGATTTTTGAAAATCTTAATAAAAGTAATACAACTCATGTATTATCATCAAGTCATGATTCATAACCTAACTAAGCCAATTAATTTAATCTTGCAGACCTATTCAGAATAGTGGTAAGGCAATACAGGTAATTTGTTATTTTTATAGATCTTAAACTATCAAGCCTAAAATACTGAAATTTTTATCATACATCACTAATCACATCAGTAACACTCCATAAAAATTTCACATTTAATTGAGTAAAATAACTACAGTTATAAAAAGAACAAGACATGACTAACGTTAAGAACCTAACTGCCTAAATCTATTTTTACAGCTAAACCTTTAAACTAAAACATGTAATATTATTGATCTAGTACATAGAGAATTTCACAAGGATTCCAAAAAGTCCACATTTACTATTTTACGAATTTTCTACGATTTACTATGAATTTCCAAAGTTCCTGCAAAATAATTACAAACCAGTCCTTATGGCACTATTCATTTGAGTCTACGGTTCTACAAAAAACCCCCTGGACTTGTTTCAATTGTTACCCGAGGTCCTCGGTCGCGATTTACAGAGGGGTATGCACAGGAGCTCGCTGGAGGAGGCGCGTCGGCGGCGGGAAAGCAGCGGGGAAGCATCCAGGCGTCCGTGCGCACCCGCTAGTGGTCGTGGTTGTGCGGGAGGCGGCCCGTACGGGAGCCAGCGGCGGATGTAGCTCCGGCGGCTCATGCACGAGCTCTAGCTCAGCGGCATCCATGGCAACCATGGCAGCGGACGGTGGGTTCGGCCGGGCACAGGCGGCTCCGACGGTGAGCTATAGGGTCACTGCAAGTCGTGCGTTTGGCCATAGCCTGGCCGGTGGTAGCGGTAGGAGGACGGCGCAGCTGGTCGTGCTTGCTGCAGCCATGGCATGACCATGCTCATGCACGCGCGCTGGAGAGCGAGAGGGAGAGGGCAGAGAGTGAGAGAGAGTGCTAGAGAGAGGGCAGGGCTTGGCTTTTCTCAATCAGAGGAGCGACGTGGTGAGCAAGCGAGGGCGAGGTGGCGAGTGCGGGGCGAACTGGGACACCACGCGGCATCGCGCGCCTGTGGCCGGTCGGCCAGTTCAACCGATTCAAAATTCTAATACCACCGCGAAAATACAAGCTGAAATTCTATTTTTCTCCCATCATATCTCCTAAACCGATCGATTATTTGTTCCACCGATTACACCGTTGTGTAGAGCTACAAGAGTACTCTAACTTTCCTTAAAGGAGTTTTCCCAAATTCGAAATGGTTTGCAAACTAAAATTCGCCAAATATGGGTACATTAAAACTGAAAACTGGAAGTTCGTCATCTACACTTAGCCAAATTTCAGGGTTCCAAAAACAGCAGTTTGTTGATTCTTGTGAGCTCCATTGGACCTAGCTATGCACTGAACTAGCTCTTAAGCATCAAACAAATTTGGTTCTATTCGACTTAAACTTCAACTTTTATTTAAGGTGTAACTCCATGCAAGCACTATAAGCAATTGGTCAACATCGGTCAAAGTAGCATCGCGATAAAGCTTAAATCCAAGTTTTAGACCGATGGAGGTATTTTCTTGTCCTCCGCTCAACACGAACCCTTCATGACTTTTATTGTAGAGTTCAATTAGAGTCCTTTGGGCAAGGTTGCAAGGTTTGGTTGATGACATACATTTCCATTCACTTAATAGTGCAATTCAAGCACTTAGTAAAGTCATTCCAATAAGGATATAACTTATCATTTCATGTGACTTCTTGATTCCGAACTTCATGAAACTTTTCCATGGTTCTAGATGGATGCATGTGGATGTAATGTACATGGAATAAGCATGTTTAACATTACTCTTGCATAATCTTAACAAGGGTCCATATGTAAGCAAATGTGCATGGCCCAAGTTTAAGT
Source organism: Miscanthus floridulus (assembly GCF_019320115.1). Classification (NCBI taxonomy): domain Eukaryota; kingdom Viridiplantae; phylum Streptophyta; class Magnoliopsida; order Poales; family Poaceae; genus Miscanthus; species Miscanthus floridulus. The sequence continues at coordinate 63,691,450 of NC_089580.1, read as the reverse complement.
TGGAGCTTCATCATGTAGATTTGATCTTGACACCTTCATTACCACTCGACATGTCATGTTTGAGCTCAAACCCATTACTTAACTAGTGACAAACACCTGGGGTGTTACAGCCCTCCCCCCTTAAAAGAATTGCATCCCGAGATTCAGGACGAACGACTTTTTTTTAAGGGAAGAGAAACTTGTCATCCAGTTTCCAACATCAGTAATAGCATTAGGCTACTTAACTTTAGAGTATCAGAGATGCTAATTTGGTCATGACACTTTCTGATACTTGCTCTTCGTCGTAAGTTGTTGGCTGAAGAATTTCCTTCGTTGGCGTCCATTAAGCATTGTTACATTGGAAGGAATCCAAGATAGCACTGTCATACGTACTTCGTCCTCGATGTACGAAGAGTGATACAAGTGTATACTAAATACTTGTAACATCTACTTCCCTAGTGGATATAGCATGGACCTTATGGACTTTGCACTAGACCGCAGTCTGTTGACGGATATTCCTTGCAACGGTGCTATATTTGTTCCCAAGGTTTGAAAAGCAGTTCTCTACAAAAGTGACTTGAGCACAACCTTTCGCAAAGGAGGTGATCATAGATAGGGTAAACATCCTTTGAGGGTATGAGAAGCTAGTTAATCAATATCCAAACTGGTTGTATACATAATGTTCCATGTGTGCAGTGCTCTTTCTCTGATAACAATACTATATTACCTAAGTCAGTTGAGTGAGCGGTGAATGTGATAGCTAACTCTGTTGACTCAACGTTTTCGATGACCATTATTTAAGGGAATTCTCGTATCCAAATGGCAACAGTTATCTGAGTTGTATCTAAGGCAACCCCTTGGGTAAAATGCATGAAAGACACATTAGGCATGTCAGCATTGAAGAACCATTGATGCAGAAGGATGTTAGCGAGGCTTAGAGGGCAACACAAGTTGCAAGTAATCACAAAACTAGGGACTAGTTCACTACCAAGTAGGTTAAGTAAAATTTGCCTTCGTGGTGCAGTTGCACAGCAAGTTGGTTGACTTGCATTGTAGCAAAACCAGCTTTCTTAAACTATATTTGATGTCGAGGCTTCCATTCTTAGGCCAATCGATATCTCAAAAACCATAATCTAAAAATCTATGGTTTAACACCTTTCCAATTACTTTCGAATTGCAAGGGCACAATTTGACTTCTAGAACACCTTGACTGCTCACACATCGCTGATCTAAGAGGGTAAAAGCAAGGCACATAGGGGTGCAATTTATCTTCTCAAGGGTATGGAGGGTTGTCTAATAAGCAATACACCTACAAGTTGTAATTTCTTGGCATGATTACAAACACAACCGTCTAATGCAAAGGATGACCGTAGTCACAGCGAAATTGTAGATTTTGTACCCTTTTGTTTTCTATTCATATCTCACAAACTAGTGCTCCATTGTGCATGAATTTTGGTAGGAATATAGATCCATGGGTCTTCTAACTACTCACCACGAAACATGCAAGCATTCAAGGGAATTAAGCTTGGGCCTAAGGTCAAGCAAAGGCATAGATAAAGTCTTCATAGCACAACGTTCAAGGCTTGCGACCACGTGTACAGCTCAGGTTCCTAAGAGAGAACTTAATTGTAGATGACAACCCTGATATTACCAAAACTCGGACACTGCTCTAGGATAGCGTTCTTCCACACTCATATGCTTACCAAGGACAAAAGGGTGACAACTACGGCACTACCTAGATAACGAGCATCCACACCTACATCATGGTCTTAAGCGAGCATTTCGAAACACTCAATCCGATTAGCTTAAGCGACTATTACTAAGCACAAAGCTCGTACATAACAAGCAGTCACCTACAACAACACCACTACACATATCAGGCAAAACATGGTGGTAAGGCACTGTTATCTTTTATTTCCCTTTTTATTGAGTAGGTGGATATCTCTACAAAATAAGTTTTACTTACATTTAGCAATTTAGTTTTCGAAGGGGTGAACTTTTTGTTAACTATTAACTCGTCATCTATTTCCTTTGGAAGCCAACATATGAGGCAAAGCTAATCACACACTAACTTCAAGCATAGCTATTCAAGCAGCATGGGACAAGGCATTTTGGCTAGCTTCACACAGGGAAAATAGTGACATCACATTAATCACAAGTTACTTAGCATTAGAACAAGGTGAGGGAAGCATATTTATGCACAAGCACAATCATGATGCATGCTCGTCCTATTCGTCCTCACGAAATTGCCAGCCTAAGGTGACAATCACGTTCTATGCCGGTGGCATAACATGTACTCTCTCGATATATAGCTAGTCGTTAGCTAAATTCAATCTATGCATTCATGGTTAGCGTACCTACAGGCAAATTCATTGCAGCCCATCCCCACAAGAGATAAATAAGCACACAATGAAAGCAGTAAACTAAGATATTCTCCATATATACATCCCTAGATGTATATACATGTGTGTAACATGTAAATATTCCAGTAACCAAAGCTAACTCTCCCCTAGACCGACAGTTGGACGGTCATGCTCTCACAACTCACACTTACCTGGCATAGAGGCAATTGATCCATACATTACCATTCAAACGAATGGCATCTATACAATAGCACGCCATATGGACGACGAAAGTAAAAACACCCAAGTTAGTACTTAGATAGCCACCTAATAGTCCTTAACTGGGCATAAAGGAGGATGTCGCTAGCATAGTTTTGCAAATTAGTTTTGACAAATTTGCCTGTAGCTAAGGTTTTAGTTAAAATAGGCTTTTTAAAACCAAAACTTTGTTTTTAAAACAATGTACATGACAGTATTATGCTTAATCTTGCTCTGATACCAGCTGTAACAGAACCGCCCAATTTATACAAGATCAAGTACGGCTGTCCCCGCTAACACGTTGACATGCGCATACTTTCACTCATATAAACCCGGTAGTCCGCCGAGTGTCCCGAAAGACCTCGGTAAATCAACATCGCAACCAAGATCGTGGGATTAATCAAATACACATCACATACACAGGGTTGCAGCGGAAATAAGATTACAAATGGGTTCACAATTAAAAGTACAAGTTTGGGTTTCAAAATTGATTAGTGAAAACAACATAGCTTTCAAAAGATTACATTAATATATGTTCCAAATACATTACTAGCATAAATGACATCATCCGATAAAAGCATATAGATGAGAAGTAACTATAGAATCACCGAGCCACTGGCGGTTAGCCACCATCTTCACAGGCCGAGAACTTCACCTACAACATGGTGGGATAAACTCTGAGTACGGGAAGGTTCTCAACTAGACTTACCCGTCAAAACCAGAAATAAAGGACACCAAGGGTCATGCAAGGCTTTTCAGGTGGGCTAGCTTGACACAGTTGCATAAAAGAGCTTATGATTATAGTAACCAATTTAAACTTAGCATCAAGCTTATCATTATTTACCTGTCCACTAGATTAGCACCTGTACTAGAGCACTCACTTATTAGGAGCAAACAATATTAACCATAGCAGGTATAATAAGGCTATCATCATCATATCATCATTTCCAAACCATTAAGTTATTTAGTATATCTACATTGGAGATAAGCCCGTCAAGTTCTCACTAACCGGGAGAGACGGCGACTCGAATCGAATTACAACTCAGCTAAGGGGGTATTCCTAACTCTCACCCTGGCATACTTAGCAAGGGTAGCCGTGGGTTACCTTTGGTACAACTCAGGAACCAAATTCGCGGGTTCGATCAGCGCCGGCGCTCTCAGGGATTACCCTTCTGCTAGGACGATCAGGACTTTTAAATCACCTGCCCTTGGACTCACACCTACGGCTCCCTTCCGAGGCGTACTTTATACTTATCGACTCCCGGCCTAAGTTGAGCTACTCAGCTTCGCGGTCGGTCTCCAGACCCGGCCAACTAAGAGAGAGGCATGCGTTCAACATGAACAGGAAAGGCTCCAAGAATCAGTCCTTAAGCGACACAGACGGAGTCACTGCAAACCGACAAGCCTCCGTCCGGTCTTCATTTCAATTTAAGACTGGTTCTTTTCCACGATAGCAAATATAGCCAACCGTGCCATATGTATCTTCCTATCTCTTGCAGGTGACAGGAAATCACCTGACTTCTACCGTGTTAAAGCAGGGCTAAGCACTACACGAGCCTGAGTTACGTAGGATACAGGGTGACAATATCTAGACAAGGATTGAATAACCAATGCAGCAAGTGTTTGCATCCAACACCTAAACTTAATGCAATAATATATATATGTAACAATAATACTTTAACTGCATTTCAGAAATTAGGAGGCTTAATATGCTCCGGGGCTTGCCTGGGATCCGACACAAGTCAGTTTAGTTAGGTTGCACCGTCCTGGTGACATCTCAAGTCCTAGCACTTGCTTAGTCCTTCCATCTTCGAGATAGATCCATCAAACGCCGTTTTTGGGTTTGGCTCCAACATCGCATCCTTCACGTGGTGCATCTAGCGTACCTAGATGAGATGCAATATGCAAGTGCATAAATATGAAGAATAGTACCATGAGACGCATCACAAAATAGCAAGCAAGACAAGCATAGTTTACACTAACACACTTAAGTATTTTGCGATGCTTAACTTAAACATCACACAATCTATTATGCTAAGATGGCAAAGAAGACGACAACACCAAGCATGACACAAGTTTCCCAAGATCTCAGGTGCTCTAACTCAGTCATCCTTCAAGGCATAAGTCACACTTAACAATATATAAGCAAACACTATAATTGGAATATGCCAATTTCTGGACATGCAAACAGCAGCTACAAGATTTAGCTATAACTTGAGATACACAAATCCAAATGACTTGCAAGAAGACATTTTGGAAAGCTTATGGAATTTTCTACAACTTTGTTATTATCACCAAAAGCTCATTCAAATCATAACTAGATCAAACACTAGCATCTTTCAGATCTGCTCAGAATACAATCAAAACCTCAGAATACAATCAAAACCTGACAGGAGACTTGAAAGTCATGTAACTCCTACACTATCTGGCCTATGACCTTACAATTTGAACACAAGCAAGATCATGAAATTTGCTACAACTTTTGTATTCACTACAACCATAGCAAACATCATTTATACCATGAAAATAATTGCACAAGCAAAACTGCAATTGCAACCCAACAGCAGTGTTACAGAAAACTAATAGGAACTTCAGAGAAGCACAACTAGAGTTCTATACCTCCAACAAACATGAACCATAACTTTTTGAAAAGCCTAGGAAGTTACCTACAACTTTCTTATTCTCATATTAGGATGATTCTACAGTTAGAAGGGTCAATTAATTCAATAATTGCATCTCTATCCAAAACATAGACAGAAACTGACATGCCACTTTAAACAGCTATAAATGGAGTTATACATGTCCAATAAATGTGGTTCTAGACTTTTTAGAAATCTTATCAAATTCTAAACAACTTTGTTGTAAACACCTAAAGCTAATGCTACTATTAAGAAGGCCCCACAATACCAACAAGGTAACCCTGTCAGGGTTTGGGCAGAAACAGCCACTGATATTTAAGCAAGTATAACTCAAGATCTACTTAACCAAAAATCATGATATCTAGATTTTTGAAAAGCTTAATAAAAGTAATACAACTCATGTATTATCATCAAGTCATGATTCATAACCTAACTAAGCCAATTAATTTAATCTTGCAGACCTATTCAGAATAGTGGTAAATCAATACAGGTAATTTGTTATTTTTATAGATCTTAAACTATCAAGCCTAAAATACTGAAATTTTTATCATACATCACTAATCACATCAGTAACACTCCATAAAAATTTCACATTTAATTGAGTAAAATAACTGCAGTTATAAAAAGAACAAGACATGACTAGCGTTAAGAACCTAACTGCCTAAATCTATTTTTACAGCTAAACCTTTAAACTAAAACATGTAATATTATTGATCTAGTACATAGATAATTTCACAAGGATTCCAAAAAGTCCATATTTACTATTTTACGAATTTTCTACGATTTACTATGAATTTCCAAAGTTCCTACAAAATAATTACAAACCAGTCCTTACGGCACTATTCATTTGAGTCTACGATTCTGCAGAAAACCCCCTGGACTTGTTTCAATTGTTACCCGAGGTCCTCGGTCGCGATTTACAGAGGGGTATGCACAGGAGCTCGCTGGAGGAGGCGCGTCGGCGGCGGGAAAGCGGCGGGGAAGCATCCAGGCGTCCGTGCGCACCCGCTAGTGGCCGTGGTTGTGCGGGAGGCGGCCCGTACGGGAGCCGGCGGTGGATGTAGCTCCGGTGGCTCATGCACGAGCTCCAGCTCGGCGGCATCCATGGCAACCATGGCAGCGGATGGTGGGTTTGGCCGGGCACAGGCGGCTCCGGCGGTGAGCTATAGGGTCACTGCAAGTCGTGGACTGCGTTTGGCCATAGCCTGGCCGGTGGTAGCGGTAGGAGGACGGCGTAGCTGGTCGTGCTTGCTGCAGCCATGGTGTGACCGTGCTCATGCACG